>NC_079134.1:102108951-103308951 GCF_945859705.1 Episyrphus balteatus
TCCTATACCTACAACAGTTTTTACGACCTAAGCATAAACATTTTACCCCAAGTCGAAACTTGCCGCAACCCAAAAAACATCACCTTCCTATTCGCAAAAACCTATTGGTTGGTATAAGACGAAATAAGCATAACACAAAGAAACTGTACATTCTCACGCTCCTTTCTTAGTACCTACTTCCCTAAAAAAATAAAATGATCATCCACGCAGAACGAACGATCCCCGCGCTTGTTTTATTTTATTAAGGAGATCAAGAGTGAGAAAATGAAATGAAAGAGTGAATTTGAGTTGAGTAAGAAACAGAAGTATGGGAAACTCCATGTGAAAATATTGCTTTTTCGATCTCGTTTCGCGTTCCCTTTCAAACATCGTTCATTTCTGTTGTTGCCTTACCGATAAATAAAATTATCTAAGATTCAAACTTAAAAATGTGAACAGGTATGGTATACCAACAAAAGATGTGAAAAACCCAAAAGCAAAATGGGCACAATGGGCAGTTTAGTAGACTAGCAAGAGTTTTTCAACTATGCAAACTGTTACTCTTTGTAAAGTTGCTTCTTGATTCAAATAATAATATAATAATTCATATATTTTTATGATTGTTATCGACGACGGAAGTAGAGTTTCATCTTCATGTTGAAATGCCCGAAAATCTCCCTATTTGCTTTTATATCAAACGAACGAGAAGTCCAATCAACTTTATTCTTTTTGCATGCTCTTTGTATTTCTTAGGTGAATGTTTTTGTAAAAAAAACACTAAATAATAAAAAAAATCCAAAATACACTTTTTTCAGAAAAACGCTTAACGAAGCGGGCGAGGATTTCCTTATAGTTAAAATAAATAAGGACTCAATAAAGTACCTTTATTTAATTTTACCGAAACCAAATCAATCCGTTCAGTTCGTTGACATGAAAATGTCCATTTTCGATAGTCAGGAATTGGTTAGAGACATCTTGCTTGGGCTAACTCGTAGGCTTTAGTTTCTTCAGATAACGGCACTCGGTTATTGATGATTTCAGGAAACATTTTACTGTTTGGCGGAATTCGACAGATAGTAAAACTATTTTTCCACTAAGACATCTGGGGCCTATTTCTCGTCGAGCTATATCAGTAACATCAGCTACATCAACGACTTTAAACTTCAATATATTGGTCTCATCGAACCTCACGGATATAATTTTAGTATTTATGTAATATTTTGAACACAAACAACATTTCTCAAGATTCAATGGAGCTTTAACTAGTTTTTAGGGTCGTCGATGTAGTAAATGTAGCTGATATAGTTGGTGTAGCTTGACGAGAAACATGCCCCTAATGTCAGTGTATAGACTGGGTACTTTCAAACCACATCGCTTTTACGTTTTATGGTTAAACAAAAAGTCTTCAACATTATTTAAACGCAGTTACAATGTCCAAAAATTTAGGATATAATATAGCATCTTTCATTTATTAGGTATTACCTACCAGAAGCATTATTGTTTACAATTTACATGAACCATTAAACAAAACTGTTAATCGACACAAGAAATTATTAATAGACACATAAAATCATTGCCCCGAAAAAATAAAGGAATATGTTTTTCAAAAAAAAATGTATTTTTTGAGAGATTCGCTATCGCTAATTAAATTCTGTATAGGTATCCAATATAGTTCAGTCATTTGACTCCTCATTGACTGAACTAATATGTAAATCTTCATTTCTTTGGTTAGGTCGTTAAGGAGAAAGTTCGGAACAATAAATCGCTTCTATGACAGGTACCATCAATAATGTTTCAAACAATTTTTTTATTTATAAGATTCGACCTTGTATTCGACAGTGTGGACACAAACATTTTTTAAATATAAAAATCTTTAGAGCTTTTTGGAGACTCAAAGTTTGATAAAATAGATCCTATTCTTTTATTAATAGCAATGGCAAAAACCAACAATGAGGTCGACAACTAATATTTATCTATTATTTTTTCCTGTACCTACGAAAATGCTGATGGATTTCATTCCATTCAATTATAATATCAATCTAACCAAATAGGATTTCCAAAGGACTTAAAACAATTTTGCTTTCCACCGACAAAATTTACATCACACACAAACATGATTTGAATTCCCATGCATTTTAGCTCCGCCATATGTGGGAATATCCCTTTATGGGAACTTTTTTTCGTGTACATAAACATTGACTGTGGGAATTTCGAATTCTTCTTTCTCCTTATTCTCTTCCTTATTGTACCTACATGGAATGAACAAGGGTAGATGTTTGAAATAAATTCCTGAAGTGATGCATTTTAAAGATATGCACTACTTTCGATCTCTACAGTTCACATAAATGAAAATGAAAACACACGCGACAGTCGCACGATGGATCATTATATAAATATAAAATCTCACAGCAATCTGTACGGATTATTGAGTCTCGAGCATTTCAACAAACTGATTTTAATAATGCTACAGTTAATATGCCCATGAGGCTTCCCACAGCAGGACAGTTGTTCAGCGTATCTACCTCTGTATTGAAAAAAGAACAAAATAAATAAAAACTGACTACCTATGTGCTACGTATGGTTCTTGATTGTTGTCCCCTTTTTTTGTTTTTATGAAATCGGAAGTAGTTATTGTGGTCCGCCGTAATGAGATTGCGTTTCAAAAGTGCTTGGATTGGTTGCCCTAGCCTTCCAGTTGGGGTCACTTGTCGCAGTTTCAATTTCCATCAATTGTCACACTTGTTATGGGGGAGGAAATACTGTCATTCTTTTGAAGTTCCTGGGAAATTGTAAAACTAGTGCAGTGAGAATGTTGTCTATTTCTATTGAAGAACAGTGAATTAACTCAGTGAGTTAACTTTTATGAAAGAACACTTCAGTTTTGAATTATTGACGTTTAATAATGCCTTAAAATGTAATAGTAGGTACATTTACTTACCCGCCCAGCCAGCAGCAGCCGAAATTTGATCACCAGACATTTTTTGCTAGTAGTTTTGCTAAAATTTTGCCATATTATTTTTCATCGTATACATATCGGGCCTCACGGATAAAATTTTAGTATTTTTGAACTATTCCGATTACAAACAATATTTCCCAATACTAAATGGAGCTTTACTATTTACTATTGCTTTATAGGGTCGTCGATGTAGTAAATGCAGCTGATTGCTGATGCAGTTGATGTAGCTTGTCGAGAAACAGCTCCCAGGGGGGGGGGGGGGGCTCTATTTCCACGATCGCTTCTTTCTCGTGTTGTCTCTTTTTTCTCCTAAGAAGCCGATGTTCCTCTGTTCTTTTTCGCTTGGCAGCTCTGGTATTTCTGTGCAGCGCCAGGTCATAAATAACATTTATTTAAATCAGATTTTCTCCCAAAATACTCATTCGATTTCAACGATTTTTTTATCTTCTTCTTTCTTTCCTCGGCGCTGTTATGATCTCGAGGGGATCATAACTGTCCCACGCATCTGCTTCACACTAGTGATACGCCTGTGGGGTTCTCCAGGTTGACCTCAGAAATCGGTGGCAAGCCTCCCGGTTTTGTATTGTTCAATTTCTGAGGCCAACTGAATGATGGTATTTTTGCATTTGCTTGTACCAGGAGTGTTTAGGCCTACGTTTCTTTTTACTTCGTGTTGGAACGTTGTAGTTGTATGATATTTGATATTGATTTTTCTATACAAAAGCATTTATATAATTTCAATATAAGCCAAATATATGTAAATTAAAATTAAATTTTTGGATTTGAAAACAAATTTGAATTTTTTTTTTTTTTGAAAAATCGAATTTTCGAAATCGGGGCCAATGCCAAAAATCAATATTTTTTGGAAATTTTGGTTTTAAGGCTTGGCCACACCGGAGGGTATGCGGTATAGCGGTAACGATATTTGTACTAAAAAAATTCCACACCTGAACGTTGATGTGTCAGTTTGGAATTTTTTTCATACAAGTACCCTCACCGCTACCCGTACCGCTACCGCATACCCTCCAGTGTGGCCAAGCTGTTGATTAATAAATTGCTAAAAAATAAAATTTTATTTTTTTTTTACTTTCATACCTACCTATACATTTCCCATATGTTTATAAAAAGTCTAGTCTTTAAAATTTGAGCAATTTGAATTCTAAGACCAAGTATACGTTGACAAAGTCGTGCATTTTATTCTTATAGAACCTATATTCTGGAAACCTCAAAACATTTAAATGTGTCAAAATTTTCAAATTCACTAATGGCACCAAATACAATAACTTCCAACAAGAAGTTAATTAAGTGTAACTACCTAGGTTCTAGGTAGGTACCTACTACCTACCTAAATATAAATAAACGACATACAAGATGTATCTATATTCATCAAAATCTTTTGTTACTGCGTTCTTGCATGACAAAAGATTTATTTTCCTCTTATTCAAGGAACTGATGAATTCTCGGATACCTATATTCATATATCTATTTCCCTTTCTTCCTTCCGTCTTCACTTTTCTTTTCCTATTTTTAACCCTGCACTTTGACCCTTAAAAAAATTTATCGGTAGGGTGATCGGCTATGACGTTCATTGTTCAATTATTCCCAAGATCTTCGCATAACAGCACACATCTGTCGCTAATCAAAGTTCACCCCACAATATTACAGTAAATAGGACTTAATATTTCAAGTTTCAAAAACAAGACGAACGTGTACATAAAAATTTAAGTATGGGCATTGCGTGTGAATTTTACAAAAGAGTAAGAAAAATATGTATATGTTACCTAGGGAAATGGGGAGGTTTTGTGCGATAGTGCATGAGAGTAAGAAAATGGTGAACCTTGAAATAATTTTTTCCGTAGGAAATTATAGAAACGTAGTTTTTCTTGCTTTAATGTTTTGTTCGAATTAATGTTATGCGCGTTAATTTTTTCATGATCCAAAAATACACAACCTTCAGTAGTATCTGGGTTCTTTATTTTATTTTTACATAGCCGATTTGATAGAGAGACTAATATAACAAAACAACTTGATCTAGGTACAAAAAAACTGACAAATTTTTTTTATCATTTCCAGTTTGGTTTTAGTTTTTGAATTTATTTTTACTTAGGTATTCTGTTCCTCTTTTAAGCAGATAACACTGGATTGCAAAGAAAAAAAGTTTGAACCAAACCATAGATAATTTTAAAAGTCATATTTAACTGTTAGTACTGGTAAAATAGTACATAAAATCAACAAATAAAAAAAAAATTGTTACACTCATGAAACTTGCCAAAAAGTTTGCTTTTGGGATAAGAACCAAGGGCAAAAAATTTCTATAAAAAAAGTTGGGTGGAAGGGGTGAAGGTCAAAAATATAGTGAACAAAATTGTTTGTGGAATATCATCATATGACACATGTTTTTAGGATATTTTTTGATGCTGAGTCTAATGACATAAAAATAAAGTCAATCAATGATATTAATAATTCCTTGTGGTTAACATAATGTGAAATATAGATTTTCACTATGAAATTTCTATGATGTGAGCACAATTTTTCCTCTCTACTGCTTCACATTATGGCTCCGCAAGTTTGGTTCGCCGGGTTGACCTTGGAAACGTCGCGCGTCGCCCAGGCCTCTAGTTCAATGTATAAGGCCGACCGAATGTAGTTTTCGTTGTATTTGTTTTTTTTCGTAAGTATTCGGTCCTTCCTCTTCTTCCCGAATGTGTTAGAATGTCTTATGCTATCGCCTTTCGAACTGAATTCTCAGGGTTCTTCTTTGAACATTACAGTAACAGCTTAGTCGGTCGTGCATTGTGCTGTTTTTATCCAAGATGGTATTTTGGAATACAAGGCTTCCTCAGATTTTCTTGCTTCTGATTCGATCAATCTTTGTTACTCCTGATGTCATGCGAAGCATCGTCATCTCAGCTGCTGTCAATTTACACTCACACGTGTTGTACATTGTACAACATTGTGAACCGTATGTACTGAACGAACAACTGCAGTACAGAGCTTTTGCACTTATTCGATGGTTGATGTCGTCATCACAAAAAGCATGGTTGTTGATCATATGTACCTACCCTTCAAGCAAGAAAACTGAGTTCAACAAAGAAACTCCGACCTCAGACCGCGAAAATCGGGCTTGCACTCACACACTTGCAACTTTTTGTGTATGAACTCAAAGTCGAACGAGAACCGTGGTGAAAAATGAGAAAAGGAAAAGAAAGACAAGGCCAACAAGAGCCAAAGCGTCATTTTGTTATTTTTTTGTTGAAGTGTTTGGTCGCGTCGTGTCTCGTGTCGTTGTTTGTATAATGTTAGTTTATTAATTATAAACAATTTTATTAAATTATAAACAATATGGAAAACAAAAAAGGTATGTTTTATATATCGCTCAAAGTGTTTGGGTTAAAATGTTGTTTCTTCTTGTGTTGTAGATGTAATCTCTAATGATGAAGAAAAATCTAGAAGGTGAAACATGCGATTGGGTATCTAAAAAAACACCAACAACACGTTTGCCAAAATAAAATAAAAAATAAAACAGTTTCAGTGAAAAAAAAAATAAATCTTGTTCTTTTTTTGGTCGCAAATGCGAAATGTCATCCCTTTCTTATTCCTCTTTCTGGTACGTTTTCGCTGCTCCGGCTCAGGTCCGCCTTCGGCTCCGTTTTCTCGGAAAGGAGATTTTCACCACACCAATACATATGCAATCGACTTCGCGGTGATTATAATTTCCATACTAATTTGAGCCGCCTTCGGACCAGTTTCTGATCCGAAGTCGGACTCAGCTCCGCCTCAGGCGGAGCGGATTCGGACCGAGGTCGGACCTGTTTGTTTGAAGGGTACATCCAAAATATTTGAACTTTTTCACACTTGGAAAGCATTATTCTTTTCAGGTCATTTTCCGGAAAATGGACGGCATAGATATTCTGTTTTTCTAGAACATCCACTCATACATGAAGTTCTCGTTGCAAGGATGCTGAATTTTCACTTATGATGGCACCATCATCAGCAAAGAATAACTGATTCACTTTCGGAGCCGACACTTTTCCTTCAAGCAGAAATCCTTTTCACATCGATAAAGAGCAAAGGACTCAGGACGTTTCCCTGGTGCACACCGACTTTGGGAACATTTCGTTGACTCCTGCGGGGTATTTTACCTTCGACTTTACTTACTCGTACATGTCCTCGCTGTCTCAGGGAAATCCATATGTGAACTTATGGTTGCCTATCAAATTCCTTTGCGAAATCCACTAGCACAATATGCAACTCCCTGGAAGAATCACGGTGTTCTTTCCATTCTGATTATAAAACTCTGTATTGCATCTGTGGTTAATTTACCCGAAAAAAACCCGCACTGGTCATCAGGCAGCCGTATTTTTTTCGAAATCGGTTATCTAATATCCGTTCAACGATCTTCATGGCGTGTGACATCATCTTAATACAAGATGGAACGGTAGGTATCGCAGTTTCGTGTTTCCCCCTTTCCTTTGTAGTTTGGGAGATGCTAACTTTCTCTCCGTCTCCATTGATTTGGCATTTCGTCACCGCCGCCGCCGCGCCGCCGATGAGGTAGCCGTTAGTCATTTAGAAAAAATAATGTCACCATCTTTTTTCAAAACTCAGAGGGTATTTCGTCGGGGCCAATGCGTTTCTTTGAGTTTTTCAGCGCTACGATAACTTTTTCGACTGTAAGGTCGGGTAATTCTTCTAAATTAGATATTAGATTCGGCTACTGGAAAGTATATCTTGAGAAATTGCTCATTTAAAAGCCCCTCAAAATACTGTTTTCATCCACAAGTAATAGGCCTTAAGCATCGTTAATGAAGTGGGCTAATTTCTGGGTATTCCTTCACTGAACCAAATCCTTACGTAAATACAACGAAAAAATTCGTTGAGCCAACGAAAATTTAATTAATTTTCAGCCGGTGAAAAATTTAATTGGCTCAACAAAATGGCTTTCATACGTTAATGAAGAACTTCATCAACCAACGAAAACTTTCGTACTTTAATGAATTCTTTCATAAAAATTTTTGATCGAGAATAAATGAATTTTTTCATCACTAATTTTTACGCTTGAAGTCCACGAAAAGATCCGCTATTAACAAAGAAATATGTTAAAATACTAAAATGTTCGACCCTCCATGTTTAACAGTTTTCGTCGTATACTTTGAAACATATTCCGTATTGGGTGGACGTCGGACGTATTGTGGAGATCCAGTAACACCAAAGAGGACAAATTTGCTATAATCAGTAAACAATATGTTACGCCATTACTTCGCTGGCGAGTTTATGTGGTCTTTTACAAACTGGATACGCTTTTTAACATGTTTCGCGAAACTTTTCGTGGACTTCTAGCGTTCAAATTAGTCTCTAACACTCTGCACTGCAATCCAGGCTTAAAGCCTTCTGGATTTGAAAAGACGATGCAGAAGGTTTAACTTTGATCATCTGGACAATACGCCTGTCGTCTACGACGGTCTTTTTTTCTTCCCCGCGTTTCGGTTCTTTCGTTGAGTTTATTGCATTGGCTACCATTGTAGGGAAGCATCCTAATATAACCTTGAATTTCCAAGTAGGTTTTCCCTTCTTCAAGCAGTTTTCGTTTAAGTTTCCGTTATCGTTAACTGCAGTGTTTTGCTCTTCGAAATTTAAATAGATGAAAACCGAAACAAATCGTTTTTTGTTGAAAAATTGTTCAAATTATATGAGTAGTTACTTTTGAACCAAAAATAAATATTCTAAGTTATAAACCGCTTTCAAATTCTTCAAAAATAACTTTAACTACTATTATTTTGAACAGGTCAAATTAGAAAGAACAACCAAAGGTCAATGACAAATTATTTGGCACCATCTTTTTCATTTTAAAACTACGATACATTTATTAATTATTGACCGTTACAAACTTTGACATCAAAGAAATTAAATAAAACTCTTTATATCTCACTCGTAAGATCGATAATAGAATACTGTTGCGTAGTTTGGAATCCCTACTATGAAACCCATTCTTTAAGGATTGAGCAACGAAGACTTACAAATTTATTGTTCTTTAAATTGAACTGGAATATTGAAACACCATCATATTCAATAAGGTGCTTGCTTTTCAATGTTCAAACGCTTGATTTAAGAAGAAAATATTTTTGCATAATGTTTATCAAAGATTTAATCATTTTCATTTGCATTTTTATTTTAAATTATATTTATATTATTATATATTATCATTATTAACTTATATTATTTAATATTATTTCAATTAATTTGTTAAAAATTAGTCTATAAGAGATGTTACTCTGCTTGATGAAATAAACAAATCAAACCAAAGTTCTTGCATCGAGGAAATGCCTCCAGAATTAAATGGTGGGCCTAAAGATGTGATCAGAGAAGTGAACTTTATTAAAGGCAAGGCCTTGCAAAATCGACTGTTTAGGATTGTATGCGATGAAATGGGTTCACTCCACAATAATCTTTTTTACCACACAGTAACTTACTGAGGACTAATCGGCTATAATCTGGTGTCCTATCATGTCATTTTATAAATGTTAACCAAAAGTTTTGAAATAACTATGTAAAATAAATATAAATACCTGAACAAAACTTAATGGTTCACAGATGATTTCGATTAACGAAAAGTTATTTGAAATTATCTTAGATTCATAAGGTAAAGTTAGCATACCTATGCCAACTTTTCAGGAGTCGATTTCAGTCGCACGATTTTCCTCACGGCTAAATTCGACTAGGACTCTACTATGGGGAATGTTACGCCGAACAGCTTCGCCTCACGGTGAAAATCGACCTGTGAAAAACTGGCAATACGGTTTCATTTGGAATTTTTGGTGATGGAAGATAAATAAGTTTTATTTTTTCACTTTTTTCATAAAAAATGATTGTTTTTAATCAATTTTTTTATACCTTTTGCACATTGTAAACACTTTAATATGGATTTATTCTTTAAAAGAAATATGAAGTTTTTTAATGGTATCATTTTTTGTAAGCTTTTCATATAAAAAATTTATATAATGAGAAAAGAAAACAGAAAGGTAATTTTTTTTAGCTTTTTCCTGTAAATTATGATTGGATTCAAAAAGTTATTCCGTTTTCTACAAAACATACATATATATAAGGTCCTAATCTTAAGCTTTAGTTACTACACACAGAGAAATTTCTGTAGTAAAATTCACTAAAACGTGTGGTGATTTTTACTAAATTGAAAAATAGTAAAATTAACTACAAAAACCACGAAAGTGTAATACTTGTAGTAAATTTCACTACAGATAAAAAAAAAAATGTAATGAAAATCATTGCACCTGTAGTGATATTAACTACATTGAATGTAATAAAATTCACTACACAAAACAATAAAATTTACTACATTAAAAAATAAAATTCACTATCAGTGCAGTGAAATTGACTATCGGTGTAATGAAATTTACTACGATCATTGGTTAAATTCACTGCCAATGGTAGTAATCATTTACCATATTTCGTTTCAGAATACGATTGTGAAAATCACTACAAATGCAGTTAAATTCATTATACATACAATAAAATTCACTATCAGTATAAAAGATATCTACTACGTCGTGCAGTGAATTTTACTGCCAATGTAGTGAATTTTTTTTCCGCCTTTTTTAAAGAAAATTCTTGGGAAATCACTACAAATGCAGTAAAATTCACCATACATACAATAAAATTCACTATCATTATGGTGAAATATTACTACGTCGTGTAGTGAATTTTACTGCAAATGTAGTGAATTTTTGTCCGCCTTTTTTAAAGAAAATTCTTGGGAAATCACTACAAATGCAGTAAAATTCACCATACATACAATAAAATTCACTATCATTATGGTGAAATATTACTACGTCGTGTAGTGAATTTTACTGCAAATGTAGTGAATTTTTGTCCGCCTTTTTTAAAGAAAATTCTTGGGAAATCACTACAAATGCAGTTAAATTCACTATACATACAATAAAATTCACTAGCAGTATGGTGAATTTTACTGCAAATGCAGTGAATTTGTTTCCGCTTTTTTATTAACAATTGCTCTTGGGAAATAACTACAATTGCAATTGCACTTCTTTATATAATTAATACTACTACTACTATTTTACCACCTTTTTTAGCACACACTCTGTGTGCCCATCACTATAAACACTATGAAATTCATCACAAAACCAATACAAATTAACATTTGTTTAGTCATCATGCATAGTCATCTTCTCCTCGAATATACAAATTTCAAGATGGAAACAGAGCAAAACGGAGAAAAATGGTCGATTTCTCCTTTACTCTTATGTGCATCTTGAACATTTGCGTCTTCTACAAGCAGACATACAATTCTATTGCGCACCATGTTTGCAAATTCAGTGCACACAGTATTTCACTGTGCGAATACATGGAAGATGTAGAGTTGCCACTGCAATACAATATATGTTCTGGAACACACGCATACATTTTTTTGTAGACTCATTTTTTCTGAAAATATTTATAACCTTCGACTATACATTCTTATCCTTCTGGATTTTCCGTGGTAATAAGCGAATTATCTTTCTTTCTTTGTGTATAGGTATATATAGGTCTAGAAAAAAATTATCTTTATATATAGTCTATGTCCTCCATATACAGAGTCACAAGCACATAAGTAATACATTTTCTTTTGAGAAAAAGTATTATTTCTGAAAGTTCATAAACGATTCAAAATGCTCCAAAAAGATTCCATATATTTTTTTCAGATTTTATCTTCAACTTATTGGTTTGCTATTTTAAATTAAGTTTAACCAAAACATAATTAGTTGGTTTAAGACAAGAAACATTTATAGGTCCTTTATGCATTTGTAGATATCTCCTTAAATTGTTTTTTGTCTTTAACCAAATAATTCGTTTCAACACCACCAATTAAAACATTTTTGTGCTGAGATATAAAAGTAGATCTAATTTAATTGAAGCGGTGTGGCATCCCTGGTTGTGCGAAGAGATTGAGAAGTATTAGTGAAATTTGAATTCAGCCGTGTATGTATTGTGCTCGACGCTTTGTGGTTATCTCTTTTATAATGCTTACCAGGCATGGAAAAGTCGATGCAATTGTATCAAGTTCGATGGGTTTGCTCGTGTATAAAAATTCGATACAATTTTTCAATCTGATTCTTATAAATTCTTTTGCAATCTAAGATTAAAAAAAAAAAGAAATCGAAAGTATTTAAAAACGACAGATCTATTTGTTCAAGTTTTAATTTAGTTTCAGATTTCTTGAACCAAAATAAATGTTACAATTTGAGTGTTCTGTAACTTTTATAACTAGCGACAAAATGTTTGAAAAATAAAAATAAAAGAATTTTTTTTCCAGATCATAATTTTTTAATTCATAAATACTGAATTTGAAAGAAATTTTGCTTTATTTATGGAAAGAAAATGGATTTAAGAGACACTGAAAAACGTTTGTCGCCAGTTATAAAGCTACAGAACCAGGGCCCTGTTTGTTTTTTTTTTTTAATATTTATAAAACTGATCAATTTGTTCTATTGTCGACATTCATCAGTAAATATTTTAAATGCTGTTCAAATTAGAGAAAGTCGAAATGCAGAACACTCTGAATTCACTCTGTTACTTAAATTTTAGAAAAAAATGAAAACTATTTCAAAGTAAAGCATTAAGTCGGAAGATCTGCAGACTTTTTTTTATAAAGTAAAGTGTTGTTTAAATTTCATGAAATTCAAAGAACATACATTAGTCTTTATGTTGGAAATGTATTAACACTTTCAATGTTGTTGTAATTACCGAATATTTAAGTTTGTAAAACTTATTTTAAGTTCAAAACTGAGCCATCCATACCTGAACACCAAAATTGTTCTTTTATATTTGGGCCCCATGATTTTGCATTTTTTTTTAATTTTTTAAATACTTGTAATTTTTCGTGAATTTGTACTTTTTCCCATATTAATTTTACCGAAATTAAATAAAAATTACTCTTTTACCCAGAAAATAATGAAATTTATATGCAAAATTTAAGAGTTTTTGCAAACATTTTGAGTAGATTTTATATTCATTATTCGTGTGAAAAATATAATTCAATACAATACTGAAATAATAATGAAATTCTCAGTACAAAAAAATATCATTTGCCATCCCTGATGCTAACTCATTCTCATTGTATAAATCTATAAATGGAAATGGAAGCCATTTTGTGGTATCATTCTAAGAAGTAAGAAGTGTGTTCTGTTGCGACGCGATCAATTTTTTAATCGAAAAATATAAAATTAAACTTTTAAACAAAATAAATATACAAAATAAAAGTAAAAGAAAGACGAAAAACTATAAAACTATAAAAGAAATACGAATAACTAAAAAAAAAACAAAATTAAACAAACTATAAAGGTAAGCGTTTCATTTAATTTCTTTTTTTTTCCAGGAAAACCAAATTTGAAGAAAAAACATTAAAAATATAACTTTTTTTCTTCAAATTTGTTTTTTCTGGAAACAAAAGTAATGTGCGATTAATTCATCGACTTCTGAACAAGCGCGTGCTCGGCTATTTTCACATATATATAACATTATATATACATATGTGAAAATAGCCAAGCACGTGCTTTTTCCAGAATTAACCCCATCTATATTATCTATATTACTTCGAAAGGCGTTCAGATGTTACTTCCCATGTTCCTTGGAATCCAAACCATATGTATTTGTGCATGAATAAAACATTCATTCACAAATAAATTCCAAATGCAAAACCAAAAAACAGGGAAACCAAATTTTGTGGTATCATCTCTAAGAAGTAAGAAGTGTGTTCTGTTGCGACGCGATCAATTTTTTAATCGAAAAATATAAAATTAAACTTTTAAACAAAATAAATATACAAAATAAAAGTAAAAGAAAGACGAAAAACTATAAAACTATAAAAGAAATACGAACAACTACTAAAAAAACAAAATTAAACAAACTATAAAGGTAAGCGTTTCATTTAATTTCTTTTTTTTTTCCAGGAAAACCAAATTTGAAGAAAAAACATTAAAAATATAACTTTTTTTCTTCAAATTTGTTTTTCCTGGAAACAAAAGTAGTGTGCGACTAATTCATCGACTTTTGAACAAGCACGTGCTCGGCAATTTTCACATATATATAACATTATATATACATATGTGAAAATAGCCAAGCACGTGCTTTTTCCAGAACTAACCCCATCTATATTATCTATATTACTTCGAAAGGCGTTCAGATGTTACTTCCCATGTTCCTTGGAATCCAAACCATATGTATTTGTGCATGAAAAAAACATTGATGCACAAATAAACTGTATGGGTGGGATTCCAACGAATATCATTACCGCGGGATGAAGAGCCAATTCCAAATGCAAATGAAAATCTGTGAAAAACCAATGAAAATCTAGAAACTCCAATCGGCATTAAAAGCACCCAAAGTGTTTGATACACAAGCCACTGATAAAGTGAGTATATAACCCAAACGATGAACGATACACCATTTGGTTTATACTCACGTTATCAGTGGCTTGTGTATCAAACACTTTGGGTGCTTTGATAAATGCATGGTTGCGAAAGTCTGACGAATGCAAAGCTCTCATTAATGCAAATGACAAAAGTGTAAGGTGTTCATAAAGGTAGAACGCAAATATTTGCAGCGAAAATGTGCAAATATAAAATTTCACATCCACTCTAAATTTATATTTTCATATACTCAACATCTTATTTTCAAAATAACTTTTTTTTTGCAACTTAAACCAATTTAAATTATTCTTACATCGGATTTGCAACCGAGTTCATTGAACTTTTTTGATTTTTGCGATTTAAAGTGTTGGTATATGATGAATTCATCAAATATTCAACATCACATTTTCAAAATAACTTTTTTTTTGCAACTTAAACCAATTTAAATTATTCTTACATCGGATTTGCAACCGAGTTCATTGAACTTTTTTGATTTTTGCGATTTAAAGTGTTGGTATATGATGAATTCATCAAATATTCAACATCACATTTTCAAAATAACTTTTTTTTTGCAACTTAAACCAATTTAAATTATTCTTACATCGGATTTGCAACCGAGTTCATTGAACTTTTTTGATTTTTGCGATTTAAAGTGTTGGTATATGATGAATTCATCAAATATTCAACATCACATTTTCAAAATAACTTTTTTTTTGCAACTTAAACCAATTTAAATTATTCTTACATCGGATTTGCAACCGAGTTCATTGAACTTTTTTGATTTTTGCGATTTAAAGTGTTGGTATATGATGAATTCATCAAATATTCAACATCACATTTTCAAAATAACTTTTTTTTTGCAACTTAAACCAATTTAAATTATTCTTACATCGGATTTGCAACCGAGTTCATTGAACTTTTTTGATTTTTGCGATTTAAAGTGTTGGTATATGATGAATTCATCATATACTCAACATCTTATTTTCAAAATAACTTTTTTTTGCAACTCAAACCATTCTTACATCGGATTTGCAACCGAGTTCATTGAACTTTTTTGATTTTTGCGATTTAAAGTGTTGGTATATGATGAATTCATCATATACTCAACATCTTATTTTCAAAATAACTTTTTTTTGCAACTCAAACCATTCTTACATCGGATTTGCAACCGAGTTCATTGAACTTTTTTGATTTTTGCGATTTAAAGTGTTGGTATATGATGAATTCATCATATACTCAACATCTTATTTTCAAAATAACTTTTTTTTGCAACTCAAACCATTCTTACATCGGATTTGCAACCGAGTTCATTGAACTTTTTTGATTTTTGCGATTTAAAGTGTTGGTATATGATGAATTCATCATATACTCAACATCTTATTTTCAAAATAACTTTTTTTTGCAACTCAAACCATTCTTACATCGGATTTGCAACCGAGTTCATTGAACTTTTTTGATTTTTGCGATTTAAAGTGTTGGTATATGATGAATTCATCATATACTCAACATCTTATTTTCAAAATAACTTTTTTTTGCAACTCAAACCATTCTTACATCGGATTTGCAACCGAGTTCATTGAACTTTTTTGATTTTTGCGATTTAAAGTGTTGGTATATGATGAATTCATCATATACTCAACATCTTATTTTCAAAATAACTTTTTTTTGCAACTCAAACCATTCTTACATCGGATTTGCAACCGAGTTCATTGAACTTTTTTGATTTTTGCGATTTAAAGTGTTGGTATATGATGAATTCATCATATACTCAACATCTTATTTTCAAAATAACTTTTTTTTTGCAACTCAAACCATTCTTACATCGGATTTGCAACCGAGTTCATTGAACTTTTTTGATTTTTGCGATTTAAAGTGTTGGTATATGATGAATTCATCATATACTCAACATCTTATTTTCAAAATAACTTTTTTTTGCAACTCAAACCATTCTTACATCGGATTTGCAACCGAGTTCATTGAACTTTTTTGGTGGCTAATTTATTGCTTAAATTCGAAATTTTTTTTTTCTCATCATTTTCAATTTTGGCCTATTTACACTTTAATTGCTCAAAAATCGTAAGATTTCATGTTACATTGATAAATTTTATGGTTTTTGAGTAATTAAAGTCTAAATTTTAATAAATAGGCCAAAATTGAAAATTATGAGAAAAAAATTTTCGAATTTAAGCTTTTTTCCCTCTTTGAATTTTCCAAGAAGATGTCCTATGGTATACTAATGTAAATTTTTGTTTAAACCATCAGAAAGTAGAGATTATAAAGAATAAATTAGCCACCCATTAGCCACCCAAGCTGATATTTTGACATGTGAATTTTCGATTGAAAATTAGGGTGTTTTTTTGGTATTAAGTCAATATAAGGTAGAAAAATTAATGATGGGACTTGTAATGTATACAAAGGAAAAAATCACAAATTTTAGATTTTTAATGCAGGGAGCGTGGTAACCGCTCATTTTCGCCGAATATTCATCAATTAATATAGAGCACTCCTGATTATCGTAGAATCTCGAAGCTTGGTAGAATGGTAGAACTTATAGTTTGTACAAAGGAAAAAATTTGAAATCTGAAAATTTTAGTCAGGGGGCGTGGCAACTGCCCATTTCAGCTGAATTTTCATAAAATATTTTAGAGCACTTCTGATTACCGTAGAATCTTTAAATTTGATAGAATGGTAGAGCTGGTAGTTTCTACAAAGGAAAAAATTTAATATCTAAAGCAATACATTGCAAAAAGTAGTAAAATCACAACAAAAAACATTACTGTTGAAAAAAAAACAAGTTCTTCTATAATGAAATTATGACAATTTTTCTATTAATTACCGATTTTTAAAGTTATGTATTTCAAAAATTGCCAAGTAAACAATTAAATTTTATTGATACAAATTTTAAACCAAACTTTAGAACTTGGTTCTCTTTTATATCTCAGTACTTTTTGGGCCATCATAATTTCAATATAGGAGAACTTGTCTCTTTTTTTAACAGTAATTTTTTTTTTGTGATTATGTTTTTCATAGAAGGACATACATTTTTTTTATCCTCTCCAAGGTTGAATTTAAAAAAAAAAAAAAAAATGTCGGACATTGAAAAAAGCGATGAAGAATCAGAAGACATTATTGATGATATAATTGAAGAGGTCTTCGTTGAAGACATTGAGGACGATGTCACCGAACAAAATGAAAGATCAGAAATTTCAAATACAAATACATGCAACGTCCAAAATGAGACAGTTGTTGCCGATCTATTGAAAATGTGGGAGCTTCCAGAGCTCTGTGAATTGTTTTACGGTAAATTATAACACATATTATATGTTCTCCTTTACATTTTCTTTACATTATTCTTTATAATGATGGTTTAGAAAGAAACATCGATTTATATTGCCTGGAGCACATAACAGTTTCTGACATAGACCGTTTAATTCCTGGAGAATTCATGGGATTGCGAATAAAGTTTAAAGCAAGGTTAACTCAATGGAGATCTTTGAAGGTAAGATCTTTAAAAAAAAGGAAGCATATTTTCAAATAATAACATTGATTAATAAATTTAGGACTTACCTCTAAGTTCAATATCCGAAAGTCTTACAATGAATTCAAGCAATACTCCCTCTGTAACAACCGACATAATGCAAATACTTCCGAAAACAAACACTGTTTTTCAATCGGATTCCAAATTTACTTCAGTTCATGAAGAACAACATTTGGTGAGTCATACTCCTAGGTCATAATTTTATTTATGAATGTTTAGGTTATTAATTCAATGATGAATATTCAAAGTAATCTAAATATTTTTTTATCATTAGTCTTAAAGAAGGTTCTTTAATCTTTAAACCTAAAAGAAATATTGAATCTTCGGAAATCCAGACAGTGAGCAAATCCTTATTATAATTAAGAGATTAAGGTTTAAGAATAATTTCCGAAAAAATAAACAAAATTAAATATTTTTTGAAAAGAAAACAATTATTTTGGTAAACTTCTATGTACCTACATATAATGTATAATTACTTCTCATAATTTACCTCACGCTCAATATGATTTCAGAATCTAAGTTAAGATTTGTTGAATTTTTTTAAATTTATTAATTTTTTTGAAGAACCATCATTATATTATTGGAAAACTGTCATCAGTGCAAATAATATTCAATGCATATACCATAAATAATTTTATTTAATGAAAAATAAGAAAACTACTCTTTTTCATTAGAACGTTCTGAAGATATTAAAATCAAATTCAAGAGGAAAAGTATTGCTATCTAAAACAAAACCATTCAATTCTTCGGAGAGAAAAGATCTCATATGTTTGATAGTAGACTTCGCTTTATTTAACGAAATTTCGCTTGGTACAAAAGAAATTAATTCATTAGCAGATCAAGTCATCAAAATTTTTCCGTTTGAAGCTAAGGTCTTAAACGAATTTTAAACTTAATTAGTTAACTAATGAAAATTTCTTATAGACTTCTTATTTCATGGCAAGTGGAAATGGTAGTAGAGCTAGAGGCCAGCTTTATTCAACCTATAACAATAAAATTAAAACTTTAAGAAAAAAAGGAGTTTTATCAAGACGCTCCAAAAAACAGGTTTCTTCAATATCGGGAAATTCAACTTCATCATCACCTTCATCGCCGTCATGTTTATCGGAGTTAGAGAACACTCAAAGTAAGATATTGTAAATGTTATTATAAAATTTAATAAATAACTAAAATTTAATAAATATATACCATATTGCACCATTATATTAAATGAACATAAGAAAGTGGTCTACATTTCGTAAAAAAAAATATTATTTAAAATGTTTCCATTTTTGGAAAATAAATTTTCAACATGTTACGGATATACGAGTATTCATTGAAAAAGTAGTTTTTTGTTCAATTCTAATTGTGTTTTTTATTTTTATTTTCAAAATGTCTGGAGACCATTTTCGAAAAAAAAACTTCTAAGATAATTTTTTATTTTAATTTTATTGTTTTTTATACTCCTTTGAATTGGCTTTCAAAATTCACATTGTAAATTAAATGTTCAGATGCTAATTTCGACATACATAAATATATACGTGCACCTACACATGCTACATTTTGATGCATTTTGTAAAAAAAAAAAGAAGCAACCAATAATTTTGCTTAAAAGTTTTTTAAAATCATAAATATACATACTGAATTTTTTTTGAGAGAATTATTCTTATTTCCAATAATTCTCATGTTATGCAAAACCAAAACTTTTTTTAATTCTTTCTTAAACCAGGGATAGAATCGGCTAAAAGTAGCTGTGATAGTTAAGAAGATTTGCAGTTCAAATTGGTCTTTCGTGACTTTATCATAAATGATATTAGCCGATTTTACCCTAATTTTTTTTTCAATTATGCGAAAAATGTATAAAGTATCTTAAGTAAATAAAACATAATTTAATCATGCAGGCTTAAACGCGAAAGATTGGCTTAAATACAATACACAGCCATTAGAATTGGTATTCATGAAATGGAAAGACTGCTTCAATATTAGGAGGTCAGACATTTTAGAGAATACCGCAGACATTTTTGAAGACTGGCCACTTTTCACCCAATCTTTTGGACTTCATTTGGTAAGAAAAACTATTTTAATTAAAAAAGAATTTTTTTTCACAAAAATTACTCATACATCTAGATTGATTTGGACTTCATTTCTCTTTTTGATGAAGAAAAGTCTTTAAATTTAAAGAAAAACTGGGCAAAATTTCAAACGGCTTTTTTGACAAGTGCATTCGATCAAGCTGGGACCGCAAGCAAGGCCGTGCAGCTGTTATTGAATGAAATTGAAAATTCTGATAATCAAGGTATTAATGATATAAAAAAGCTTACTTTTATGAAAATATTTATCTATTTAAATTTGAAAAAAGTTATGCAGTGTATAAGTAGACTAGAATCTGTAAATATTTATATTTGTATTACCTTTAGTTCAAATATTTTATCAGTAAAATATATCATTCAAAAAAAAAACGTAAATATACCTACATCATTTACATAGATTTGCATTAAACTTTTAGTCAAAATAAGAGCTGGAACCTGTATTGTAATATATACAACTTGGTTACGAATTTTGATGCTATAAAAGATTGAATCTTGCTGTATCTAGTAATTTTTATAATAATACAAATACAAATACTTCGGATTCGGAATCAGAATACCTGGATGCAAAGATCGTTTTATGTTTCTGTACTATGTAGAGCTTTTTTTCTACTTTAAAGCTTATAAAATCTTATACCTGCTCTAGGAACAAAATGCTTGAACTCGCTTACATCTTTATTTTCAATAAAGAATACTTAAGCTTGTTCTGAAAAAAAAACCGGCGAATTGAATTTCTGTACATGTATCTTGAATAACATGCATTTGAATCCAATGAAACTTTTGTTTTTATTTTTCTATTGTCGCTCTGGCCTAATATACAAGTAAATATATTTGAATATAATAAACCTAAAAAAATAAATAAAAAGATTATGAAATTTGTTTCAAAATTATCTCATCTCATTTTTATCTCATCTAACCCTGCATCAATTAATATATTTACAGATCAGAAAGACATTCTAACTTTCAAATTGCTGCATTTTAAACTTCCTCCCAGTCAACAAATTCAACTGCAAAACGGAAAAAAATGGCATGTTTCCATTCAGGACTCCATCAATAGCAACATTTTAGAAGCCAAAAACCAAGCAGACGTCTTGGTGAAATACCGCCAGACAAAAGACTCCCACAAGGGCCTTCATCTCAACTTACAGCCTATGGTTGTTGCAGGTGAAAATATTTATTATATAATATCAGATAATATCCTGCATAAGGCAGATAGCTTTATAACTGCCTTAGATTCAGTTTTTAAATTATTTTATGTATTTAATCTTAAGTATCCTTTACAAAGCCAAAACGTTTGGTTATTTATTGAGAATTTTTTTTTTGATCTAGAGTCAATTTTGCTAAGTCCAACAACAAGAGCGTTAATAAATGAGCTTAAAGCTAAATATAATTAACTCAATTAAATACTTTATATAAAGTTTCCATATTTTATAATTTTTGTTGCAGGTGAAAATATTTATTATATAATATCAGATAATATCCTGCATAAGGCAGATAGCTTTATGACTGCCTTAGATTCAGTTTTTAAATTATTTTATGTATTTAATCTTAAGTATCCTTTACAAAGCCAAAACGTTTGGTTATTTATTGAGAATTTTTTTTTTGATCTAGAGTCAATTTTGCTAAGTCCAACAACAAGAGCGTTAATAAATGAGCTTAAAGCTAAATATAATTAACTCAATTAAATACTTTATATAAAGTTTCCATATTTTATAATTTTTGTTGCAGGTGAAAATATTTATTATATAATATCAGATAATATCCTGCATAAGGCAGATAGCTTTATGACTGCCTTAGATTCAGTTTTTAAATTATTTTATGTATTTAATCTTAAGTATCCTTTACAAAGCCAAAACGTTTGGTTATTTATTGAGAATTTTTTTTTTGATCTAGAGTCAATTTTGCTAAGTCCAACAACAAGAGCGTAAATAAATGAGCTTAAAGCTAAATAAAATTAACTCAATTAAATACTTTATATTAAGTTCCCATATTTTATAATTTTTTCAAACATCTGAGAATTTGATCATCCGACTTAACTTTTAAAAAATTTTACTGCCTTTATAACACTTCTTCTCAACTTACTGGGATTAAGCCGATAATTATTCCATTAAGTTTGGGAAATCATTTCTTTTTCTAACTTTTCAAACATCTGAGAATTTGATCATCCGACTTAACTTTTTAAAAATTTTACTGCCTTTATAACACTTCTTCTCAACTTACTGGGATTAAGCCGATAATTATTCCATTAAGTTTGGGAAATCATTTTCACTGCCTTTTATAACACTTCTTCTCAACTTACTGGGATTAAGCCGATAATTATTCCATTAAGTTTGGGAAATCATTTTCACTGCCTTTTATAACACTTCTTCTCAACTTAGTGTGATTAAGCCGATAATTATTCCATTAAGTTTGGGAAATCATTTCTTTTTCTAACTTTTCAAACATCTGAGAATTTGATCATCCGACTTAACTTTTAAAAAATTTTACTGCCTTTATAACACTTCTTCTCAACTTAGTGTGATTAAGCCGATAATTATTCCATTAAGTTTGGGAAATCATTTCTTTTTCTAACTTTTCAAACATCTGAGAATTTGATCATCCGACTTAACTTTTTAAAAATTTTACTGCCTTTATAACACTTCTTCTCAACTTACTGGGATTAAGCCGATAATTATTCCATTAAGTTTGGGAAATCATTTCTTTTCCTAACTTTTCGAAAACCTGAAAACTTGATCTTCGTACGATTTTAAAGACACCTTGTTGTTCTTACTTTGGTTTTCTAACTATTAAATCTTCTGTAACTTTTTGAATCATCTGTTATTTGCTTTTATATTACTTTTAACTTTTTAAGCTCATCACTCATCTTCATAATCTTAAACTTGTTAAGCTTTTGAAAACCGCTATTATATCTTTTGCAATACAATTGAAATTGAGTCAGTTATGTTCAGTTGCACAGTTTGTGAACTATTTTTTTTATATTTAGACGATTACTTTTCTCATATAAAATTCAAGCATAAATATGAAAAAGAAATATATTGCAGACAAGGCGATTGTCCACAAGCTTTTTCTGACTTACACATTTTAAAACGACATTTAAAGAAAGTTCATTCCGATTTAATTAACACATCTAACTCCTCCCTAAATGCAGCCACTTCTTCTAAATCTGCGGAATATCCAAATAATTTAAATCAAGAATTGAACTCCTCATTTCCAAATAATTTAAATCAACAATTGAATTCTTCATTTCCTTCTCAAAACTCAGACAATATTTCACTTCTTGATAGCTTTCATCAAAAATCTACTGTGAATTTTGAAGAATCTGTTGCAAAAACAGAGGATGTTGACCTTTCCGATTGTGCATTAAGATTTGTTTTAAAGTTGATGAATCACAATTCCGTTCCAAGGAATTTAGTATTCAATATTGTATCGGAAATTCAAAAACTCTTATTCAAATAATATTCAAACTCTATATCAAATGTGTTATTAAATCAAACGATTCAGCAATAGCAATTAGAAAAATAAGTCAATTCTGTGAAACAGCTTTTTCTCAAATAAATACGGAACATAAACTTGTAAAGCATTTGACGAAACAAAATTTACTAGAATTACCAACTAATGTTACAGTTTCATCTGAAATTCAAAATACAATAGAAAAAGGCAAACCAGTTTTAAAATACAAGGAAATAAAAGGAACTATTCTATCAATTCCTTTTATAATAAAAAAATTTTTTGAGACTGAAAATTTGTTGAAAAAAACTTTGACAGAAATGGAAGATCTTATGAAGCATTCTGATGATATACAAAATTTTGTGTGTGGTTCTGTTTGGCGTGAAATTCATTTAAGATTTTCAAACGAAAATAAAACTGTTGTCCCTTATTTTCTCTATAACGATGATTTCGATCCAGATAATGTTTTAGGTTCTCATTCCGGCGTAAACTCAATTTCTGCATTCTATATTAATTTCCCAACTTTACCAGAGCACAAACGTTCTTCTTTGGCCAACATATTGCCTGCTATGCTTATTAAAGCTGAGTATTTTAAGAAATATGAACGTCTGGATGTTCTTCATAACCTTCTGAAAATTTTATCAGAGTTAGAACAAAAAGGCTTAGTAATTAAGACCGAAGGTATTGAAAAAAGGGTTTATTTTGTTCTAGGCTTGGTTACTGGTGACAATCTAGGACTTAATAAAATTTTGGGCTTCAGATCTTCATTTTCGGCTCTGCATTTTTGTCGAATTTGTAAAGCTTCAAAAACCGAAACTCAAAGCCTATGCTATGAGTTAGCAAGTAGTTTAAGAACTGTTTCAAATTATGATTCTGATGTTTTACTTAATGACCCAAAACAAACAGGAATCTCAGAAGTATGCATTTTCAATAGCCTTCCATCTTTTCATGCTGTAGTTAATGTTTCTGTTGATATTATGCATGATCTTTTCGAAGGTGTTCTGAAAAACGATATGTGCGCTATTATTTTATACTTCATTAAAATAAAGAAGTATTTTTCCCTCGAAGATTTGAATGATCGAAAACAGCTTTTTGATTATGGCAGCATAGACTCGAAAAACTGCTCCCTTCCTATAAAAATTGAAGCCTTACAAAACAAAAATTTAAATATGCAAGCGAGCGAAACCCATTGCTTTGTGCATTTTTTTTCATTGATGGTCTGGGATTTTGTACCAAATGATGATGAATGTTGGATTTTTTTTTTAAATCTTCAAAAATTGGTAGATTTATGTTTGTTAAGTTCATTTAATAAAAATGATTTAGAAGAATTAAAAGCTCGTATAGCTGATCATAATAAAACTTACAGAAAACTATTTGATGAGCCTCTCAAGCCAAAAGCTCATTTTTTAACTCACTATCCCACTGTAATTCAAAAAGTTGGACCATTAAAAATGTTTTGGAGCATGAGAAATGAAGGCAAACACAAAGAGTTAAAACAATATGCCCAGAGCATCACATCAAGAAAGAACTTATGCTACTCCGTTGGAATTAAGTTGTCTTTAAAACTAGCAAACTTTTTTTTTTTAAATGAAAAAGATAGTAAAATTAAAGTTTTTAAAAGTAAAAATGTATGTATATCTGACAAAACATATTTCAAGGACCTTCAAGCACTAGGGCTTGATGGCATCCAAACATTTTCAGAAAACATATATTTTATGGGAACTTCATACACTTCTGGTTTTTATTTATTTCATAAGCGAAGTAATTTTATTTATAAGATTTCCGAAATAGTGGTTACCAAAAAATTTGTATATAGCTATTGTTTCCATTCTATTAAATATGATATAAATATCAATGCTTTTATTATAACAGATAACACAAATGTTTTAAGCATTAAATCAATAACAGATTTTGAATATTATCCTGCTTTGCCACACAATCTCTCCGATGGTAGATTGGCACTTAAATTTAAAAATATTTGAATATTAATTGCTAGGAAATAAAAAAGAAGATTATAAATGTACAATGTTTTTCGTTTATTATTTCAGAGTTGGATTTTGTTTCAGAATTTTATTTAAATTTCTGTAAGTATATTACTACCGATACATTCATATAAAATCTACATTATTAATTAAAAATGAATTCTAATGATAAAAATTTAAAATCTTTTGCAGATGAAGCAAAAAGTATTCTAAAAACTTTGGAGTCTGCTGATACTATAGTAAAATCTGCTTCAAAAATGCAATATAAATTATTGCATCAAAAACTGAAATCTACAATATATTGGGGTGTTCGTTATTTGGGAACACCCTAATATATATGTAGAATATTTCACTTTTAGTTGCAGTAATTGTATTGCATTTGAAATGGATTTTACTACAACTGAAGTAGATTTCACGGTTTTATGTAATAAAATTCACTACCACTGTAGTGGATTTCACTACAGCTGTAGTGGATTTCACTACAGCTGTAGTGGATTTCACTACAGCTGTAGTGGATTTCACTACCGCTGTAGTGGATTTCACTACCGCTGTAGTGAATTTCACTACAGCTGTAGTGGATTTCACTACCGCTGTAGTGAATTTCACTACCGCTGTAGTGAATTTCACTACAGCTGTAGTGGATTTCACTACCGCTGTAGTGAATTTCACTACCGCTGTAGTGGATTTCACTACCGCTGTAGTGAATTTCACTACCGCTGTAGTGAATTTCACTACCGCTGTAGTGGATTTCACTACCGCTGTAGTGAATTTCACTACAGCTGTAAATAATTTTACTACCACTGTAGTGGATTTCACTACCTCTGTAGTGGATTTCACTACGTCTGTAGTGGATTTCACTACCTCTGTAATGGATTTCACTACCGCTGTAGTCGATTTTACTACCGCTGTAGTGCATTTCACTACAGCTGTAAATAATTTCACTACCGCTGTAGTGGATTTCACTACCGCTGTAGTTGATTTCTCTACCGCTGTAGTGGATTTCACTACCGCTGTAGTGAATTTCACTACCGCTGTAGTGAATTTCACTACCGCTGTAGTGGATTTCACTACACCCGTTAATAATTTCACTACCACTGTAGTGGATTTCACTACGTCTGTAGTGGATTTCACTACCTCTGTAGTGGATTTCACTACCGCTGTAGTCGATTTTACTACCGCTGTAGTGCATTTCACTACCGCTGTAGTGGATTTCACTACCGCTGTACTGGATTTCACTACCGCTGTAGTGCATTTCACTACCGCTGTAGTGCATTTCACTACCGCTGTAGTGAATTTCACTACAGCTGTAAATAATTTCACTACCACTGTAGTGGATTTCATTACCTCTGTAGTGAATTTTACTACCGCTGTAGTGCATTTCACTACCGTTGTAGTGGATTTCACTACAGCTGTAAATAATTTCATTACCGCTGTAGTGGATTTCACTACAATTGCAGTAAATTTCACTGCAATGTGTAATACATTTTACTACTGATGCAGTGAATTACACTACATCGGCAGTAGATTTTACTACCATGTTTAAAAAATCTGTAGTGAGTTTCACTACATTGGCAATACATTTCACTAATTTCGTGTAATGAAATTTACTACATCTGTAGTGAATTATACTATCAATTGAAGTACTACAGGAATAATAAATTTAACTACAGCGTTAGTAAGCTGAAAAATCACTACATTTTTAGTGAAATTCACTAGCGTTTTTAGTTAATTTCATTACAAATTTCTCTGTGTGTATAAGATTTATTATCTTATAATTTTTTTATAAAGAAAGTCAACAACAAAAATAAAATTCACACGTGTCTCACATGAAAAAAACAACTGTACCCAAGCTCAGACCGAACAAAAAATTTTGTTAGGAATCAAAAAACTTTTTATAAACTACACTGAATCAATAGGTGTGTTTTTTATTACCACCGGGCTTAACTGGACAAAAAACGCATCGGGGCTTAACCTGAAATCTTGGCAGCACTGTATATTGAATGTTCCGAAAACAAAAGACACAACAAAAATTTAGAGTTGTCATATTTTTCGCTTTCGAGTTTTTTTTGTATTTTTCATGTATGTTTTACAAAGAGATACATAAATGTATGCTAGCAAAACTAGTTAAATAGATTTTATCATTCCAAACGTCAGTTTTCACGTTTGTAAGCAAATTTTAAACAATAGGTGTGTTTTTTATTACCACCGGTCTTAAGTGGACAAAAAAAACGCCTCGGGGCTTAACCTGAAATCTTGGCAGCACTGTATATTGAATGTTCCGAAAACAGCTGACACAACAAAAATTTAGAGTTGTCATATTTTTCGCTTTCGTCCTTTTCTTGTAATTTTCATGTATGTTTTACAAAGAGATACAATAATGTATGCTAGCAAAACTATTTTAATACATTTTGTCCTTCCAAACGTCAGTTTTCATGTTTTTAAACAAATTCTAAACAATTTATAAAAAAGTTTGTTTGGTAGCACAGATTTAAAACTCTTCAAAAAGTTAAGCCCAGAGAAATCTCCGGGCTAAACAACTAAGCCCAAGGGGGCTAAGGTGTTTTTGTATTTAACATGTAAATTGCTTAGCCCAGACTGCGTTTTTTTTGTCTAGTTAAGACCGGTTGTAATAAAAAACACACCTAATTTATGTAAAAAATAGTTTGGAAGCACCGTTTTAAAACTGTTCAAAAAGTTAAGCCCAGAGAAATCTCCGGGCTAAACAAGTAAGCCCACGGGGCTTAGGTGTTTTTGTATTAAACATGTAAATTGCTTAGCCCCGACTGGGTTTTATTTGTCCAGTTAAGCCCGGTGGTAATAAAAAACACACCTAATGATTGTTAAAAAACAAATAAGTAATTTTTTTATTATTTTTTTTTTTTTCTAACGTGAAACCAAAACCAAAAACAACATTAAATGAATGATGTTCACAATCATCACACAAAATTTTAAGGTGAACAATCTTTTCTCGGAAAAGTACAGAAAAGTTAGACTTTTGCTGGGAAAAAATCCATAAATGTATTTTGACTTCAGGTTTCTGTAAAGTATCAAGAACATCATAAATACACTGTATTAAAATGGCAATGAGCACAGTGTGTCAGAGATACACAGATGGAGATGGGAAACTTCTGACGTCATACTGGTTTGCCTACAAGCTCCGTCGGACATTTTTGGCTAAGTATGCGTGAAAAAACGGACGCTTTTGGCTAAGTATGCGTGAAAAATCTTACATTTTTGGCTAGGTGTGCGTAAAAACATCATGGCTACACTATGTGTGTTTTTCACATTTATTCACGAATACAAAAGAGATTACAACAACACGAAATAAACGAATGGGTTTTGGGGGGTAAAACGTACAAAAGTTTCCCATCTCCTTTGGGTATCTCTGTAGTGTGTAATCCTTCCTTTTTTTTCACAATTAGTTTTACATAATCTGCCCTAGCGAGGTATTCCATCGGAGCGGAGATTTTCCGCAACGCATACTTCGTCGGAGGCTCAAATTGCGTTCGAGGTATCTTTCATCGGAAAAATAATAGACAAATACGACGACGCACCGCATTTCTTTTTTCTTTATCAATGGTTTTATTTTATGTTGGACTTAGATATGTCATACTTTTTTCCATTCACCAACATCCCTTTGTCGTGGTCCAATTCAATTTAACTGATTGGGCAGATCTTCCGAATACAGCCACAATTTTTGGTGATCTTTTTGTATACCTTTTTTGTTGTACCTACTTATGTTTTTTTCGTTTTGCCTAAACACAAAAATTCAAAATAAATAACAAAAGTTTACTAAATTACTTATTTTTCTTTATTATTTACATTTTAATTATATATTCCGCAACAAAAACTTGTCGGAGGGCTTCGGAAAAAAATTTATTTGTATCTGTCAAAAATACAACCATTAGAAGTGCTTCATCGCATGCAATGACATGCGTTGAAATTTGTCGGAGAAAATTTCCGATCAGTTGATCGGAGAAATACCTCTAAGTAAAAAGTCTCCGATTCGTAGAAAATCGGAAAAATTCCGCTCCGACGAAATACCTCGCTAGGGCCGAATAACTGGTATTGTGGTTAGAAACTCTGAAAATACGGATTGTTCTGAACTTAATCAATTAATTTGGGTATAACTTGGTGCCATTAGTTCATTTGAGTGATCGATCACTTTAGTTGAAATCACGCGAATGAACTAGTTCTGAACTAGTTCATTTTAGTTGAATTTATTTTAATCACTCCGGTTTTGTTAGAATTAAAAACAAAATTAGTTTGTACAAACTGTATCCAAATTTATGTAAAATTGACGCATTCTACATAATAAAAGAAATACAACCTAAAAATAACAGATATGTACATTTATTTTCTATACAAATTCTTAATTTCGTTCATATACTCTTGTCGAGTTTTCTGGTTCCTGAAAAAAGTCTAGAAGAAGTGCATTTTGCTTTCATTAAATGGAAATCATAGTAATGCAAGGACCAAGATGCTACTTATTTTTTGTTCTTGCTCAGAAATAAGAGTAAGGGGTGCTTGAAGAAGAAACGCTGATACTGACACAAGCGACCTTTTGTTTTACACCTAAATCTTGAGGTAGAGCAGAGGAACTTATTTCTCTCAACAAAGAATTGGATGGAATTTCATATGCACTTTGGTTTCTGCACCCCTTCTTTAAACGTCTGTCGGGTTAAAAGGGCGCTGTCGCTGTATAAGACAAGGAGACAAGGACCAAATTTGAAAATTCCCTATGCAGATGGGACTTCCTTTCACCCAAAAAATATATAAAAAAAAAATGATAATGCTATTTTGTAATGTCATATTAGGCCTGGTACGCTGCTCGCGCTAAATTTTAGCTCCCATACAAATTATCGAAAAATTTTATCTGAGCTAAAATGGATCCCATACAAATTATCGATAACTTGTATGGGAATTTTATCTCGGCTAAAATTTAGCGCGAGCAGCGTTACGACTGCTTTAGGTTGCTGTTTAGTTGGTTGAAACAAATCTTTTTCGCTGTTTGAACTAAGTAAGTGAACTAAGTTCACTAGTTCACCAAGATGAACTAGTTCATTGAACTAGTTCGTTCGCGAACTACACAAGCCTAAACGATAGGCGTGTTTTTGGCAAAGCTATCCGCAGTAGAATTTATCAAATATTAACACTGAGTAAAAATGCATACTTCGTCGGAGGCTCAAATTGCATTCGAGGTATCTTTCATCGGAAAAAATAATAGAGAAATACGACGACGCACCGCATCGCAACAATTTGACATGCGTCAGATTCAAGATTTTAATAGAGATGTACAAAATATAAAGATACATCGAAAAGTTGGTATATCTTCCGATATTATATTTATAAATAAAAACACCTAAATACATTTAAATTGTCATATAACTATATAGAGATTTTCATTTCATAGTTTCTCATAAGTAAGAATGCCAATGTACGATAAATTACACCCTTGCGTTAATTTAAAAATGAATCGATATTTCTATTCAACAAAATATTGAATCGAAAAATATCGATATTTTTTTTGAGAAGACCATCTCTACCATCACAGATGACAGAAAAAAACAACAGATGAAAGAAAAAACAATTATTCAAAGAATAACAAACGAGTTGAAGTTATTTCATTTAAGAAAATTTAAAAGTGTCCATGGCAAGTGTCGCATTATTTTTGGAGGCCAAGTCATAACAAATAAGGGACAAAAACTCAAGAAAAAAGGAGGATTTTAAAAAATGAAAGAAAATTTATTTGTGAAAGATTTTGGCCTGTAAGGCCCTCCGCCCGCCAATGCCTGCTATTTTTTGTTTATCAATAGTTTTATTTATTGGACTTTTGTATAGTCACGAACATCCTTTTTTCAGTCACCAACATCCCTTTGTCGTGGTTCAATTCAATTTAACTGATTGGGCAGATCTTCCCAATACAGCCACAATTTTTGGTGATCTTTTTGTATACATATTTTTTTTTTCGTTTAGCCTAAACACAAAAATGCATAATAAATAACAAAAGTTTACTAAAAATAGTTTTTTTTTTCTTTATTACTTACATTTTAATTATTCATTCCGCAACAAAAACTTGTCGGAGGCCTTCGAAAAAAATAAGAATAAAACCATTAGAAGTAGAGATGCCGCGAATATTCGGTATTCGGCCTATTTTTCTTATATTCGGTATTCAGTCGAATAGTTTAACTATTCGGCCGAATACCGAATGCCAAATGGAGAAGAAAAAAGACATTAATTACACAAAATAAAAAAAGTGTCATGTACCAGGAACCAGACCTATTTTTCTATATGTTTTTGGGCAGGCTGAATTCGAATTTCAAGTCCGTTTGGCCCTGTCACCCTCCAGTTTTGAGTTAAATGCAAAAAACTAAAAAAAGGAAGTTTTTTGCCTTTTTTGGGGTCTTTTTTGCATTTTTCTCAAAACTGGAGGGTGACCGGGCAAAACGGACTTGAAATTTGGATTCAGGGGGTCCAAAAACATATAGAAAGATAGGTCTTGTTCCTGGTACATACAACTTTTTTTTGGTGTGCTGGCACTGTCGCGAAATTTCGCTTTCATCCCCGGCACACAAAAAAAAAAGTTCCATGTACCAGGAACCAGACCCTTTCTATATGTTTTTGGACTCGCTAAATTTGAAGTTCAAGTCCGTTTTGCCCGAACACCCTTCAGTTTTGAGAAAAATGCAGGGGGCCTCCCTGAACCATCCTGAAATTTGGATAAATTCAGTGGCAAGGACGAGACGTCATCTAACTCCGAGAGTTGTTTTCCTACTTTTTGCTAAACTGGGGCATTCACAAAGGAAGTGGTATGAGCCCTTCTCCGCCTCTTCGGCTTGACACCCTCATAAGTCTGATAAGACAATACCCATTCTACTCATGTGGGTTCGCATTGAGTTGTGACCTGTAAGGATACCAATCAATAGGGACATAGTCCAGTAATTTTAGGTTTTATCTGCGGAAAAATTCCTACTGGGGTCGATTTTGGTATAGACCTTCGTTACGGAGTTTTAATGAAGATGTGAAAAATCGACATTGATATCGCGTCCGCGTTAGAAGTTATAGAGGTCAAAAGATCACGAAAATCAGTTTTTCGCATATATCTCGCGACCTGTTGCTCGGAGGTCAATAGGGGTCTACGGAAAATCTGTTCGTCATAAAATTATCTATAAATATTGCCTTACACATTTTTCTGTGAATCTAATCGTTTTCGGAATAGAGCTGTTTCAAGCGTAGGCATAATACATGATACGTAATAATAGGATTGTTTTATTTAAGAGTGAATAATTCAGTATTTGAATACTGAAAAATACATGTGTATTTTATTAATACGTTTTTATAAGTTTCACTTGTAATCGATATTCAAACTAACTTACTAAATAACTTACTAACTAACTAACTAACTAAGTTACTTAGCTACTAACTAACTATTTAATAAAATCTTAGCAATTAATTTTGACCCTCAAGCCTGGTACGCTGCTCGCGCTAAATTTTAGCCGAGATAAAATTCCCATACAAGTTATCGATAATTTGTATGGGATCCATTTTAGCTCGGATAAAATTTTTCGATAATTTGTATGGAAGCTAAAATTTAGCGCGAGCAGCGTACCAGGCTTCAGGTCAAAATTACCTACCCTGAGACGTTTTGGTCTCAGGGAAAAACACCCCAAATCAATCTTAGACTACTTCTAAGAGTCATATCGAAACTTTGAACAAATTTATGTAGTTTGAATGACTACGTTATAATAATAGCCCGAAATCGGTTGGATTTACAGAAAAATGCATAAGGCAATATTTGTAGATAATTTTATGAACAGATTTTCCATAGACCCCTATTGACCTCCGAGCAGCAGTTCACGATATATATGCGAAAAACTGATTTTCGTGACCTTTTGACCTCTATAACTTCTAACGCTGACGCGATATCAATGTAGATTTTTCACATCTTCATAACAACGCCGCCGTAAGAAAGGTTTATACCAAAATCGAGCCCAGTAGGAATTTTTCCGCAGATTGGGTTAAAAAATGCCTAAAATTACTGGGCTAACAACTGAGGCCTGCTTAGCTTAAGTATGGTTTCAGATTTCAGTTTTGTTCTTAGAAAGGGTCGGCCACAGATTTCTTGAAACACGACAGGTTTCAAGAGCTGACCATCTGTCGTTTGCAGAGTTCAAGAAGCTTTGCTTTATTCTGCTCTTTTCGTGCTCCATTGGCATAAGCACCCATGAAACGGTTTGGCACTTGATCCTGTTTTGGCCAATTCATCTGCCCTTTCATTCCCCTGTATATCACGATGTCCTGGGACCCATCGAAAGGTATCTATGTTCGTTATGTTTAGGGACCTTAGTGTATTACGACACAGGTCAACTAGTTTGGACTTCGTGACAATAGAGGAAATGGCTTTAATTGCTGCCTGGCTGTCTATGAAGATATCAATATTTTTGTCCTTTAAGTTGAGTGCGGAGAGTATGTTAGCTGCTTCGCAAACTGCAAAAACTTCCGCTTGAAAAACACTACAGAAGTCAGGGAGTTTCAGTGATTTGTTTATGGGAGGGTAATCTGAAAAGGTGCCTAACCCTACGCCTAGGTCTGTTTTAGGCCCGTCAGTGAAAACCGAGACATGATCTGCAATAATGACCCTGTTTGACTCCCAGAGTTCTCTTGTAGGGAAGTCTGTCAGCGCTACTGGGTTGAAATCATTAAATGGAAGAGTATAGTCAGTTTGAATGTTACTTGCAACATAGTTCATTATTATTTTATGACCCAAGTGGCCCCCTTTCCAATTCTTGCCCTCCTTCAAACGGAGGGCACTTATGGCCGCCGATTCTTTTGTAACAAGGTCGATCGGGGCAAGTGAAAGGAATGTTTCTAGGGCTGATGTGGGTGCAGTTCTCATGGTCATAGTTTTAAGGTTGACTGTTTTATCTAAGTGCTGTAAGCACTTGCCCCAGGAGAAGAAAGGTAGACTTTAGCAAATGTTGTGAAAATATGAAATTTTGTAGTATGTGTTGACCACCCCTTGTATGGGTCCGCCCTTCGATCTTGGCGAATATTCGGTATTCGGCCAAATAAATGTTCGCGACATCTCTAATTAGAAGTACTTCATAGCATGCAATGACATACGTTGAAATTTGTCGGAGAAAATTTCCGATCAGCCGATCAATACCTCGAAGCAAAAAGTCGCCGATTCGTAGAAAATCGGAGAATTTCCGCTCCGACGGATTACCTCGCTTTTTGGCATTGCTATTCGTATCCGCAGTTGGCGTTTACATGCACTACAAAAACAACACGCAGCTGCCGATAGGAACACAAGCTAAACCAAGCTGCGGATAGAATTTTGACGAAGTGTATAAGTTTACGTTTTCCTTTCTCTTGGTGTGTGCATATACATTTTTCATCAGTGTTGATATTTGGGAAATCCTGCTGCGGATAGCTTTGCCAAAAAAACACGCCTATAGACACTTCGTCAAAGTTCTATCCGCAGCTTGGTTTAGCGTCCATTTTTATCGGCAGCTGCGTTTTGTTTTTGTAATGCATGTAAACGACAACTGTGGATACGGATAGCAATGAAAGCATAGCACATGAAAGACCGTCACAGGGTGACAATTTTTTAGATTTTTTTCCAATACCCATAACTCACGAAACATTATGGCTACGATTTTTAAAAATTATTTTTCTGATAACTGTCATTACCTACCCTATCTACCGTTTTTGTTTCGACGTTGACTTTTGGGACACCCTGCAAAACACAGATTTTAGTTTCATGTCGTTTAAATTAACGGTTAATGAGCACATCATTGCACATCAAAAATTTATTTCTCATTTATCGATTCTACAAAAAAATGTAGTTTCTGTAACTCCATGCGATAAACACCCATTTTCTAAAGAATTTTCACTGTCATGATTGAATTTGAAACTCAAATTTAATACAAATGACAACAATATTTTGTTTGATTTAAAAAAAATTTAACATTTTTAAGATTAATTTAAAAATAAATACATAAATGAAATATGTATTTGGCAACTTTTTTCCAAAGTAGTACAAAAATTGTTTTTTAATCAAAATCTAAAATTTCTGCATTATTTTTGTAAGAAAAACCTTCAAAAAATACATTTGAAAATTTTAACCTTTAGGTACTGGCTGAACACAATGGGCACGTTCAAACAGCTATCGGATAGGCTATCTGGGATACCTGTATCTGGAATACCTCTTTGAACGAAAAGCTATCCAGATAGCTTCCCAAAGCAGCTACAAAAAAATATGAAAATATTGAAAAGAGGAAATTGTTTCTTTTGAGCAAATTCCTGTTTTTTTATTGTTGCATAGTACTTGCACAATCGATTTAACTTTAATTCTTGCAAATTTATTTTATTTTCAAGCTGAATAATCGCACGAATTGAAATCAAAATAAAAAATAGCCAAATTTTTATCAGCTGATCACTCGAATACCTGAGGTATACCAAAAATTCTCGGATACCTTCAGATTATTTTTTGACAGAAAATGGTTCGTTTCTTTGCTAATTTTTAACACTGTTTACAACAACAAAAAGCTATCCGATAGCTTTATGTTAACTGTTTGAACGTGCCCAATGGTGAAGCTCAAGCTTGTGGTAGTGTCCAAGTTGAAAAGTATGAAACCAATACATAGCGCTACAGTGCGAAGTTAAAGCCGAAGCTGAAGCGGATGCCTACGCGCAAGTTGAGTGAACTTCAACTTTTGATTTCATGCTGCGCATATTTTTGACATTTGTATACTTTATATGCAGAGTGGAGAGATCAAGTTGAACAAAAATTATTTTAAATGGGAGATATTTGATTTATTTAAAAACTATCAACTCGTTTTCACATTGAGAGAACAATAACTTAGGTATTTTTTTTCTTTTTTTTTTAAATTTATTTCTGCCAACTATACTTGTTCTGCGCTTCACTATTGTGAACGTCCTTTGCTTCAAAGTGCGCGTTTTAAATGACAGTTTCTGCTTCAAGCGTTTTTTTAAAGCATTATCCATTGTGTTCAGGCGGTAATACTCGCCTAGCTTTCAACAAGTGATAAAATTTGACGTTTGAAGGCCCCAACCCATAGAATCCGTTGCGTCGCGTCCGTTCCGTCAATCCATCCGTTGAAGTTGAAGGATGGGACAGAAAGGGGTGATCCATAGAATACGTCGTATGACGGATTTTTTTTTGACAGCTCACTTAAAATTCCAAGGTGTGTTCGATATTTTATCGCTGAATGTGCACTAAGGAAGTTCTGATGGAAGAAATTTTTAAATATTATTGTTGTTCTTTTTTTTAATAAAATAAAATGCGCGACTAGATTTCATGTAGGTACTTGCTCTTCAGTTAAAAACAATTTTTTATAACAAATTATGAGTTGTAGGTATAACTTTGGCATAGTAAAATTGATCTCTACAACAGAATTTGAGTATTTAATTGATATAATTGATTAGATATAGCATTAAATGTTACTTTTATTAAATTTTCATCACAAATATACAATTAAAGTTCACAATTCATAAAATCGGAGAAGAAAAGAACACAGTTCTTAGTTCTGAAATTCCCCGGTATGCACTCAGAAACAGAAAATCGAACTGATCTATTGTTGACAACCAATGTCAAAGGATACGACGCACAGTGGGGCAAAAGTAGTGGTTTTGTGCGATAAATTATTTTGAAGAGTCTAAAGTGACTTTTTGTGTTTAATAGTTATGTAAAATAATAAAAATGAGCTCAAATTTAATTTTTACTAAGGAAAGACAAAGTTGCTTAAACATAAACATGCGTGTTTACACAGGAAAAAAAGGCACGAGTACGATAACTTAGGGGAAAAGAATTGATAACAGTATTTTGTAGAAGTGTTCAATACAATTATATTTTTCTATTGGAGGGGGGTCTATCTCCCCCCGTTTAGGCGGGAGGGGCAATTTTCAAAAATATGACGAAAAATTAAAAAAAAAATATTAAAAAACAACGGCAACACTTACAGGTATAAATGATACCTTTTTCAAAAGCAGAAACTGTACACTTAATTTGAGTTTTAAAATCAAGTTATTTCAATCAATTGTTTTTGAAATAATCGATTTCAAAGTCAAAATTTGTGAAAAAAATTTGAAAAAACAAATTGAATACTATTTTCACAGTACACATAAAAAGGTAATATATTCCGGAATGACATTGGTCGCCAGATTGTCAAAACATGACTCTTTGGCGACCAATGTCAGCTACCGAATTTTTAATTCTTTAAAATACCGACGAAAAACGCAAAAAAACCGATAAACCACGCACACCACTAATTTTTATACAATTATTTACCATTTCCCGCGATGAAACACGAAGAAAATTTGTTATTTTTCAATTTATAATAATTTTAAATGACATTTTATAAATTAAAACAAAAACAAATTTCCTGTTTACTGCGATTGAAATATAAAAATTAAAGGCCGACCTGACAGATTGGTGCCCATTTTTGACAAACAAATTTTGACAACGTTCGGAATATATTACCTTATTATGTGTACTGTGACTATTTTAATCAAGACTGTGACTTTATATATGAAATTAATCGATGAAATAAACTGCCTCAACTAATTTTTTATGAAATACTGAAAACCATTTGCTTTAATGCCTTCTAGTTTCCGAGAAAATTGAAAATAAGAGAAATACCTTTGTATCAGATTTTCATTTTCTTGGCTATTTTCGCTAATATTAACAAATTTTTAACTTAACTCCCTTTTTAGGACCCTCTTTGTCCCGCATGCTATCCCCCTGCAACCCCCCTGCTTGGGCACAATTAAAGATTTGGGGCGGGGGCAAGGTTGGGTATATACAAAGTTTCTTTTGAATTTGAAAAACTTAAATTTTAAAGAAAATTTGCCTACACCCAAAATCGCACCCACTCGAAATACTTTAATAGTGAGCCATACTGCTTGCAAACATTATTTTTATGTAAAAACGAAAACGGTTAAAAAATACAAATCTGATAAAAAGGTAGTTTTTTAATTTTCAATTTTCTCAAAAACTAGGAGTCATAGAAGCATATGGTTTTCAGAATTTGATAAGAAATTAATTGAGGCAGTTTATTTCATCGATTAATTTCATATTGAAATTTTTTTTTTTGGTAAAAATAATATTGAATGTGTTTTTTTTAATTTTTTTTTCCCAAATTTTGACTTTATAGTTGATTATTTAGAGAACAATTAATTTAAATAATTTGATTTAAAAATAAGAATCAAGTGTATAATTCTGGCTTTTGAAAAAGGTATCGTTCATAACTGTAAGTGTTGCCGTTGTTTTTGAATATAGAACGCTATTTTAGCTGGAATTAATTATAGAAATTCTCGAAATAGTCTAAAAATGCAGTTAAAGGTATTAAGATGATGTTGAATGATGTAATAATGATAATTTTATGGTGCAACAGACATTAAACATAAGAACAACAACAAAAATAAACGAAATATTATGTTAAATAAGGTTTTCCAATTTACAACAGATATTATTGGTAAAAAACAAAAAAAAAGTTCTATGAAGTTTTAAACGCATCAAATTAGAAAATGGTGTTATTGAACGCGAACAAAAGTTGTTTTTACTTAATATGGAAGGTAAAATGATAGTGCAAATTAGAGATGAGCTAAGTCGTGATTTTTCAATCACAGGTATACCTGTGACTGTGATTTTGAATTCACGGTGATTGTAACCTGTGATTTTTAATCGTGATTTCAATTTTTTTTATGAAAATCCCAAAAAAAAACAAAAAATTACACGTAGCATTATTAACGTTTGTATTTTCCAATATACACATTTCTTTACGATTTTTTACGTAGGAAGTACTAATGAAGCTCAAATACGAGTGTATTTGAAACAATGGCGCTGATTTTACGAGGAAAACTCCTGGTTTAAGCAAACAGATCCGCGATTTACCAAAGCCATCCGTGATTATACTGGGGAAAACATTATTTTGTCTAAGCGACTCTTGATTTTACGGGAGAAATTTATTATTTCACGAGAAAAATAACGTTGAAAACCCTTATTTTAATCAGGGCAACCTGCGATTTCACAGCAAATATTCGCGGGCAAACCGTGATTCTTCTGGAGCCATACGTGATTGTAAGGGGTAAACTAAACATTAATTTTACCGAACTTGCGGGAATTCCGGTAAAAACAATTCACATTTACACAAGAACTGTTGAAAAGTTGTTTTGGGAAAAATCACAATGCACTTGTGTAAATTCCGATAAAAACAATTCACGTTTACACAGGAACTGTTGCATAAGCTATTTATTTCCAAGGTCAAAAGTAATTTTCAATGCATTTTCGTGAATTAAGCTTTAAATTTACGTTTCCATAAGAATTGGTGCAAAAGTTATTTTGAACAAAATCACGGGTTTAAAAAAAATCCTTAACATTTGCGTGAATCCCGGTCAAAACAATTCACGTTTACAAAAGAATTATTGCAAAAGTTTTTTTGGGAAAAATCACAGGTTAAAAAAAAATTTAGAGCAAATGCAAAAATTCCAGTCAAACCACTTCACATTTAGTAAAGAACTGTTAAAAAGTTGTTTTGGGAAAAATCACAGGAAAAAATCCAAAGCATTTGCGTGAATTTCGTCAGTACAATTCACGTTTACAAAAGAACTGTTGCAAAAGTTGTGAAAAATAACAGGTTAAAAAATTCAAAAGCATTTGCGTGAATTATTTTACGCGGAATTCACGAAAACGCATTGAAAATGACTTTTGACTTGTGATTTTGAAAAAAATAACTTTTTACAAAAGTTCTTGTATAAAAGGGAATTGTTTTGAACCCGCAAATGCACTTAAATTCACTTTTGACAAAAAATTTTGCCTCACTTCTAGTGTAAAGTTCAAACAAAGAGATCTTTTTTATGATTGATCTATGTGAGAGAAATCACGCCATAACCTAAACAAACTTGTCGAAAATGACATTCAGGGAAAATGCTCTATTTGTGCTAAGTGCGAACTGTAAAGTAAAAAGTGAATTTCCAATTCACGGTTAAGGTAATCACAGGTTATTTGAAGACTGTTCACAGGTAGTGATAGTGATTTGTCAATCACAGGTTAAAAATCACAGGTCGTGATTTTTTGCTCATCTCTGGTGCAAATAAAAATACCGTTATTTGAAAACATTCAACTCGTGTTTTTGTCATCGTAAGTGATTTTTTTGAATATTTTGCTCACTATACTTTCAGAGTTAGAGCGAAAAAAGTTTCCACTTGTAGGACATAGTTTTATATAAAACATAAAGCCATATAGTCTAGCTACTTTTTAAAATTGTTTCTAGAGTGTGCCTCCTCGTGCCTTTTTTTAAAAGCTTAGGAACATTCGTTTTAAATGAAATTGGTGCAAGTAGCATACTTTACTTTAAAATTTATAAACAAAAGTTCAATATAATAACAATTTATTAGCAAATACTATATTTGGATACATTACTTATTGATAAACTAGCAAAATTTTCGGAATCGATCCGTCAAGACAAACTCAGTAAACGAATATCTGGATAGGGGAAAAAGTGGCCATTTTTGTTTTTTCTTCGAAAATTTGCTTTTCGATTGTGTTTTTTATGTAGCCAATGAATGTTTTGACCTAAATTTCGAATGGGCAATTATAGCTAGTCCATTTATCTATCGAATAAGACTAAAATTAGCAATATTGGTATAAGTTGACTATTTAATTAATTCCTGATAAAATAGCGTTCTAGCCCACAGTGTGTCAGTTGAAAACTTCGACGGAACGGACGCAACGAATTCTATGGGTTGGGCCCTTCAATTCAAAGATATAGAAGCACGTTTTATCGCATTTTTCCAGTATTTCTATTTTGTGATGCTTTTTCTTCTCAGCTGGGGTAGGACTCAGCGGGGCCAGGGTGAACCCGAAGAAAGCAGCTAAAAACTCGGTTGTCAAAGTCCAAATAACACCAAAAGACAAGATTTATATTTAAAAAAAATAAATATTTTTATTCTTAAAATTCTTTAATTATTTACAATTTTTAATACAAATATTATTATTATTGACCTCACCACTAACAGAGTATTTCGTATAACCTACAATGGAAATACTATTCCCGCCGTCTGTTTACACTTCAGGCAAATAACCCTAAAATGGAAATTAATTTCCCGCCGTCCACTTTCGTTTTAGGCAAATAACCCTAAACCGTCCGCTTACGCTTCAGGCAAAATGAATGGAGATAATACTCCCACCGTCAGCTACTGCTTCAGGCAAATTACCCTATAATGGAACTTAAGTCCCCGCCGTCAGCTTTCGCTTCAGACAAATAGCCTTTTGCTAATTAAATGGAAATTAATTTCCCGCCGTCAGCTTTTCGCTTCAGACAAATAATTTTTAATTCAAAAATTCCTTTTGAAAACGCCTTTATTGCACTTCACAATCTTCGGCTAATTTCAGGTCTTTATCTTTTATATGCTTTTATTAACAAAAATCGGTAGCGAGATAGAAGACAAAATTCAATGCATTTCTTACATTTACTTATAATACTAATGGTAGTAACTAAATATAAACTCTAATGCTCATAACTTAAAACTACGTACGGAAACAGATACACATTTTTCTTTTGTATCGTGCACTGCAATAAACTAATAACAATAACATATTTGTGTGTATAACAAGAACAAGAATTGCGTGGGCGCCCCACGATATGCAACGATTTTTCGGTTATGGCTGCAGCTGTACAATCTTGATAATCTCGATGTAGCATCCATTGAGGGGTTTTCTGGGTTTTCGGTTGTTATTAGTTTGGCTTAGTTTGGGGGTGATTTTGTAACTTCGTTACAATTTCGTCTGAGGTGCGTTCTTTTTCTAACAATAGTTAACTATTGTTAACTAGCGTTAACTTTTGTCGTTCCTAAACTACAAAATAGTTACGATTTGTAACTATTTGACAAATGAACATCGTTCCTAAACTCGTTTTGAAGTGTCAAATAGTTACAAATCGTAACTATTTCCAACTCACCTCCATGATGTGAGTTGAACCCTAATGAGATTGTTGATGTGTAAAAGTGTATGTTTTGTTTGCAAAACATTTTTTCTTTTGGAAATAAGCGGAAAAAATGAAAATAAAAAGAGAGTTTTATAATTTTTTGATGAAAGATAATTTATTTTGAATAAAAAACAAATTTTTTTGTTATAATAATGGAAATAAAAGTATTCTCAAAAGAAATTTAGCTTGTGGTTTGACAGTCTGACAATCTCTAACAATAAATCGTTCCTAAATGATTTGTAAAAAATCTAACTATTTCTAACAATGGCACTTCAACAATAATTTTTGACATAACAACGATCGTTGACTATTGTTAGAAAAAGAACGCACCTCTGTTCTAGTCGATAAAGTTATCGACTGTCAAAGTTACAGAAACCCGGTGATGCGATAAAATGCGTTTCGTTTCAATTTTCACCATTTCTCGAAAATTTAATTGATTCGATAATTACAGAACATGGGTCCTGGACAGTAATTCAACTTCAAACTTGATGCTCTGCCTGACTCCATTCAAAGAATTGTTTCTCTTTATCCTCGCACTGAAAACGTTATTACGGGCGATTTCAACGAACACAATTATTCGTGGCTTCGCTTTTCCGGCCAGACAACACCCGAAGGAAGGTATGCCGAGATCTTTGTTCAGTTAAACCATATTACTCAGCTAGTAGACGAGACGACTCGAATATCAGATGTTAATGTTCTGAAAATATTCTAGATCTGTATCTTACCTCTGACCCTGATAAATACACTGTTAATGTGCTATCACCTCTAGACAATGGTCTAACATTGTGCCATAGGTATCTGCAAATTTCTCGCGTCAATTAAACACAGTTAAAGAAAAAGCACCAAAAAGAAATTTTTCAGAATTTTCTTAGACAGTTATTATTGAAAAACGTAAAAAAACACTGTTTGCGTTAGAAAATGTTTAATTATTTTCAGTTCATTTGATTCAATTGATTGTGCGACTTTCTTATATCTTATGCTACTTGTTACTTAAATATCATTTTTAATTGCATCAATAAAAAATATTTTTCTCCTTTGCATTAATTAAAATAAAATATAATTTTCGCAAATAGGGACTCGATTTTATACATTTTTGCTTGTTTTATAAATAAAATATCTAATAAATCTCAATTTGTTCTAGAATATAACCAAAAAAATAAAAAAAAAAACAATATAAAATATATCAAATAAAATTACATATTTGAGCTTAAATACACAGCAATCAGCTTTTTTGTTGGCGTTAAAAATATTAAAACTTACTTTACAGTGCTTTTTTTTCCTTATTTTGCAATATAAAAATTTGTTTCTGGTATTTTAATACAAAAATCTATTTACACAAATTATTTTTTTTAGTACCAGGCAACTTAATACACGAACTAGTTGTATTTTAATTTATACGCATGTGAAGTTCTGTGTTTTTTATTTGTATTCTTAAGAAGATACTTAACATAAAACAGACTAAATTCGATTTTTTTTATTCGTGAAGGATTCGTAGATAAGTGATGTTTTTTGACCAGGACTACGTTGCTTATACTAAGGTATACTAAACGTCAATCAATAATCAAAGAATATCCTGTGCGTTAGTATCGTCGTGTGAATGCTGAAGTAACCCTTTCCTTTCGTCTGGGGCTGTACTAACGTTCTCCGATACCGAGGGTTCAGCAATTGCGCCCGCATACATCGATTCATAAACTGGATTGGCAAAGTTTCCCTATAAAACCAAAGAGATTAAAACAAAAATTATTACATGTGATTGCAAGTAAAAAATGAAATTTACACGAATTTGCTCTTACAAGTAGAATTCAAGTTGGTAAAATTTTCAAGACTTTCTTTATATGAAAAAAATTATAACATAAAATTCTTTTTTTCAAATGAAAAACAAAGAACAAAACAATCGAGCACCAGAGAAAGTATGCAGTTTAATTTCAAAATCGTTTAAAAACACTTATTTGTTTATAAATAATTTTTTGAAAAAAAAGAATAGTTGGTTTACCATTTTGTAGCAATTACTAAACCTTAAACCAAAATTAAAAAAAAAATTTAATGTCACGTTTTCGAATAGGAAAAAAAAAAATAAATTTAATTTTTTTTTTAACCAAAAAATCAATTTTTTTTAAATGGTTTGATTTGTATTTAAACCATACGAATGCTTTTGGAAAAAAAAATTCTTTGATTTTTAATTTGCCGTTTAGGAGAAAATCAGATTAAAAAACGGTTCTATGGCAGGAACCGTTAGTTATGATTTTCGAAAAAACTAACATTTAATCTTAGGAGCCTTTTCAAACTTTTTACAAAATATTTACATATTTTTAAAATCCCTCTGAAGAGTCTCCAACAAAACGCTAAATATCAAGTTTGAAGTGAATCGGCCTACGGTTTAACCTGTAGCTCAAAAATTAAATAGCTTTATAGAAATTAAAATATTTCAGTGCAAAAAATTCTCTTTTTAATCAAGAGAATTCAATTCAACTTTGAAAATACCCTCATCTCACGTTTTTCAAAGTCCAAAGAAACAAGACTTCTTCAATAATAGGAGAATACTAAAAGCTCGCTCTTTGTGCATCTTCCAAAACAAACATAGGTTTGTATCGTAGCACAGTTAACAGCTTCTGTCTCAGCTCTGCGAGATCTGCCAGACAAATTACATGAAGTTTTCATATAGGTACCACACTGTGGCAGCAGTTGCTTCTCTAGATTTAAGCCAGCAGTTATTTGGCATTGCAAAACAAATGTCAGCTCTTACTTAGACAGTTGCGGCTCCGTAAATGTCAAGGCGTGAAGCAAGATCGAGAAGTCCTAAACATCAAAACAAATTCAGTCGCAACCTTAAGTTCAAAAAACAGTCTACTCCCTCTAAGTCGAACTTTCACGGAACACAAAAATTGGTTTGATTTAGAGAGAAATCCGAGTAAGGGGGTTAATATATTCTTTTTTCTTCAAAATTAGGTCTTCAAATATGTCAGAAAATTCGAAATGTACTTTTGATTTTTTCATTTTTATATGCAAATTGCGATATTAGATTTAGTGTTTCCCTCTATAACTCAGAAGTAAGAAAAGTGTAGTTAGGGCCTTTACGAGATTATGGGCAGTATAATTGATTACATGTATTACGAGTTCCTCCACAAATCAAACTAGTTATAATTAAAACCATCCAGGATATGCATGCATACAAAATTTTTAAAATGGATGAACCTCGAATTCTCAAAACAAACAAATATATTCTGCCATCCGCAACTACGCAGACAACCATCCTATTATGACATTGTGAAATGTCCCGCCTACATAAGCTATTTCAGTCGTCGACATGCAAATAAATAAGTCCAATTGGCCAGATGACCTACGGCCTTACCAAACTAGAAATAAGCGCAGTCACCATCTGACCTCCGAACCATAAGCATCGTTCGTTCTGCTGTGTGATTTTCTTTCTTTTACTGCCAAGCGCAACAACCGGTTTTTCCGTTACACGGTTGTTTCTTATCTACCCATTGTTTTCTTTCTACTAGCCTTTCTTTGTTAGCTTTTATACACGCGAGTGTTTTTATCTTGCGAGTAAAAATGCCCCTCGGGGAGGGGGGATCGCGTTTCAGGCATCTACCGCTTGACGTGGATTCCGTCCCTTTGTCCCAACCTAATAAAAAATATAAAACAAATCTCACTCCTTTATACAAATACCCTGATCTTCCAACAATCCCAACTGTGAAAAACCCGAAGTTCTTAGTGATAATCCCATTTCATCCCTCAACCCTTTCCTCCTTAAAAAATCTATCGATGACATAAGCAAAGAATACAAGCAAATAACACAACTGAGAGATGGCAATCTACTCATTTTGGTTAAGTCGCAAAAAGCAGTTGATACTTTTCTCAAAGCGAACAACCTAGCCCTAGCTAAATGCCCCGTGATTGTCAAACTCCACGATAAATTAAACGAACCTAAGGGTATCGCATACGCACCTTGTTTAATTAACGTCTCTGAAAAAGAAATCGTCAAAGAGATGACATCACAAGGAGTCACCGATATCTATAAATTCACTAAAAACGAGGAGGGAAAACAAAGAGTTACGGGCCTTATGCTCTCCACATTTAACCTTTACCAGGCGCCTAAATCTGTTGAAATTGGTTTTTACAACGCTAAAATCACAGAATACATCCCTAACCCCATGCGCTGCCGCAACTGTCAAATTCTCGGCCATACAAGTAAACGCTGCAACGGTGAAGCAAAATGCGATACATGTAGTCTCTCCCCACATGTCCCTGAACCATGCACTCGTTTTAAATGCGCTAACTGCTCTCTTGCTCATGCCTTTTCTTCCAAAACAAGCCCTGCATACAAACAATCAAAAGAAATTTTAACAACTAAAACTCAAAAAATGCTCCATGGCCGAGGCCAAGAGAATTTATAAAGATCATTATCAATATGTTCCTCCCCCTCTGAACTCTTCTACTTCAGACTCATTTTCTGAGACTGCGAAACCTGCCTTAAAAAAGCAATCTCAAATTGCACAACACCCAAATACGAACAATGATCAAACCAATGCTCCAAATCCTATTAACAATGCTTCAATACACAATTCGGAACCAATTATTAACAGAGAAAACAATGTAAGCACAACAGTCAATAACACTACCACAACCATATCTCAAACAACTTTATCAAACACTATCACAAAAAACTCAACCCCAAAACAATTAAGCTACTCACCTAATGTAGCACTAGATAACCTCCCTACAATCTCTAACTTATCCGAAATTCCATTTATTTTCAACCATTTAAACAAAACACAAACACTCCCAAATCAACCAACCAACAATCAACCACAATCACCTAAATTCACAAACTTTAACAATAAGCTAACAAATTCACCTATATCTGAAGTAACTCAATCCCTAATAGAAAAAGACGAATACTTCGTAAGAAATCCAGACCCTTACGATGTCGAGATGCAATGAAAATAATAATCTCCAAAACCTCAAGCCCTACTTCACATCGACTACTGCATCACAAAAGGTCTTTCGGCTCGTAACCATGTGACCATCTTGTCCTTAGACTTTGAAAAAGCTTTTGACAGAATCGGTATTCACAAAATATAATATAATAGATAATATTAAATCTTGGGGAATTGGCCCCAAATTCTTCAACTAAGTCAAGTCACTTTTGTCTAATAGAAAAATCTATGTTAAGTCAAATAATTGTTATTCAGAATCGTATGCTCTACAAAATGGCATCCCCAAGGATCTCCATTATAGGGATGGCGGTTGTTAGTACAAAAACCGGTTTTCGGTTTTTTTCCTTTCGGTTAAACCGACCGGTTTAAAACCGGGCCAATAAACCGGTTTTTGAAAAAAACCGGTTTTCGGTTTTTTTTTTCTTGATTTGAGATAAAAAACAAAACTAAACCTAATTTGTCAACCAAAAAATAAACTTTTCGAAGAAAATCTCTGAGCAAAGCTTTTTTTAATTTGATTTTGTTATAAGGCCCAATTTATTGTTTCTCCATTAAACTTAAATCGCCATTAAAAATGGAATTTTAAAATTAAAAACCAAATTCGTCCAATTCAGTCTCTTTTAAGGATTTTTTTGAAGTTTGGCATCATTAACTAGTTGTGCATTAAATTTAAAAGTCGTTTTAGTGAAAACACCAAATTCGACCTTTTAAGAGGAATTTTTTAGATTATTTATTCTCCATTAGCGTCAAATGTCAATTCATTTATTTTTTAATTAAACAAAGTTTCAGTGTCAGTTAACAATTACATATGAATAAAACATGCATGAATATGGAAAAATGGGATGGTGAAAATGTGTTCAATCAAATTTTGAATCTATGGGTATGAGGGTTAAATGGACAACACTTTATTTGAGATTTTTAATAGACACAAAATTCAAAGAAATTAATGCATTTCTTATCCACTTCACAGAGCGCAGAAGAGCACAGAGAATATCTACACGACAAGTGAAACTAGTCAGGGTTGAGATGCTGCGTAATCCTAATCATCTCAAACATTACAATATTTTCAGCCTTTGGTTTCCACTGGTATATCGTAACACCGTCTATGGGTTTTTGCCTGGCGTTTTAGCTGCAAAATACTTACGGGCTATCATTTTTGTGTTTTTATATTGTTTATCCTTCAAATCTTCAAATTTAAATATATTTTATTTGACAAAAATTTAGCTTTTGACAGTTTAATTTTTCAAAAAATAACCCCTGGGATATTTTTAATGGAGTTTTAAATTTAAAGTTTCCATTAAAAGTAAAGACTTTAACTAAAGCAGATTTAATTAAATGAATTTTAAATAATGGAAACTTAAAGACGTCAATAGATTAACAAAGCTTTAAACTAAAACGACAAATTCCAAAATTTAATAGAGGCTCAATAAATTGGCCCTAAGAGTTCTTAACTCACTCTTATAGGAGTTTTGAGGAATTTTTTAAGATGAATATGAATGAAAATTTATAATTATATGGTAAGTTGAGAGAGGGAATGAATGTTTTGAGGGTTTTAAATTTTTCGGATCGGATCTTTTTTTGTTGGACGTTTTTTTACAGCCGGTTTTTTTTTCGGTTTTTCGGTTTTTTTTGTAAAAACCGGTATAAACCGCCAGGACAAAAAAAACGAAAAAACCGGTTGACCGAAGCAAAAAAACCGAAACCGGTTTAAACCGGCCGGTTTTTCCCATCCCTACTCCATTATCAGTCGTGCTATTTCTAATTGCCTTCGATGACATTAGTTCTATACTAACCAAATACTCCCAATTAGACCACTACATCTACGCCGACGATGTATACATCCTATGTAGGCACAACAGCTCATAGAACAGCAGACTCTTTTTTCTAATGTTCTAACAGACATTTTGACTTGTTCCGTCACCTCAGGGGCCAAATTATCCGTAGATAAATGTAAGACAATGCATGTAAGTCGTAAAAATTCTTGCACAGATGTTTCTTTTAATTTTAATAATATAACTATAGAAAATGTTAATAATCTCAGTGTTCTAGGTATTTATTTTAACAATAAGTATAATTTTAAGACCCATTGTACTGAACTTAAGAAGAGCCTAGCTGCTAGGGTAAACATAGTAAACTACTTATCTAGTAAAAAATCTTTTGCACATATAAACACACTTTATAATACAGGGTGGCTGATGAAAGCCGCTACCAAAAAAAACTTTAATAACTTTTTTTCTACTTAGTGAATCTGGTTAATTTTTTTTTTATTTTACAGATTGATTTTTATATTTAACAAAAATGCATAATAGAAAATGGATAATGTTTTCGTAGAATTCCTACGAAAATTTTCCGATAAGCTCATATGCACGATTTTACCATTCCGTTAAAATCCCAAATCGCTTGCACTTACTGCATCCGACTTTTTCTTTTGAGTTTATTGTAAACAGGAAGGCCGCAAAGCAAAATCAACAAGTTTGAATAAAAGAAAACAATCCAATCGAGAAATATTTATTCCTGTCTCAAATCTTCAAAAAACAACTTTTTTTAAGGCACCCCACATGCATTAACGACCAGGGGAGGCATTTAAAATCCATTATTTTTAAAAATAATAAAGCTATATTTAATAAAATTGAATGCGCTTTAACATGAATAAAAGAAAAATAAATTTCATACACTGAAAAAAAAGTTATTTGAATTTTTTAATGTAGCGATATTCGTCAGCCACCCTGTACAACTAGATCTTTAGTCTTAAGTAAGATAGATTATGGTCTTCTCATCTACGGTAACTCTCCTAAATCAACGATAAACATCATCAAAGCTCCTTATCATCAAGCCGCCCGCAGAAGCATAAATGCTTTCCCAACAACTCCCATACGTAACATTTTGGCGGAAGCAGGTCTTCCACTACTAGAAGAACGTATTCTTGAGACCAAAGCAAAGCTTTATATCATTCAATTATAGCATTCAATCAAGGATCCATCATCGATGATGTCAAAGCTCTACGAAAATTTCTATGTTAAAGCGATTACCATCAGCTATCTCCACAGCAATAACAACTGGCAAGTCAATGGAATTACCTGTTATAAAATACCAAAAATACTCACCAGCATTTCCCCCATGGAACATCGAAGTCTCCTCACTTATCATGGATATAGCAGAACATGCGAAAAACAACACATCCCCTAACATATTTCGCTCACTGTTTCATGATATTAGCGACCCTCTTAGGTCCAAGGGCTGGAAAATGGTTTTCACAGACGGTTCCAAAATCCAACATAGTACATCCTTCGCCTCAACTTATGAAGATGGTTCTCTTTTGGCTATAGGAATACTGGACAATTCTGCTTCTATTTTCACCGCCTAAGCAATAGCAATCCTAAACACAGCAGCAATAACATCAAAATTACGTGGAAGTTTTGTGATATGTTCTGACAGTTTAGCAGTTTTAAAATCGATACAAAATCCCAACAATATATTAAGCAAAATAAGAGACCACGTTATTAAATTCTCTTCAAAAATAAAGCTTATGTGGATTCCTGGACACACCGGCATTCCAGGAAAAGAACATGCCGATAAAGCGGATAATGATGCCCACCTCTCCCCAGTATATTTCACTCCTACACTGACAAAACAGGACTTATTGCGTGAAGTTAACCGAAAAGTTAAGGAACACAAACTCAACGACGGGCACAACTACCAACACTTCTACAAACTTAACAACATTGATAAATCTCGACCCTCTACCTCTACCTACAAAGCAGATGAATACTACTCTAGTAAGGGTACGACTCGGACACACAACACTGACACATCAACACCTTTTAAAAAAGAAAATCCTCCAATTTGTGATGCCTGTCAAGCAGCGCAACACAACTTCTTCAGCAGCAGAGATTCTAGGAAATCTAGACCCAGAAAACACCCGAAAAATTCACACCTTAACAAAACTACATAAAAAAAAAAGTATACTATTCAAAAATTCTTACTTCCAAATTTGTTAATTTCATTTATATTAATTATACTGTTTCTTAAGAGTCAGAAGCCCAAGCAGCTAGGTCTCTTTCTAATATAAACATGTAAATTTTAATGTATAGTTAATAAACTTTAATAATAATAATAATAATAATAATAATAATAATAAATAGAAATAAGCGTCAATATCGTTGTTCAAATGCTATTGATGGTTACTTTATTTTTAAACAATTTAAAGAAATTGAAGATATTCTTTTCCTTAACTGTTTATATAATCCTGATGATATTTTGAAAACTTTCTATCAACTTTTACAGTTTTACCGAATCGTAAAATATGTACTTCAAAACTACCTCTAATTTATTGATATTTCATATCACTGGACTGATAATTTTATGGGGTTTCCACAACCGATTTTCGAAAATCGAAACGAAATAAAGAACAATTACCTTGTCATCTTCGTTTACAAATGCTGGCGCTTCATCAATATCCCCTCTATACATTGGATTCGTTATTTCTACGTTATCTGTGAGTCTCGCATGCGAGAATGGTTGGCTTATTTTTCTTTTTCTAAAAACAAAATTAAATAATTAATAGATTATAGTTTCAAGAAATCATTTTAACTCACTTTAAAAAGAATATGGCACCAACAAATAAGGCAATCAATAAAATCATTGTCGCCAATAAAACACTGAGTATTGTTAAAACGCGTGCTGAATCATCTTGAGCTGCTCCTAATGCATCAGGACTGTTTGATAAACACGCTGCTATAGTTTCATCGGCGCATCTGAAAAAAAAAAAAAATAATAAAGTTATATTGAAAATTAGTCTTAGATTACGAAATCAGTATGTGACTTCTGTTAGAGCTGTGCAATGACATGTCACTTGAATCGTTTATTTCAGAAACAGCATAAGTCCATTTTTCCCAAAATTTTTTTATTTGGAGATTTCTCATTTATGTATAGTTATTCATCTTCTGGAAAAAAATTAAGTATGTCAGACCCCCCCAAATACGAAAACTGAAAGAAAAGGGTTCAAAATATATGGAATTATTTCACCCGGTGACAACATTTTGGACTACTAAATACTTGACTTTTTACCAGTTTTAAGTTATTTTGGCAGCAATCTTGACACGCACACCCTTTCGTTTAAAAAGGTAAGGAATTACTCTATCTATATTTAATTCATTAAAATTGAACTCAGGGTTCAAAAGTTATAGCCAGATTTCCTCGCCGTGGCAGCGTGTTTTACTCTTGAATATATGACATTTTACAAGTTTTTAATTATTTTGCTAGCCATCATGACACGCAAGCTTTAAAATTATACATCAATGAAGAGGTAAAGATTTAATCTATCTACTGCTATTTTATTCATTAAAATCAGAAGCAGGGTTCAAAAGCTATAGCTAGATGAAAACAAAAGTTTTACCAACAAAAAGTCGTTTTGAGCAGAAACGACATAAGTCCAGCGACTTTAAGGGCTTAAAAACCCGCTAAGACTTGAAGAAAGGTTTATGTTTTAAAGGTTTTTAAATTTGTCTTTAGCTAGATTATAACTCGGCATAGTCTAAATTTGAAGTGTTGTGGAGTTTTAACATAAAAAACAGTTTTTTGTTGCTCCTGAAAAGTTATTGCTCATTGACTTATGCTGTTTCTGAAATAAACGATTCACTTGTAAAAAAGCTTTACATTTATCTTTTAAATGCCTGGAAAACGTAAAGCAAATTAAAATTCTCGCTCCAGACGGTAAAGTATTCACGGTCAAACCAGACGGTAACAGAATTTCCATTAGGGCGACCAGGTGGAAGATGATCTGGAGATCATTCACTTAAAACTTATAAAAAAAAAACAAATCTTGGAAAAGTTGCTATGGGTTGCGTTTTTGTGATTATGTGTCCTTCACGCCATAAAAGGGTAAAACAAAGGGTTTTTCTCTGCAGAAATGTTAGTACTACGGAGTACTCTAAATTTACTCTAGGAACCTGTTTCATAGCAAACTACTTTAGTTACTTTAGCTACATCAATGACTTTTAATATAAATAGGTGCAGGATATCGGAACTTTTTAGAACATTGGCACTATTTATACCATAAAAAAGGATTTCAAATGGTTCAATCGAACTCAACTACTGTATTTTTAAGTCGTTGATGATGTAGTAAGCTCTAAATTTCAATTTAAATAATAGTTTTTGTGCTACAATGTCAAATTGTATCCCAAATTTTTGATAGAGCTGCGTGTTAAAAAAAATTAAAAACTAAGGAAATATTGCGAAAATATATATGTACCTACGTACAAAACTAAAGAAGAAATGTATAACAAGGGAAATTTTTGTTAACATTTTACTTACAAGCACTCATTGATGAAGCTGCCTTTCGTGCAAACTCCGCAATAGTTAACACATTTTGGAGGTTTATCACAGTGAGTACCTTCCCATTCGCCAACGCAAGTGCAGTATGGCACTGTATAAGCGTCTAGCTTACAAATTCCATTATTTCGACAGTAACCTAGACAAGGATTTTCGTATTGAATAGCTTTCTGAAAATTGACACAAAATAATTAATATACTAATATATGTAAATGTATGCGTAATTTAAAATTTACTTCACATAGATTTCCATTGAATTCGCCTGTACAGTTGCACATTGCCATTCCTTTAACGACATGGCAAACACCATTATTCTTACAGATTATTCCTGTACAAGGTGTTCGTGATGGTACCAGAGATTGATCGCAAACTAAAATAATGATTTAAGTTATTGAAAACGGCAAAAAACAAAAACCTTACATCTTGGGGGAGTAGCTGTTTGACAAAGATCTGTCTCGCACCGTTCCCCACCATAACGTTCTGTACAAGCACAAAGCAGTTGTTGTCCATGGTCTGTGCAAGTACCACTGTTTAAGCAATAATTAATGCACGAATGCGATTCACATTGTTCTCCATAGTATCCAAGTGCACATTCACACTGCGGTCCTCCTTTGTTACCAATTGTGCAAGATCCGTTGTTTTTACAGAAACCATCGCAGACATTTGTTTCACATCTTTTGCCGGTAAATCTAAATACAGCTTATTTTAAACAGTTCTACTTTGCATATTATTTCTAAGAGCTTACCCATCTGGACAGTCACACTGTGAGGTGCCCGTTACTGTTTCTCGGCAAATACCTCTATTCTCGCATGTTAAATTAGCACAATGCTCACATTTCTCACCGACAAACATATCGGGGCATGTGCACTTCATTCCTTCTTCAGTAATTAAACATGATCCTCCGTTATGACAACGACTCTGACATTCTGGAACTGATGTCTCACATTTAGCTCCTGTCCACCCAGGGGGGCAAAGACACTTCAAAGGAGGTGGTTCGACTGAGCTTGGAAGAAATGCTGCAACCGTACATAATCCTCCATTCATACAATATCTAGAACATCGATAATGTTCACAGAGATCTCCTTCGAACTGGGGTTGACAGATGCATTTTGGAACATGATCAATAACTTTGCAAGAACCAAGATTACATTTCAACGGACAATAATCGGGAACTTCGATGTGCGGTTTGCATTCGTTATTCTAGAAAATAATAATAACATTAATTTAAAATGAAGCATTATAAATACTGGATCACAATTTCGAGGTTTGTATGGAGTAGACTATGAAAATTGAAACTTAAATAAAAACTAATCTCGACCAGCCAGCGTCTAAAAACTTTCTAATTAATTTTCCTCCTTTGTATATGCAACGAAATGTTGATATTCAATAGAGTATGGGGAAAGAGCCGAATAACAGTAATCGTACTTTTAGGAGCCTAGATTTGTAGAAAGGCCTACAACTGGATGAAGCAAATTATGTGGGTGAGGTAGCGCAGTGCGTAGTGTACTGGCCTCTCAACTCGCTTCGTCTAGTTACAATACTCAAGTGACACGGAAAAGTTTTTAGAATAAAATGAAATTTACTAGACTAAGAACCACATACATATGGAATAAAGGAGTGTGATGATCGGGTTCGCACCCATGAAACAGTGCTGTAACTCTAGCCATAAACACTGGGTGGTAGCATCTTAAAGTTATTGTTTTTTTTTTCCAAAGATTATTACAGTAGAGTGATATCAGCGCTATTTTGCTATTCACGTGAATTTCTGTTTCGAATCACACATCCAATTCACTTTTATTCTTCCTTCTAGTACAGGTAAAATAGGCATTTAAAAAAACAATTGTTACACTCATGAAACTTGGCAAAATGTTTGCTTTTGGGATACAAACTAAGGACAAAAAAAGTCTACAAAAAAAAGTTGGGTGGAAGGGTGTTTTTTTCGCGGACAAGAGGGAGGGGGTGATGGTCAAAAATAAACCTAAAAAAACTTGTTAGTCGAATATCATCATATTAAAAGGGTGTTTTTTTTAGTGAAAACAAAAATGATGGGTCACCCTAATGAAATTTGGCAAAAACATTGATTTTGGGATAGAAAGCAAGAATAAAGAGTTTTCATAAAAAAAATTTTGGTGAAAGAGTGTTTTTTTCGAAGAGACAGTAAAATCTGCAACTGGTCCCAAAAAGCCAATGATTCGCGTAAAATGTGGAAGAACTAATCTATAAATGTTTAATTTGTCATCAAAACCATAAATAAAATGAATTGGCTTTTTGGAACCAATTACAGATTTTACTGTCTTTTCGAAAAAAAACACCCTTTCACCCAACTTTTTTTTATAAAAACTCTTTATTCTTGCTTTCTATCCCAAATTCAACGTTTTCACCAAATTTCATTAGGATGACTCATCATTTTTGTTTTCACTCAAAAAAACACCCTTTTAACCATGATATTTTTATAAACACTTTAGATTCTTGTTTCTAATTTAAAAGGTAACATAATTGCTGAATTTCAATTTGGTACTACTAATATTACTCTAGTATTGCACACTTTGCCATATATACCCATATAATCTCTATACCTTAAAAAAACACCCTTTCACGTGAAAAAATGTATAGATTTCTTTTATTCGTAATCCCCATGAGAAAGAGAACATATTTATTGAATTTCGTGAGGGTACCTTTTATACCATTGATTTTATTGGACTTACGCGGATTTTCCCTATTTTCCCAAAAAAACACCCTTTAACCTAAAATATTTGTATAGACTTTTTGGGTTCTTGGTTTCTGTTATAAATGAAACATTTTTACCAATTTTCAGTAGCAATTTTTTCCAAGTTTTTGTGGTACTAATTCCGAATTTCATCATTTCTTAAAAAAAAACACCCTTTCACTCAAGATAATTTTGTACTTTTTATAGATTCTTAATTCTTATACCAACCAAAACTTTTTCACCAAGTTTTAAAAATTAATACAATTTAAGTTAGCTGTTATGATACCTTTTGCACACACAACTTAACCTATCAAAAAAACACCCTTTCACCAAAAATAATTTTAAGAACTTTATGAATCCTTTGTCCCTGCTTTATCTAAAACCTTCATCCTGAATTTCATCAGTGTAGCATGTTTTTCACATGGGTTTTGGTTATATTTTACCTGTTGAAGTCAAAAAACAAGCACCCTTGTTTTTAATCGGCAATAACTTTTCTTAGAGCAATCGTATTGACTTTATTTTTATGTCATTAGATTCAGCATCAAAAAATACCTTGAAAACATGTGTCATATAATGATATTCGACTAACAATTTTTTTTAGGTATATTTTTGACATTCACCCCCTCCCTCTTGTCCACGAAAAAACACCCTTCCAACCATCTCTTTTTTGTAGACTTTTTTTGTCCTTGGTTCGTATCCCAAAAGCAAACTTTTTGCCAAGTTTCATCAGTGTAACAATTTTTTTTTTATTTCTTGATTATATGCACTATTTTACCTGTACTCTGTACTGCTATCGATCGTAAAAACTGCACTATCTCCATTTGACGTTCCTGTGAACGTTGACTGTAAACATTTTATGAGGTAGGTATTTAGAAAAGAGGGTGTTTGTATCGTTGAATAATGGCACATATGTACACACGATTTGAGTTAAAGTTATGCTTTTTACTTAATCGGTTCTCACACTGATCTTTATATATTATAGTACATAATGTATTAGTATTATTGTGTCTCAAATCCTCAACTTGTATTGACTTTTCGGTTCAGGGCTTGATCAAGGCTCGCTCGATTAGTTCAGTAAATCGATCAAATAGGCCAAAAAGCTGAGCGTGGCAATTTAACTTCATTTTTTCTTGCTTTTTGCATTTTTTCAAGTTGTGCGCCCAATATTTATTGTGCTTTGCTGATATGAAAAAAAGCCTTTCGGTGCATGTCTTGTTTTTCGACTCAAGATTGTTTTATTTAATATGTAGCTTACTTTTCGTTGCTAAATCAAAACAATGAATTATGTTTCATAATTGATTTTTCAAACGTCTAAAATTATTATTTTATGTTGTTCTATAATTAGATGTAGTAGGCACGGAATTCAATATTTTACTTACCACCATTACTAATCCGCTTGAACAAAGACACGCATGTCCAGTATTACTTTCTGATGAAAGAACACAAAGTGCTCGCTTGGCTTTACATGGTTCCTTTGCACATGGGTTTGTTACTAAAAATAATTTAAAATATATATTATATGTGACTTATTCATATTTACAATGAACCTACTATTTTTATTTTGTTTAAGTGGATGAAGTATACCAATATCCGAAGATCGATAGCCCTTTAGCAAATACGTTCCATTATCGTTACCAAATTTGTTCATCTTTATAATACTTTGATCGTATAACTTAATGTACAAATAATCCTCGAAAACATCGATTTTTTGTGGTTTTTCTTTATTTGAAAATCTTCGCACAACGTTCCGATCCTTTCCATTCAATCGACAAGTCTCAATGGTACCTTTCCGGTAATCAGCCCAATAGAGCCTTCCAGTTGGATAGTCAATGGACAAACTAATTGGCCAACCAACATCGATTTCAACAAGGCTTTTCTTGTTTGATCCATCAAGTGAAGCAATTAAAATTCCATTTTCTAAAGTTGACCAAATCATTACACGTGACTCAGGTTCTAAAACAATATCTGTTGGATTCATTCCTGTAGATACTAACGGCATGTATTTTTTTCCATCAATATCAGTAGCTATTATCTCATTTAGTCGAGAATCAATAATATATACCATGTGAGTGACCCAATCAACTGCAAGTGATTTCGGGTCATTTAACGAAGGAATCTGAAATATTAAAATGTAATAACTAATAATACAATTTATAAATTACGCATTATTATAGTAACACATTTGTGTATTAGTCAATATAATTTAAAAATAAAAAACGTTGCATTGACCTTCAATTCTGTAAAGAGTACTTAAGAGCAGACAAATTTTGATGCATTTGCTTAAGGAATATGTATAAACATACTCATAAGTTTTAATTCTTTGCCTAATAACTGGATATACTAAAACAAAATCATTAAAGTTCAAAAAACAATTTTACAAAAGTATAGTTTTGATAGAAGACCAAAATGATAAATTCTTTTGGATGTTGAATTCTAAAAAAAACGAAATTAAAGCGATCCTAAGACGATTTTTTTAGTACATCAATGTGCCGAACATGTATGTATTATTGAAAAAAAAAATCGATTTTTTTAAAGAATTCTATCTATGCAAAGCCCAGGCAAATTAATAGGTAAATCAAATCGAAATCTGTTTGAATGAATGTCCTTATCATAAAATTCAATTTGAATGGATGATAAGATGTCGGGAAAAGCCGCCAACTTGAATAAGAGTTTAATACCTTTTTTATTTAATATAAATGATCGAAAAAATGATGCACAAACCAATTTCATGATTTAATTAAGTTTAATTTTATTGTTGGTCAAAGTACGGGTTTGTCTCGCAAAATGACCTTTTTTTCAAATATCTGACGAACTTTTGATTTGTTTGGGTAATTCTCAAGAACGAATTATAGAACTTTTAATTATTTGTAAAATGAGCCATTAATCGTTATTGTAAACATCATATATTATTATATATTATTGTAGTAGAAGACCCCGTCATAGGATCAAAATATTGATCAAAATATGAAATAAATACTTACATCAAACGCCATCAGTTCCTTAAGATCGCGTTTAACTCGAGCTGATTCATGTTTAATATCACTAGATGGTGTAGCAATTTTCATTGTATGTACTTTGCCATGATGCGAGTCAATCCAAAATAGTAGAGTATCCTTCGGTCGAATAAGGATGTCGAAAACATCTATTTTCAGACTTTTGGTTTGGAAGAAACCTACGACAATGGTACCTTCTTGCTTTTCAGGTAAAATAAAACGGAATTCTTGTTCGGAAGCCAAAAGAAGGATCTGATCTGGACTGGACGCTTTACAAGTATCGTTTTTTTTCGGTCCTTTTGAGTACCCGTCATTGCATTTGCAATTATAGTGTCCTGCCTTCTTTTCAATACAAATCTGTGAGCAAGTTCCAAATCCACACACCGGTGGCTGACAATTCATTTCGTCTGATCCATCGATACAATTGTATTGACCTATATTATAAATTCTAGAAACAATCCTTTTCTAAGAGAAATTAAATTATTTAACAAACCATCACATCGGAAGTTTTTCGATATGCACTGATCATTTTGACATTGAAATTGATCATGTCTACATTTTGGCAATGCAGCGCAAATCTCGGGAGCTTCATCTTCACGATCTCCGCAATCGTTGACACCATCGCATAGTGCTGATTTTCTTATACATTTTCGATTTTTACACCTAAGTCCAAAGTGTTAATTTTGTTTTTAATTTTAACATTTAAAAAAAGACAAAAACTTACTTAAAAGCATTTACATGGCAAGGGACTTCAGCACAAGTATCTAAACTCTCATCAGAACCATCAGTACAATCATCCCAGCCATCACATTTCCAACGGCTCATAATACATTTGCCATTTGCACAGTTAAAATGTTCCGGAGGACAAGTGCAGTTTACTTCATCTGATCCATCAGGGCAATCATCATCGCCATCACATTGGTAGTTTCTGAAAATTCAATCAAATTAATTGAGAGCCTTATTTTTTACAGACATTATTACTTATTGATGCATGTGTTGTAAGCTGCACATTTGAACTGGTTATCCTTGCAGGTGATATTGCAATTGATCTCATCGCTGCTATCGTCACAATGAATTTCCCCATCACAACGCTGATCATGTTTTATACACTTCCCGGTACCGCATCTTTAATAATAAAAACAAAAATGATATGTTATTTCTGAGAAGACTGAGGGTGAGGTTTTTAATGATGAGCAATATACAAAATTGAATCAAAAGTAGTTCGTGAGAAGATTAATACATTCAAATAATGCAAAACAAAAATAAAACTCGGAATGAATACTATTAGAAATTTTGTTTGGTCAATATTTAGTTTTAGCTTTCTATAAATGACCTCAAAAGTCTATATTAATCAAATAAGGCGAAAATAGGGGTAAACGTCGGAAAGAATGCTAATAGAAATTGATTTTGCTTAATATCTTAGTTTAAGCAATCTATAATTTACCTCAAAAGTCTAGAAAAATTTCAAGATTTTTCAAGATCAATCCGCGACAAGAAGATTTTAAAAATTAACAATAATGGACAATGGTATACGCATATGACACATGATTTCAAAGTATTTTTTTAATACTGATTCAAGAAACCCATGGCAATCTGACATCTCTGAAAAAAAGTATTACTTTTTTTCATCTGTCAACCCTTTTTATCATAGTAGCAGCAAACTAACTACCGAAAACCCATTTAAAGTTATGATAGAGTAACCAAATATCGCATGATGGTTTTAATATATACACTGCGCGTCACTTGAACAGAAACAACAATTTTTCTTTAGAAAATAGCGATTGGCGCTTTGGTGAGGTAACTTGCAACATTGTTTGTCAAAAGTTTCTCTTTGAAAATGCAAAACCAAAAATCTACTAAGTTACCTCACCAAAGCGCCAATCGCTATTTTCTAAAGAAAAATTGTTGTTTCTATTCAAGTGACGCGCAGTGTATCATCATTAAGAACTAAAACAATGTATTACACAAATATGATTGTCGGAGAAAGCCTATCAATAAACATACTACCAATCAATCACGGAAGCTACAGTATTCAATAGGGTGGGTCAAAAAAATCGAAATTTTTTTTTTTGATTTGGTACTTCGAAAAATCGATTGCTAGACCCCTCTAGAATATACACACCAAATATGAGCTCTTTATATTAATGGGAAGGTCCTCCGCTTTGCAATTTTCCATTTTTACATCAAGCTTCTACTAAAAAAAAATAATCTTTTTATTAATTGACTTTTTAGCAAATTTCTTTTCATATTCTTGTAGGAAATTGAACGCTCTACAAAAAATGCCTTATACACTTTTTTCGTTTATCTAACCGTTGAATAGATATTTGAGGTCCAAAGATCGAGAAAATCTTTAAAAATTCGTTTTTTGTTCTTAATTTTGTAACAAATTGAAAAATTATAATGATCAAACGCGCAAGATATATTCTTGTTGAAAATTGATTGCTCCACAAAAAAGGTCTTATTAACTTTTTTCATTAATCTAACCATTCTAAAGATATTCGAGGTCAAAGTTAAAAAAAAATATAAAAACATTTTATATTTTTAAAAAATTTCTAATTCACTGAAACTTCATTATTTTCAAATTAGCAAGTTATATTCTTGTAGGGGCTTAAACGTTCTACAAAAAATTCCTTGGAATGAAGTTGATTGCTTTAACCGTTTAGAAGATATTCGTATCCAAACCAATGCTCAATGATTTCAATAGTTTTCTTATGACCCGTATGCATTGCGATTTGGATACGAATATCTTCTAAACGGTTAAAGCAATCAACTTCATTCCAAGGAATTTTTTGTAGAACGTTTAAGCCCCTACAAGAATATATCTTGCTAATTTGAAAATAATGAAGTTTCAGTGAATTAGAAATTTTTTAAAAATATAAAATGTTTTTATATTTTTTTTTAACTTTGACCTCGAATATCTTTAGAATGGTTAGATTAATGAAAAAAGTTATTAAGACCTTTTTTGTGGAGCAATCAATTTTCAACAAGAATATATCTTGCGCGTTTGATCATTATAATTTTTCAATTTGTTACAAAATTAAGAACAAAAAACGAATTTTTAAAGATTTTCTCGATTTTTGGACCTCAAATATCTATTCAACGGTTAGATAAACGAAAAAAGTGTATAAGGCATTTTTTGTAGAGCGTTCAATTTCCTACAAGAATATGAAAAGAAATTTGCTAAAAAGTCAATTAATAAAAAAATTATTTTTTTTTAGTAGAAGCTTGATGTAAAAATGGAAAATTGCAAAGCGGAGGACCTTCCCATTAATATAAAGAGCTCATATTTGGTGTGTATATTCTAGAGGGGTCTAGCAATCGATTTTTCGAAGTACCAAATCAAAAAAAAAATTTTCGATTTTTTTGACCCACCCTAGTATTCAATTATTATTTTTATCTTGGAGTAAATGTTTAAATTTAATGCAAAACATGCAGCAACGATTAAATGCCATTTTGACAGAATTTCGATTTGATAATCATCGAAATCCTAGTCTTACGTTGTAGTAGAAAAAACAATAGTTTATTATTGTTTACATTGGAAAATGTTTAATAACCTATGTACACAGTTACCAATAATTTTAGAAAAAATAATAAAACCAATACCAATTAGTATTTAATAGCTCGAGGACTGTTTATATAAAATGTTACACACATTTTGCCGTTGTTCAAATACAATATTTAAATATACAAATATAAATATAAATATTTTATTACAGTTTAAACACTCGTTATCAAATATTTTTTCATTATTTAGTAATAGCCGTATCCTCCTCTATGTCTATGTCCACGATATCCATAACCACTATCGTAACCGTAATTGGGAACCACTAAGGGCACTGCAACCGCATATATTGGTCGTGGAGGTGGTGGTGGAGGGGGTGGTGGCGGACGAGGTCGAAGTGGAGTTACTACAACTGCTGGATAAAATCCTCCACTGCCATATCCATACGTTGGAATAGGACTTCCAACGCAAAACGAAAAAAGCAAAAGCAGTGCGCTCACCGATGCAAAAAGCAATAATTTCATTTCGATTATTAAACTTTTAATTAAATGCAATTTCTTTTTATAAGAATCGACAACAATCGTTTTCATTAAATTAACACATTAGTGTTAAATTAACACATAAGTTCGGTGATTAATAGTGATTCTTTTAGTAAATCCCCGAAAAGCGGATGTTTAAACAATTTTTCTAAACGTCATCATCGATATCTGTAGATAATTAATTTTGTTAACAAATATGTATAAAAAAAATTCACGACTAGGTCACAAGTAGGTACTTGAATTTCTCTAGCAAATAACTTAAGTCGTTAGTTTGAATAATATATTTTTGATGGGAAATTGTAGATGGATGAGCAGAAAACGCATAGAAAGGGAGACGAAATTGAGAAACGCACATTTTCGCGTTTTCCATTATTGCAATGTCTAATCACACTGGTCAACAAGAGATATCGGAAAAATTTAAACAGTTTTTGAAAGAAGAAAAACAGTTCTTATAAAAACCGTTACAAATTATGTTGAAATATATTATGTCGCATTATAGCATAAACTCAAGAAACATTAAAAACGTTTTTTTTTTAAGCTATTGCATAGATTTTAACGCAGGCCTGGGATGTGGTACTAGCCAAAAAATATAGTAACGAAAAATGTAACGAAAAATGAAACGAAAATTTATTACGAAAATTTATTACACACATGGATGGTTCACTAAACCTGTATGTTATGTGTCTACATGGTACGAATGTACATGTACAATTGTACGAAGCTTGCATGTATCGAGACGAACGAGAGCAAGCAAGCGCTGTTTGCAGAGATACCCAAAGGAGATGGGAAACTTTCGTACGTTTTACCCCCCAAAACCCATTTGTTTATTTCGTGTTGTTGTAATCTCTTTTGTATTCGTGAATAAATGTGAAAAACACACATAGTGTAGCCACGGTGTTTTTACGCACACCTAAGCAAAAATGTACGATTTTTCACGCATACTTAGCCAAAAATGTATATTTTTTCACGCATACTTATCCAAAAATGTCTAAAGCAGCTTGTAGGCAAACCCATAAACAAAAAATACCAAGACTGGAAACTTTCGTACGTCTTTCCCCCCAGATCATTGGTTTTGTGTAGGGTAGGTAAACAAATTATAATTGCATAAGTTGACAAAAAATGCAAAGCAATAGCTTAACCGCGGCAGTCCTCGAGTGCCACAAGTCTTTTTTGTTTTTTATAACGATAATATTTAAAACAAACAGGAGGTAATTGAATATTTCCGATTTCGGATTCTTGTGGAAAAAAATTAATTCTGATGATCAGTGTTATCATTGTTATACAGGGTGATTCAGGGCTAGAGCGTTTAAGTTCGGTCGAGGCAAGAAAGAAATCATATGGGAGGAGGGTTTATTCTCGGACTTTTAGCTGAGGAGCACAATTTTCGGAAAAAATTACTGATTTTGAAATTTTTTTTTAATTAATGGATACACCTAAAACAACGTGCTGTAAAGCTTTATCAACGAAAAAAATTTATCAATTCAAGGTTAATGCACTACTGTATCACTCCATTGTATCCTCATTCAAGTCATAATGTTTGAAAAATAATAGACGAAATATTAATGTTTCATAAAATAATTTACCAACGCCCAGCCACGTAAAAACAAAAAAATAAAGAAGTTTCTAAGAAAAAGTTTTGGTTTTTTATTAATTTCTCAAATACGACAAGACATTTTTGCATACGGTTTTCTGTTTTTGTTTAAAAACAAATAAGAGCACAGAATTTCGAAATTAGTACTTAGTTACATAACATTTTGAAAGAAATTAGTTCGAATTTATTTTAAAAATTTTGATTTTGAAAATTAATTTTTCAAAATCTGAGTCATAAAACAGCTTTATTCCAAAACCAGAAAAAAGACAAAATATTTGGCTTTGCGAAAAGTTACACGTTTTTCCATATTAACTAATTTTTTGAAAACTGCCCCACCAAGCTAAGCGGGGGGGTATAAATCCCAAACTATACGACTTTTTTCTTGTCTCGATCTATATACAGTAGAGTGGAGCGTTTTTGGACTTTTTTTTCAGATCACTGCGTGCAACTCATGGTTTATGCCTTGTGCTCTTCTGAACATATTCTGATACTTTTTTTTTATTCGACAATGGAAAAATAAAAATCGGGAAGCCTCTGAAGATTGCTCGTATTTCACAAAAATCGATATTTTATGAGGCGTTAGAACCCATCTGAATTGACTTAATCTTTTTCATTTCACTACCAACTGCTCATAACTTATGCTGAGTGATCTCTAGTACCAGATCTGAACCCCTATTTTGAGTCGTTAATGGAAAAAACGAAATCGGGAAGGCTCCGAAAAATGCAAATTTTCGCAAAAATTCAGATTTTTTAAATTGTATAAAATCCCACCCAGAACAAATTTCTTTTACAACTGGTTTGTATTTGCTATATTTGTGAGAACCTCATTGAACCTTATAAGCTATGGAGCACTCAAACTGAGAATTTTTCTGTAATATTGATGTCGTTTATGGGGGATTTAAGAAAATGCTACTTTGACATCCCCAATCCTTAGATATTTGACATTTAGGTGTTTCCATAATTCTTGCCTATACTATTTTCTTGCCCATGCTAAATTTTTATTTCGAAGTCAAAATGGCGTAATAATTATACCGTTTAACGATTTATTTTTATGAATTTAACAATATTAAAAACAAAAGTTTGTGGAAAACAAAAGATTGTATGGTATTTAAGAAAACCGTCTGCAGGTAAAGTTAAAAAAAAAATAAGCATGGGCAAGAATTATGGAAACACCTAAATGTCAAATATCTAAGGATTGAACTAAGATATCGACATAAATTAAACGCAGTTACAAAGGTTAGTGTTATATATAAAAATTAAATTTATTAACGGAGTTTTTAAGTGTAGTATTAGAGTTTAAAATTCTATTGAAATGGGTCAGGGGATGTCAAAGTTGCATTTTCTTAAATCCCCCATAAACGACGTCAATATTACAGAAAAGTTCTCAGTTTGAGTGCTCCATAGCTTATAAGGTTCAATGAGGTTCTCACAAATATAGCAAATACAAACCAGTTGTAAAAGAAATTTGTTCTGGGTGGGATTTTATACAATTTAAAAAATCTGAATTTTTGCGAAAATGTGCATTTTTCGGAGCCTTCCCGATTTCGTTTTTTCCATTAACGACTCAAAATAGGGGTTCAGATCTGGTACTAGAGATCACTCAGCATAAGTTATGAGCAGTTGGTAGTGAAATGAAGAAGATTAAGTCAATTCAGATGGGTTCTAACGCCTCATAAAATATCGATTTTCGTGAAATACGAGCAATCTTCAGAGGCTTCCCGATTTTTATTTTTCCATTGTCGAATAAAAAAAAAGTATCAGAATATGTTCAGAAGAGCACAAGGCATAAACCATGAGTTGCACGCAGTGATCTGAAAGAAAAGTCCAAAAACGCTCCACTCTAATATACAGGGTTACCTTTAGGTGCTTGGCACATTCCTCCTGAGTAACCCTGTATATTAGGGTGGGTCAAAAAAATCAAAATTCTTTTTTTTGAATTGGTACTCCGAAAAATCGATTGCTAGACCCCTCTAGAATATACACACCAAATATGAGCTCTTTATATTAATGGGAAGGTCCTCCGCTTTGCAATTTTCCATTTTTACATCAAGCTTCTACTAAAAAAAAATATTTTTTTTATTAATTGACTTTTTAGCAAATTTCTTTTCAGATTCTTGTAGGAAATTGAACGCTCTACAAAAAAGGCCTTATACACTTTTTTCGTTTATCTAACCGTTGAATAGATATTTGAGGTAAAAAAATCGAGAAAATCTTTAAAAATTCGTTTTTTGGTCTTAATTTTGTAACAAACTGAAAAATTATAATCATCAAGCGCGCAAGACATATTCTTGTTGGAAATTGATTGCTCCACAAAAAAGGTCTTAATAACTTTTTTCATTAATCTAACCATTCTAAAGATATTAGAGGTCAAAGTTAAAAAAAAATATAAAAACATAACTTGAGAATTTTTATATTAAAAATTCTCAAGTTTTGTTCAACTCCGAGTGAAAAAAATGGCCCTAAACGTTCTACAAAAAATTCCTTGGAATCAAATAGATTGCTTTAACCGTTTAGAAGATATTCGTATCCAAACCAATGCTCACTGATTTCAATAGTTTTCTTATGACCCGTATGCATTGCGATTTGGATACGAATATCTTCTAAACGGTTAAAGCAATCAATTTCATTCCAAGGAATTTTTTGTAGAACGTTTATAGCTCAGGGAAATTAGTCAAAATATGGGCATGAAATCGCATTTTTCGCGGGACAAAATTTTTTTCATGGAATGTGTTCGGGTGGTTGTCCTTATCATAAAAGTCAATTTGTTGGGAAAATTGGAGGTTGGGAACAGCCGCCATCTTGGAAAAGAGATTGGTATCGTTTTTATTGAATAGCTCCATTGTTATTCATTTTAACAAAAAATGACAAAGGTAAGACTTATTAACAATAAAATTATCTAAGAAATGATATACAAAACAATTCCGTGAGTTGATTAAATAAAATTTTATAGTTGGTCAAAGTGCAAGTTTGTATCGCAAGGTTGGGACAAAATGACATTTTTTCATATATCTGACGAACTTTTGATTTGTTTGGATAATTCTTCAAGAATCAATTATAGTACTTATAATTACCTATAAAATGAGCCCACAATCGTTATTGTAACCATCGTATTGTAGAAGTAATCTAACTCCGAAACTCTCCATGTACTAGTCAAAAGTGAGAAAAAAGCTAGTTTTTTGCTAGTAGGCCGAGAAAATTTTGGGAGTAGAGGTATAACCAAAATATAAGTACGCAGTTTTGCAGCCATACTCGTGTTTATGTCGATTTCAAAGGTCTAACAACTCTAATTTTGGGCTTCATACGGTTTTTGGGGGGTTAAATAACATAAGTTTTCCAGTTAACGTGAATGGGCTAAATTTTGATTGAGATTGAGGTGTCCAGATTTAGGAAAAATGATAGAGCATCAGCTTGTATATTTATAATTTCAAATAGTATAAATTTAGCCCATTCACGTTAACTGGAAAACTTATGTTATTTAACCCCCCAAAAACCGTATGAAGCCCAAAATTAGAGTTGTTAGACCTTTGAAATCGACATAAACACGAGTATGGCTGCAAAACTGCGTACTTATATTTTGGTTATACCTCTACTCCCAAAATTATCTCGGCCTACTAGCAAAAAAATAGCTTTTTTCTCACTTTTGACTAGTACATGGAGAGTTTCGGAGTTAGAGTACTTCTACAATACGATGGTTACAATAACGATTGTGGGCTCATTTTATAGGTAATTATAAGTACTACAATTCATTCTTGAAGAATTATCCAAACAAATCAAAAGTTCGTCAGATATATGAAAAAATGTCATTTTGTCCTAACCTTGCGATACAAACCCGCACTTTGACCAACTATAAATTTGTATTTAATCAACTCACAGAATTGTTTTGTATATCATTTTTTAGATAATTTTATTGTTAATAAGTCCTACCTTTGTCATTTTCTGTTAAAATGAATAACAATGGAGCTATTCAATAAAAACGATACCAATCTCTTTTCCAAGATGGCGGCTGTTCCCAACCTCCAATTTTCCCAACAAATTGACTTTTATGATAAGGACAACCACCCGAACACATTCCATGAAAAAAATTTTGTCCCGCGAAAAATGCGATTTAAATTACTAATTTCCCTGGGCTATTAAGCCCCTACAAGAATATATCTTGCTAATTTGAAAATAATGAAGTTTCAGTGAATTAGAAATTTTTTAAAAATATAAAATGTTTTTATAGTTTTTTTTAACTTTGACCTCGAATATCTTTAGAATGGTTAGATTAATGAAAAAAGCTAACAAGACCTTTTTTGTGGAGCAATCAATTTTCAACAAGAATATGTCTTGCGCGTTTGATCATTATAATTTTTCAATTTGTTACAAAATTAAGACCAAAAAACGAATTTTTAAAGATTTTCTCGATTTTTTTACCTCAAATATCTATTCAACGGTTAGATAAACGAAAAAAGTGTATAAGGCCTTTTTTGTAGAGCGTTCAATTTCCTACAAGAATCTGAAAAGAAATTTGCTAAAAAGTCAATTAATAAAAAAAATATTTTTTTTTAGTAGAAGCTTGATGTAAAAATGGAAAATTGCAAAGCGGAGGACCTTCCCATTAATATAAAGAGCTCATATTTGGTGTGTATATTCTAGAGGGGTCTAGCAATCGATTTTTCGGAGTACCAATTCAAAAAAAAAGAATTTCGATTTTTTTGACCCACCCTACTGTATATAGTTCGTTTTTTCACGAATAAGCATACCTTATAGTACGGGAAAGTTAGACTTTTGCTGGGAAAAAATTCCAAAATGTATTTTGACTTCAGGACTCGAAACAGTATCAAGACACGAGTTGAAAACCACATTATGCACAATTGCATCTAGAGTCATTTGGCCGATATTTTGTCTTTGGTAAAAATTTTACTTTTTCACGCAACTCGCGTATTTTTGAACCTACAGAGAAACAATGTATAACAAACTTGAAGATAATTTAATTTCCTACAAATAACTTTTTCGATTATCAAAAAACCAAAATGTGGTTTTCGACTAGTGTCATGATGCTCTTTCGAGTCCTGAAGTCAAAATACATTTTTGATTTTTTTCCCAGATCCCATATAATAAAATCTTACTTTCCCGTACTATTAAAGTGAATACATAGGAATACTTCAAATTAAACACACTTAATATTTTAAGCGATTTTTGAAGGTTATATTCCTATTTTTTTTGATAAATCTTGCATAAAATAATTAAGTTAATGATGACCATCAACTAAGCGAAGCACTTTTCGCAAATCAAATGCGGTATTTGTTTGATTATTTTGTTGCTAAAAAGTGCAGTTTGAATTTTGTAGCTCTGGAAGTTGGTTTTTGTTTTTTTTTTGTGTGGTGTTCTGCTAGGTATGTACATAAGAATTTAGCGAAGCACCTTCCGGAATCGACGTCAAACTAGGTTCATAATTTGTTGCTAATAAGATACGAGAATCTTGATTTTGTCGCCCCAGTATTTTTGTAGTTTCACTTAATCCGCTTAGTAAACTTAGCAAAACACTCCCTTCTATAGAATCGAAGTGATATTTATAGTTCATTATGAAGTTTTGTGTGAAATAGCCTTTCTGCTCGATCTGCTAGGTCATTTTTACAGAGCTCATCGATTGAGTCTTGATCCAGCTCTGAGTTAAAGAAAGTGGAGCTTTCAAAGCGCTCCGAACAAAAAAATTAACAGTTTTTTTTTTTGACACCTCAGTGCTCCCTTATAGATAAATGGAAAACAAGGTATGCTTATGTAAACTCCATGTCTCCGAATTTGACACTCGAGTTTATTGTTGAAAATTTTTTCTTCTATTTAAAGCCGTAACTACATTCACTACTTTTTGCAACAGTAAAAATATTTTGTTTCTAACGTTTTGTGAAAAAGAGAATACAAATGGTTTTTGAGACCACAAACTAATAGCGTTTTCTTAGTTGTAATATCAATTGATCAGTTATAATTATTATAAATGTTGAGTATTTTTAATTTGGGCTTTTATGATCATTAAATTTTTAAAGCAATTAAAAGACTAATCCATTGATTTTCCCGACATTTCCTTTGGTTTTTTGCCAACATCTTCAGGGGTTTTTAATTTTATTAGATCTTTAATACAATACAATACAAAATTGTTTAGAACATTTCTTTTGTTTTTTTTTCTCTCAAATTAATAACTTACTTTTGTCGTCAAATTACATTTGTATACATATGTTTTCGTTCGGTAATTCTTAGAGCAGTCAGAAGCTGTCCGATTCGAAATGCCAACCGGATAAACTTGGGTAGCTACATACTGTTTTTCTGTTTTTGATTGATTTAAAAAGAAAAACCAATAAAAAACAACTTTTATTTAATATAAAGTCATTATTCATTAAGTTAATTGTTTACTGTATGAACTCTCATTATTAGAAAATAAAAAATATTGAACAAAAAGTAATAAGTTTTGAAAAATTTTATCTAACCAAAAATGGTCTTGCCCCACATGGGGGTAAGATCGCCATCGCCATATCAAATTTATGTTGGCAGAAAGACCGTTTCTTTTGTTTTAAATGCAGTCTATATGCAATAATAACACAACTACGTTATATTTTTATTATAGTTCTCACTCCAGCACAAGCTTTGTGGTACCATTTGGTACACATTTCATTTTATTAAAATAAAAGGTACGTACAGTAAGATTATATCTTTTCTAGTACCTACTTAGATAAACTATGTTTAGAAAAAATTTAATTTACAAATGATTGTTATACACTGCCGCTCATCTGAATAGGTTCACATTTTAGTTCATCTTACTTTTAGCCTGTCTTGGTATTTAATGCAATGGCACATCTTTTTTATATATGTAACGAGAGAACATCTTTATGCTCTAAATTTAGGAGAAAAAAAATTGTCCTAGGGCCTACCGTTCTTCTCAGACGGTAGCTAGACCAAATCTATTCATGAAAACAAGCATATTTTTTGGCTCATCTGAATAGGTTCAAAAGCAAAAATGTTAATAAACGATGGGTTGCATGGGTCAGTTGGACTAAAAGTTGTGTCTGTCAATAAATCTGATTGTGTATAACCTGTAGATCGAAAACGGGTCGCGAAAAATCTTTAGGGGCGGAAAAAATGGGGAAAATAAAAGAAGTCTTTGAATTAGGACGAAACTCACGATGCATTGGGACAAAAACAAAGCACAAGTTTAAATTTAGTAAGCAGTTATTTGCGCAGTATCCAAGGGTATAAAAACAACATTAAAAGTCAAAGTAACTCAGTCACAACATGGGCCGATAGATGTGCAATGATCATAACAGCATGACTTCTCTCTAAAAACTAAGCTGAAAACCGGTATAAAATGCAGTTTAATGACGGCAAAACGGCTTTTCAGAAGTGGGAAACATTTGAGAAGAACAAAACTTCGCAAAAATTACCACTTTACAAACCACGAAAAGAAACTCGACTCCAATTAAAAAAAAAAAACAAAAAACGTGAAAATCGAATTTGCAACCGGTGATTTTTCAAAGGAAAAAAAATGAATTAAGTGGACCCTGAGGGCTAAATTTCTATTGTTATGACCTTCGTAGAGAGAACCATTATTTTAAGTTGTCTAGATAACTGTGAACGCAGTGTCATTAAGTGCAAAGCTATTTCTTTCTACAAAACTTTCGATCTGCAATTGCTAACACAGTTTTTTTTTTTACTATTGGAGGCGAGTTTCTTTTTGTGGTTTGTAAAGTGGTAAATTTTGCGATGTTTTGTTCTTCTCAAATGTTTACCACTGCTGACAACCCGTTTTGCCGTCGTTAAACTGCATTTTATACCGGTTTTCAGCTTAATTTTAGCGAGAAGTCATGCTGTTCTGATCATTGCACATCTATCGGCCCATGTTGTGACTGAGTTACTTTGACTTTTAATGTTGTTTTTATACCCATGGATATTGCGCAAATAACTGCTTACTAAATTTTTACTTGCGTTTGTTTTTGTACCAATGCATCGTTGATTTCGGCCTAATTCAAAGACTTCTTTTATTTTCCCCATTTTTTCCGCGCCTAAAGATTTTTCGCGACCCGTTTTCGACCTTACAGATTATATACACAATCAGATTTATTGACAGACACAATTTTGAGTCCAACTGACCCATGCAACCCATCATTTATTAACATTTTTGCTTTTGAACCTATTCAGATGAGCCAAAAAATATGCTTGTTTTTATGAATAGATTTGGTCTAGCTACCGTCTGAGAAGAACGGTAGGCCCTAGGACAATTTTTTTCTCCTAAATTTAGAGCATAAAGATGTTCTCTCGTTACATATATAAAAAAGATGTGCCATTGCATTAAATACCAAGACAGGCTAAAAGTAAGATGAACTAAAATGTGAACCTATTCAGATGGGCGGCAGTGTATAATATTGATTTGTTAAATCTAAGAAAAAGAAAAATAATTTAATAATTTTATAATTTAATAATTTAATAAGTAAGAGCATTCTTTGTGAGTGCCAAAAAAGGTATTGGATTGTGATTCGATTGAGGGAAACGAGAAGTGGAGGAAGATAGCGGATTCGAATTTATTTGGATTAACAATAAGTTTGATAGAGGGTGAGAGAGAGTTCCAGAGCATAGAGAAAGGAATACCTAGAGACGCGACTTCGGTTGGTTTTTCTCTTCCACCCTACAAGCTGAGAGAAAAAACTCTACATTGCTTATATGTGGTAGTTTTCCCGTGCATTGTAAATGGCAACAACACATTCAACTGTGGAGTTTTGCTCAAACGAATTTAAGTGCTCAATTAGACTATAAATGCATAAAATTTATACATTAAATTCAAAACACGAACCTTTAAGGTTTTTATGAACAAATATTTTATTTCTATTTTACAGCTTAATCGTTGGAGCGCACATAGGGGTATTTACCTTCAAAAACCGCTCATGCGAATTTTTTTTGCTTAATGAAGTTGTACTTGACTAAAACCACTAATCAACAGTAAAAGAGTTTTTTTCTAATAAATTTAGGTATAAAAAAAATTTTGGATACACTGAAAAAAAAAAAATAGTGAATTCTGATATTTTTCAATATCAATAAATATTTGATAGTTAAAATGTCACGGTTATATTTGTTTAATTGATAATAAAATATCAATTCGTCAAAATATTTTTTTTTTATTAAAACAGTCAATAGTTTTCACAAAACTAGGTTAACATAAAAGACGAAAAAAGCTAGACGGGCAAAAACGGGCAGACGTTTTTTTTTGTTTTTGCTTTTTGACATCTTCCTCTTTAATATGATACCAAAAATGTTACCGAATAACACCGAATGATATAACAAAAGGTCCATTGAAAAAGCAGAAATTAAAAAAATAACTGTCTTTTACTTACATTTAAAATAAATTAATTTAACAATAAATTAAAGCTTCAAGTACAACAAATATATTTTTTAAATAAAGTACACACCTGCAACTGAAACTTCCAAAACAAAAAATTTATGTAAAACAATAGAAACAAAAAAAAATTTATTATTGCCGATGTAATTTTTCACACAAAACAACTGAACCACATTAAAGGATTACAATCAATGACTTTCAACTGATGCTGTGGCTAAATGCATGCATAAAAACAAAAAAAAAATTAGGGGACATTATTCCGTGGGTATTTAAGAATAGCCAAACAAAAAATCAGTTCTCAACTCCACATTTTGCAAAAAAGTTATATGAGCGGGTTTTGGTGTTGAATACCCCTATGTGGAGCGGTTCAAAAACCAAATTTTTCAAATTTTTTTTTGTTTTTACTTTTCTGATAAAAAAGTGGAAAAATTTTTTATGATGAAATGATTATTATTTTTCGAAAGGTTAATTATTTGGCTTCAAGATTCTTTTTGTTTCAAATTTTTACGATTTTTTTTAGACTGCAATATCAGTCATCAAACAAAAACCCATACTTTTGACTTTGACTATCAATATCTTAATAACGAATCACCTTACAGAAAAGGATACAATTAAAAACTTCATTCAATTTTCTACAGAAAAATTAAGCTTAAAATTAAGCTTTAATTCCAAGATTGTACCAGGATGTTTTTTAGTGCATATCCCAAAATTTCACCTTTTCTCAAAAAATACTGTTTTTTCATAGATATGAATGATTTTTTCATTGCTTGTTTTGATTCCTAATGATAATGGATATGAAAACCTTTGTAACGAGTTATTTAGCTTTGAGGTTCTGCTGGCACAAAAATCATCCCTAGCTAGCTCAGCTGTGGGTTCTTTTACCTCCTCGTTATCAAAAAAAAATTATGCCAGGCTCTATACATCTTGGTGTTTATGGTGCGCGAGATGTTAGATCAAATTCCACCCTACCTGGTTGTTTTCTCGCCAAAAAACCCCTTTGCACACTTTCCTTTTCCTCGACCCCCCTTTACCCGTACATCACCTTCTCCTCATGGGATGGGTGATGTATTTGGGGTTTTCGAGGTGCTGGCTAATGAACTATATATTTGTGAATTAGAATTATTTGAAGCAGAAAGAGTATTATCTGTGGGTTGTATAGAGGGTGTTGGAGTGGGTTGTGTAGGTTTTGATGAATTTTCTGTGTCAACGTTGGAATGAACGAACATTTCTGTTGGATTTATTACATTTCCTATGGGATTGACTACATTTTTTACAAATCTGTGCATTTTTGTAAGTCCCAACTTTTGATAATGAAGGCACCGCATTGGATTCGCTACGTACTCCTCGACTTTACAATTTAAATATCCGATTTTTATGTCCGTTGGACGCCGAATTAAGTCGAAAGTTAAAATCGCACCGCCTGTAGGAATTAAGTGGTTTTTATCTTTCCTAAGTACTTTTTTAACTTCGATAACTTTTTGTTCTTTGAGAAGTTCCTCTTCAGAAATATTTACAATGAGTCTGGAATAAATTCTTCCTTAAACAGAATTGAGTGATGTGTGGGATGATGTTTTTACTGGAATTGAGTCAATGTGCGCCCCCTCCTCATTTTTGGCACTTCTTATTTGTTATAAGTTTAATTGTTTAATAAAAGCAGAAGAAAATCAAGTATTGAGAAAATTAATTGATTTAAGAATGATTTAACGTGGTTAGATTTGGCAGTTAATGGTATATCTCTCTCACACGTCTTTACACGGCGTATGCCAGAATAGAACTGTATAGTTATTTAAGAATTATATTAATTTACTAAATTCGTTTGTTTTCCATTTTTTATATATTTTTATTGTGAATAAGTCTGTCATTGGTCATTTTTGGTTACAATGAGTAAAAATGGAGCTATAAAATAAAAACGGTACCAAACTTTTTCCCGACAACCTATCATTACAACAAATTGACTTTTATGATTGATAAGGACATTCACCCATTCCATGAAAAATATTTTCCCGCGAAAAATGCGATTTGATTTACAAATTTACGTGGGCTATATAGAAATATGAATAAATGATAAAATAAAAAATTTGAAAAGGAAAAGGAGCTGATCTGTTCGATTTATTTTGTCTGAAACTCTTCATGTACATTTTCATCGGATTCATAGAATGCTTCCGATTGGTACAATCCCCTGATATAATTTTATTTACTTCAATTGTGTAGCAGTACAAACGAGAAGGAATTTTATGAATTCGATTCCAAAGATTTTACTGTTATGTCGATCTTTAAATTTATACAAATAACTTTTGCCGCCCCCACAAGTTACTTGCGGAATTTTCTGCATTGAAATTAAGCAAAAGTTCTCTGAAAAAAGCTATCCACGATAGGCTTTTTCAGAAGGGAATTGTTTTTCCAAATTTCGTAGATGATTCGTGATAGCAAAGTTCCCAAAATGGGAAAAAGTTCCGGGGATTTTTTTGCGCAACAAGGCTGATTTAAAGAAGGGGCTATAACTCACCTGAATTCACTTTCCGAACAGTTCCTCATCTCACAATTAAGCTCATCACTTCCATCCCCGCAATCATTTTCATAATCACAACGCCATCTTCCAGGTATGCACTTTGAATTATTGCACCTGTAATAAAATTTAAAATGAGCAAGAACAATATTAGGTATATTGAATAATTTCATACTTAAAGTACGTTGGATCACAAGTCTCTTTAGAAGAATGACATGTTGGAGGTTCATCTTCTCCATTTGGACAATCTTCTTCTCCATCACAACGCCACGTCATTGGAATACACCGACCCGAAGCACAACTAAAATTTGTTTTTTTTTTTTATTTTGTTGACTTCATTTAATATTGTAAATGAACTTACGCAAAATCACTCGACGCACATGAACTACTATCACAATTAACTTCATCAGATTTGTCTGGGCAGTCCATATCCCCATCGCATACCCAAACATAAGGCATGCAACGGTTGTTCCCGCATTGAAATTGATCCTTCTTACAAACTAATGGTGTACAACCAGCCTCGTCTTCTCCCCCAGGACAATCTCTCACCCCATCGCATTTCTTTACTTGATCAATACAAAACGCCGAACTATTTCCCCATTGTTCGCATTTTATATGATTTTCAAAGCACGTAAACTTGTCGCAGTTTCTTTCGTCCGAACTATCACCGCATTGATTCTGACCATCGCAGATCGCTGACGGATGAATACATTTGTTATTGAAGCATTGATACTGTCCAGGTTCGCAGTGGAACACAGGACAAGACTCTGGTTCATCACTTCCATCTCCACAATCGTCTTGAGTATCACATTTCCAATAGAACGGAATACACTTATAGGTGTTCACGCATTGAAAATGAGCAGCCGTACAATTCGCATTGCAGGATTTCCCATCTTCCGCAAGAACAAAATTATTTGGACAAGCACACTTATAGTAGGGAAATATTGGAGAAAGTAAGCATAGCGTCGAACAGCCAGCTGATTCACATGGATTTCCTGATTTAGGTGCCATTTGACGATAGGGGTGGTATACCCTTAGATCCATTGGTCTATGAATAGTTGTTATCAAAGTGGAACAATTCTTGCCATCGTATTTATTACAATATTCAATTGATTTTGTTTCCCAATCAGACCAATATATGCGATCTTCCCAAACCGCTATTGCAAATATGTGATGCAGCTTGAGCGAAGGATTCATACTCCTTCCCAAGAGAAGTCTTTGATTCTTTCCTTCCAAATCACTCACAGCGATAAAATCTTCCCGTGCATCGCCCCAAAAAAGTTCATTTGTTTCAAAACTTATTGTAAGGGCATTTGGCCATCCTAGATTATCGTGGATTATAACGCGACTATTAGATCCGTCCATTCCAGCCTTTCCAATGTGCGGACTATCACCCCAGTCTGACCAGAATATATTTCTATTAAAAGGATCCAATGCTATAGCACGAGGTTCACTAAGATTCTTATTAATTAGAACTCTACGAAATTTGCCATCCAACTGCGACACTTCTATGGTGTCCAAACCCTTATCACACCAATATAGATTTTTACCGATCCAATCAACTGCCAAACCATCCGGATTTTTTAGCATTGCCTGATGCAAAGTGATTGTCTTATTATCTCCTGGACAATATCTCTTAATCATTCCCACAGTCGATGTAACATCTGACCAAAACAGACATTTTGTTTCCCAATCAAAGTCCAGGGCCACAGCATTTGACAGTTGATGAACCAAAATTGTTACATTTCCATTCGTATCGGCTTGTCGAATATAATATCTATTGGAAAATATAAGCTTCATTGTCTCATTACTTGTAGCCTTACAAGTGTGTCGATCTTTCAATTCATAGCCTTGGCTGCACAGACACTTGTAAGACCCATAAGTATTCACACAAATTTGACTGCATGGTCTCTGTTCAGAACATTCATCTATATCGTCACATAATTGGTGATTTAAATGATGCACCTTATACCCAGCGCGACATTTACACATATAACCGATTGGCATATCGACACAATCATGTTCGCAAATATCAGGAATCTTACATTCATTGATTCCACAACGTTCCTCATCACTGAAATCCATGCAATCATTCGCGCCATCGCATAGGGCACTCCCACTCACACAAGCTCCATTTTTACATCTAAACTGATCAGGACCGTTACACAAACGACTGGAATTAGCGCAAAATGTAACATCCTCATCGGACATATCATCACAGTCTGCTTTTGAGTCACAAGTCGAGTTTTTTGGTATACACAACGCATTCGATGCGCACGAAAATTCATCTGCCCCACAAAGTGATGTTTCCCAAGTATTATGCGGGCAGTCCTCGTATTCATCTTCACCACCAGGACAATCTTGATCTCCATCACAAACGTACTGCCTCTCCAGGCATTGACCATTCGAACATAGGAACATTGGAGGTGGGCACGCATTTATATGCAAGACAGATATTAGGCCACAATGTTCTCCCTCATCTTCTAGCCCAGGAGCTGGACAATCCGGTTCACCATCGCACACCCACCTCTGAGATATACATCTTCCCGAGAGAGTACAACGAAATTTCGTTGCTGGACACTCTCGATGAGGGCACTGCGGGCCTTCATCTGAGCCATCAGCACAATCAGTTTTATTATCGCACTGCCAGCTGCTTGGAATGCAGCCATCGTCGCACTGGAACTGGTTTAACTTGCACTGTAATGGACAGTTTAGCTCATCAGAGCTGGGATTTCCATCATTACAATCATTCTCGTTATCACATCTCCACTTTTCATTAATACACCGCCCATTAGAGCATTGAAATTGACGCGCTGCACACCCCAACCTGGTTATGTTATGACAATTTGCTTCATCGCTTCCATCAGGACAATCACGATCACCATCACAACGCCATTGGGGCATATAACACGCGGTCGAGTCAGCACAATGGGTGAAATTTATATCCCCTTGTAAGCATTCGTGTGGTGGACAGTGTTTTTCATCACTAAAATCTTTGCAATCTCTTAATCTATCACATCGAAATTGCATTGATATGCACTCACCACTATCACAATGGAAGTGGTCGACATCGCATTTACATAACAGTTCAGATTCATCAGATCCATCCCCACACTGCTGCTCGCCATCACAGGTTTGATTATGGGGAATGCAACGATGATTTTGGCACATAAAGAAATCAGGCGGACACTCACGAATTATGCAATAACTACGAACTTCATCCGATCCATCAAGGCAGTGTGGAATGTTATCACAAGTCATTTCAAAAGGAATGCACTCTCCAGACTTGCACGTGAATTGTTCACTAGTGCAATCTGGGTTTAGGGCTTGAATACACCGTCTTCCATCAGAAGCTAACACACCACGAGTACATTGACAACTTGCAGTTCCATTTTTTCTTAATATACAAACGTCCTCGCATCCGCCGTTGAGAATTTTGCATTGATTGGAATCACAATTCATGGTAGTATTCTGCACGGCAATGATCCCCATAGGTCGAGTTATATCCTCACGGAGAAACACAACATCAGATCCAGAGTATTTATTCGCTCGCACAACTGCGTGTAAGACCCAATCGGTCCAAAACAACAGATCTCCATAGACTGTCATGGAAAACGCATGTTTTGGTGTAGAATGAGCCAATACCACTCGATGTGATCCATCATAGTCAGCTCTTTCAATTTTGTCAAGTCTAGCATCTGCCCAGTACAATTTTTGTTCCTCAAAATCCAGAGTGAGAGCGTTTGGCATTAATATATCACTCTTGATTATCGATTCAACTCCGAATCCTGTAACATAAGCTCTTTGGACTGACGGCGTCTGTTCGTTCCAATTTGTCCAGTATATCATGCCCATACACGGCTCTACAGCAATACCCCGAGGTTTGTCATGAGACATAAGTTTAAGTATTGTTTTTACTAGTTGAATATTACTATCAGGATTATCGTTGGCTTCCGAAAGATCCAAACTTCTTATAGAAGCATCATTGTTTGATGTCCAAAAAAGTTGACGATTAACAACGTCAAATGTTAATCCTTCCACTCTACCTTGGCGGTTGACCAGGACTGAGTTCTTTGACCCGTTAAAATGCACTGAATTGATAGTACTCATATGCACATCCGAATAGAAAACTTTGTCGTTTTCGTAATCATAGGAAAGGGCTATTACATTTCGCATGTATGTTGCATTCATGATTTTTTCGATTGGACCATTTTTGTTGAGATGTTCCGTCATGTGGATGCTTTCAATCGAGCTACGATATGAGAAAAGTAAAAATTTATCATATGGCTCACAACTTAATCCATCAGAAGCAACTCGACTATGAGAACAGCCACATATTGCGTTGGTGCCATTAAAAAGACATAACTCCTGGCATCCTCCATTGTCATGAGCGCAAAGATTTGTTCCTTTTTGAACTCTTTTTGAAAAGATTTTTAAATCTTTAAGAGTATTTCCCTCGGATTTGAGAACTTCAGTAAAATTGGAAAGATTCTGTAATGACGCCCTTTTAATGCTTCCCTTATTATGATTATTATCAGCCCAATATATATAATCATCTATCAGTCCCAAAGCGACCGGACTATTCAAACTGTGATTTAGTAGTTGGGTTTTCAAATTTCCGTCGTAATCAACTTTCATTATTACATCATTGCCTGGTTCACACCAATAAACTTTTGTGGCATCAATATCTAGAACTAAATTGCTAACCGTTTTGGTCTGGTTTACGAGAACGAAAGGTTGGCTACCATCAAGCCCGGTTCTACCAATCATTCCCTCTCCTACATAAAATAAAAATCCTTGAACTGGGTCTACAGCCAAGGCTGATGGATTTTCAACACTCGAAATTACAACATGTCTAGAAGATCCATTCAAACGAGCCACTTCTATTATATTTCGCTTAGTGTCACTCCAGTAGATATTTCCTGCAACCCAATCAATAGCAAATCCACCTAACCAGTCTTGATTACTTTGGTCGCCAGTTTGTTCGATTTGTTCTAGAATCACTTCACGCTGTGTACCATCACGTTTGATTCGCGAAATAATGCCTTTTTCACTATCAGCCCAATAGAGATAATCTCCAGCAGCATAGTAATCAATGAAGGTTGCTAGCGTGATACGAGATATGGAACCAAGTGCCTAGTAAAATAAAATATTGTCATTCTGAAGTTCTAAAATTTTGTGCTTACCAACCCTTTTTTCCTCTAAATTCTGTTGGTCGTTCCCGTCATTAGACAATTCTATACCTTTCAGTTCATGGTTAGAGTAAAATAGGAACTCAGGTATTCCTACGCAATTTGTCGGATTATTTGCATCCTGAGTAAATCCAATAGCACATTTACAAGTGTGTTCATCGTTTCGTTTTGATAGACAGAGATGCTCACATCCGCCACGTCGGCCACCCGCGCATGAATTGGTTCCCTGCTGAGCCTCATTATAGAACATCTTCATAGCTTGAATGCTTTCTACGAAAAATACTAAATGTTAATCAAATACGGTTCTATTATTATAACATCTACTTACTGGTGTTTTTTCTCAAGATTGTGAAGTTAGTGCAAGAGTTTTTTTCACAACTCATTATGACACTTTGGATATTTTCCGGGAAATATAAAGTATCATTGTAAACTGTAACGCTGCTGATAGTCATAACTTCACTTGCTGCCAGGACATAAACTATGTTGTGGGTTTTCATATCATAGTAAGAAATACCAGACCCTTGGTAAACGAAATACAGCCTCCGGGAATCAAAGTCAAACGTTAAACTTTGAACAAGCTGAGTCATGACTGCAAGTTCACGTCGCCCAGATCCATCCATATTGCTGATTTCAATTTTCGTCAGATTGTCTTCACGAGATGAGTGCGACCAAAACAATTTACCTCTAAAAACATTCTATATAAATTGTATAAAACACAGCTATTTAGTTTCTTACTCTGCGGGATCAAGAGCAATGCTTTCGACAACATTCAAGTTCTTGTGAATTTCCGTAAAATATTCCCCTTTTAGATTGCATGCAAAAATTTGACATTTTTGTTTTCCAGATGAAAAGAACATGTTTCTTGATATCCAATCAATAGCAAAACCCTGTTGATGTGAAAGCTTTAAGTACATATTTGTTTAGGATTACATTGAATAGAACATACATAAGGCTTGAAAAGGTCAGTATTCAAAATTGTGTCAATGAGGCCATTAGATAATCCAGCAGTTTTTATTTCGTTCAGTTGTACATCGGTCCAATATATGCGACTGTCATCTACAGTAAAGTCAATTCTCTGGGGTCCGATAACCTATAGTTATTTTTTTTCTTGTTATTGTTTGGTTCAAAATGATAAATTATCAGAAAGCATCGATTGTTATGGAATTTTCGATTGTTAAAAAAAATCAATTTATTTTGTATTAATATCTGCCATAAAACTGATGCTGAGATCATTTAGAAAAAAAAACATAAGTTTTGTTATTTATCTGTTAAAAAAAACTGATTTTTGAAATTTTTAACTTCCAGGTCAGTTTAATAGTGTCATAAAAAATATTCAATATGCGTTGTTTGCTGATGATGCATTGTTTTATATCAGTTGTAAAAACTTGGAAGATGGTATTTCAAAAATGCAGCTCGATTTAGATAATCTCAGTGTTTGGCTTAAGGCAAATAAACTTAAACTGAATGTTTCAAAAACAAAAATGATGATTATCGGTAACGCTGTGATGAATGACGTTGCGATTAACTGAAAAGTTGATAACGAAAATCTAGAAATAATTTCTGAAATGAAGTACCTGGGTATTGTCATGGACAATAAATTAACATTTAAGAAACATATAGACTACATTGAAAAGAAAATATCTAAAAAGACAAATTTACTCAGAAGAATTCGTAAAAATATTTCAACAGTTAGTGCCATAAACATATTCAACACGATAATAAAACCTTCACTTTGAGTACGTTCCTCAATTCTGTTTTTGTGCAATCTAGAGATGATAAATGGACTTCAACTTCTTCAAAATAAGGCTATGCGAACAATTTTAAAGTGCAATATACATTAAAGTGAAAATGTCCAAAAATGCAGATTCGCGGTTTTGGCTTTGTGCCGACGATATGTTAATGTGGCTTAGTGTTAAACAAAGTATTAAGAATTAAACAAAGAATTAAGTCTGAAGAATTAAGTAGCATTGATCCCACAGAAAAATACAACGCACAAGTTTATAAATGCCTCAACTCAGCCAATCTAATTTTTTGATCAATATGAAAAAAGATCTTCATCAGTAATCCATCGATACCAGTTTTATATGGTTTACCAAAACTTTACAAAGATGTAGTTCCTATGTGTCCCGTTTCCGCCTCATACAATGCTCCTTCGCAGTAGTTGGGAAAAAAATTATGTCGATTGTTGCCTCCAATATTAAACTTCATCTCTAAATATTCAATTAAAAATTCGTTCGAGTTAATCAATAAAATAAAAGGCCTAGTTTTGCAAAGCCAAAACTGGTTTTATTTGATATAAAAAACTTATTTCCATCCGTTCCATCTAACAGTCTAAAAATGTACTTTCCGACTTAATTAATGAATCCATTGATAATAAAGCTAAATGTCCACAACGAAATCAACTAATATTTACTTGTTTAGACCAAAACTATTTTCACTTTAATGGCAAAAACTACAGACAACTATCAGGTTTAGCGATAGGATCATCATTTTAGCCACTAGGAGCTAAATTCTATATGGATAATTTCAAAAAGACTCTGTTTCCGACAAATACAATCATGTAAAAAAAATGTTTGAATTTTTTTGACAGAATTTGACATTCGAAATTTGCGTAATTATCTCATTTGGGCTCTGGTGAAATAGGTTATTAAATTACAAGAGAAAAAACTACTTCAAAATCAATTTGATTTAACTAATAATAGTCAACTTCTAAATATAAAGTTGTAATCTTTAAAAACTTCTCTTTCTCTAGTCATCACTGTTTGTTTGTTAACTCTTATTATATGTTTGAACTTTGATTTTCATTTTCAAATGAAAAATAACCAAATTTTAATTAAAAGGTCAAGTTTCAAGCTGGAAATGTCGTAAAAAGTCAACTTATTTTCATTTTTAGTACAACATTTTTAGTACTTTTTTGTGACATTTTTAGATTTTTCTGACATTTTTGAATTTTTATAATTATTGTTTACGCACTCCCTCTCCATTTGATTTTGTATTTAAAACATTTCGTACTCCTCTGTTTGCTTTTTTAAAGTTATGAAAATAACATCTCATATAAGATCCTCTCTGCCGTACTATGTGAACGTCTGAAGCCGTTCGTCAACAGTCTGATAGGTCCTTATCAGTGTGGTTTTAGACCAGGAAAGTCCACCATCGATCAAATATTCACATTACGGCAGATCTTGGAAAAAACCCAGGAACAACAAATCGATACCCACCACCTGTTCATCGATTTTAAGGCCGCGTATAACAGTATCTACAGAGATGAATTGTATAGAGCTATGTCTAGTTTTGGCATCCCTGTCAAGCTCGTCCGGCTGTGCAGGATGACGATGGAGAATGCACGCTGCTCCGTCAGAGTCGGTAAAGACCTAACCGTAGCATTTAATGACGAAAAAGGTTTTAGACAAGGCGACGCACTGTCATGCGACTTCTTTAACATCGTCCTTGAAAGAATTATACAGAACTCAAACGTCAACGCCAGAGGCACTATCTTTCAAAAGTCCGTCCAGCTGCTTGCATACGCCGACGATATTGACATAATCGGAAGAACTCAGCGTGATGTCACAATGGCGCTTTTGTAAGCATCGAAACGGAAGCGAAAAAATTGGTTTAAGGGTCAATGAGGGCAAAACCAAGTAAATGCTGTCATCAAAAAAGAACACTCAACACCAACGCATTGGACAAAATGTCACCATCGACAGCCATAACTTCGAGGTAGTAAAGGTCTACCTAGGCTCCGCTACAAACACGGACAAAAACATCAGCGCTGAAATCAAACGGAGAATTACTCTTGTCAACCGCTGGTACTTTGGTTTCAGAAGGCAATTGACCAGCAAAGCCCTCTCTCGAGCAACTAAGGTGTCAATATACAAGACCCTTATCATCTTACTCCTTTTATATGGTGCAGAAGCATGGACTTTAACGAAGGCGGATGAAAACAACTTGGATTGTGATTGTGAGAAAAGTTCTTCGTGCTATTTTTGGTCCCGTGTGTATTGATGGTGATTGGAGAAGACGAGCTTTACGGGTTGTACAAGGACGCTAACCTAGCCAAGAGAGTAAAGGTGCAGCGCCTGGGATGGCTAGGTCTCGTGAAGCGCATGGACAACAATGCTCCGGCCCGGAAAGTTTTCGACTCCAACCCAGAGGGACGACGCAGTAGAGGAAGACTTCGTCTGAGGTGGCGCAACCAAGTGGAAGGGGACCTCAATCAACTTGGCGTGCGCAACTGGAAGCAGCGAGCTAAGGATAGAGCTGGCTGGCGAAGCTTGTTGGTTGTGGCTCAAATCCACAGCGGATTGTAGCCGCCTTACGGCGCTGGTCACCCTAAGTAAGTAAGTAAAAATAAGAAAAAAGAATTATCATACGGGGTTAAATTCAGATTTCCGTCAAAAAATTTTTTTCGTGGCTTATGGAACCAATTGTAATTGTAGTAATCTTACTTTGAGTACGTTTTAACGAATTCGGTGAAATTTACAATTCTACCATTTCGTTTAAAATTGCTTCCATTTTTTAAATTAATTTGTTTAATATTTTTTTAGTAGCATAATAACGAGTAGAAGCACGAGTAGTTCAAAGAGGGGGGAAAATCCCATTAGATCAAAAAATAAATTGATTTTCTTACCAATCGAAAACCCCATTAGAGAAACAAATTAATCTACAGTTAAAATTTTCCTTTAAAAAAAAAAATGTTGAAGCTTCAAAAATAAAAGATAAATACTCGCCTGCGGTGATTGTCTTATGGTTGGAATTGTATGATGATTTGGCTGCATTAAATCAATTCCCCGAATCTCATTTCCCATTATGAACAACAAAACCTGTTCATTCGGCACACAAGTCTTATGGTCAGTCAAATCAAGCCGCATTACATGTGGGCATTCGCATTTATAAGTCTTTTTTACACTGCAAGAGAAAAGATATGCAACACTTTTGCCTCCTTATAAAAATAAATTTACCTTAACAGGCACAAATGTGAGCAACCTCCATTGTTAATACCGCAAGGGTTTTCATCTTGTGGTTGTCTACTTGAATGAAGAACTTGTATCCCAAAAGGTTGTGACAGAGTTCTCTGAATCACTTGAATGTCTGACCCATTCCATTTGTTTGCTCTGATTACTGATGTCGTACGCCAATCAGTCCAATAAACGTAGTTTTCAAAAACTGAAATAGCGAATGGGTGCGATAAAATCTCTTTGTCGCGAACAACTAGATGGTGATCAGTTCCATCATATTTCGTCGTATATATAGCATCCGCTTTAGCGTCGACCCAGTAAACACGCTTTTGCGTATAGTCCAAAGTCAATCCGTTCGGCCAAGCAGAAATAACTTGGTTTGTTTGAGTAATTGTTCTACGAAACTCTCCAGCCATAGAACATCGTTCTATGCGGGGAAAATTATCATCCCAATCAGTCCAGAAAAGAAGCCCTTCTCGAGGATCAAGGGCAATTGCCCGCGGACTTTCCATATCTCCTGCGACGAGTGTTCGCCTGAAGCTACCATTTAGAAGAGCCACTTCTATCTGATCCAGATTACTATCTATCCAATACAAATTAAGACCAATCCAGTCAACAGCAAGTCCTTCAGTAGTCGATAAGCCCGATCTTACAACAGCTTCAACCTTTCTCAGTGACTCGCCAACAAGGTGACCTCTATAAATTTTATCATCCATTACATCTGTCCAAAATATCTCTACTGAATCGTTGCGATATAAAAAGTCGAGCGCAATAGTGTTTCTCAACGATGTATAAAAGTTACTCACAACGGAAGTCTTAAGGTTTACTCCTCGTATTTCCTGTCTATTACTAAATATGACGTATGGCTCATCAGGAGCTACACTTTTACAAGTGAACATATCATATTGCAAGCTGTACCCCTCATGGCACTTACATTCGTAAGTTTTCCCCGATTTTTCGCATATCTGTGAGCAAGTATCCCAGTGTTCACAAGAATGATCCATACTACAACGTAATCCATTCGGTTGGAGATACATATGCGCTGGACAAGAACAAACAAACCCTTCAGGAGCATTATGGCAATAATGTGAACAAGCATTGCTCTTTTCACACATTTTCTCCATACACCTAAAACCTTCATCGGTACCATCTTCACAATTTATAACTCCGTCGCAAAGTTGATGAACAGTTATACACTTATTTGACACAGCACAATAACGATCTGGAGAATCACAAGAAACGGTTTCGTTAAACTCACCATAAGGGACTATTTGAGTGCAGTTTTCTTCGTCCGTTTTATCATAGCAGTGGGCTATTCCATCACATCGGAATACATGTGGAATACATTCAAAAGGGTTGCCACACCTGAATTCATGTTGACCACACATATGTGCCACTCCTAGATCCTCTTCGTGATTGTCACTCTTAGTTTCAGTACAATTAGCTTCATCACTGTAGTCCAAACAATCATGAACTCCATCGCAAAGCATTCGTTCACTGTAACACCCTATTGGAGCACAATATCTTTCACCTGGTCCACAATCCGTATCGCATCCAGCTTCATCTGAATTGTCACTTAAAAGAGAAAATGTTACATTGTTTAAATTTCGCGAAAAGCAAAGTTAGATAGATATTTAAATAGTTTAAAGCCATATTGATATAATTTAAAGAACATGGCCTTGATATCGTTTGCATAAATGACATTTTTTACTTGCGATATACAGTTACATAGGTACTATAGGGCAAGTTTAGGATTCGGAAAAAAAACCGAACATATTACGATGATGGAGAATGCCTAAAAAAGTGGGTCAGGCAATTCTGTCTTTCTATCTGTGTGTACCTGGAGATACAGCCTAAACTAATAGAGCTATTTTCTAAAAAGTTTGGTAGTTAACAGTTTTGGGTGATTCCCTAGAAGAAAAATTGAAATTTTTTTTAGGACCAAATCTAACGGTAAAGTAAATTTTTTTTCAAAAAAGATCTAACGATTTTGATTAAAATTTTTGTGTTTTATAACACATTAAAGCTTCCTTCGGAAATTGAAAACAAAATTTGTACCGTTATTAACGGTACCTACAAACCTGCCATAGAACGGTTTTTTTTTAAATTTATGAATTTCTCGTAAACTCAAATAACAAGACTTGAAGCAATTCAGAGAAGGTTTTCGCGTTTCTGTTTTCGTTTTTTTCCTTGGTCACATGATAATCTACTTCCCCCTTACTCTCAAAGACTCAAATTCCCTTAATAACCATAGAAAGTACTCTTACTTTACTCTTGTATCGAGTCTATAATATAGAGTATGTATATATATCGAGTCTATAAATGACAATTTTAAATGCATTCCCTTACTACCCTAGAAAGTATTTCCAGTTTTTTTTTATTGTTGGAATTATTAATGGGTCAATATCATCCACAACGCTTCTAAGTCGGTTAAATTTCAGTTATAGTCGCACAAGTATAAGGTTACGCCAACCATTGTGTTTTATTTTTAGTAGATCGAACTATGGTGCAAATAGCCCCCTCAATCAATTGATAACAATATTCAATAAACTTTACTCTTGTATCGAGTCTATAAATGACAATTTTAAATGCATTAAATTCAAAACTATGTTTTTCAATAGCTTAGACTAAGGGCCTTAAAGCTCAGTTATATATTTAACTGAGCTTTAAATATTTCTCCATAGCAATAACCAATTTAATAGTCAGGTTAAGGGTTAACGCCACGTTAATTTTATAGTTGGGAAACTGAACTATAAACGCGCGGTTAAATGTAAACGCACGGTTTGTACTGTCATTTGTCAGCAAGAAAAAAAAACATTTGTCAAGTCAACAAGCTGTTGAGAAAAATTAATAATATTGGCGGCAATTTATTAAATAAGTAAATGGAAAAATTTATTTGTTTATAAATATTTATCTTTTTTATTAATAATATTCATTACTTTCAGAAAAGGCTGAAAAAGAAAACTAACCCCCTGAATACAATGGTGTAGCTGTGGCTGTAGCTTGTAGCGCAAGTTGAATAATTCTCAACTTTTTGATCAGCTGCTGCCAACTTTTGTTGTTCTTTCCCTCAGTAAAATTTTGGCAGTACTACAAGCTACAACCACAACTACACCATTGTATTGAGTCAGTCTATCGTCGTACTTCACGATAGATGAACATTTTTTTTATGCACTTTTGGCCTCCTTGCTTGGGCTCCATTTTTTAACTTATACAACCAAAATAAAAATATATGAAGGTATGTAGGTATTTTGTAGTTATATTTTTGTTCATTATTACATTACGTGCAAAAAATGTCACTTCAATTATGTCATTTTGACAACAAATGTAATAGATTTGGTAATAGAAGCACAATTAGTTAAACGCGTGTTTATTTTGATTATTAGTATACACCCAATTTAACGCGACGGTAAAATTAAACCCGACGATACCAATAAGTCTTGCCTTTGTCATTTTTTGTTAAAATGAATAAGAATGGAGCTATTCAATAAAAACGATATCAATCTCTTTTCCAAGATGGCGGTTCCTCTCGACCTCCAATCATCCTTATGATAAGAACAACCACCCGAATACATTCCATGAAAACAAATTTTTCCCGCGATTTCATGCCCATGTTTTGAATAATTTGCTTGAGCTATATATTATTATTACAAATAATTATAACAAACAACTGTTTAGCTTACCCACAATGATCTACTCCATCGCAGTGCTCAGTGAATGGAATACAATGTCTATTATCACATTCGAATTCAAGGCACATATCCATTTCTAAAACACTTTCATCGGACCTGTCACCTAATCCTGCAATTGAAGACAATATTTACTTTAAAAATTAAAATTATTAGAATTTCTGTATTCTTACCACAATCCCAGACACCATCTCTTACCCACGTTTCTGGTATGCACTTTCCACTCTTTTCACATCTAAACTCTGTGCTGCTACAAGACTTTGTTTCACAATTCATATGGTCACTTCCGTCCATACAATAAGCAATGGAACTACATAACAATGATCTCTGGAAGCAGCGCACTTTGTCACAAACAAAATGCGTATTTAAATCGCAGTTTTTGGCATGACATTGACCGTTTTCACTATAATCCTCGTCACTCCCATCCACGCAGTCATCGAAACCATCGCATAAATCCTTGTAATTGATGCATTCCTTTGTTCGTTTACAGATAAACCCGGTACAGTTTTTAGCAAATATATCATCGTCATCAGTATCTATTTTTGGTATGCATTGTGTTCCAGTGCCGTTTAAAGAAAATCCATCAGCACAAGTACATACTGGCCCTTTTGGCGTGTTTAAACACATTCCGGGGCATTTCATAATAGCACACTTGTTGGGCTCAATCGGTCCATCCGCTTCTTCAAAAACCTTTAAATTTGTTGTGTGACCACGAACAAGAGCGTATACCTCCGTTAAGCTAGATGAGAAAATAATTATTAGTTTTGTTTTTGTAAAAAAAAATTTATTGTTGAATAACTCACATATTGGCCCCTGTCTCTACCTTATTCGACTGACGAACATTGAATCGCCTTATGCTACCATTTTGATTGTCAACCCAAAAGACAAACCCATTATGAAAGGCAATTGATATTGGGTGATAATGCTCATGACGAAACAGTACAGTTCGTGAAGATCCATCTAAATTTGATTGCTCTATAGTGTTTTCTTTAACATCACACCTTATATAAACACAATTTTTTTTATTGAGATAGATGAAATTAACGTTTTAAAATATATTTAAATTGAAATTTCAGTATTGAGTAGTTCTATAAGCATAAACTAAGCTTTACCTGGAACCATATTTTTATACATAATGGAGAACACTTCAAATACTAATAATACTCACCAATAAAGCTTCTTTCCTTTATTATCTATTGTTAAGCTCAGCGGCCATTTCATAGGCATATTTTTTGTAGACATAACCAAAACAACTTTATGACTACCGTCTAACCAGGATCTTCTTATGGAACCCGCAACGTCACCAAAAAGCCAATGTGACCAATAAATATATCCTTCACTGGGACTTATAGCAATGGACCTAAAAAAGAACAAGTGTAATAAAACAAATAAAAGTGTTTTAAGTATTTAAGTTTACATTGGTTCTCTTTCAGTTGATATTGTTATTGACTGGCTAAGGTTTGAAATTGGTGCTACAGTCAATTGATTAGTTCCACCCCAATACAGATGATTATAGATCTCATCATACGCAATCACGGGAACACTTCCAGGACCTTGTATCAGAAGTTCTCTCGCACTTCCATCGATTTTTTGGCTATGGATTGAATATCTATTTCTAGAAAGTGAAAACAAGTTATTAATAAATAAAGCATGAAGTTATTGTTTTAATTATCTACGTACGGATTAGCCTGTATAAAGTAAACTAGTTTTTCACGTACATTGACATCGAGGCCAACTGACCAGCTGACATTATACATTGGTACCATTGCATCGTGTACATTTTCAATACCTTGTATAATGTCTTCAGAATTGAGGGAAATCGCTGAGATGCAGGACAATCGTTTTTGAGTGTACAATAACATATTTTTATAATGCACATGAATACATTGGGTTTTGTTTACTAGTTTATATCCAGGGGAGCACATACATTGTACCGTCGCAAACATTTTCTTCCAAAGAGGAACACATATTTGACTACAATTGCCGTTGTTTTCACGACATGGATGTGCAACTGAAAAAAAGTTATTTATCATTGGAGACTAGATATAAATATAAATATTGAGTACCTTCAGGCTGTTTCTGTCGATGAAATATTCTAAAATCGTAAGGCTTTTTTACATCTTGTACTATTTGTTCGGCTTTTAGTGTAAACTTGTTCATTGATACTATAAAATTATCAGCCCAAGGAGCAATGTATACAGTATCTTCAAAAATTTCTACTGCATGAATAGATTTCAAGGCTATTAAAGTCTGAAAACAGAGTTGGGAATTTAGAAGAACAAAATCTAATGAATAAAAAAACTTACATCAGAAGTTTTTTTCATTGCCCATCGATTGTTTCCATTATAATCAACTCGTTCAATGAAATCTTTATAAATGTCAATCCAATAGACATGTTCGTTTGCTAAATCAAGAGTTACCCGGTTGGGATAATACATTGCCGCAGACACTATCACAGTTTGATTTGTGCCATCTAAATTAGCACGACTAAGGCTAGGACTCCAATCTGCATAAAATATTAGTCTGTAATTACAAATTAAAAATAAAAAAAATAAATATGAACTGAGAAAACATTTTTTGCAATCTTTATATAAATAAAAGCATAAAAATGCCTACATGCAAAAAAATAATAAACCACTGCAAACAACAACAACATTAAGCCATCACATCATTCACCATCATCACACAAAAAAATAAACAACAACAGGATCTACCACTGCAATAACGGTTTCTCAATGAGCAGCAAAAACAAAACATCATCCACCGGTGGTAATCATAAAAAAAAATCTTGTGCCGCGTTGTGTAAAATGGTAATGAGCGCAATGAGTAATATTTCCATTCCTTCCTCCTTCTTTCACAATTAGTTTTATACAATTACTGTGTTATTGTGGGTAGAAACTCCTCTCGCAGTCCCACAGCCTTTATCAATCTGAATCGGATATATTATTGAGTGCGTTCACGCACGCATAGATAGGCTAGCCAAGATAGCTAAGTATCCGATACGTCTGTGAACACGAATCAGCTGTTCAACAAATCTTTACCTTTGAAATTTTTTTTCTTGTCAACACATGACGAAAAGCTGTGATGATTTAACATGGGATTACAACACAAAGGTATCCGGATACCTTAAGATGAGTACGTGAACGCACCCATTGATTGTCTTGCTAAATATCCATCAGCAAAAATTGTCACTGAGGCACAATTTCAATTCAATTCAATTTAGTTTATTGAACTTGTTATTTACAATTGACTTAAAATTAACTTATTTCTAAGATACATTGGTTGATATAAAATTTTGTTGACACAGAAGGGGCCTAACCTTATACAATGACTAAGTTATAAAATATAAATAAATATTATACATGGATAAACTTAATTTGAAAAGTCTGCTGACTAGGTTGTCCTCGGGGGCTGAGGCACAATACTAATGACAATTTGTTTTGTAAAGTTCCAATTGGAATTTAGGTAATTGTCCGAATATAGTTATAGAGATAGTTTTGAGTTTTGGTTTTTTAATTCAGGGTCGATTATGCCAACGTTCGACTGCTAAGATCTAATTACTGTGACGTCAACATTTATAATGTACAAAACAGGCCAGCTGTTCTGACACTGAGTGAAACGCGGATTGTTCTAAATTTAAACTTTTAAACTTTCGGCATACCAGCTTCAACTACAATACAGTCCATAAGCGAATCATTCATACGTGTTTTATTTATCGGAGCCCCAATATGGGCAGTAATTCAACTTCAAAGGATTGTTTCCCTTTATCTTCGCATAACTTTTGATTGGTATTGAGAGAAAATTATAAATGAAAGTAAAGTTTATTTTAATTGCGCGGGTAATTGTTAATACCTAAATCGTTTTTCAAAGAATATTCTTTTTTTATTCTTTAATTAAAATGCATAAGTTATGTTCAACTTTGTGAAATTTCAAACTAGGTCCGAAGTTTGTTTAATGTTTCACTTAAATATTTATGTATCTTTCCAGCGAATGGCCCTTTAAGCTATTCATTATGTAGTTTAGAAAGGAACTAAGAGGAATAACTTCATTTTAAAATTAATATTAAGTTTATAATTGTAGCTTTTGAAAAAAGCCGTTGTTTTTTAATAATTTTTTTTTTGTTTTAAGTATTTTTTTTAGAAAATTGCCCCTCCCGCCAAAACGGGGGAACATTGACCCCCCCTCCCAAAGTAAACAATGATTGTATTTAACCCCTCTACAAAATCTCATTATCAGTTCTTGGTGCTTAAGTTATCGTACTTTCCCCTCAAATACTTGAGTAAAACTAAAAATGCGAAAAAAAGATAGATTAAAATGGCCATACTTCGGTTAATTTTCAATGAAAAAATTTAGTGAGCACAGCATTTTGAAGGAAATTTAATCTTCTTTTTTTCTTTTCTTTGGAGCAATGTTTATGTCTATCTCAAACCAAAAAAATTTACAACTAAAAAAACTCAAAAAATCGATTTTTTTGATATTTTTTTGTATGATTGTTTCGACTATTGTGGTATGGAAATTTTTTTTTTCAATTTTTAAAAAACATTATTCCAATAGGAAATTTAATTCTCTACAAAAAGTTTTTTATATCAAAATGTTGCTTGGTTTACGAGGCATAATGAAAAAACCAAAAAGGGGGCTTTTGCACCCCTATCTTCAGTTTCCACGCTCTCATTTAATAGCACTCCGCGGTTTTATCTTCTTTTATAACCCATTCAACGATTCCTGCAATAAAAACCCGTGAACGTCTCAGTTCCTTATTACCCTGTTTTTTTTTTTCGACATAATCAATAGCCTACTTAGTGATATTTGAAAGTTACTTTGAGGTTCGTAGTACGTGGAACTTAATCATTTATTTTGTACTTAAATATTTAAGTTTAAATAATTTTAAGCGCACATTTTAGGCGATTTACTATTTTTGAAACCTTTTAAAGTAACATAAATGCTAAAATTATTCTCTGAATTTAGAATCGTCTTAGCGAAAACAAATAAAATAATGTATCAATATAGTAAGAGACCTTTTTTAAATCTCATTTTAACTTACCCTTTTGTTGGATCCAATACCATTGATGCAGGCTTTTGTACACTTTTTAAAATAACGTTGCAGTACTGCATATTGTTTGTGCACATAAATATCAATCCAGGTTCATTGCTGAGAAAATACCAATTTCCTGAGATCCAATCCAGGCTTATTTTGTCAATAACTTGAAAAAAAAGGTATTTGATCAATATAAAGGAGGAATAAATAAAATTTAAATATTTTATGATAATTCAGAAGCGATGATAAACCCTTAGCCACATGGAGACAAAGAAAATTAAAGCTTAATATTATTTATTTGTTCATACACACAAATAAAAATGAATACATATAATGGTCTTCATTGTAGTTGTAGATTTAATTATCGACATTCGGTTGATTTATTGTTAAAGGAAATTGCTCATTTGAAAATTATTCCAATTTCTGCCTTATACGTAGTATGTATATAGTAGGTACGTATTAATTTTTAGCTGACATTTTTTCTCGTTTTTTTTCACTTATTTGCTGTGCTTTAATTGTGATAAAAAATATCATGAGAAACATTTTCTTGAAAATAAAAATGTGATTTTCTAGCTGGAGCTGTGCATCACTTAGGTTAATTTCTTGATTAACTTTTAGCTCGGCAAAATATCAAAAAAAAAATTTCGATGTACATTGATTTTTAACCCTTGTAGATTGGTAAAGCTAAAATATGTGTCTCTATACTTAACTGTACGGCCGAAGTTGAGTTCCAGGTAGAATTTATGGGCATTCCTAGCGAGGCGGGTATTGCGGTTAAAACTCTTTAGGAATGCAACTAGCAACTTTACTAGAGCACTGATTATAAAAAAGCGATAAAAGAATGAAAGGCAGGTGACATTACGACAATGTTCAAGAGAATCTATTGATTCAGTTATTGCACCATCACCAATCAGTTTAAATGCTCTGTGTTGTACCCTATCTAGTAGTCGCAAAGATGTTTGGGAAGCGCCTGGCCAAATGTGTGAATTATACTCTAGTTTAGGACGGACGACGTAGGCTTTATAAATTGAGGCCAAGTCTGAAGGTGTGCAAAATTTCCTGCACCCTTAAAGAAAACTTAAGCATTTAGCACCATTTTTGGCAGCTTGAAATATGTGGTCGTTCCAAGGTAGATCAACATTAACACATACCTAGTACTGACAGCTTTTCGGTTTCATTAATGCATTGGGTTTTTCGAAGCATTGAATTCTACTCGGTTTTCGCGTCCCTATTTTACAATGCTGTCGAGATCAGAACTCAATGAACTTATCATAGGCAACCGTTCGAGCTTTTTATCCGAAGAGCAGGGACGTGAAGTAGGAAATGAATATGAGAAACTAAGGGTTGAGTCGTCGGCGAAACAACTCACTGGATTATTAGTTTTTGATAAGAGAACATTTATGAATATAAGAAATGATGTGTTTTGTGTCATCAAATTTAACGACATTCCACCATTTTTTTTCGTAAGCAAACAACCTCAGACCAATACAAACATAACCGATACATAACCATAACCCTCTGCAAAAAATAAGGGGACTTTTCTTATTATTCTGAAATAGTTTTTTTTCACTTAGGAACTTGATGAACGAAAAACCTTAATTAACAAACGCCTTTATGTACATATACAAATGCCAAAATCTTATGAATACCGATCCAGGCAACATCATCTCAAATCTGTTCAAATTTTTAAAATAGTTTTATTCATTTTTCCATTTTCATTACATAAATCCTTTCTCAATTTCTTTACATGACACTTGATGTCCCCCTTTTTGTTTTATCTTTCTTTTTTCTTCAGTTAATTTTTAAAGAGTGAAGCTGATGATGGCATGTAAATCATACTTCGGTAAGCATATTTATAATTTTTTGTCATTTAAATGCATATTTATAAATGGTTTTTTATCATTTAAATAAAAAAATTTGTACAATTTTAAGTAAAATTTAATTTTGTGTTCTTATTTTATTTCTTCTTCTTTTAATTTGAATGACAATTGATTAACAAACTGTTATCTTTAAGACACCAAAACTTAACTCAAAAACATAAAAAAAATCTTTGAGAATCATTTCTGTTTCCATGTTTAAAACAAGGAACATTCCCAGGAAAATTTTCATTCACGATAGCCCCCAAGGCAAAATTCAAAATCGAACGACTATAACTGATTCCATTCATTTGATGCGGAGATTATTTAGATCAATTCAGAAAGTTGTCTGAAGAAAATTCGAGAGTCGTTTATAAAAAATTTTGGTTCAGTGCTCAAAAAAGTTACAAATATTAAATTTCATAAGATTTATTTTTACTCAGTGTCTCCACCAGTAAATAAATAAAGTTTCTTTTAAAATTTTATTTTATTTTAGATAGCGCTTAAGGCCCGCTTAATTCAAGTTCTCTTCGATAGAAGGTCTACTGCTTGTCTATAACTAAAAGAAAAAAAATATTCTTTTAGATCTATCACTTTGTAATTTTTTTAAAACATACATATAAACTGAAATACTGTGGATGATCCGTCGAATCTATTTAGAAGGCATTAAAAAAAGCATGAATTGAAGCAAAAACTGTTTGCAAAAAATATGGTTTGTAAATCATGAATGGAAATTTATAAAATGATTGATCATCTATTCAGATTCAAATAACACACATATACATTTATGTATTGAAATTATATAACAGTTTTTATTTTAAATGAACTTAAAGTGTGTCGTTGGATGCTTTAAAAGGCGAAGTTAAGAAATGATTATGAAGCTTTCGCTAGTTTTTTGTGAGAACTAAAAATATTTGTTTTTAACTTGAAGGGTCACTTCTCTGTCTGCGTACGTTGTTCTGATTGTTATTTCAAGATATTGCCGTTTTGTATCCTGTGACTAGAACTTGAAGTTTAAGAAATACAATTCTGCAAATTCCACAAAACTCACTGTTCGTACTCGTTATAATTTTTGGCATTGGCATTAACCAATTATCTGTCAAATTATCAATCTTATGACACCGCATAGAAATTTCTGTCCACGCTGTTGAATACATTGCACAAAGGGTACGATTTCGATGCCAAATTTCAATTGCAGATACATCCGAACTGAGATATCTTCCCAGAGACTCTCCTGTTGTTGAAACTCGCTGTATATCGTGTTGTGTAACAAATACCAATGATGCGTTCTCGTTTTGAGGTACTATAAGGGATAAGATTTCATTTAAAATCAAAATGGAGACAAATTTGAATATATTTTTACCATTAATACCAATACAACGGTTTTTCTTTCTCATGTATCCAGACACACAAATGCATTCATATGAACCAGGTGTGTTTCGGCACTTCTGGTCACATGCTCCTTCTATTAAACACTCGTCAAAGTCCTTGCATTGTGTACCTATAGGTTCCTGGCCAGGAGGACAAAAACATTTTGGTCCATTTATTGTAAGCTTGCAATTAAATGAACAATTCATTGCACTGCAGAGTTTCTCTTCAGTCTCTTTAATTGAGAATAAACAAAATTAAACCAATTTATTGACAATGCATAGAATTCAGAGCTTACCACAGTTGTATTCATCACTATCACAATCCCAGTGTCCATCACAGAACTTGGAAATGTCTAAACAAACCCCATTTTTACATTCACTCTGGTAAGAGTGACACTTTGGAATGGCATTATGACCTTTAGAGAGAATTTTATTGTTAAATCGTATATTCTTTATTATCATAAAAGAGTCTTTAATATTACAATTGCTTTCATCTGAGATATCGCCTTCACCACAGTCGTATTCCCCATCGCACATCCAATTGTTTGGAATGCATTTATGTGACTTCGTACAAGAGAATTGGCCCTCATTACATTTAGTTGCATTGGCTGAAAATAAAATATTAATTTTAATATAAACGAATAAAAAATCGAAAAATTTGTGAAATTATTTCCAACTCTATAAACCCTAAATTTTATATTAGGGTCGAAATTAAAAATGGAAAATCTGTCAAATCATTTTAAATGGCGACTTTAAATTAAAAAGAGAGTGAATAAATTGGGCCTTAGAGAAATGTAATGTAAATTGATAATATTAAATAAAATAGTGAAGTCATAAAAAATGATACAAGAAAAAGCCTACACAAAATGTAAACGCGCCGATACGAGTTCATTGTTTAAAAATAACGAATCTTTATATTATTATTTCTCAAATATTTATTTATTCAAAGTTCAAACCCACTGGCCAATCATCAACAGCCCTGTTCCTTTGGGAGGTGGCAAAGTACTACTAGTAGTTAACTAGCGATTTTCAATGGAACTAATGGAACGAATTCTATACAAATCGTATCTACTCGGGAAGAAGAGCATGAGTAGATGATAGTACTAGATTAACCAAAACATCTACTAGTAGTAAACTACTACCTCCAATGGAACAGGGCTAATAGCAACACCGACGTCATTCATCGGAAAGTTAGGTACGCTCGATGGATTTTTGACAGCTCGCTGTGACGTCATCACCCTCTTACTCAGAATTAAGGTCTAACTACATTGGCTTTAAAAGTGAAAAAGAATAAAAGTTAAAACTTTCAAACGTACTTTTTAATAGTTTTTCCTAATGTAAAACTTAAACAAAATGATGCAGAAAGCTTAGCTTGTGGTTTAAAAAAACTATTTGTATTCTCTTTTTCACAAAAAGTGAGAAACAAAATATTTTTACTTTAAAAAAAAAAAAATTGGTGAATGAAGTTACGGCTTGAAACAGAAGAAAAAAATTTTAACAACACATTTTGGAACTTTTAATTTAAAATACAAAATTTGGTTTTTTGAATATGTATCTCTCAAACGTAGAGTGCAAAAACGATGTTTTTTTGTTTGTATCCACTTCTCCATTTTTGAAAAAATATTTGAGGCTATGAGAGCAATAGTGGCGTATCCACTTTTTTTCAAAAATGAGTTTTTCATAAAAACTTGGTATCTTAATATGTCTACTTTAATACAAAAATAGATTTATGCAGCTTGATACACTCAGAACAAGATGGCACTCAAAAAAGTGTTGTTTTAAAAAATCATGTATCTTAAATCTCTGGTAGCTCAAAACTTCATTTTGTGGCTTACGCCACTATTGTTCGCATAGCCTCATTTAGGATTAAGCGTTTTGTAGTTGGGTTGGAAAATGTATTTTCCGTCGGCTTTGTTGGTCGTATTAATTATTGCAATGAAACAATAAAGTTACATTTACTTTCCCGACGTTTGGGCAGGGGTTAAACGTTTTGGACAATTTTTTTTTTTTTTCATTTTTAAGTCTTCCTATAAAAAAAGAGAATTTGCTCTAAATTTTTTTTGAAGGGTGGACAAACATGGACAAAAAGTGGATAAACAATTAAGACAAGTTTGGTTCAAAGATTTTGGGGTCGCAGTTCTGATTTCGCCGAGTTCAATGTTTCAGTTTTGTTTGATGAATATGGTATACTCAAAAACTAAAACGGACTTTTTTTTAACAGCAGTTGTTTCTGTGTATCTTCGATTATCTCAAAAACTAAGACATTTATTCATCTAATAATAATAATGTTTGTGTACAATTTCAATAAAAATCAATTTTTCGCTGCAGTACAACATTAACTTACCACACTCAGGAGGTTCATCAGATCTATCAAAGCAATCGTATTTCGAATCACATTTCCATCTCATCGGTATACAATTACCATCGTTACAAGTAAAATACGAAGGGAGACAGATTTCTACAAACAAACAAAAAAAAATAAATTAAAATAAATTATAAGAAAAAAAGAATATAAATACAAAAATATAAAATCACAAAGAGAACAATAAATTACATAAGACATAAAATGCACAACTGGATCGCACGTAATTGCTCTTATAGTTCAAAGTACATAATTATAAGTTAAACGTTGGTTAAATATAAGAAATCAAAAAATCAAAAATTAAAACCTCGAATTTTTCGAGGAAGTGGTGATAATAAAAAGGAACTTTGAAATAATGAATGGACATAAGCAGGGATAGCATGTTGTGGACTTAAAAATCAAAAAAAGGCAAAATAAAACACCCAAAAAGGCATAAAAAGGCATTTATCCAAACAAACAATAAAATATAAAAAATAATAATGTAAGTATTGAACTTCCATAAATTTTTTGTTAAATTATCAAGCAATGAGCGCCTGTGATAGTCCCTTAACAGCTGAGCTGAAAGATTTCTCTACATGTGCAAAGATGTAGATTGCTATAATAAGTCACTAAACATCACCCACATCATTATTTGAAGGGAGCTCTGGGTTTGCGTCCCTTCTTATAATGCAATTTATTTGGTCTATTCTCTCAATACCTTTTTTTCGCAGAAAGAAACAGATTTGAAATTGTTGTCACTATCCCTTTTGCTGTTTCTAAGTTAATCTTGATTTTTTTTTTTTTTTTTAAATCTAGAAAACTTTGTTATTTTTTCTTTCCCTCTTTTGAAACCTGACACTCACCGGCACAGTAAATCGAAACTATGAAAAAGTGGTCATGGGGCGGTAACTTCTGATCTAATGAACGGATCCTGGAACGGTTTTCGCTATATTGCTTCTTGAAAATCATATAATTGAATCTAATAAAAAAATTACAAAAACTTTTTAGTTCCTTAATTTGTTTTTACTTAAAATTGCAGTTAACATACAAAAATTACCAAATCTTTATTGTACTACAAATAAAATTAATATTTTACGTTGCTGTCTTATTTATCAAGTAAAAAAAAGCGTCTTCAATTTTGTTTAACAGTCTTTTAAAAAACCGATTATTTGCATACAAAAAATTATTAAGAACAAAAACTACCTTAAAAATGATTATCATGTCTTATGTAAATGTGAACCTATGTTTTATTAAAAAATGAATTGGTGTTATTATGAAAAATCAACATAAACATAAATAATCATTTTTATCAAAAAAACAAAACCGACTTCCATGGATCAAAACTGGGTTTTATGGTTTTTCTCATAGTTTCTATAGCAATAACGACGAAATTGAAATGGCACCAGCTTTCCAATACAAAAAGAATTATCAAAATTGGTTCCCTCAGTCCAAAGTAAGGTAACAAACATTAAAAAAAAATACAGACGAATTGAATACCTCCTCCTTTTTGGAAGTCGGTAAAAATATGATAAAATATTATTATTGCCAACTTAGAAATGAAATGAAATGATGGATTCCGTCAAAAAAAAACAAAACAAAATAAGATATACCTACTTATACACTAAAATTATTTTTCAAAAATTCATTTTACAGCTTAATATAAAAGACAAGTAGCTAGTAATGCAAACAAAAATGTACAATCTGCATATGAGCGACCAACGAATGAATGAACGAACAAATGAAATTGTATATATTTTTAAAACAAATTTATCAACAAAAAACTGGATTAAATAGTAATCTTACTTAAGTTTAAATTTTTTAAAAAACCAAAAAAAATTCGTTTTATTTTCTTAAATAAGAACAATTCAGAGAACAAATTGTTTATATGACAAATTTTAATTCGAAACCACCAATTTGTTTTTTTTTTTTTTTTTTCTTATTTTAAGCTAACCTAGTACGCATCTGAAGCGAAACAAAAATGTTTCTAAGCCTCCAAAGTCAGCAACGAAAGTCAAAATTAATTAAATAAAGTCAATAAATTATAACTTGAAAATAGTTTTGAAGACAAAAAACTGGAAATAAAAATTCACAAGGCGCAAAATTCTTTTGGACCAAGAAATTTGACCTGAAAAAATATTAGTGAAAAATTCAAAGTTTTATGTTTTATTTGGGCTTTAATGATCTTGATCTCCAAGTATTCAAGTACAGGTAAGAATGTCGTTTGTCGAGTTGGTGTGCTGTGAAACGAAAAGCATAGCAAAATTTTTCGTTCTGTTGTTTTTTTTATACAAATTTCCGTTTCGCTTACTTACTTACTTACTTCAAGAAAATATCTTAAAAAATGAGCCAGATATAAGAGTATGAAAATTTCTAAGAAAAACATAATTTTTTTTCTTGTGAAATAGTGGGGACTTGAGACTCTGTATCTTGGAAACTAAAACATTTTCATAAAAATAACTTGTGGATTATGAAAGAAGGGACTATAATCTGTCCAATCCAAAAAAAATTCGTACCATAAACGAAAAAAAAAAATTACCCCATGACCGGAATTTTGTACTAGACGATCCACTGTGCGCTGGTTGCCGGCTACGCAGGAGAAATTAGGCAATTAATAGTCGGGATGGCACTCAAACAAGTGACAAAGATCTTTTCACTCTAATTTTTTTGTTAAGCTAATTATTCAACCCTATTGAGAGCTTTCGACAAAAAAAGATTTTACCCGGAAAACATCGCGACATAATCGACAGTTCTTTTCTCAAATAAATTCTCGTGACCAAAGTAAGTGTTTTCTTAATCACCGTTAAGTGGTATCAACTATGCAGATAGAGCGTTACTGTAGAACAATATTTTTCTTAGAATATACCTAAGAATCACCCCCTAAAATGCCGTTATCTTATTCCGGGACACCCTGTATATTTGAATTTTAATCGTTATCCCGCAAATTAAAAGTAGATGTGCTTTCTTCTACAGCCTGCGTTTCATGGTTTCGTATGAGTTGTTTTGATTTTTAAATTGGCAAATTTTCATAAAATTTGGTGCAATGATTTTTGCGTTATTTCAAGATGTTTTTTTTTTTAATTTGTACACAAAAAATTAATTTCAAAATAATATTTCGTGTTTTTAATAGACTCGTACAAAATTTTCGAATAACATAAGATACTTTTTTGAATATATTACACATAGATCTGCTATCTGAATTGAAAGTTTATACAATATTTTGTGGGATTCTTTGTAAGCGATTCTTTTCGAGTTTTGTTTGCTAAGTATATATTAAAGTTAGGTATAAATTATTATTCTAAGCGTTTTAAAAAATATTAACTTACGTTTTTAATAATTATCTTCTCAATTATTGTAGCTATGGAAGTGAAAAACTGAAACTGCATCGGTTATTTTGAAATTTACTGACGTTTGACAGATGTAAAACCCAAGTGATACCAAGTAAACCAAAATTAAAAATGATCTCAAAACGATCACCTTACACAGATGGAAAATAGTTGACTATCAAATTTGATAATAAAAAATATGATAATCAAATATCATTTTAGCCGATTCCACCCCTGATCAAGAATATTCTTGAAAACTTTCAGATTGATGTTTTTATTTCATGTGGCTTGACAACCAAGGAACGGATTTTCCTAACTTTGCCCTTTGCGTTATCGTACGAAAGTATTCCCAATACAGTCGACCTCCCTCTAAGTCCGATTTCCCTCTAACTCGAACAAATTCTTTAGGTTCTTGGACTGTTTTCAATCACTCTAAGTCGAATTCATCTGTACATGTAGCTACAGCCTAAAGGCGTAGACGGATTTTCTTTAAATTAGGTACAAATGTTTTTTTTCGTAATTTACAAGGTTGTTTTTATTTTGTTTTTTTTTTTTTTTTTTTTTTTTAATATGTATCTCGCTCAGTACGTGTAGGATGTAGGTACTCCATACAAAATTTTCGAGTTTTTGCAATTTTCTCGAAAATGGCTCTAACGCTTTTGATTTAATTTAATACACGTATTTCTAACATAACTGCGTTTTTAGTTTTTCTCAAAAATTACGTAGGTATAATGGGAATGTTGTGTTTCGTTTTTTTTTATCACTAATGTTTTCAGTTATTACAATTTTCTCAAAAACGGCTCTAACGATTTTGAATAACCTTTGCATACGTAATATTCAAAGCAATTCCAATAAAACTGCATTTTTGGTTTTTCTCAAAAAGCCAAATAATACAAAAAAAATTGTTATGGAACAAAAATTTGGTCTTCATATCCGCTCTTCCCTTAGAGGCCACTCTTATAATCTACAAGTAAACTAACATGAAAGTGCTTTGAACTGAACGTACGACCCAGTCGTGCATTTTAGTTTTTGCAGAAATTCAATTCAAAATTCACTGTAAATAGAAAATTGTATGTAGGTAAAATCTTTTGACGTAGGTACTACATTTCCAAACTCCTTCTAGAGTTTTTTTTTTCATTTTGTTCATTTTAAACCTATCCCATTTCCCGTTATACCTCAAAAATTAGTAATAAAGAGTAAAAATGGCATTCTCAGGCATTTGCCTTGATTATGTTATCAAATATATCTATGTATATATTTTCGTTAAACTTAAACCTAGCCAATAACATACAAATGATATCTATCTTTATTTATTTTGACAACCCAATTGAAGGTATCAAATAACTAAAATAAATAATCTTTCATAACATCAATAGTTTTCAATTACTAAGTTGTTATAAATACGCGCAAGTAAACAAAAATTGTCAAATCTTTCACACATCTTATACGTACAAGTATAATGAAAAATAAAATTTGAAACGGAAGACTTAATTGAAACCTAGAGCTCTTGACGAAGAGGGGCATCATCAAGAATTATAGTGATGATCATCGCTGTTGGGTTTGTATGTATATTCATCTCAATATTAAATGAAGCTCAATTTAATTTGAAGCAACAATGCTACTGTCAACTAGCCGGCAGAGGCATTGCCGGCATAATAAAGCTACCAATCCGTATCCATTAAATACAAAAAAAACTTTATCTATAAAATTGAGGAATGCTTGTTGAAACTCAAAATATTCAATTATTTATTATATCAGGGGCAGCCCTTACATAGATGAAAAAAAGCTGGGCGATTGACTTATAGTGTCCGAGTGCCTACTATGAGCTGGTTTTCGTTTAGCTCACATTAGGGCTGTTTTTTGGCAAATCTATCCGCAGTAGGATTTCCCAAATATCAAAACTGAATGAAAATTTATAGAAACGAACCAAGAGAAAGGAAAACGTAAACTTATACACCGCGTAAAAAATCTATCCGCAGCTTGGTTAAGCTTCTATTCCTATCGGCAGCTACGTGTTGTTTTCGTAATACATGTAAACGCCAACTGCTCATACGGATAACTATGCCAAAAAACACAGCTCTTCTTTGTAGGCTATTTTGATATAACCTATCAGGATATAACAAAATATAACTATGTATAGGCTACAAAGAATAATAATTTTATTTGACAATCTTTTTGAAGTGTTAAATGCAAAATCACATTTTATCCGTTTGTGAAGTACATCACAAGGATGAAACTTTTCGAAATATATGAAAGACCTAATTACGAAAAAAAAATTCATTCCAGGCTTAGAACGATCACGTTCCATAAAAATTTGCCTTTACCGTGTTTATGGAGGTACCTCTGACCTTGAATTATAATACCAGTTTATGATATACACAATAGGGCGTTCGTTATTTAGGTTTTTTTTCGAGAATCAAGTTCCTAAGTGGAAAATCTGTTTCTAAATAATAAAAAAAAAATGCCTGACTGAACCCCTGGTCCTAGAAAAATGGTTTATACCTTTTTGAAAACGTTGTTTAATGTAGACAAGAACCTCATCAAAAATATTTCATTTAAGTCTATATATCTAAAAAAAAAAAATGGCCTCATAAGTCAACACATACCTATTTCAAATGAGAAAAAACTTTAACCCTCTTGGGGCGCCATCTAGTGTCAAAATAAAAATCTGAAAAAATTAGGGCATTTTTTTTTTTTATTATTTAGAAACAGATTTTCCACTAAGGAACTAGATTCAAAAATAACGAACGCCCTAATACACATGTATACTTTTGTGACACTGTAACTCACTTGAATGGAAATACAAGTTTTGCTCAAGATTGAAAAAATTGGCGTTGTGGTGAGGTATCTATTTTTGTTTTTTCACAGTTTTATTGCAGCCAATACCGCCCTCTTATATTTATTATACAAGGTGTCCCAAAAGTTAACGTCGAAACGAAAACGGTAGATAGGGAAGGTGGTGACAGTTATCAGAAAAATAATTAAAAAAATCGCAGCCATATATTTTGTGAGATATGGGCATTTGAATAAAAGTCGAAAAAATGGTCACCCTGTGACGGTTTTTTATGTGCCGTGACTACAAATCTTAATTTTTCTCATTATTTTTTTTTGTTACGGAACCTTGAATAACCCTGCTACTAAATGCATTCAAAAATTTTAACTCAGCTGCATCAGTTTTAAAGGAAAAAATACTTTTTTTTCCCAACTAAGTACTAAAAAATTTTACATGACTCTAATTCAATGAACCGTAGTATAAAAAAAATGCACTACGATGTTTTGGCAAGTTACCTTAAAAGTTAGTGTGTTCAATTCTCTTTTCAAAATGGTATAACATTGTTGAGAATATTCCATAAATAACCGAAGATAAAATTTATTTTCTTAAGAAATCCGACTTAAATAAAATAAATTTTATCTCGGTTATTTATGGAATATTCTCAACAATGTTATACCATTTTGAAAAGAGAATTGAACACACCAACTTTTAAGGTAACTTGCCGAAATATCGTAGTGCATTTCGTTTACACTACGGTTCATTGAATTAGAGTCATGTAAAAAATTTTAGTACTTAGTTGGGCAAAAAAGTAATATTTTCTTTAAAACTGATGCAGCTGATTAAACATTTTTGAATGCATTTGGTAGCAGGGTTATTCAAGGTTCCGTAACAAAAGAAAATAATGAGAAAAATTAAGATTTGTAGTCACGGCACATAAAAAACCGTCACAGGGTGACCATTTTTTCGACTTTTATTCAAATGCCGATAACTCACAAAATATGTGGCTGCGATTTTTTAATTATTTTTCTGATAACTGTCACCACCTACCCTATCTACCGTTTTCGTTTCGATGTTAACTTTTGGGACACCCTGTATGTATTTATAAATAATATTCCATCAACAAACAAACTTTGTAGTCGAAGAATGATAATATTTTTAATAATTCAATTCAATTGTATTCAATAATTCTTTTCAAAAGTACATCAGGCGCCAAGTTTTGGCCAGCCCATCACTGATTTGTCATTAGTACTAAAAAGAACAGATAATGCGAATGGAAAATTGAATTGAATTACAAAACTATGAATTCAATAAACAAAATATAACAGTAACTTAACTACGATCATTAAGAATATTTTTGATAACACCTGTTAGTGCGGTGATAAAATAAATAAAATTCAAAGCATGAAACAAATTTATTCGCGTCAAAATATACATAAGTGTTGTGCAAAAAATATTATAAATAATTACACTGCACAGTGTGTCGAGCCCATACAAAAGTTTATCATAAATACTTGCAGCTAAGTTTTTGGAGTTTTAATATCTTTTTTTGTGTTTTTATGGCAGGAATAGAAAAAAAATTACAAATTAACAAATTAAACAACCTATTACTTTTTTTTAGTATAATTTATGAAATTAACATTTATTGAAGAAGCCACTTGTGAGCAAAATTAATTTTTTTTTATATATATAAAAAAATATACTTTTCGTAAGGTTTTTGGTGTGCTGAACTCGAATCCGAAGTCAGAAAAATTCTATCATATCACGTTTTTGAAATATTCACGTTAGAAAATCTGAAATGTCGTTTTTTAACAGTTTTTGAGGTTATGTTCTTGAACGTGGTGATTTATTTTAAATAAATTTGTGACAGTTTCTAAAAGAACTAAATGTTTTCTTTTAAAGCCCGTTTAAATCTTTTCAATATCTTTTTTCTACTTTGAGAAATCTTAAGTTGAAGTCAACTTGTTTTGTTTATCTTCTCTATACAAAAAAATCGTATGTTTATTTGCGTTTCATAGCAAATCTCGAATAGTTTTTTGTCAATCGCTTTCAAATTTTGAAATAACGTTTTATTTGCATTTTCGTAAATTCTTATATCGATGAGGTTGGTAAATACGCTATAATACACAGTAGAGCAAGGCCGGGTCAAGTAATTATATTAAAAATTTAGTATGCAGAAAAATATAATTTTTTTCTCGTTGAAAACAATATTTAATATATTTTTAATTACATAAACAGCTTTTTGTTACTTGTGTATGGCTAAAAATTATTAAAAACATCGATTTTTTCATTTTTGTGATCCCCTTGAAGATGTTTCTCAAAAAATGAATTATTTTGAATACTTGACTCGTAGCACATAAATGTGAATATCACTGGTAATCGCAAACAGAAGCAGACCAAACTTTGCCAATATTAAGTAAAGGCCTAAGGAAAAATAATATAAAAAAATTATCGATATGATTTTATATGTTTTTTTTTTTAATTAAGTTTAAAAATTAATTTTTTTTTTTGGCCATATATCAAAGAAATTTTAATAACTCATATATAATTTTATAAATTTAATTTTTTTTGTTATACGTTTTACAACAACACTCAAATAAACAAAATAACATTAACAAAATTTTTCAAACAATTACCAAACGTGAAATATACACTCTCAAAGATTCCCATAAATTCCTCAAAATATTTTCGATTTCCGAGGTACTCATGTTTCGGAGCTTATTTTGAATACATAACCTGGGTTATTTTCTAAGATAAATATGTTTTCATATGAGTTGACACTTCTAAATTATATTTTAATAGCAAAAATATTAATTTTTAACAAAAAAAAAAGTGATTTATCTTAAGGGGACGACACACTGTGCACTGTGTTGAAAATAGTGAAACGGCTTTTTTTTTGTTATTTCAATATACCTCCAAAATCTTGATTTTTTTTTTGCGTAAAAAACGTTTTATTCAACCTTCAGCTATTGCCACTCTAGCATCGCCAACTTTCAACTGATTTGAGTGTTTTCACTTACACTGGTCAACAAAATTGAACTTTTTTTTGCCACAAGAACCAAGATATACTTTTCTAGAGGTTTTTGATGTGCTGAATCTGAAGTCAGAACAATTTGATTGGCCTCCGCTTTTGAAATATTGCCGTTGTAAAATGCTAAAAAACGTCATTTTGGATGTTTTCGAGGTTATATTTTTATGTGGGGTAATTATAAACAAATTTGTAGCGGTGATTATAAGAATCTCCGATATGTCTTTTAATTCTCGAGATATTTTAAGTTTCATTTAATAAGCCAAATAGAAACTAAATTTAATCTAAAGTTGAAGTTGGTGGTCACAGAATTTTTGGCACAAGAACCAAAATATACTTTTCTAGAGGTTTTTGGGTCGTTGAACCAGAATTCGCAATCATAAAAATTCTATAGTCTCCGTTTTTCAATTATAACCGTTAAAAAAAAGCTTTTTTTGCATTTTATCACGGTAATATTTCAAGAACGAATTTTTCTGATTGCAGATTCTAGAAAAGTATATTTTGGTTTCTTGTGGCAAAAAAGTTTAATTTGGTTTGCCAGTGCTGTTCCGAGTCAAAGACCGCTACTTAAATTTTAAATATTTCGGGCAGAAAATCGGAATGAGGGTAGGTAAAAATCTGGGATTTAGGGTAGGTAAGCCCAAATCCGAGATTTAGCGAAGTAGATTTAGAATGAATCTCGAGATTTATTCTAAATCTACTTAAAAAAAATCGAATCAAAAAATCGAAATTCTCTGAAAATTCGATATTTTCAAATTAGCAAGATGTTTTCTTGTAGGGGCTTAAACGTTCTATAAAAAGTTACTTGGCAGCAAATTAATTGCTTTAACCGTTTAGAAGATAATCGTATTCAAATCGCAATGAATACTTTTCATAAGAAAACTATTGAAATCAGTGGGCATTGGTTTGGATACGAATATCTTCTTAACGGTTAAAGCAATTAATTTGCTGCCAAGGAACTTTTTATAGAACGTTTAAGCCCCTACAAGAAAACATCTTGTTAATTTGAAAATATTGAATTTTCAGTGAATTGGAAATTTTGAAAAGTAAAAAATGTTTTCATATTTTTTTTAACTTTGACCTCGAATATCTTTAGAATGGTTAGATTATTGAAAAAAATTATTAAGACCTTTTTTGTGGACCAATCTGTTTCCTACAAGAAAAAGTCTTGCGCGTTTGATTATTATAATTTTTCAATTTGTTACAAAATTAAGAACAAAAAACGAATTTTTAAAGATTTTCTCGATTTTTGGACCTCAAATATCTATTCAACGGTTAGATAAACGAAAAAAGAGTATGAGATCTTTTTTGTAGAGCGTTCAATTTCCTACAAGAATAATCAAAGAAATTTGCAGAAAAGTCGATTTATAAAAAAAATAATTTTTTTTTTGTAGAAGCTTGATGCAAAAATAAAAAATTTAAAAGCGGAGAACCTTCCCATTAATATAAAGAGCTCATATTTGGTGTGTATATTCTAGAGGTGTCTAGCAATCGATTTTTCGGAGTACCAAATCAACAAAAAAGAATTTCGATTTTTTGACCCACCCTACTACTTATCTTAATCTCGGATTAAAGGTATGTATGAGGAAACATAGTATAAGGGTGAGTTAAGAAAATTAAACTAAAAAAGCTAAGGGATTTTCTTCGGAAAGTTTTTTTGGTTTTCAAATTAGATTCAATTTTTTTGTCATTGTCAAATCAAGCAAAAAGCCCGAAAACCGTTTTGCTCAAAAGCCGGTTTTTTTTGCTCAGTTTAAAGCCGGTCGGTTTAACCGAAAGGAAAAAACCGAAAAAACACCGAAAACCGGTTTCATTAATTACAACCGGCATCATAAGTTCTGTGTCTCTTAATCCACGTTTTAGGGGTGTTATAAAATGTTTATTTCGTAATCAGCGAACCAAGCCATACAAAAAAGTCTTCACCCGAGTATTTTCCGAGTGTTATACAGTGTATGTATAGTATACACATATAGCTATGGGCAGAGAAATAACACAATATTGAGAAAAAAATTCTAAAATTAACATTTTTGTAAAAGATAAAAATAATAAACAAAAATCTCGTATTTTTGCATTTTTCTTAATGTTTTTGAGGTTATTTAAAAAATAATTAAGTAAAAGTTGTAGAATGTAGACCTTTTTATCATCTACAATTTTTGCATATAACTTTTATAGATGAGTCTACTTTTGGAAGAAATTGTAAAAAACACGATATTTAACGCTCACCCACCCCCTTTCCCCCAATCCGTATGGGGGCAATTTATTTTTCCCCTTTCATACCATTTATCCTTAATTTTCCCACCACCCTTATGCTGCTAATACTTTTTTTTTCAAAAGTTATTGGCACTGGTCTACATCCTGTTACCAAATAAAAATCCTATTTTTTTTTCTTTTGGGTTTGCTATATATTTTTGTGTCACGACACCTTTCCATTATTTTCTAATAAAATATCAGTTAAATTTTGGAGATACAAGGCAAGACTTATTCCATGGAAGGAATTTTTTAATCAATTTAATTAATAAATACAGGCATATATTTTATGTATGCATAATAGAGTGACCGCAACTCCCATAGAAAAAAATTTGTTCCATAAAATGTTCCGCCTTTGCAGATTTTTAGATAGCCAAAGTTTCAGCTCGATTGGATAAGTCTAAATGGTGCCGATACTCGCTCAAAGTATCAAAAATCTCTGTTTTTCGAAGAAAATTAGCTCTAGCTCCCAAACAGATGGGGTTATTTTCACTTTTTATTTATTAAATTAAAGGTAGTGTTGTTACACATAATTCAGATGCTGAATTTGTTTAGTTTTACTAAAAAAAAATTGTCATTGTCACTTTCAGTACTTATTTCAAAAAGAACTGAAGTGCAAACTCGATTTAAAATGAAACTTTCCATGCTATAGATTGATGTAAGGTATCTAATCGAAATGCTTCTCGTATAATATATAATAATTTTATCAACAATAGGCACAGAGTAAAATTGATTGAAAAAAAAAGAAACAAAAAGGGCACTTACTGGGGGTTGAACCTGCTATGCCTGGATTGATAGGGGAGCGCTTTAACGTCGGGCTAACTTAATTGTCGTGACAGACTAAAACAAAGCTTAAGATATTCAACGAAGTGTTATGGAATTTTCAGGTTTTAAGCTTTTGATAGAAAAAAAAAATTAAATTTTAGAGAAATAATTTTTCTGTTATAGAAAAAAAAAATTAAATGCAGTTTTCAAATACATATTTGCTGTTTTATTTTTTATGAAGTTTAAGCTTCATAAGTCACGAGTCGTTGGTAGTTCAATAATTTTATTAAAATAAACTCGAACTTTTTGCTAATTTTACTTTTTATATAAAATAAATTAACTTAAAATGAGAGTGAGTATTATTTCTATTGCGTTTTTGTTTTAATATTAAAAGAATAGTAAATAATAGTAAATCCAAAGCTACAGACACATGAAGTTGAAAAATTTGTCACAACAGGGTTAAAAATATTGTAAACAAAGAAACATTGAACTTTTTCAGCCGATTGAAAATAGACACAAGTTTTCTCAAAGAACCTCCAAATCGTCTTTGACCCGAAAACCCGCATTTTAAAGAAGTCTTTAAAAAAGTGCAATCACTTTAAGTCGTAAATGACATGGCAGAAATAGGGGTCAAATTAATAACCGATTTTAATAACATTTTAACTAAAGATGAGGAACAAATACAATATGTACTTCAAGTAGTCAGTGAGTGCCAAAAATTGTATCCTGATGCTTCCAAAACTAATTTACCTAAGTTAATCTCTTGATTAAATTTTTATAGTATTTACTTCATTAATTATGTACTAAAAAATTAACACGATGTTAAGTTTTTACAAATCTGTTAAATGTTTCGCTTTTTTAAATAAAACAGTTAAAAAAAGTTTCATTTTAAATCGAGTTTGCACTTCAGCTCTTTTTGAGGTAAGTACTGAAAATTTAAATTGATGACAATATTTTTTTTAGTAAAACTAAACAAATTTAGCATCTGAATTATGTGTAACAACACTACCTTTAATTTAATATATGAAAAGTGAAAATAACGTGAAAATAACCCCATCTGTTTGGGAGCTAAAGCTAATTTTCTTCGAAAAACAGTGCAAAAACAGAGATTTTTGATACTTTGAGCGAGTGTCGGCACCATTTAGACTTACCCAATCGAGCTGAAATATTGGCTATCTAAAAATCTGCAAAGGCGGAACATTTTATGGGGTTCCCCGACCAAATTTCGAAAATCGATTTCTTGCGGTCACTCTAATGCATAATCTACCTACCCTTATATAATAAAATCTAATCTTAATTATGTAAATACAACTATAGGTTGTTTTTTTTTAATTTTTTTTTTTTACTTGCGATATACAGTACATTCTCCATTAACGCAACTTATTAAAACAAGGGTGGTTGCAATGACCGCGGTTGTTGCAATGACCGAGTAAATATTTTTTAGGCTCAATCTGAGATGATAAGCGAAAATATCAGAAAACCAACACTAAGAAATATTTTTAATGCAACAAATTTTTGTTCATTAAAATGTAATTGATATGAAACGACACAAATAAAAGTTAATTCATTTAGATTAGTACGTAATTACGTATGTTTAGTTTTTATACAACTTTAATTATTTTATTTCGAAAAAATGGGACATTTTTGTTTGGATTTTTTAGTTTGTTAGATTTTAAAAATTTACATATCTTCCAGTTTTTGAACAATCAACACTATTTCAATAAATGTTAAATTCTGGTCAGTTCATGGATTTTTCGTATTGAAAGTTGCACTTATCGAGTCAATTTTTGTAGAAGAGTTGCGATTACTGCGTCAACAATGGTTGATTGAATCGAGATTTGCGTTAATCGAGAACGTACTGTATGTATTTATGTAATATGTATGTAGGTAGGTATAGGGCAAGTTTAGGATTCGTAAAAAAAATCGAAATGAAATCAATCATATTTATACGACATAATGACAGATGATCTCACAATTCTGTCTGTGTAAGTTCTGTTTGTCTCCATCTCCAGCTTCAGTCCAAACCAAGAAGATATTGTGTGAAATGCAAAACAATTATCGTTTGGCTCCGTGAAGCCAGAACTGCGACCTCAAAATTTTTGAACCAACTTTGTCTAATTCGTTTGTCCACCGTTTGTCCATGTTTGTCTACCCCAAATTTTCTTTTTTTTTTCTTTTTTTTTATAGGAAGTCTGAAACATGAATAATCTCTAAAACGCTCAAATTTTGAGATAGACGTATAAAACCAACTGCAATCGTTTGTCCACCTCGAGTTCTATATACATACCAAATATTATCGTTTTAATTTTTTTCAAAAATTCAAACGGCAATCGTTTGTCCACCTCGAGAAATGTATACAAACGACGATTTTTAGTATACGTGTAGAACTCGAGGTGGACAAACGACAGAAATTTGAAAGTTTGAAAAAAGTCAATTTTTGGAGATTTTTTGGGACTTTGAAATTTTCAGTACAAATTTTGTTTTTTGAATATCTCCTATACGTAGGGTGGACAAACGATGATTTTTTGTTTGTATACATTTCTCGAGGTGGACAAACGATTGCCGTTTGATTTTTTTTTAAATAATAATTTTTGAGGACTTTTAATTTTCAGTAGAGGTACACTGTGGTGTATGCGTACTTTTTTGAGAGTTGCTATAAAAAAAATTCTTTTTGGAATATCTCCTAACAGAGGGTGGACAAACGATGATTTTTGGTATACGTAAAGAACTCGAGGTGGACAAACGACAGCAGTTTGAATTTTTGATAAAAATTGATTTTTGGGGATTTTAATTTTTCATTGCAAAATTTGTTTTTTAAATTGCTCCTAAACGGGGGTGGAAAAACGATAATATTTGGTATGTATATAGAACTCGAGGTGGACAAACGATTGCAATTGGTTTTATACGTCTATCTCAAAATTTGAGCGTTTTAGACGATTTTTCATTTTTCAGACTTCCTATAAAAAAAAAAAGAATTTGCTCTAAAATTTTTTTGAAGGGTGGACAAACGAACATTTTGGGTGGACAAACATGGACAAACGAATTAGACAAATTTGGTTCAAAAATTTTGAGGTCGCAGTTCTGGCTTCACGGAGCTATAATATCTTGTATGGCATTTAGAAAAAGGTCTTTGCATTTTTTTAAGTCGGATATTTTATCTAAATGGAGATGGGCATCTATGCAACCTTTGTTGGGTTTGAAAGCTACCTGTTTCGAAGATATGCATTTCTTTGCTTCTGTAAACGTAATGTAATGCCAAATTTATTGAAAACATTTAAAAAATTAAAATCCGATAAAAAATTACCCAGTTTTCGTGTTTTTCAATTTTCTCAAAAACTATTAAGGCATAAAAACATATGTATTTCAGTGTTTGATCAGGAATTAATTGAGGCAGTTTACTTAATCAATCAATTTTGTTTTGAGGTCCACAGTCTTTAAAAAAATTACCATTCAGTGTGTTTTGTAAGCTTTTTTTCACAATTTTTGACTTTGAATTCGATTATTTTAAAAAATATTGACTAAAAAAACTAGATCTGAAATTTAAAATTAAGTGTAGAATTCTGGCTTTTAAAAAAGGTATCTTTTATAGTTGTAGTTGTTGCCATTGTTTTTAAATATTTTTTTTATCATTTTTAGATTTTTTTTTTAGAAAATTGCCCCTCCCTCCTAAACGAGGGGAGATAGACCCTCCACTCCAATGTAAAAAATGCTTGTATTTGACTGTTCTACAAAATGCTGTTATTATTTTTCACCGTCTTAGTAATCGTACTCTTGCCGCTAGTTGCAAATATTTATTTGTATAATCGTATGGCGTTTGCGTTTGGTAAATTTATATTTCGATCTATAAATTGATTTTTTCGTATTGGTGTGTATTTGTGACTGTGAACGAGGCAGCGATCGCAGTTGATTGGACCGTTGATTTTTTTTATCCGAAGATGAGCTGGACAAATAAATGAATTCACTTAAAATTACTTCCATTTGAATCAAAACTATTTGAATTCTTTCTTGAAACCGAAACAAATTATTATCAAACAAAAACTTGCCAAACCAATGGATGCAATAATGATGCATAGAGGGGTTAATCTGCCAAAAAATCTAGATCTGGAATATTGATATAAAATCCAAACGAAGGAAAAAATTATCAAAATCCGTTTTTTGACAGATCTACATCAAAAAATAATATAATTTTTGTACCAAACGAAAACCCCATTACATACATACCTACGTTAACTTTAAAAAGAAAAAAAACATTTATAACACTTTTTAAAATAAATTCGTATTTATTCAGTGGAAGCGAAGTGTATGCTAAGTCAAATGACCACCACTCCATTGCAGTTTCAAGTTCAAGAACAGCAGATAACCTGATAACCTCTGATTTCGCTAGTTGTTGGTTGCGAAAACCAACAGATAAGTTGTATACACGGCCGGTTCAATTGAAAAGTTCGCCCCATGAAAATTCAAGACCTTACAATCCTCTATATTAAAAACGAATCCGTAACAAACGTTTGGTTTTAACTTCGTAATGACACTAATTTAAATAATATATTTTACACTTATTTAAATAATATAATTTGATTAAATTATTATTGCAAATCCAGTCAGAAATAAAGTGTTAAAAGAATAAGAAAAAGATTTTCATACAAAACGAGCACAACGAAAATATTGTTATGCTTTTCGTTGCACAGTATGCGCATTTTGACCAACGAAATTCTTACCTGTGATAGAATATTGGGAGAGTTTTCAATCGTTTTTCACTCTCATTTAATTGTCCAGGTAGTTTTTCTTGCTCCAAAAGAGTTTTTTGACTTTAGAGACTTAGAAAAGTTTTCATTTCGCTACAGCACTTTGCTCCCGAAGCAACATTTTTTTAACCATTTTTTCACAAAAAAAAAAAAAAGCCATAAGACAAAGTTATATTTTCTAATTGTAGGCTAAATGGAAAAAATAATTATTGTACCTACTGGTAATAATAACATTGTTTTACCAAACATTTGAACTGCTACTTCAAAAGTTGAAATACAATTTTTCTTTTTACAAAAAAAAAAAAAAAAGATATACACGGTAAAGAATGGATAAGCCTGGAATGGCTGATAGCTTTAATTTTCTACAATAACTGACTTAATACATGGGCACTTAAAAATTTTCATAGCTGTTGCACTTTTTCTTTGAAAAAATATTGAAATTCGTTTTTCGATGCAAAATGTAAAAGTAAATATTTTATGAAAAAAATCAATAGGAACGTAGGTGGCCAATTTTTTTTTAAATTATGCGCGTCTGAAGGGAATTTAAGAATGGTAATAGTTTTGCAAAAAAGACTATTAATTTAATAAATTAATTTAACTGTATAGGCTTAAGATTTTTCACATTGGTGCCACAAATGCATGGATTCCATCAGTTTTTTGTTCAGTCATATTTAACAATAATTCTTCAATACATAACCATTGAAAAATGTTTAAACAGTTAAATAGTGGTTATAAAAAAATTTAACTGTTTTTTTTTTTTAAACGCAAAGTAGAAAAAAAAATGTTTGTTTGTTCAGCTTAAGGATAGATGGGTATACAATTGTGCATCGGAACAACTTGTTCTGAATTTTGACTTATTACTTAAATATAAATTTTAAATATACATACTAGGGTGGGTCAAAAAAATCGAAATTTTTTTTTTTGATTTGGTACTCCGAAAAATCGATTGCTAGACCCCTCTAGAATATACACACCAAATATGAGCTCTTTATATTAATGGGAAGGTCCTCCGCTTTGCAATTTTCCATTTTTACATCAAGCTTCTACTAAAAAAAAAAAAATTTTTTTATTAATTGACTTTTTAGCAAATTTCTTTTCATATTCTTATAGGTAATTGAACGTTCTACAAAAAAGGCCTTATAAACTTTTTTCGTTTATCTAACCGTTAAATAGATATTTGAGGTCCAAAATCGAGAAAATCTTTAAAAATTCGTTTTTTGTTCTTAATTTTGTAACAAATTGAAAAATTATAATAATCCAACGCGCAAAAGACATATTCTTGTTGGAAATTGATTGCTCCACAAAAATGGTCTTATTAACTTTTTTTCATTAATCTAACCATTCTAAAGATATTCGAGGTCAAAGTTAAAAAAATATATAAAAACATTTTATATTTTTAAAAAATTTCTAATTCACTGAAACTTCATTATTTTCAAATTAGCAAGATATATTCTTGTAGGGGCTTAAACGTTCTACAAAAAATTCCTTGGAATGAAATTGATTGCTTTAACCGTTTAGAAGATATTCGTATCCAAACCAATGCTCACTGATTTCAATAGTTTTCTTATGCATTGCGATTTGGGTTCGAATATCTTCTAAACGGTTAAAGCAACTATTCCAAGAAATTTTTTGTAGAACATTTAAGCCCCTACAAGAATATATTTTGCTAATTTGAAAATAATGAAGTTTCAGTGAATTAGAAATTTTTTAAAAATATAAAATGTTTTTATATTTTTTTTTAACTTTGACCTCGAATATCTTTAGAATTGTTAGATTAATGAAAAAAGTTAATAAGACCTTTTTTGTGGAGCAATCAATTTCCAACAAGAATATGTCTTGCGCGTTTGATCATTATAATTTTTCAATTTGTTACAAAATTAAGAACAAAAAACGAATTTTTAAAGATTTTCTCGATTTTTGGACCTCAAATATCTATTCAACGGTTAGATAAACGAAAAAAGTGTATAAGGCCTTTTTTGTAGAGCGTTCAATTTCCTACAAGAATATGAAAAGAAATTTGCTAAAAAGTTAATTAATAAAAAAATTATTTTTTTTTAGTAGAAGCTTGATGTAAAAATGGAAAATTGAAAAGCGGAGGACCTTCCCATTAATATAAAGAGCTCATATTTGGTGTGTATATTCTAGAGGGGTCTAGCAATCGATTTTTCGGAGTACCAAATCAAAAAAAAAAATTTCGATTTTTTTGACCCACCCTAGTATGTATATTTAAAATTTATATTTAATTAAAGATATTTTATGAATAATTTCACAACTCATGTTTCTAGCTGAGGCTGAATGGACCAATTAAATTTTTTATTAATACAAACAAACTAAATGTAATCTAATCTATAAAGATCTTTTTATTTATTCACTGTTGATTTAGGTAATATTTGTTGTTTATCCTTCCTATCCAGAGATTAAAAAAATATATATATAATTCATTACAATTACTCCAGTCAAAGCGTCGGAAAAAAGGGCCTCACCTTGCGCAGAGAGGCACTGTCAGTTTTTATTTCATGGATCGATGGGGGTATATTTAAAAGGCTTAAACTCAATTTCTCACCACCTGATCATTCTTATTAGCGGAGTTATTCGCAAAAATGCATTTTTTGGGATATTTTACTTCTAAGCTAATATCTTTGCTCCAGATTGTCGTAGTCCAAAAAATGAACATTCATTCTCTTCCTTATAATATTTTCTATCGCTGTATGTAATTTCATTGTATTTGAGTGAGTAAATACAAAATAGCAGCCATTTAAAGTCAAATATTCTTGTTGTTAAAAAACACATTTTTGTCATTATTTCGAAAAAAGCTTTGTCATGATTGACATTTATATTTTTTTTTAACTTTGACCTCGAATATCTTTAGAATGGTTAGATAAATGAAAAAGTTCAAAAAACCTTTTTTGTGAAGCAATCAATTTCCAACAAGAATATGTCTTGCGCGTTGGATTATTATAATTTTTCAATTTGTTACAAAATTAAGAACGAAAAACGAATTTTTAAAGATTTTCTCGATTTTGGACCTCAAATATCTATTCAACGGTTAGATAAACGAAAAAAGTTTATAAGGCCTTTTTTGTAGAACGTTCAATTACCTACAAGAATATGAAAAGAAATTTGCTAAAAAGTCAATTAATAAAAAAAATATTTTTTTTTTAGTAGAAGCTTGATGTAAAAATGGAAAATTGCAAAGCGGAGGACCTTCCCATTAATATAAAGAGCTCATATTTGATGTGTATATCTTAGAGGGGTCTAGCAATCGATTTTTCGGAGTACCATATCAAAAAAAAGAATTTCGATTTTTTTGACCCACCCTTATGAGGATACAATAAAGGCAAAGAGTATTGAATTAACCCTGAATTAAAGTTTATTTTTCATTGAGAAAACTGATCTGTAAGTTTTTATTACCAAAGCATGTAGCCCCAGCGTCGATGGGTTCAACCTATTAGGACCTTAAGGCAATAAAATCGCAATTTTTGTAAACCTTCTGTATAGTACAAAGAATGTTAGCGGACCTGTGAAGTTTTTTGAGAGCTCAAAATATTACCATTGAATTTTGCGCCGTGTAGATTTGCGCACATAGTAGGTCCGGCATTGTATGTACATATATGTGTATTTTTTTTAATTGATTAGAATATTTTTCATCGTTTGTTTTTGTTTTGTTGATCATTTTATTATAGTTACATTTAGATTTCAGGAGTTTAAATACACAAACTTCTTAAAATACACAGCCGGCAATTTTTTTTTTATCAATTTAGGTTGGGGATTACATTCTATCTTATCATGCAAAATTTTGCTGCGATTGCAAGTTTAACAGATATTACTATTATTAAATTCTCTTATGAATATGAAAACAGGTTATCGTAAGATTGTTTGCTCTACATTTTAAAAAAGAAGTGTAAAATGTTTTAAAACTGAACTCATCAAATTGATTTATTAAAACAAAAAATTTCTTTGTCACGTAAAACGTAAAATAAATGTATTTTTTCGTGCAAGGAACAAAACGATTAGTTTCCCCAACATATTGGGGGCTATAGTGAATAATTTTTCTATAAATATTTCCATTGTTTCAAACATGGGAATGGAAAAGTAGTTCAAAGTAGTTTTAAGTAGGTACAAAGCAGTAGATAAATGTTCCCAAAGGAACGCAGCTATAATTGGTTTGTGCAAAATCATAATTATTCCAACATTATTATAGATTTGAAGGTAATTTTAACGTTTCTGAAGTTGTCGACTGCCATAGACTTAAATATCTTACATATGTGTTAAAAAGAAACATGACTCAATACGAAAAATGTTAAGATTTCAATGCATTGAAGGAAAAGGCACCGTTAAGCCAGAACTCCGTTCCAAATATTGTTTTTTATAGGAAGTCTGAAAACTAAAAATCGTCTAAAAACAAAAATAATTTTTGGGGATTTTAGAAAATAAAATGCACGACTTAGGTCGCACGTACTTGCTCTTATGGTAAAACTAACTCTAATGTTAAAGCTTTTTACTGAACAAAATTTGGAAAAATTTTTTAAGGAATTTCATAAATAGTGTAAAAAAAAAAATAAATAAAAATAATTTTTTGATTATGTCATTTTTAAGAAAATATTATTCAACATAAAAAACGAAATTTCGATAGAATTTGAATTTTAATATTTTAAAATTTTAAAGTTTCTGTATACAAATTTCGTCGTTTACGAGAAATTCATAAATAAAAAAAACCCGTTCTATGGCAGGTACCGTTAATAACGCTACAACAATTTTTTTTTATATTTCCAAAGGAAGCTTTTTGTGTGTAGTATACACACACAAATTTTAATCAAAATCTATTTCCGTTCTATGACGAATTTCAATTTGTCTTCTGGGGAATCACCCAAAACTGTTAACTACCAAGTTCGAAGAAAATCACTCCATTAGTTTAGGCTGTAGCTCGAGGTACAGACAGACAGAATTGTCGGACCCATTTTTTCGGCATTCTCCATCATCGTAATTGCTCTATAGTTTCGGTGACCATAGGGGCAAAACCCGGATATAGGCAGATATAAAATTCATTGGATTGTTTTGAAAACATTGGTTTTTCAAAAAAAAAAAAACCAATTTTGATATCAAGATTTCTTAAACAATTTTATGGGAACATTTTCGTTAAAATCATTTAAGTTCTTTACGAGGAAGTCAGAAATCAAGAAAACGGTTTTATAAAAGATGCTGTTAATAACTTCTAAAAAACTATTTTTTAATCAAAATATGTAGTAAGAGCTGTTTTTTTAACATTTTAATTTTATTTTAAATGATTTTGAAATTTTGTAATATTTAATTTTCAAATTTAGCTGGATTCTTTCTTTTTTCAAATTTTATGTTGTTCCTTATTCGAAAAAAATTTTTCTGGTGTAGCTTTTCAACCTGACAAACACAAGCTAGAACTAAATAATTGACGAAAAGATTTAAAAAACTAGTGGTTTTTTTTCGAAAAGTTAGTAAAACTTTTATTTTCCTACCACTGTTTTCTCGTAAGTATGTATTTAGAATTTTTAATACAAAAATCAGAGAATGTGGAAATACTGGACAATTACGGGACAAACTATGAAATAAGGGACGCTTATACGTCCCGGGTTTCTTAAATAAAAGCTTGTCCCGAGCTATAAAAATAAGCTCCGTGAAGCCGAAACTGCGACCTCAAAATTGTTGAACCAAATTTGTCTAATTCGTTTGTCCACCATTTGTCCATGTTTGTCCACCCAAAATTTTCGTTTGTCCACCCTTCAAAAAAATTTTAGAGCAAATTCTTTTTTTTTTTATAGGAAGTCTGAAAAATGAAAAATTGTCTAAAACGCCTTAATTTTGAGATAGACGTAGGTATAAAACCAACTGCAATCGTTTGTCCACCTCGAGTTCTACATACATACCAAATATTATCGTTTTTCCACCCCCCGTTTAGGAGCAATTTAAAAAACAAATTTTGCACTGAAAAATTAAAACTCCACTAAAATCCGCAAAAATCAATTTTTATCAAAAATTCAAACTGTGGACAAACGAATTAGACAAATTTGGTTCGAAAATTTTGAGGTCGCAGTTCTGGCTTCACGGAGCCGCCTAATTTTATAACTGCCAGAGCTCACAATTCCCTTATATACAAAGGTTTTAGGATTTTCAATAAATTACCGAGTCATGTCAAATGTGAAACAAATATTTAAAGAATTAAGAGAAACATTGTGGAATTTGTAAGACTGAAATATTAATTAAGTATTTATAAACATTATTTAAATTTTAAAACTTGTTAATTGTTACTAAAGCCTAAATAATGTGCTAATAAAATATTTATCTATCTATCTATATCGCAAGTAAAAATGGTTAAGGGTGCTACCCATTGTTACCCGTTACGCTATGCGATTTTTTTTTAAAGAAAAAGTTTTCGAATGAAACTGAAAGATCAACAATATTTGGCTATGAATAAGAAAGCATCATGAACTCATGGTAGAAAGCTACGGATAACCTTAGATTCTTCTCCTAAACAATTTATGTATTTTACCTAAGTTATTTTAATAAAAACATGTTTTTAACTCTTTTAATTTTATTAATATAAATATAGGGAAATAGAAATAATAAAAGAATACAGTCAAATTTGTATTTATACGTAATTCATAAATTTATTTGGGTATTTACTTTTCTCTCCACTCAAACCACTTTGGCTTGTTTGAGACTGCACTTCTCCTCCAAAGCTGGCATTTAAGTTCTTTCGACGATGCATTGCTAGGACTTGTTCGGGTGCAAGCGGTGGACTTTGTTGTTGTTGTTGAAGATGTTCGTGACGCACTCGATCATATCTTCTGGACACATCGGGACTATATTTGTCATCATCACTGCCCGACACAGAACTCACCTGATATTGTAACAAAGCAAGAATCACAAGAACGACATTTCTTTTCACATTGAAACAAAAAATGTTCGATAATGGAAAATTTATTTTTACACATTTCATTTTGGAATTGGACGGAGGCGAACAACTACATCGTTGACGCATATTTATATTCTACAACAATATTATTTTAAATGATAATTTAAAGACAATTATTATTATCTTATGGCAAAAGCCAAAACAAAAGTAATGCAGTACAAAAAAAAAATTATTTTATATGAATATAAAACCCGAAACAAATATAATTTTTTCTTTGTTTTCTTGTGAAATCGTGGAAGGGGTGAGTATCCAGTTTTTTGTTCCCCTTTTTTATTCCTATCCTTTTACCGGCCAAACGTCCAATCAATGCACAGAAACAAAAGAAGAACGCTTATACAAAATAATTATATTAGAAAATTATTGAATAAAGGGTTTTTTCATGGAAGTATATGGTTATTTTTTAATTTAAAAATGTCACTTCATGCTTATAAATTTGTTTTGAGGGGTCAGAAATATAGGAATTCCATTTTCTTTATTTTATGTTGACATAAGAACATAAAAAAAAAAACGGCGTAAGCGCAACCACAACGAAACGAAAAGGAATAAACTATCGAACAAAAACAATTTTCACGAAAGACGAAGAACAGAACATGTACATGTTACCGACGCGATGATGTTCGTTCAACTTCTGCCTGCTTCCGAAATCTGAGTTTCAATTCCGATTTCCGAATTCCGAGACGGACCTTCTCTGTCATGTCGAGTATCGAATCTCGAAGTTTCAAAACTTTTCAAAGCATTCACACTTTCACACTGCTCTACTCTTTTCTTGTCAAGCATGCTTGATGAATTTGTCTGCTTCTACACGACGACGCAAAGCGCGAGATGCAACATAGCAAGAGAGAAGGAAAGTTAGAAAAAAAAGGAAAGAAAGATTTTCTACCCTGTGACTGTGAGTCTCCGGTAAAAAATTTTGTGACTCATTTTGACGTTTCTCTTTGATCTTGTTCTTTTTTTTTGTTGTTTTGCACTATTTGATTTCGTCGGTCATAGAAATTGGCACAGTACACATAAAAAGGTAATATATTCCGAACTGACATTGGTCGCCAGATTGAAACATGACACTTTGGCGACCAATGTCAGCTACCGAATTCTTAATTGTTTAAAATACCGACGAAAAACGCACAAAAAACCGATAAACCACGCACACACCACTAATTTTTAAACAATTATTTACCATTTTCCGCGATGAAACACGAAGAAAATTTGTTATTTTTCAATTTATAATATTTTTAAATGACATTTTATAAATTAAAACAAAAACAAATTTCCTGTTTACTGCGACTGAAATATAAAAATTAAAGGCAGACTTGACAGATTGGTGCCCATTTTTGACAAACAAATTTTGACAACGTTCGGAATATATTACCTTATTATGTGTACTGTGCTCATTGGGACCATAAACAAAAAATACCAAGACTGGAAACTTTCGTACGTCTTTCCCCCCAAAACCCTTTTGTGTACAGTGCTGTCTGTGAATATATGTGAAAGCCACCACGTTGGTAAATGACGTCAACACGCACACATTTATAGATTCACGACATTCACCACACATCGGACACGAACACAACGATAGGTTCACGACATTCGCCGCACCTCGCAGCTTGTAGGCAAACGTCAGTTGACCGCCGAGTTTCCAGTCTTGGTATTTTTTGTTTATGATTGGGACTCAACGCTTCCTGGTGCATCTGTTTTGTCTTCGCCACATCATATTGTTCTCAGTAAATATAATCACATCTTATCCTTCAAATCCACTCGAACTTTAGATTAGGATTAGATGTGATTAGGATTAGATACACCGAATGCGTCGTGTGACATTAAATCCACATTTATAATCAAGTTGTGATCTTTATTTAGGACACGTGTTTTGTTTGATGATTGCGAATAAAGCATTAGCACAATTAGGATTGGTTGCTCCAAATCTTGAAGAGCAAGATGTTCTTGATCAAGAAATACTACGCGGAAGGCAACAATTGTGTGAATTAAGAATATTTGTGCAAACCAATTCCCGAAGTATGACATTATTATGCAAGGTGTCATCAATCAGAGTTGTGGTTTGTATTTCTAAGATGCACCCGATGGTACGGGAAAAACATTTTTGATATCATTACTTTTAGCATAAATACGATCTGAAAATAAAATAGCATTGGCTCTGGAAATTGCAGCCATGTTATTAGATGGTGGCCGTACAGCACACTCGGTTCTTAAATTGCCTTTGAATATGCAGGTTAATGAAACACCTACAGTACCTTGCCATATTATTAGGGCCAAGCGAAAAAATACAATTTTGAATTTTCAAAGTTTTTGTCGAAATATCTTGAATTTTATTTGTCCCATTTACTTGAACTTATCATGTAGATACGGATTGACTTAAAAAAAGTCAAAGAATTCATGCTTTTTGATACAAAATAACGTACAATAGGAGATAAGCTGTAAAAGACGTTTCCTATGGAATTCACGCCCGGATAATTACCAGACCGGTCCAATACTTAATTTTTTTGTACCGAGGAATAACGTGACATGCTTAACTTTAATGGCAAGAATCGCATTTCGCATTAACATAGAAGCTCTGATCGTCTGGATAGTACGTAATTTTCTTAGATTTGGAGTAGTTTTTTTTTCGTATAAGACCAGACAAGTACGTTTATCAAATAAAAAAACATCCTCTGATCATTATTGGCTGTGCTGCTATTTCAGGGAAAGGAAAACGCAATAGCTCCAGACCAAAACAAAACGAGCTTGGGAACGTTTTGATTTTACGATTTCAGAATAGGCTCGAGACTCGAAGCATCTATATCTATGCAAGACTGGGTCCTTGCCATAAAATTAAGAATGTCACGTTATTCCTCGATATACAAATTCAAGTATTGGACCGGTCTGATAATTCTCCCGGCATGAATTCCATAGGAAACTTCTTTTGGAGCTTATCCCCTTAAGCCTGGTACGCTGCTCGCGCTAAATTTTAGCTCCCATACAAATTATCGAAAATTTTTAGCCGAGATAAAATGGATCCCATACAAGTTATCGATAACTTGTATGGGAATTTTATCTCAGCTAAAATTTAGAGCGAGCTGCGTACCAGGCTTTATGTACTTTATTTTGTATCAAAAAGTATGCATTCTTTGACTTTTTTTAAGGCAATCCGTATCTACATGATAAGGTAAATGGGATAAAAAAAATTGAAGACATTTCGACAAAAACTTTAAAAATTCAGCAGCATGAACCAAAAAATTATATTTTTTCGCTTGGACCTAATAATATGGCAAGGCTTTTTGATACATTATAGAGTGATGGTATATCCAATGAATTCAAAAACTCCGTTTGGTAATTTGATACATTGCTTTCATTTGTGATAGGGTCAACCGATTTGTAGGCAAAACATTGTGTATTTATATAGTTTAAAATTGTTGCATTGATTTCAGAAACATTTTTATTTGTAACTACAGCCATTATTGCACGTTCACTCAGCAGAGTATGATTTTTGTAATTTGTCTTTATACTTGGAAAAACACTTTGAATCAATTCATTTTTTGAATTGACATTGAAAAAATTGTTTTGAAGTGTAATTCGGCCTTCCGAATCAAGTGCCGCTATTCCATTAACAATGTCCAATAACTGCACAAATTACAATAAATTGGTTAATGTTCATTACAATAAACCAGTTTTTTCGGTTTAAATGTATTTTCAAACAGGTTCTATTTTTTTTTTAAAGTACACTCAGCGAAGCGGGTGGGGGTTAGCTAGTATTTTACAAATTTAACTATTCTATGAATAAGTTTTACCTTACACTAAGGTCATAATGCTACCTAATTCTAGAAATTTGTCCCCCATATCTTAATTGCTGTCATTGAAAAGTCTGCCATTTTGTTTTAAATTTGTTTTGGTTTTTTTTGTTATCAAAGCTTTTAGGTGTCCGGGTGCGAAATAATTAAAATAAAGAAATAAAATGTAAAAATTTCTTTTCAAATTCGCGTTTTTCTTTTTCCTAAATAAAATTGTTTGTTTGCACCTTACAAAAGTTATAATAAACTAGGTAATTTATGTAATTATTGAAAAACATAACAGGGTCATACGTTACTTACTTCTAAATAGCTTTGAGGATTAAGTACGTGTTACCTAGTTATGCTTTTCAATAATTACAAAAATTACCTTTTTTATTTTAATTGCATACAATTTTATTTAGAAAAATGTCATCAATAACAATGAAATTGACTTTATTTGATCCAATCTGTAACTAAATTATATACCTTCCAAAGAAAAGTTCAGTATTTTCAGCCTTTATAGTAAGGTAAAATATGTAGGGTCAATGTGGGTAAATGTAAACAATTTCATGTCTTTTTTTTCTTTCGACTTTAGATTTTTTTATGTTTTCACGGAACAACTTGAATGGTATCTTCAAATGCAAATATGAAATGATGGCAATTCTTCTTTATAAATATAAACAAATATTTCCCAAATTGTTTACATTACTGTCAAATATGGCATGTTTACAAATACCCCACCATGTTTGTGTTTTTTTGCAAATTCGGGGTAAATGTAAACGGTGGTATAAAATTTAGAATTTCCTCTTTATCATATGGATAACAACTTGAAAAACGTTCAAGAAGGTATTTGACAAAAACTTTTTCAAATTCCAATAAAAGTTTTTGTTTTCTTCCTTTGATTCTTTATATAGGCGCCCAATATGCATCCTGAGCAGCTCTGAACGTAATATTTTTTGTTTTTTTACGTCAAAGGCCGATTTTGCAACATCATCCACTGAAAATGATGGTGTTGGCTACTTTAAAATGTGACTCCGCGGCACTTTAGCAGTAGTAATTGACTTAAAATATGTTATTTTTATTAAAACCAATAATTTCACCAAAAATGTATGTTTATATTTACCCCCAGAATACGTTGTTTACATTTACCCATTATGAAAAATATTCTGGGGTAAATGTAAACACATGCAAATCGACATAAATGTCCTGTATTTTAAAATTTGCTTGTATCACATAGAATCTACATCAAAATTAAAAACAAAAAAATATTTGCAAATTATACTGACTTTATTGAATCTGCAAAAATATTTAATTTTTCTGAAAGACTAACGACTTGTTTGGCACTTTAAAAAATTATCTTTCACGGAAAATACGCTCGTCGAATGAATTCTCTTTTGACAGCAATGAGCTTGACGTATAAGTTAAAAGATACATGCGTCCGCGATTTGTACTTATGTATGCATCAAATAGATTTAACTGAAGCTTGTTATGAGCCATGTTTTCATTTACCCCTGTTTACATTTACCCACATTGACCCTATCTAACTTTCTAGTAATTTCTAGAGATGCCGCGAACATTTACATTTACTTATATTTACAAGGCCCAACTAACAATTTCGATGTTAAAACGATGGTGAGAAGCTTTTTGTCATCACTAATTTCACACCTAAAAGACTCATATAACCCTGTTTATCATTAAAAAGGCCCCCTTTTTTTACTCCTATTAAACCTATAAGAAGTACAATGAAATACTCCTGTAAAGTTTTTCATCAGTAGCCTAATGTGGTATTCGATCCTATAGGTGTGGGAAGAAGTACACTATAAGACTACTGTAAAGTTTGTCATCAACAAACGAAAGTGGTGGAGGAGAAATAAAAAGTGAGGTTGGATATAAAAGGAGGGGAAATAAAAGGAGGAGAAATAAAAAGAAATTAAATTGTGTTGCATTTATATTGATTTTTATTTTAGTATTAACTTATTTTTATAAACCAAGTTTATCTGAGGAGCTAGGTTGATACTAACAGTATAAAAGAGAAATACTTTAAACTTTGCACCAATTTTAACTGTTTTTATATTTTATTTTAAGCTATTTAACACAAAAAATAATTACAATAACGCACTTGAGAATTTTTAAGTGTGAATAAAAATCAAACACTTTCCAACTAACATTATTATATTATGACACTGTAAGCACTTCCCAACATCATTATAGTGTGACACTAAACAGAAGTCCAGCGAAGCTTTATACAATGCTTACAGAGAATTTTTCATCGCACCTATAATCCCACTATAAGATACTCCTAAAAAGTTTCTTAGAGGTATAAATATCAGCGTTTACTGATATTTTTTTACCGTGAGTAGTATACCAGTTTTATAGGTGCGAATAGCCCTTTGAGCTCGAAACCTGTAATCAAAAATGTTAGTTGGGGGGTTATTCTAAAACACTTCTAGATAGCCTTAAGGAGACCTCCTTTTTTCCAAAATGGTTTACTTGCGTAAGTAAGCCTTAAACTAAACGTATACAAACTATAGCTTGTCGAATCAAACAAAATGGACCTTATGTAAGCAAAATTGTTACTTGGGCGGTGATTTTTCAATCGCCTAACCAGTCAGGTTGTAGGCGAGAGAGGTGAGGATTTTCCTCTTTTTGACGTTTCTTCCTATAAATTGTAAATTGGAACGTGATTGGGCACAACACTGTGTAGCCAGGCCTTAACACACGTATTATTAGACCGTGGCTACAAAGTGTTGTGCCAAATCACGTTCAAATTTACATTTTCTAGGAACAAACGTCAAAAAGTGAAAAATATCCTCACCCCTCTTTCCAACAACCTGACTGGTTAGGCGATTAAAAAAATCGACTCGTGAAAAGTCGGCATTAGGCGATTGAATAATCACCGTGTAGCCCGGCACTTATATACAATGGACACAGGGTTTTACATAAATTGTGTTTCCCACATAAAATGAACATGACAAATGAACTTTCCACTAAAACGAGTCTCGAATTCATTCAGCCATCATACAGCATACACCAAATCTTTGCAAGTTATCGCCCTACACAGCTATGTTTATTTTAATATTTTCATCGTCGTGTTGTTAGAATTGAGTTACAAATGAAGTTTTAAAGCGAAATAATTTTATTTTATAATATATTTTTTAGTTATTTTTCTTTTTCAAAATTAAACAATAACCAAGAAATGCAGAAAAGAGTTCGTAAAAATTCGGATTTCAACAACTGTCCAAAAAAACTCAAATTAGAAAACCCACCACAAAGAACCACAAATGACCAGGATAATAGAAGTGATACAAATTTATTAAAAACTGAAAATGAAATTAAAAGTGAATCATTAGTTAAATCGCCAACAACTGCAAATGCTATGTCGTCCGTGGATTCGATTCAAAGTGATTTGAGTGATGTTAATAATATCGTCGATAAATCGACTATTTCAACATTGAAAACATTTACAAAGTCATCCGATTCTGAATCTATGGATTTTAAAGAAATTTTTCACACTAATAAAATTGATGCGGAAGCAAGTGCCACCGATGAATATCGTCAGTCGAACTCGCAGCATCATTTAATTGATGTAAGCAATTTACAAGAAAATTCTGAATCTTTTCAAGATTCAGGAAAAGAATCTATGGAAACGCTGAGTAATTTCAAGCTACTTCATCGAGAAAATGATATTTTGATTGATTTCGAAACAAATACTTCGATTGATGGTCTCACAAATAATCAATCAAAGGAAGTGTCGGACGCCAGTTCCATTTGCCTGCCCAAAGAGAATGAAATATTTTCAATTCTTGAGTCTACAGATACCATGAAAAATACAATAGATACATCTAAATTAATGGAGGATAAGCAAAACCGTCCTCAGGAAGAAAAGAAAACACAGGCTGTCGATGATACAGCCAAAGTTTCGATTGGCAATACAACCATATCTGTGCCGCTCCTTAAACCTTTAAATTTTAGGAGAATTGTAACAAACGACGGAAAGTCTGTGTCAAATATTGTTCGCAAGGTTTGTGTTTATTTAAAATTACTTGTTTAAACGTAAAGTTATTGAACTAGAATTGTTCAAATCTGTTTTCTGAAGGTTTTTATTGTTCTAATTTCGTAAGTGCGATGGACTATGAAGCCAGAGGTGTGGGTTTTATTCCTACCCTCTACCATCTAACAAAAAAAAAACATTTTTTGTAGGAGCACAGCCTCTTGCAGGGAATTAACAAAATTTCTTACGGCCAATTTCTTCACAGAGTCCAAGCGCTAATACCGGTCCTAGTTCTTAAGTTAGTACTCAAATCGGTACCAACTAATTTCTTGTCTCAGGTACTGTCAATTAAGGACCGAGTACTAGCTAGGACCTGGTTATTATACCAATCGTTAGTACTCAAATCGGTACCAAGTTATTTTTTCACAAAAATACTAAGCCCTAGTACAGTCAAATTGGTACAGAGTATTAGTTAGGACTCAGTAGAAGTTAGGATCTCAAAATCGGTAGTCTAGCAGTTAGTACTTGAATAAAAGCAATAAATTACATTCTTTTTTAGAGATATCTGACAGTTTTTTTTTAATTTCTTGAGTGTTCTGTCGCTCGGCAAGTGCGTTTTTGTTGATTTCAATTATTTTGAATCATTATTTTTTTTTTAATTTACCATAAACATTTGAAGTGAGAAATGCAATTTTAAAACAGGAAGAATGGACAAAAGAACACTTTTTTCATGAAGAAGTATCTACCAAAAAAATACTTCGACTTTATCCGATCATTCAAAAAGTAACAACCAAGTCATTAAAGATGGTCCTTACTTAGACGTTTTGCATTAGCATTTCTCGACACCCGACAGCGCTGAAAGTAAATTACGAGTAAATTACATTCAATCCGGGAAACAGAAGCCTACGACTAACTCAAACTTGCCTATAAACCATTTTAAAATTTGTCACGCAATGTAGTTAAAAAGGCACAGGTTTATAGTTTATAATTTTTATTAAAATATATTTTTTATGTACATGTACGTCTTTCCGAAACTGTCACTAACTTAAGGTCGAAGATCCGTTTATACCTCTAGTATTTGAATGACACTTTTGTCGATTTTGTTGACCTGTATTTCTGCATTGCCTATGTTTACCAGATCATACATTTCCGCGCTCATGAATTCATTTTTGACTAAAAGTTCTTGATAAAAAATTAAATTTCTTTTGCTTCTTGGCTTCTTGTTAAATTAAACCACATTTTTTTTTTATTTGTAGATAGTCTTTTGATTATTTTCTACTTTTTGTCTAATTTTTGTTGTTGTTGTTAAATTCCCTTAAATATAAAAATTAATTGTTTCAAACATCAAAATATTGTCAGAATGACAGTTAGATCAGATTTATACGTATTAATTCTTAAGACCGCCTCGTGAACTTAGATCAGGGGTCAATTCCCGATCTGTGAAAATGTGAAGTGATAAGTTTTATCACGTTTTCATAATAAATTCGATTCTTGATTTGTGAAAGAAATAAAACAAATGTCTAAATTTTTTCACATGATAAATTATTTATCACAACCCAATATTCTTTTGAAAAATAATAAACAAATAAAAAATAGAAACACAATTTTAAAAAAATAAACAATCTCAACTACACCCGGATTCGATCCTAGGCCGGTAGAGTAAAAGGCAACCGCCTTACTCACTAGGGAGGCTAATTCGAATTTGTTTATTATGAAAACATTTGTTCATATAAGCTTTTTTTCTCAAAAATGAAAGTTTTTTTCATTTAGTTCTTTTTAGTACACATCTTATCACACTGAGTTTGAAGTGATAAAATGAAAAAACGCTGTGAAATTTGAAATGATATTAATTTTATCACTTCACAGCTTCACAGATCGGGAATTGACCCCCAGGTCCTATATTTGTGAAGAAATGCTCGGGTACTAACTTTCCCTAAGGACCGAGTTCCGTTCCAGGTACTGTACCTGTTACCCAGCTGTGATATAAGTGTCATATTTGAGTTGAGGGAAGCGAATTGTGTATTATGTTTTGAGTAATTAAATTGAATAAATACCCCTGCTGAAGTAAGGAAGCACTTACGAAACGTTGGGAAAATAATGGGATAGAACTTGTTTTTATTCGCATTTTGTTTATGTGGACCAAAAAAGCCTAACAACAGTGGAATATTTACACTAAAAAATTTGTCAAATTTTACAAAACCATCTTTTTGTTACCCTTCGTTTGGCCGGTTTCTTTCCAGCTTCCTCAGGGTTTTTTTAATTTGACTAATATGACCAAAAATACAATTACAATTAGGTACATAAGGAGCATTGGTGAAATTGAAAATTTAGTACATTTTTATTGTTTTGTTGAATTTGAATTTTAAATTAGTGAATTTAATAAATTAACATAAAAAACTAAACAAAACACTACAACAAAAACTTAGAGCTATTATCACAATTTATTATCACAGACATTAATTAATGGCAAGACTATATGCGTAGCTGATATTATCTGTATTTTGCTTTCCAACATAAGTAGTAAAAGTTAGAAATATTTTTCAAAAGTAACTCCATACTACAGCAAATAAGCATTTGGAAAATTTCAGTTTAAGAAGTAGATACAGTTCCTTCCATAAAAGATGTTTAGTTAAAATAAAAAACTTAACCCTCTGTCGGCACACGGGTGCGAATTTGGCTTTCAATAAAAAGTCCTCGCTTGCTCGTTCAGACCTAATAAAGGTAGCAAATAGCGACTAAAGTCGGTAAGCGGTAACGCTGGAAACTTTTTGAGATCGCGACCCACTTGAGAGGAAACTTTTTTTGACGACCCCACACACTTTAATGTGTCCATTTTTTAAATAGCTTTATACACTGTATCCCTTCAAAACTAGGTCTAATAACCAACGATTTTACTTATTCGCGAAGATATTTTTTCCCGCGTTGCTTGACATTATTTTTGGTTAGTGTGTCTAGAAGCAAACAAAAATTGATTCTTTTCCCTGCGTTCAAAAGATTCTTGAAAAATTCTCATCAGAAGAATATATATTTTTTTAAATCCCATATTTCTTCCATGGTATAGAGTTAATTTAATTTGGAGAGGAAATCTTGAGTTACTTTCCACAAATGAATTCCGAAAGTGAAAATGGATAAAGATTAGGGTGGTCATATTTTTTGATTTTTACATTTCCGTTGTTCCCCACTCAAAAATTGGTTGCATATGTGTTTTGTATTACTCAAGTGAAATTTCAGCTTTTTTAGTGAAGTGTGAGTGGGCGCTCAACAGGCTCAAAGTTTTTGCTCAGATGCTGTTCTAGCTAGGTGCTCATGTCTAGTTATTCATTTTTTTTTAATTTATGAGGTGAATCAAGTTGTGACGTGATAAAGTTTTTAATGATATGTTTTTTCTTTCATAAAAAACCACTACTTAAGTGATTTTTTGACAGATATTTATTGTTCATTTAAATTCGTCTGTAAGTATTTATTGGGTTGGGGTCAAAATTCTGCCGGGGTCAAAATTCTGCTTTCAAAATTCTGCTTCACAAAATTCTGCTTTCAAAATTCTGCTTTTCAAAATTCTGTTTTTCAAAATTCTGTTTTTCAAAATTCTGCTTTTCAAAATTCTGTTTTTCAAAATTCTGCAAAAAATTAAAAAAGGGTTTGGAAAATGTTAAAAAGCGCGCGCTTTTTAACATTTTCCAAACCCTTTTTTAATTTTTTGCAAAATTCTGTAAAATCATCTTCTTGATAAATTGTCTGCTTATTTGATTACTTACCTACATAATTTGTCATTCTTTGAATGCATATTAATTTTTGTTTAAATACTAAACATTTCCGAAAATAATTCAAATTTTTTTTAATTTATCAAATAAAGATGAATAATCAAAAATTTGAATAAGAAAAGGAATATTTTGTATCAAACAACATCGGTTCCAATAAGTTATAGATTTTATTCGAAAGAAAGTCAGTCTATGCATTTTAAAAAATATTTCCGACACTTAAACAAAAAAAAATTAGGAAAGTACCTATGTTGAATTACATTAATGAGGTGTATTTTTCTTTAGTCAGCACATATGCTATAAAAAAAACAGAATTGGCAGAATTTTTTTGTTTAAGTATAATGCTGGCAGAATTTTGAAAATCAGAATTTTAAAAAGCAGAATTTTGAAAAGCAGAATAGAAAAAAAGCAGAATTTTGAAAAACAGAATTTTCGTTAAAAAAGCAGAATTTTGAAAAGCAGAATTTTGAAGCCAGAATTTTGACCCGATCCCTATTTATTGCTTAAAGTTGAAACAAAACAGAATTAATCAATGAAATATGAATGACTCAAAACCAAAGAAACATGAAAATAATTAACTTGTTTGTCGGAAGCATGCGTGCTTATCATATTTAAGCCAAATTCTAACTCCAAGCCAAGTCCTATTACGATATAATCAGATATTAAGAGTATAAAAAGTCTAATATTTCAAAGCTGATGAGCTCCCTCTTCCTTTTACTTTTGAGAGCTAAAACTTTCAGCATATATTGGTATAGATGTATGTAGCAAAATAATGGGTGGGGTTAATTAATTATATGGTTTATTATTTTGCATTATAACGTGGATCACACTAATAAAGATGGATTTTAAATTCTTTTTGAACATAGCGGTTGAACTTGCTCATCTTCCGTCTGTAAAAATGAAAGCAAATTGTATGTTTATGTCATGATAAAAATGCTATTTAAATTTAAAACAATTGTCAATTTGTGGATTAAGAGAAGAGAAATGTATCCTGACATTTGCCACTTCTTACCTGAAGTCATTCTCTTTAAAAAAAAGAAGAGAAACGGACTTCACGTGGAAAAAGATTTAATTCTTATTAAAAGATTTCAATATTTATTAAGAATTAACCAGCACATACACTGCGCGTCACTTGAGACAAGAATTTCGTCTAACAAAAAACAGAAAACTAAGGGAATTTGTTTAAATTGAGACACTTAGAAAATGTATGCCCGTGGTCAGGCTAAGAATATTAAAATTCACAGTATGTTCAAGCTGTGAGTTTTATATAGTGTCGGTAAACATCGACCAAAATAAGGCGTCTTAGTTAGGGTACGACAAATCTAACTGATGAGCCCACTGTCGTACCTGGGCGAAACGCTTTATAAATTTGGAGTTGAGGTCACTTAAACTTTAAAATTGAATTACATACATACACAATGTATATTATACATTCATATATACGAAGTCGGGTGCAAATAAAAAGAGTTTTTGGATACAAATAAATTACTTATTTACCCTAGAATCTGTGAGTTTTATATAGTGTCGGTAAACATCGACCAAAATAAGGCGTCTTAGTTAGGGTACGACAAATCTAACTGATGAGCCCACTGTCGTACCTTGGCGAAACGCTTTATAAATTTGGAGTTGAGGTCACTTAAACTTTAAAATTGAATTACATACATATACAATGTATATTATACATTCATATATACGAAGTCGGGTGCAAATAAAAAGTGTTTTTGGATACAAATAAATTACTTATTTACCCTAGAATCTATCTTTATTATTTTAAAAGCATATTTCAACGCCTTTTTATGTTTATTTTGTTTATTATAAGATTTGTATTTGATTGATAACAATGTATTTTATAGGGTGATACAGGAGTAATGTGCCAAAAAGCTAGAGCGTGTAGGTTGGGTCGAGAGAGGACAAAAATCGTATGGAAGGGGGTATGTCTATTCCCCTTCGTTTAGCGGGGAGGGGCATTTTTAATCATTTTTTTCGAAATTTTTTTTCTTGTCTCGACCCAAAGCTCTAACTTTTGTTTGTTTGGTTTTGAAAATATTTCACGCACATAACAAGCTTAACGCTACCTTTCATTTGATACCAAACGTATCTCTATACACTCGGGGCCATGGCTTCATAGTAAAATGCTCATTCCCTTTTCTATTTACTACATTCATCCTTTTGACATGAAGACAAGATGACGATGTAGGATAGAAAATTTGTTTTATAATGTTTGAACTGCATACAGTTTTTTTTATATCATACAAACAATTCTTAATTTATGTCTATTCATAGGTTATTAACATTCGGGGAAATAAAATCAAAGCTCCTACAATTGTGCAGCTCTCTCAGGTGCATTTAAATCCAAAGATTAATTCAAAGATCGTTCAAGCTACCCTGGTTGGAAATAAAATACAATTACCAAACATGGGATTTAAATCAACGTCAAGCGGAAGTTTTTCCAAGCAAAATTTCGTTCAACCTTCTCAATTGGATGTAAGCACTTTGCCGAAACAAATATTTGAAGATGAAATGGTTTTTTTAGACAACACTCCTCAGGTGTCTCAAGGGCAACAGCATCAACAACAGCAACAAAGCCAAACATCAGATGATGCTGTCGAGACAACAACGATAAGCAGTCTTTCAGTTGGAAATAAAACTCTACAAAAGTCTAAGGAATCAATAATTAAACCTGTTACATATGATGAACAGGTACCCAGGAGCAGTCCTTCCTATATAAACCAACAATATCGTGTTATAGAAACTGATTCTAATGTATCCAAGTCTTTTGAGAGCCTTACCACAGAAACAACACCAACTACTGTGGTTGTATCATCAACCAGTTCTGAGAATATACTACCTAGAATGAGCGCTTCTTTGCCTAAAACCGCCTCAAGGAATCCCCTAATTTTGACAGCAAAGACAGTTACTACATCTGAAGCAGCAAGTGGGAAGGATACAAAACAATCATCCGACAATACGATGATTGGAAAGATGCTAGAAGACAACTACCTTCTACGCAAACAAATAACTTTGGCAGTCCAAAATAATGTTAATAGATTTCAATTAAAAGTTACTAAAACAAATGAAGATAGCAAAGCCAAGAGAGTTGAAAATAAAAGCTTGGAATCAATGGTTCATAGCCAAAGTCAACAAAAACGTCTCATCTCAGCACCCGGTACAATATTAGGTAATGAGCCTTCTTCAACAGAAAAAGTTGAAAAGCAAACGAATCCAAAATCGGATGAAACTCAAAATGTTCTTCTAAAGCACTTACTTCAGTCGTCTATTACTCAACGTTCTAATTCGGGATGCAATCAGCCATTGGCTCCTCGGAAACTGGCTACAGTTCGCGCACCAAGCTTGGGTGTTGTCAGTTCTCTAGAAGCCCAATTGGCTCGTCCAGTTATACCGCCTGTCTCATCAGTAGGTGACATTAAACCGGAAATAAAAATACTCAACAAAGGTGTCACAGATAAACCGAAGAAAACCCTAGCAAATGATCGCGATGTTGTTGTAACGGCTGTTAAGAGTAGACCCGAAATGATTTCCAGAGAAACTTCTTTTGTCTCTGCATTTCCTTCAAAAAATAAAAATTTGAATGAGCTAAAAAGAACCATTAGTGTTCAATCCAATGCTAATCAGATTGTACAAGCAGATGCTACTCCTAAGCCAGTTGCTATCACGCAGACCCCACAAAATACCAACAATAACATAAGCTCAATAAATTTATTTAAATTCTTCAAACAGAAAGAACAAACTGTAAGCGAAAGTCCAAATACCGAAGCAGGTTCTAACAATGTTCAGAACAAACATTTCGCACCCCAAGATAATTCCGACACAAAATTGTCGATTAAAAGCGAAGTTGAAGATGCTCGAAGCTCCCCGACAGTTAAGACCAAATTAGTCAAAATGGATATTGAGCAAAATATTGAGTTGCGTCGAAAGTTTAAGAGAGATTATCAAAAGCACAAGAGGCAGTTATTACTTCAGAAGGATCCTCAAAGTCATCAAAAGAAGAAATCGCGAAAACTTTCCAAAGCCACTGAAGATTTTGATGAATTTATTGAACATAAAGTTGTGCAAATGAAACAAATGTTTGTTCTGGAAGTTTTGGAACCACTGTTATCCACTTTTCTTGGAATTTGTTCGGTTTATGGTTATAATGAGAAAGTGAGAAATCAGTATCCATATCAAATTCCTTCAAAAGATGATTTCGGAAAGATAAATCTTATGAATTATGTTGACTTTTACTCAGTTGAACCATACGGATCAAATAAAAATGACATAACAAAGAACGTGCCCTCATTTCAAAATAAATTTTACGATGAAGAGTTCTCAACGGTCAATCAGGAATCATGTGATAGATTGTATCAATTTATAAATAACTTGAAGCATCTACATTTGCAGCCGCCATCAGAAAACGTGTATGTAGTACCACGATCACCGTCGTGCAATGATATAAAGAATCAATCGCTTTTGAACATGACTTACCCGGGAATTAAAATTGAAACTAATTTCAATTTAAATTCTGAAAGAATGTCACCGGTACTTTCAATCGTTAATCCGAAATATTTTGGTGGAATGATTAAACGCAAAAAGAAAACAAATGTAAACCTCAAGAAATGGTAAGTACTTTTTGTTTTACTAATCGTAAAGTTATGTTGTCTAATTTTAATTGTAAACTACATACATTGCTTTAGATAGATTTCTTCAAGTTTAGTTTTTAACACATGTCTAGATGCAACAAAAAAAAAGAAAATATAAAGTATAAAGGGTTTTTTTATTCAGGATTTATTCAATACATATTTTTATTTGAGGTTTTATTGGAAATAGCGGCGACAGAGCGAGTTTCCAAAAACTTTTTTTATAACCTTAATTAAAAAACTAATTTATCCTAAAAAAAATGTTCTCAAGTACTATGTATGTATGTTATTGGGTGAATAAGTGCAAAGATTTTTTTAATTGATTTCGTTTAGAAATGGTACAGTTTTAAAATAAATTCACTTTTTCAAAGCGAGCAAAATAATAGCAGTGATTTTCTTTTTCTATTAAATTTAAATAAAAAAAGGGCGAAAAAGGTTCAATTAAACGGTATTTTATTAGAGAAAAGGTAGTATTTGCTCCCATGACCGTTATTTTTAATTACCGCTTCGCAACGACCTTTCATGAAGTCGTAAAGTCTCTGAGATCTTTGCGGTGTTATAGATCACCAAACCTGCTCAGCAACGGGCAATAACTCCCGTTATTTTAAGTTTTGGCTTTAGACACATCTCCTTTTATATCCCCCCAAAGTTTCTAGAAGGAATTGAGGTCTGAAAGACTGAGCAGGTCACTTTATGACCCCAATTTTAGTATCTTGGTACCATTGCCTGGCTGCTCTGCTGATGTGTTTTGGAAGACCCATTTAAGATTCATTTGGTGTCGAAGTAATAGCAGCATAATGTTTTGCAAACTATTCAGGTGCCAGAGCTGGTTAATTACAGTTTTGATCCAATGTATTGGGCAAAGTCCATAGTAGCAGAAGTATCCCCAAAACATAATATTAGACCTTCTATATTCTCTTGAATATTCTCTGGACTGATGAGAGAAAATTGGTTCTTTATTATGATTTAGGGTCTCGGCAATTTGTTTAACGACAACGGAAAACGAAATTCAAAACTAGATACATTACAAAAACTAATTAACTAAGAGGGTCCAGTATAAAGTTTTGGGGATACTTCTGCTACTATGGACTTTGCCTGATACATTATGCTGCTATTACTTCGACACCAAATGAAGCTTAAATGGGTCTTCCAAGAGGATAATAACCCAAAACACATCAGCAGAGCAGCCAGGCATTGGTACCAAGATACTAAAATTAGGGTATAAAGTGACCTGCTCAGTATTTCAGACCTCAATCCCTTCTAGAAACTTTGGGGGGATATAAAAGGAGATGTGTCTAAAGCCAAAACTTAAAATAACGGGAGTTATTGACCGTTGCTGAGCAGGTTTGGTGATCTTTAACCACGCAAAGATCTCAGAGACTTTACGACTTCATGAAAGGTCGTTGCGAAGCGGTAATTAAAAATAACGGTCATGGGAGCAAATACTACCTTTTCTCTAATAAAATACCGTTTATTTGAAACTTTCGCCCTTATTTTATTTAAATTTAATAGGAAAAGAAAATCACTGCTATTATTTTGCTCGCTTTAATGTGAGGCTTATTTTGTCTTTGGATTATTTTTAAGCTAAATAAATTAAATTCCATTTGTACTAAAATTTAAATTTAATGAAACTTGAGGAGTTTTGCTTAAAAAAATTTCCAAAATTAAAGCTCTTTTAATGTTTAATGCTTTATTTAAAATATTTTTCAATTCGCTGCTATTTTTTTGCTCGCCACTGTACCTCCAAATCAAAGAACCATCCAAGAAAGAATTTATTTTATGTAATCCACCAGATCCGCATTTGGCATAAAAACAAGCAAACAGCGGCAATTAAAAAATAAATGGTCAGCAAAATTGAACTTTTTTTTGTCACAAGAATCAAGATACGCTTTTCTAGAGGTTTTTAAGGTGGTGAACTCGAATCCTAAACTTAAAAATTTGACTGGCCTCCATTTTTGGAATATCACCATAATAAAATTCAAAAAACGTCATTTTGGCTGCTTTCGAGATTATGTTTTTATGTGGGGTAATTTTCTTCTTTCCGATATCTCTTGCCCGAGATATCTTGAATTTCAGTTAATAAGCCAAATACAAACTTAATTTAATCTAAAGTTGAAAAGTTACTGGTCACAAAATTTTTGCCACAAAAACCAAAATATACTTTTCTGAAGGTTTTAAGCTTGGTTAACTCGGATCATAAGTCAGAAATATTGTATTGGCTTCCGTTTTTTAAATATAACCATTATAAAAAAAAAACCTTTTTTGCATTTCATAACGGTAATATTTCAAGAACGGAGGATAATAGAATTTTTCTGACTAAAACCTTCAGAAAAGATTTAAACATTTTTTGGAAGAATGAAACCAGTTCTTATATGCAGGGTGTCCGGTAGAAATTGGATAAGCCTGAAATGGCTGATAGGTGCACTTTTGACTGTTCTGAAACCGAATAGAAAAAGTTTCTATCGCAACCAGTTTAGAAAATATTAGCTTTTTTTCGTTCAGTGTACTTTAAATTTCATTATCTTACGTTTTCTTTAACCATGAATGAATGAATTTTATAAATTTCTTATTTTTATAATTTTTTACAATAATTGGCTCACTACATACGAAGTTAAAAGTTTTTATAACTGTTGCATCTTTTCTTTAAAAAAATTTTGAAATTTATTTTTCGATGCAAAATGTGAAAAAAAAATTTTTAGGAAAATTTTCAAACACCTGTGGTATAAAAATAAAATGCACAACTGGGTCGCACGTACTTGCTCTTGTAGTTCAAAGTATCTTTATCTTAAATATCTATTGGAAATTAAAGATTTTGTTTAGTGTCGAGAAAAAAAATTTAAAAAATCGAAAGTTAAATAAAAAATCCAAAATTAAAAAAAAAAAATTTTTCAAAAACTTTTTTTTAAAATTTTTTTTTACATTTTACACTTCAAAATGATGTCTTAAAATATTGAATAAAATTGACTTGGGCTTTGATCAAATATATGAACTTAAAAAATGTCAATTTTTGAAAAACGGCAACGCCATATTTCCGTTCTCCGAATTTTTTGAGAAAAACTAAAAACAGCAGTTTTGTTAGAATCAATAAGAGCATAACGTACACCAAATTTAATCAAAATCGTTAGAGCCGTTTTCGAGAAAATTGTTATACCTCGAAAACGGTATATGGGAGGTATGCGTTAAAAAAGAGATATTTAAAAACTAAAAAAAGTGGACCTAGGATATTACGCAAAAATCATCTGTACCAAGTTTCAAGTAAATCCATCCATCCGTTTAGGCCCTAGCTCGATGTACAGATGGACGCACATACGCACAGACGCACAGACCGACGGACGCCATGACGAAAACAACTTTTTTGATCTTCTCCATCATCGTAATGTTGGTTTTGATTAAAACCTCGAATTTTTTTTTTCTACACGAAACCAATACTTGCCCTATAGAGCAAGTAAAAATCCATAGGAACGTAGGTGGCCAACTTTTTTAAAAATATTCGCGTCCAAAGGGAATTGCAGAATGGTAAAAGTTTTTATCAAATCTAGAGTTACTAGCAAGTTATTGGTACCAAAGTGCAAAAAAAGCCTATTAATTTAATAAATTATTTTAACTGTAAAATCTTAAGTTTTTCACATTGCTGCCACAAATGCAAGGATTCCATCAGTTTTTTTAATCAGTCATATTTTACAATAATTCTTATTACACATAACTATTAAAAAAGCGTTATAACCGTTGAACAGTGGCTATAAAAAAAATAATTTAACTTTTTTTAATTCAAAGTAGAAAAAAAATATTTGTTTGCTCAGTTTAAGCATGGACATACAATTGTGCATCGGGACAGCTTGTTTTGAGTTTTGACTTCTTAATGATCTCGTTTTAAAGATAAATTGAGATTTTCGGTCCCAATGCAACCTCATCAAAAATGTTGCAATGTTTTCGAATTTGTATTCAATTCCCAATCTTATTGGGCTACGAAAAACATCCAATATTTGTTAGATGCAATTTAATTTACAGTTAATATTGTGAGCCACTTCTTATTTTATCTTTTAAACTGGTTATTAGCAAATAAGCAAACAAATATTTTTTTTCTACTTTGCATTAAAAAAAAAGTTCAATTATTTTTTTATAGCCATTGTTAAACGGTTATAACACTTTTTTAATAGTTATGTGTAAGATGAATTATTGTAAAATATGACTGATTAAAAAAACTGATGGAATCCATGCATTTGTGGCAGCAATGTGAAAAACTTAAGATTTTACAGTAAAAATAATTTATTAAATTAATAGGCTTTTTTTGCACTTTGGTACCAATAACTTCCTATTAACTCTAGATTTGATAAAAACTTTTAGCATTCTGCAATTCCCTTTGGACGCGCATATTTTTAAAAAAGTTGGCCACCTACGTTCCTATGGATTTTTTTTATACCCCAGGTGTTTGAAAATTTTCCTAAAAAATTTTTTTTCACATTTTGCATCGAAAAACAAATTTCAAAAATTTTTTAAGAAAAGATGCAACAGTTATAAAAACTTTTAACTTCTTATCTAGTTAGCCAATTATTGTAGAAAATTATAAACCTAAAAAATTTATAAAATTCATTCATTCATTTTTTTTTAAATCAAAGAGGCATAAGAGGAGAAGGATTAAGGCAAACTAATTTAAGATTTTATAGGGTAAATAGGGGTTACACGACATTGAAAAAAGGGACTATTTTCTAAACGCTAAGTCGTAAAGAGTTCACTTTTTTTTAAATGATAGACAAATTTATTCAATAGTTAAAAAAGATATTGAAAAAATCCAAAAAATTTCAGAACCAAGTTGTGAAGGTTTTTTTGTATTCAAAGACCTTTGACAAAAGACTAATTACAGGTACACAAAATTTTGCACAGAAATTTGAATTAGAAAGATATTAAAAAAAAAAATTAGGGGTCTAATACGGATTTTTTTCATAGGCCCTGTATTTTGAAATACAAGTTTTTGAAAAACAACTAATTTTTAGGGACATTTTTGAGTAGTCTTTTATTTTTTTGGAATTTTTAAAAGTCTGCAAAAAATCTCAAACTTATAGGAAATATAGGTTTTAATCATGCGCATGCATGTACAAACTTTTAAATTTTTAAAACAGAATAACGGGAAAAACAAGTTGTTTTTGTCCCAAGTTTTTTGGCCGTTTTTAACCGTTTTTTATTTTTATCTTTTTTTTTCAACAGATAAATGAATGAAAGTGTAGATAGATAATAAACAAGACTGTATTTGTACAAAGTTTCAATTAATTTTGTAATGACAAATTTGAAATAACGGTAAATTAAAACTCTATTTTTCAACACGTTACATCTTTTGATCTGGAGCTTATAAAAATTGTATTACTCTTTACTGAGCATCCTGATAATATTACCTTTCATTTGATATATCACACATAACGGTACATTCACTACAAGCTACACAATGTTAAATTAAAAAACTTCAGAAATATCTCAAAACACATGTACATTGCAGTGAGTACCGTAATCTCAGTGTGGAATTTCGACATGCTTGGCTTTAAAAAATTCTTACTTTTTTTTGTAGTCATCTCAGAAATAAGATTGAAACGTAATTTGAAAGGTGAAATAATAAGCATTCACATGATTTAAAATTTTTTATAGGTTGTCATTGAAAAAAAAAATTGATTCAATAGCGTGTGAAAATAAAATTATATGTTTTTTTTGCTTTTTTTGATGAAAATTGATCGTTTTCGCTTTTTTTTTTCAAGAAATATGTACGTACCTATGGATTCAAAAAATGTATGAAAAATTTAAAATATTGCAATCCACAGCAAAAAACACAAAATTTTACATTTTTTACTGTCATGAATCCATTTCTTATCTATTAAATACGTATATTAAAGTTTGGCTTTGTGTACGTTCGCTAACCGACCACACCGACTGACTTATTTTCTTAATTTTTTTTTAAATCAAAGAGGCATAAGAGGAGAAGATTTAAGGCAAAAAAATTTTAGATTTTATAGGGTAAATAGGGGTAACACGACATTGAAAAAAAAGGCTATTTTCTAAATGGTAACGTTGGTTGAAAAACGAATTGAAAAAATTCTAAAAAAATTCAAAATTAAGTTGTTCGACAAAAGTCTTTTATAGAAATAAGAGTTACACCGTTGGAACGATATTAAAAAAAATTAGGTGTCTCAAATAGAGATGCCGCGAACATTCGGCCACTATTCGGTATTCGGCCTATTTTTTTGTATTCGTTATTCAGTCGAATAGTTTAACTATTCGGCCGAATACCGAATACCAAATGGAGAAGAAAAAGACAAATTATTATACCAAAATGTGTGTTTTATTAAAAAATTGTAATTTTAGTACTTATAATCTACTAAGGCAAGTTGTGGTGAATGAAAACTATTTGTTCCGCATTTTTTGGTAGTAAACGATTACGTTTATTTTCGTAGACTATTCCTGCTTCGGAAAGTAGTCTTTCGCTGTAAACACTTGTTCCAGGAGACGAAAGGTAGACTTTAGCAAATGTTGTCAAAATTGGAAATTTTGTAGTATGTGTTGACCACAACTTGTATGGGTCCGCCGTTCGATTAGTCCTCATGTATATATCGATTTCAGATGTCTATCTTTGCAGTAGTAGGTAGTGTGTTCAGACATTTATCTTAAAAGTAGTTCAGTTATTCATCGTTACAATACGATGTTGTTGGGATTTTTTTTGAAATTACCAACGTTTTTTTCTGAGTGTCCTTGGCCGAATATTCGGCAGCTGTTGTAGAGTTAATTTTAATATATTTATTTTTAAACATTTAAGTATTCAATAAAATCCCCTGAATAAATTGTGAATAACGACGAAAAATGCATGATTTAAAATATTTAAAAATGATTATAATATTTTTTTCAATTCAAATGAAAACTTTAAAAAGGCAAGTAATTTTTTTTTAGCACGTATGGCAGCGTCGAAACTGCTGTCATTTTAAAGCTGTCGTCATTTGTTGCTGAAAACATTCTCGACATTTTGCGAGATCTTGATAACTTATTAAACGTATATTCACCTGTATCTAATAAGTTACTCAACGATGAAAAAGCATATCGTCGTAAAAGTGTTTATATATCTCGAATTCAAAATCTCCAGAAGACAGAATCTACAAATATACAAAACTTTTTAAACGGTACCTACAAATGCTGCCGCAATTGTCATTTGACTATTATATGTGGCATAGTTGGTGTAGATTCAAATTCGAATATAAAAAAGAAAATATTAGCCGATAGTTACTTTTGTGATAAATTTTGTTGCATACAGTATAAAAAGAAAGGTAAAAAGTTTGTTGTTTCACGAAAGAGAGAACGTTGTATACAAAATATTACTAATAATAACAACAACAATAACAACAACGCGGTTGACCGCAGTATAAATACAAATAATGAGAAAAGCTTTTGTAATAATTCAAACTACAAAGTTGTTGGACCGAATACTTTTTGGAAATCAAATTTTAAGGCTTCCACAAGTGAGGATGCAAATGAAATGGCTTTAAAAATGCGAATTGCAATAACTATTAGTTCAAGTAAGGATACAAGGCGGTGTGTATTGTGCAATCAAAAAGGAGATTCTTTCGCTGATGGTTCTTCTAGACTCCTTAATTATGACGTTAACAAATGGGTAAGTCTTAAATTTAAAGATTTTTACCTTAGATATAGATCTATTTTAGGATTTGTTCAAAAAATTACATACAAAAAAATGCACAAAAATGCAGATTTATATTTTATGAAAGGTTTAAATTTTTCCCATGCTTCAAAAATTTAAAAACAATCAAAATATTTCGTATAATTTGACAAAAGTTTATAATTTTAATTTCTTATACAGGGTGTGCGGTAAAGAATGGATAAGCCTAAAATGGCAAATAGCTACATTTATAATATGACTGTTATTGTTATAAAAATCAAGAGAAAAAAATTCTATCCCAACTAGTTAATAAAATATTAGCTATTTTTCGTTCAGTGTATTTTTAATTTTATCACCTTACGTTTTCGTTCACCACAACCACGAATTAAGGAATTTTATCAATTTCTTTTTTTAGTAATTTTCTACAGTAATTGACTGATAAGCAGTTTAAAAGTTTCATAGCTTTTGCACCTTTTCTTTAAAACAATTTTGAAATTTTTTTTCGATGCAAAATGAAAAGTCTAGTCGAAAAACAGCACAAGTCCATTCCAACTCATTTCGAGAAAAACGCATTTTAAAGTTTTGTTCTCTATACAACTTATTACTAAAAGCTCACAATTCATTTATTTTTTTCAGCAAGGCTTAAATTTGTTTTATAAAAGTAAGGATGCCATCAGATAGTGCTCAGTAAATGCTACAAGACCTCATCATTAGTTTATTTTTGACAAAAAGTGGACATGTGCCGTTTTTCCCCTGGACCCTTCAAATGTAAAAAAAAATATATTTAAAAATTTTTTAAACACATCTGGTGTAAAAAAAACCGATACGAACGTAGGTGCACAACACTTTTAAAAATATGCGCGTCTAGAGACAATTTCAAAATGGTAATTGTGACTTGGGAATAGCTTTCCACGCCATCTACCACTTGTAGCGACAACCTGAAAATGATATAGATTTTTTTTCGATTTGCAGTTCAATGTAGTTTCCATAAGAAAAAAACAAAAAAGACCTCGAAAGACATTTATTTACGAATTAATTTTATATGAACGAGAAAACAACAACAAATACTACAAAAAATATAGAAACTATATTGGTTTAATTTTCTTTCAAAATTGTTGAAAATAAAAAAAAGATGCTTACCTACTATTATTTGTGAAAAAGCAAAACAAATAAAAGAGTAACTTAATAATTTCTATATTTTTTATAGTATAATTTGTTGTTTTCAGGCGATTCGCTTGCACTTTTTAAATTTACACAGGTATTATTATACTTTTTGGTATATTTTAAACCTTATTTAGATATAAACACATATTATTATCATTTTACAATCATAACATTGATACTCGTACATACATATAAAATTAATTCGTAAAATAAATGTTTTTCGAGGTCTTTTTTTATTTTTTTCTTATGGAAACTACATTGAGCGGCAAATCGGAAAATAATTTATATAACTTTCAGTTTTTCGTCGCTATCCACCAGGTGCCGTGATGCCAAGTGTTTTTACTTTGTTGAATTTTGAATACTATGTGATCTCGGTTTGATGAGTATTGAAGTTTTTGGTACGTTTTCGAATTTTTTAGTTTATATTGTGAGCCAATCCTTAATTAAACATTTATATTGGTAATTGGCAACATAGCAAACGAATATTTTTTTCCTACTTTGCATTAAATAAAAAAACTTAAAACATAACCTAGATAACTGGTGCCATAATTTCTATGACTAAAAGTAAAAACTTGTATATTTTCAGAGAAAAAACAAGTTGTATTAATTTTAATATCGATTTCAAATGCAAATTCTAAATGTCAACAATTTAAGTATTTTTTTGATAGAAAATTTTAAGGACCATTGTTTAGCTCTAAAAAATAAACTAGCTACCAGGCTTAATATTTTTAAGTATCTATCTACTAAAAATAGTCAAATCCACTGTAACATTTTTGTTAATGTAACAAAAAGTGTTGTTATTATCTATTATCTAGCGCTTGCTGTCTACGATTAAACAAAGAAATCATCTTTACAAATGAATTCACTTTATCATGCAGCTCTGAGGCACAGTTTGACGGCATTCCACCACCACCAGTAAAAAAATATTCACAGAAACAGGCTGTTATGGATAATATCTCACAGAGACATTCTCACTTACCGATTTTTCCCGAAGATCTGAATCTCATAGCTCCAAACATACCATAAACAATGTACAAGATATTAGCTGCATTTTTTTGGCATTGTCATCCGCATCCGCAGTTGGCGTTTACATACATTAGAAAAACAACACGCAGCTGCCCATAGGAATAGAACCAGAATAGAAACGTACCAGTTTACGTTTTCCTTTCTCTTGGTACATGCATATAAATTCTTGTTCAATATTGATATTTGAGAAAAAACACGCCTATTGGAATCAGCATCGTCTCTTTGACTTAACCCAATCCCTAAAGCATTGGTTTTAGAAAGTCTTCCTCCTTGGATGATTCCAACTGAGAAGATTGAAATCTCTCTTCCAAAGTACAAAAAAGGGAACAGTCCCAATGAAGTTTACGTGTAAAATTTTAATGAATTGATGAGTACTTACGATATCTCAACATGGGATGTTATTTATACTGATGGTTCCAAAAATTAAACAGGCTCTGGATTGCCTCCTGTTTACAAAACAGGTTAATTATTTTTCCGTACACTAGCACTAGCCATTCTCAAAGCTACGGAACTAGCAGCAACTGTTAAGAAAAACGTTATCGTCTGTTCCGATAGCCTCTCAAAAATTGATGCTTCCGTAACATAAAACATCAGTCTCCAATCATAAACAAAGTACGTAATAACATCACGCAACTACACCCAAAATTACAACTTGTTCAACAGGACACATCGGTATGGTAGTCTACTGAAATTATAAGATATCTCCCGACCAAAAGAGACTTTCTAAAGCTTGCAAATACCTACTGGAGCCAGAAGCCTCAGGAATTATGGAGCCATTATTCGCATCACTACTTTTTCATGAACCCGAAAGCCGAAGTTCCAATCCATCCATCCAACAACTTCCACTTAAGCTGGGGGCGATCGAATCGGAGTGTAACTTCATGTTCACATTCTCCACTTCGATCGCCCCCTGGTAATGTTAACACTACATATATTTCCTTCATTTTCTTTTAAGTCCAGCTATAAACCCTGGTAGCTATCGCTGTATTACCTGTATTATTATCTGTACATTTTATTTGCTTTTAATAAATTATAATAATAAAAAAAGGATTGGCTCACAATATAAAATAAATTATTTAAATGTGTCCTCTTATTCACTTTAAAAATGCAATTGTTGTGCCCTCTTCCATACCTAATAGAGGAAATCGTCGTGCGTTGATCTCAGCACACTTTAATTGTAATGTTCACTTTGATTGTCCATTCGGTATCATCATTCGGATATTGTTTTGGGTCAATCAAAGTGCATTCAGACAATAATTGAATTGTGCTGACTCTTTAAACGTGCTGACGATTATCCACTGAAGAAGTTGGGCTCGCGACTATCGGAATGACAAGACAAGTTGAGTCTTAATTAAAACGTGAACGAGTAGAGTTCTTTTAAAATTAATCAATGCGAAATCCCAAGTATAACATTCTTACATGTTATAACACAATCACGTAAACAAACCCATAAAATATAAAAATAATACTTTCGGTAATTTAATATTTGGTCTTGAACTTTTATAAATTACCACCAATGAAAAAATTAGAACTTTATAATTTTGTATCTTCAGGTTCACCTCAATTGTGCGCTGTGGTCTAATAGTGTCTATGAAACTATTAATGGAGGCCTCATGAATTTGGAACTTACAATGCAACAAGGAGTGCACCAAATATGTACGTTTTGCAATCAATATGGTGCAAGCATAAAATGTTTCAAGATGAGATGTACACATATGTACCATCTACCTTGTGCTATCAAAGAGCAATGTGTTTTTTATAAAAACAAAACAATTCACTGTGTTTCGCATGCTCACAGAATGGACAAGAAAAATGAATTAAATTCAATTCGCGTCAAAAGGAGAGTTTACATTGAACGAGATGAAAATAGACAAGTTGCAGCAGTAATGCACCATTTGGAGCTTAGCAATCTTCTCCGAATTGGCAATCTAACATTTATCAACGTTGGACAGCTTCTACCACATCAGCTAGAGGCTTTTCATTCCCGCAACTATATTTATCCAATTGGCTACAAAATAGTAAGTTACTAAGTAAAATACATATATTATAATGATTTTATTTAACCATTCTGCAACTCATAGATAAGATTTTTCTGGTCAATGAAAAAATTGAACAAACGATGCAGATATATTTGCTCAATCGCTGAAACTAATGGACGACCTGAATTTATTATTCAGATACAAGAGCAATTTGAAAATGATGTCGAGATAAGGGATATCTCACCAAAGGCTGTTTGGCAACGAGTTCTTGATAAAATTGTGTTGCTTCGAAAAGGACAGTCCATAGTGCAGCTTTTCACAGAGTTCATTACTGGCGAAGATATGTTCGGCTTGTCAGAGCCTTCAATTGTTAGAATTTTGGAGAGCTTGCCTGGCGTAGAAAGCTTGACTGATTATAGATTTAAATATGGGCGTAATCCACTTCTAGAACTTCCATTGGCTCTTAATCCATCGGGTTGTGCTCGAACTGAACCCAAGCAAAAGCATATTGTTAATTGGAAAAAAGCACATACACAAAGGACAAGTTCTATTAATGTTAAATTTACTCTCTCTCCATCTTCCTTGGTTGCCGGTGAAGTAGCTTGTCCATATAGTAAGCAATTTGTGCACTCAAAAAGTTCGCAATATCGAAAAATGAAGCAGGAATGGCGAAATAATGTTTATCTAGCAAGGTATGATGAATTTATGTCTTTAAAAAAACTGTGCAACGAATCTCTTTCATTGCTTTCCGAAGTTGTACCAAAACGACCTTTCATATTCCATTAAACTATTTGCTTTTGTTTTTTTAGATCAAAAATTCAAGGTCTTGGCTTGTATGCTGCACGTGATTTAGAAAAACACACAATGGTAATTGAGTATATTGGACAAGTAATTCGCACAGAAGTATCGGAGCTACGAGAAAAGCAATACGATTTGAGGGTGAGTAGAAAAAACTTTGTATTATGAATGAAGACGTCAAATTCTTTCACCCTGAAGGCCGGCCATAATGTGAAAACTATAAAAATAAAGACTTTTTTCTTTTTTTTGTGAACTGCAATACATAGAACCCTTTTTTCTTCTGAATTCAACCAACAATAAATATGTACGAATGATTTTTATGGAATTCTGAAAGTTAAAGGAAATATGTTGTTTTTTTAATTCGGGTCTTCCCGCATATTAACCCAATTTTGTTTAAAATTTATGTAGAGACAGTTCTTATAATGTAAAGTACTTTTAACTACAAGAAACTCGGGAGTTCCTTTGGTTTAATGAAGATAGCACTGTTCTTACCTTGGACTGAATTTGAGATTTCTCTGCTTTTTCGTCTATTATTTTTTTTTTATTTCATGTATGATTAAATTTTCACTTAAAACTTTATAAATTTAATCACAGTTATTACATTTGAGTAGAAACACTCTTGCAAATTATTTCAGCATGCAACCAAAACCGAGCCCAAATTTTTTTTGCGTTTAATTTAACCTTTAATTTTAACTCAATATACCTATTTTAATAATATGTATATGTACATTACCGTCACAATGGGGCAAAAAGGTGGAATTAAATCAACCAATAGAGCCATCCACTTGAAATTTGGAACAAGTCTAACTGATACAAATTTAAGTTCATAGTCAAAATTTCGAATGGCCACGCCCATTTTTAGGATTACCACCCATACACTTTTTAAGATTTTCGAAATTTCTCGCAAAATCCTCAATCAGTTTCAATTATACTTTAAATGCCTTTTATAAAACAGTAATGCAACTGCAATTATAAAAAAAAGAATAAATAAAAATTAGGGTTGCCACTTTTGAAATTGTTTATGTTATTTTCTTATTATTTTATTTTAATTTTTTTTTAATTAATTTATTCAGTTAATTTTTTTTTAATATTCTACTGTACATAAGTACTCATTTAATAAATGAGCGAATTTAATAATTTAGATGTCTTTATCAATTTCGACTAAAAAATGGGCATTTATGTCACCAACTAAAAATGAACAATTCTCACAGGGTAGCAAAAAGTAGCAAGAAAACTTTTCATATTCTTAAACTAGATAAAACCCAGAACAAAATGACATCTAAAAGTTATTGGCGTTTTACGGCGATCCCAACTAAAAGACTAAGGTTTTCAGAAGAGTGCAGAAAACACATTATTTTCAGGTTATTTCTCATTTTTGACTAGAAATTAAAATATTTTGAATACATATTTTTCATAAAAAGAAAATTTATTAGAACGTACTAGGGCTCACTGATTCCATTTCAAAAAGATTCAACTTAGTACAAGTAATAGATAATAAACAGTACGCAATTTATTGAAACAACCCAAAATGATAAAAAGTCGTTCAAATTCTACCCAAAATTGATAATTATCTGCCTTTGAGACAATCTCCTGAATTACACGTGGTTTAAATAAAAATTTAAAGTTTAAAAAAAAGTTAAATTTTATAAAACTATATAAAATTATATAAACTTTTCATACTTTTTCTCATTTTGATATTTTTTTAATTTTCTTTGGTTTGTCTAAAATTTAAACGATATTTATTAATAAAATGTTTAAATAAACTCAAACGAATTTGATTTTGCTCATAAAGAAGTGATTAGAAGTAAATCATTTACAGCTGCAAATTTTACAATTTCATCTCAAAAGTTCAATCGCTCAGAACAGAAAAACTGTTGAATGATCAAATCAATAATTAAGCCTAATTTTAATCATATCACCCATAGTAATAAAATAGCTGTAAAAACCGTGAAAACGCCTTTTTTGACAAGCCTTTCTAAATTGATCTCAAATGTAAGAAAATGTGGTTTTTGGATAGTTCCAATGATTTTTGTATTTCACCATTTGAAATAAAATATTTGGTACTAACATCTTAAATCTAGAAGAAAGTAGCTTTTACATGTTTTTTATTTTGTGAAGATACGATAATTTTTACTTGCGATCAAGTTATGCATTCGTACAAAAAAAATTGAGATAACAATCAGACATGACATTACCATTATAGAGAATACCAAAAAAAGTGGGTGTCAGAATTCCGTATGTCTGTCTATATAGCATAAGGAGCTAAAGCTAAATGCATGGACCGATGAACAACAAACTTGGTATGAAGCATTTTTTGGAGACTCCGGAGGAGTTTTTGGAATTAATTTTTGTTTACCAAAAATAACGGTACCTTTCATTTCGGAAAAGTTTAATTTTCTCGAAAATGGCTCCAGCGATTTTGTTTGAAAAATTTAAAAATTATTTTTTGGGCAAGGTCTATCTTTCATGGAAAATTTTTAAAACCACTACGGTATACCTACCGTAGAACCGTTTTTATTTCAAATCTGATTTTCTGCCAAACTACTAATTCAATTTTAACGATTTTTTTTTTTACACAAATCATTTATATACGAGGGTGGGTCAATAATTCACTGAAAATTTACATGAATTTACATTTAATTTCAAATTCAAGAATGAGGTTATGATAGACGATATTTGAAAGGTTAGGTTAGGTAGAAATGGCTGTCAGGAAAACGACACACACTTAGACCACTTATTGGTCCGTTGTCATACCATGATTTTGCAAGGAAATTCCTCACTAATTAAACCAGTTGGAGCTTTTAATGAAGCGGTGGAGGTTGAAGATGTCAGTATTAATTAATTCACTAGTATCTTCTAAGAAATATTTTTCCAAGTATTTTTTACGTCTACTGTAAAGGGCAGGACATGAGCAGAGAAGATGTTGGATTGTTTCTTCTTCTTCCTCATCAAGGCAACATCTACAGAAGTCGTTAGAGAATACGCCAAGTCTAATAGCGTGTCTATCTATGAGGCAGTGTCCCGTTAGGACTAATAGGTTACAGAGCTGATATGCAATCTGCTTAGGACAGTACATTTTTTGAACGTTTTGGAACTAGCCTAGGCCAGGTCTGCTTGGTCGTTTGGCCTGTTATAATGTTTGACCATCTTGTGTTTGTTGCCTCTATAGCTTCTTGTTTTAGCATGAGTTTGCACGTTGCGATTGGTATACCAATACTTGCCTTGTTGGGTAAAATTGGTATAAGAGTTCCATTTCTGGTGAGTTCATCTGCTTCGCAGTTTCCCAAAAAATCTCTTTGACCCGGCACCCAAAAGAGGTGAATGTTAAACTGTTCTGACATCTCCATGAGAGATGATCGACAGTCGTGGGCAGTTACGGAGTTTGTGGAAACAGAAGCTACCGATTTAAGGGCGGCCTGGCTGTCGGAGAAGGTGCGGATATCCGATGTAGATATCACGTTTTTTTTTAGCCAAGTCAATACCTCTTTAATCACCATTATTTCCGTTTGGAACACGCTGCAGTGATTAGGGAGACGGAAGGAGAGACTAATATTAAGTCTTTCTGAGTAAACCCCGCCACCTACTCCTTCATTGGTTTTAGAACCGTCTGTGTAGAAATGAATTGAATTATCTCTCAGAACTCGGCATTGTCCCATTCTGATCTATTTGGGATGGTGACTTCATAATTATTAGCAAAAACCAATTGTGGGGTGGTGTAGTCGGAGCGACTGTGGATTGATCCGAATGAATTCAGAATATTTGTGTGGCCAATAGAGTTATTGGTCCATTGATAGATGGCTTCGAGACTAATAGCAGTGCTCGCGGCCACATGCTTGGTGAATATACATATCTATGCGTGGAAGATTGAGTAATATATCTAAAGCGGCGGAAGGGGTCGAACGGAGAGCTTCGCTGATACACATGCAGGCTGAACGTTGGACTTTGCTTAGCTTGTCGCGATATGTTACTTTTTCCAGAGCAGTCCACCAAACTGCTACCCCGTAAGTGAGAATAGGTCTGATGACCGCAGTGTATAGCCAGTGAGTTATTTTAGGGGACAGTCCCCATTTGTTCCCTATAGCTTTTTTGCAAAAGAAGAGTGCGACTGTGGCTTTTCTTATTCTTTCTTGTATGTTGGTTTTCCAGTTCAATTTGCTATCCAAAATAAGACCCAGATATTTGGCTTCGCTTACGAAAGTAAGTGGAACACCATTAATAGAGGGGGGGGGTCTAGTTGTGGAATTTTATATTTCTTTGTAAAGAGGACAAGTTCTGTTTTTTGAGGATTTACCCCCAATCCACAGTTTTTTGCCCATTTTAGTAGCTTATTGAGAGCAGTTTGCATTAGTTCTATTATAGTATAGAGATGTTTTCTGATACAGCAATGGCGACGTCGTCAGCATATGCAATCACTTTGAATCCATCTTGTTCTAGATTGACTAGTAGTTCGTTGACTACTAAGTTCCACAGGAGTGGGGAAAGTACCCCTCCTTGTGGTGTACCTCTACTAACAGATCTTGCTGAGAAGTCTCCTAGAGTTGAGTTTATGATTCTGCTTTTCAACATAAGGTCCATTAGCTCGCTCAGGGAGCTATCTACTTTAAGGTTCTTCAGTGCATTTGTGATTGCTTTGTTGCTGACGTTGTTGAACGCGCCTTCGATAACAAGAAATGCAATTAAGGTGAACTCTTTGTGATTGAGGGAATATTCAATAGTGCTGTTTTAACCGATTTAAATTTACAATAAGCGTGTTGTGCTGTAGATATAAGATTGGGATCTATGACATTACGCAAGTGGATATCAATCATTCGTTCTAGAGTTTTAAGAAGGAATGATGATAAACTGATAGGACGGAGGCTTTTGGGATTGACAATTTGCCTGCTTTGGGTATGAATACAACTATAACTTCTCTCAATAGGGCAGGGATGTGTTTCAAGTCTACACATCCATTCAGATATATCTCTAAGATGGGAATTAGAATATCTGATGCCATTTGAAGTTCGGCTGGTATTATACCATCTGGTCCAGCGGATTTGTATGGTTTGAAGGCGTTGATGGCCCACTTTAGCTTCTCTTGTAATCAGACCGAGATTGTTTTTTGAATTTGTGTCTGGCCCTAATGGGTCGACTTTGTTTATAATGTTTCAGCTACCTGGAAAGTGAGTATCTAGTAGCAAATTGAGGGATTCTTCACAGGAGTTGGTCCAGGCCCCGTTATTTGTTTTTAAGGTACTGGGCATTAAAGGGTTTGTTGAGAGAATTTTTCTTAATCTAGAGGCCTCTGAAGAGTCTTCTATTTTTTTCACAGAAATTTCTCCAAGAAGATGTTTTACATTTTCTTAGCTTTTTTTTGTAGACTTTGAGGGATTCTTTGTATAGGTCCCAGTCTGAAATATCATTGACTTTGTTGTCGAGATCGATTGTATTTGAGGGATAACTTAGAAATTCGGTTTTAAGTAAGCTTTTCAGAGTTTCCCCGTATTTTTGCCAGTTAGTTTTGCGATAGTTTCGCAAAACTAACTTTCACGAAATAAAAAGAAAGGTAGGCCTAAAAACTCCTGGTACAAGCAAATACAAAAACACCAGCATTCAGTTGGCCTTAGAAATGGAACAATACAAAACCGGGAGGCTTGCCGCCGAATTCTGAGGTCAACCCGGCGAACCCCACAGGCGGATCACTAGTGTGAAGCAGATACGTGGGATAGTTATGATCCCCTCTACATCGAGATCATAACAGCCGAGAAAAAGGAAGAAGAAGTTTTGCGATAGTTTCGGAATGCTAACTGTTTAGTAGTTACATAATTAAGACTAAATTGGATGTATCTATGATCGGAGAACGAATGTTCTTCAGATACTTTCCAATTCAAGATACTTTGATGAATAGAATCGGAGACAATAGTAATGTCTAGTACTACTTGTCGGTTTCTGGTAACGAATGTTGGTTCATTGCCAGTATTACTTACTATCAGGTTAGTACTCAAAATAAAATCAAAAAGTGACTCACCTGTATCATTTATGTTGGTACTTCCCCAGACCGTGTGATGGGCGTTTGCATCGCAACCAATTATGAGGCAGATCTTTTGCCGCTCAGCGTCAGCTATGATTCTCCGTAGTTTATCACAAGGGAGAGGACCGAGGCGGTCATGGCCGAGATATGCCGGCGCAATCCAGATTGTTCCTTGGTCAGTTTGCAGTCTGACCGCGGTTACATCTCGATCGCTGTAATTAGGGAGTAAATATACATTAGCATTACTTCTTGCTAATATGCATGATCTGGGGTCACCTTTGTTCGTTGCATATAGCAAGTTGTACCCAGGAAGTTTGAACTTAGGAGTTCATCTTCACTGAGTAGAATCTTGTTGAGATAGTCGTCTGTTTCCATCTCAACATCGGAACTGTCTGACACTGGAGCCGTTACGGGTGGCGGTTTAGAACCTGAGGCGACCTCCTCAGTTGGGGAGATCACCGGAGCATCAACTTCCATTGATGGAGCGTTGATATTTAAGGCGATATCCCCCTCCGAGGAGAGAACCTCAGGTGCTGGAGGTGCAGCTTTTGCAGTCTCCTCATCTTTTTTTATAGATCCTTAGGGTTGTGGAAGTCCATCCAAACCTTATCTGACTTTGGTTCGTAGGTAGGGGAGCCAAGGACTCCTTATTGATGACGATAATTGCCGATCTATTAGGGCCCGTTGGTTCCTCCAGCTTTGCGACTTTCCAGTCGTGAGTGGGTAGGGATGGGTTTCCAAACTGGATCATTTTTAGAACAGTTTCCTTGCAGGCTAGATCAGCTGGGATACTGATACGAGCTCTAGGTCTGCAAGGAATATCTTCCTTTGCCACAACCTCTAGCTTGGCATCAGGCCATAGCCCCTCTAGTCTGCTTATAGCAAGCTTATATAGATCGCATGATCTCTTGTCACCGAATGCGACAAGCTTGACGCGACCTCAACAACAGTTTGTTTGAGACCATCGTCCATCGGTCAAAAGAGATCATGCCATCGACATTACTTCTATGGATAACTGCGAGGATAGACTTGTCCTTAAGAACGTCACTAAAGGACAGGTCTTTCCTAGTGTGAGTGCTGGAATTAAGCACTTTTTGTCTTTTAGGTTCCGAGACGGAATCTTCAACAGACCTTTGTCGCTTTGACGTTGAGTCTCTGCCGGTCAACCTTTTTTTGAGAACAGCTTTTGCCCATTCTAACTTGTTGGATTGCTCTGGGGAACGTTCGGCTATAGGTATAAAACTTATTTCTCTATAGATCCCTTTTGCGTTCCTTATGTCATTACGGGCCGCTGGAGAGCGGAGGTGGAGCTATGAGAGACAGCTACACTGCCGCTGGGGATTTGAGCACTATTAGGGTCAAGAAGAGGTCTGCTTTGACCAGAGGTGAGACTGTAAGAGACAACCGTATTACTGGTCAAAACAGCCCCTTCTGGACCCACAGAGTGAACTATTGCTGCATTTGGAGTAGTAATTCTGGGACTATGTTCCTCGGCGGAAGCATGACTATGAGAGACAGCCTTACTTCCGTCGGGGAGTGGAGTAAACAACATGTCCTAAAGAGGTTTGTTTTGACTGAGGGTGGATTCGTAAGAGACGGTCCGTTTTTCAGTCATAGCATCCCCTTTCGGGCCCGTAGAATTATCTACATTGGTTTTTGGGGTTTCAGTAGTACTGTAAGAGACAGCCGTGCTTTCACTGGTGGGAGCTAATTTCTTCAAAGACGAATGAGGGTTAGCGCTAACTAAGGTAGCAGGGTTAGGATTGGTAGTTGTTCGCCGGCCTCCAGTTTTGCACTTTGAAGTCTTTCTGGAGGCTAAGGTCGACTCACTTTTCCTTTTGTTTTTGTCAGCGTTTCTTTTTCTTTCCGCCGAGCTAACTTTTGTCACTGGCCTCTTTCGAAGCCAAGCCCTCCCGGCAGTCGCGACATCTGCCGACACTTGAACGTATATTATTATTATTATTATTATTATTATTATTATTATTATTATTATTATTATTATTACTATTATTATTATTATTATTATTATTATTATTATTATTATTATTATTATTATTATTATTATTATTATTATTATTATTATTATTATTATTATTATTATTATTATTATTATTATTATTATTATTATTATTATTATTACAAATTCTTTATTTGATCAAAACTCGAAATACATTTGAAAAATTATATAAGAACATTAGCATGGCAAAAAATATATTTGCCGTCTGCCTGAAAATTGACATTTATCGAGAATAAAAAAAGAAAGTTTAAGATTAGATATACTAAATTTATAAATAGATTATGTAGACAATTGAATAAATAGATTGAATTTAAATAAGCATAATATCCAAGTTTATAATATACATTTCCTCGTTACATCACTTGAACGTATATCCCCGTTCGATTTTCATTATTTTCGTTAGCTTTATCCATTTTTGTTTTTCAAGTTTTTTAACATTGAGGTTATTGTAGAGTTATGTTTGTGATGAGATCCTGCAGCTGGATTGCTGGAGGATCCCACGATAAGCACCCCCACCACGACAAGGTCAACTCATAGGGGGTGATATTTGAAATAAGTGCACTAAAATTTTCAGATAGATAAGCACTTTGAAAAAAGTGCACTAAAATTTTCAGATAGATTAGTCGAATAGTGTTATCGGTACAGCGATTCAAATAAAAAGCATTCAAATAGTTTTCTAAAAATAAAAAAATCGAAATTTCGTGTTTTGGTTTAACATTATTTTTTTGATAAAAAAAAGCACAACAGAAACCAAGTAATGGCTTCAAAAATATTATGGAGATTCCTCTCCATCTATTGGAACTATCCACCACTGGTTCAGAAAGTTTTGGTGGTAATACACCTGCTGAACTGAAACGGTGGATAAAAACCATGGTTTGATATTGGACGATCGGCGAGTGAAAGTAAGTCAACTGGTAAATAGTACGGTCTTATCGCTTGGATCATTCATTTCCATTTTACATAAGTATTTGGATGGAAAAAAAAAGTTTTTGGATTTATTTTTTTTTTTAAATCAAATTTTTGAAAACTGTACTCTGAATTTTTTTGAAATTTGAGTTTTAGATGTTGATTCGTAATTTCTACAAAATTGCATACCACTTTTATTTTTTTGAATATTTTTTTCAAAAAATTATTTAAAAAAAATATGTACATTTTTTTTAAAAAACGGCTCAAACGACTTTGAAAATTTGTTTTTCTAAAAATGTATCTTAGTAGAAAAATCAAATTCATTGTTTTGAGCTCAATTTGTTTTCAGATTTTGTTTTTTATTTTTGAAACACGAATTTTTCTTTTTTTTTTTCAATAACTTTTCAAATTTTTTTTCAATTACTTTAACAACTTTAACCCTTAGAGCAAGTTTGTGTGACCCATTGTGCATTTTATTTTACCTATTAAAAATCACTAAACAAATCACGATTTTTTTTTGTTCCTTTAACGCTCGGTTAAATTTTATGGTTATGTAACTCATGTATTAAATTTAACCGAGCGTCAGCCTTTAACCTGACTATTAAATTGTATTGGTAGGATGAAATAAGTATAATTCAGTTGAATATTTAAGTGAGCTCCAAATTTGATTATTAGTAAGGCCCTTAGAAAATAAAATTTACTAATAACACTGGTCAACAAAATTTAACTTTTTTTTTGCCACAAGAACCAAAATATACTTTTCTAGTAGTTTTTGGGGTGCTGAATCCGAATCTGAAGTCAGAAAAATTTAATTGGCCTCCGTTTGTTAAATATTACCGTTATAAAATGCTAAAAAACGTCATTTTGGCTGTTTTCGAGATTCTGTTTTTATGTGGGGTAATTCATTATAAACAAATTTGTAACGGTTATTATATCAACATATATTCTTCTTTCAAAAACTGTTTAAATTTTCCCGATATCTATTTTATTGCTCGAGATATCTTAAGTTTAATTTAATAAGCCAAAGAGAAACTAAACTTAATCTAAAGTATAAGTCACTGGTCACTGAATTTTTGCCACAAGAACCAAAATATACTTTTCTGAAGGTTTTTGAGTTGCTGAACTCAAGTCCGCAATCGGAAAAATTCTATTTGCCTATATAACCGTTATAAAAAAAAAAAACCTTTTTTTGTATTTTATATACATATTTCGGAAAGATTTAAGCATTTTTTGAAAGAATAAAACTAAAACTCTTATATGCAACGTTACAAATTTATTCATAATGAATTACTCCACATAAAAACATAACCTCGAAAACAGCCAAAATTACGTTTTTTGACATTTTCTAACGGTAATATTTCAAAAACGAAGGCCAATCAAACTTTTCTGTCTTCAGATTCGGATTCAGCACCCCAAAAACTACTAGAAAAGAATATTTTGGTTCTTGTGGCAAAAATTTGGTGAATAAAACTACTTTTTTCAGAATTCTTTGGTGGCAAACGATTACGTTCATCTTCGTCAAATGTATTAATCATAAAGTGAAGTTATAAGCGTGGTCTAATGTTCGGTATTCGGCCGAATCACTATTCAATTTCCCCCCTTTGGAATCATATATAAATAAAGTTTGAGCCAAATCGACTTATTGGTTTGAGTTCTTAGGTACCTGATTTACAATATTACGTTGAGTTTCTCTTAACGCTTTTCTTTTTTCGTTAATTCTTTTTAAATTGTTACGCATTTCCTAACAATGCAAAAATATATATATAAAAAAAGTAATCTCTATTGGGATACGAAGAGCAAAAGTAAGAAGAGCTAACAGGACTATTAAAATCAGGTTAACTTTCATGCCCTATAAGCTAGGATATACAGCAATAATATTTAATTTTTTTTAAATTCTCGTCGTTAGTAAAAATTGCTTGTTTTTAGTTTCGAGTTATTATGGATACGTTTATATGTCGGCTAACGTTTCAATGTTTTTGTTTGATATTTGTTTCATTTTTTTATGCAGGTGGCCATGGCACAGAGGAATAGGTGGATGACTTCAGGGCCAGACATCGTGGGTTCAAACCCAGCGGTCGGCTCAGAAGTTTTTTCTAAATCGCCAGCTTAACTGAAGCCACCTGTGCGATAACATGAGACAATTGTCAACGATGTCTCCCCTCTGTGCCACGTAGTTATGTGTTATATGTGTTTCTGTTGTTCTTTCTCTTCTTTGTCTCTCTCTGTTGTATAAGTCTTGTGCTGTATCAGCAAAATGGACTAAGTTTCCGAAGCTGTATGTGTGTCTTGTCCGTAGATTAATCTTCGGATTAAGTTAATATGTAATGTAATGTAATGTTTCATTTTGTATGTATGAGTAAAATTTCCTTATTTTCTTTTTTCAATTATAGGATGTCGATACGATTTATTTTTGCTTGATATTTGTTTCTTATGTTTGTATTATTGAAATTTCCTTTTTTATAAACAATTTTTTGAAAACATAATTAACAATTAGGAGAAGAATTTTACAAGCTCCATTCTCTCTGGGGATTTTTTAGTACATCCAATTGCCGAAAAAAAAATAAAAAATACTGGCACTAGAAACTATCTGTATATTTATTATTCAATGGTTTTATTTGTAAATTCAAAAATAGAGAAAATATTTTATATGAATTATTTTTTACAGAATAGAGGAATATATATGTTCAGGCTGGATGAAGAACGTGTGGTAGATGCTACACTCTCTGGTGGCTTAGCTCGTTACATCAATCATTCTTGCAATCCAAATTGTGTGACTGAAATAGTCGATGTTGACAGAGAATATAGAATTATTATTTTTGCCAAAAGAAGAATCAACAAAGGAGAAGAGGTTCTTATTTTTCAGATTTTTAATGACTTCAATTTATTTTGTTTAATATTTTTTTAGCTATCGTACGATTATAAATTTGACATTGAAGATGATGCTCATAAAATATCTTGTATGTGTGAAGCACCGAATTGCCGAAAGTGGATGAATTAATATTAATTTAATTAATATTTGATAAAGATTTGATAATATTAGAATGTACCATAATTAATATAAGAACTAAAGTTGCCTTTGTGCAGAAAATTTTAAATCTGCACGCATATAAGTATTAGGTTATTAGCTGTTGTAAAAATAAAATAAATAAATGAAATTGGTACATAACTTTTTTTAAAACGCTTTTTTTTATTATAAGCACATTCTCAAAAGTTTCCCTTCAAGCAATCGATGGTAAAAAACTATCGATAGATTTTCATTCCACAAGTTTATTAGTTCTAAATGTCATTATCAATCATTTTATTTTTATGAAAATCACCACCAGATTTTCATCAAAATATCATTTTCCTTCACTCCACTCAGGATTAAACTTTGGATTTACTCTTTGTTCTTCAGTGATGGAAGGAAAATGAGAGAGAGAGATTTTAAAACTGTTGGTCATTTTTTATATGAAGAAACCTTACCTTACAAATTCTTAAACAAATGTCAATTACTTAAGTAGTGTGCAACAATAATTAGTCTAAGAGCCAGGAGCAGATTTCTTGCGTGAGAGGTAACCGATTCATATGAATGTCAGAGGTAGCGTGGGTAATGGTGATGACGAATACCTTAGTCTGCCTGCATTTATTTGGGCCGTTGTCGAGAAAAAGCGCATCAAAAGTACCATTTTTCTGAAAATCGATTTAGTGAGGGTAACCACTTAAAATTTATTGATAACCAACGCCACATATTCACTGATAACAAATATACCAATGGCAGACATTTTAAGTGCGGCCAAAGCCATGGCAGACTGTCCCGAAAATGCGTTTTTTTTTGCGTTTTTAGACTTTGGGGTAACCACCTAAAATTAATCGCATCCTATAGCGGTGGACTCCCTGATAACAAAAACACCCATGGCAGACATTTTGAGTGTGGCCAAACCCCCGGCAGACGGTTTTGAAAATGCAGTTTTTCTGAAAATTGATTTATTTAGGGTAACCACTTGAAATTAGTCGCATCCTGTAGCGGTGGACTCCCTGATAACAAAAACACCCATGGCAGACATTTTGAGTGTGGCCAAACCCCCGGCAGACGGTTTTGAAAATGCAGTTTTTCTGAAAATTGATTTATTTAGGGTAACCACTTGAAATTAGTCGCATCCTGTAGCGGTGGACTCCCTGATAACAAAAATACCCATGGCAGACATTTTGAGTGTGGCCAAACCCTCGGCAGACGGTTTTGAAAATGCAGTTTTTCTGAAAATTTATTTATTTTACTTTTTCACATAACTCGCGTATTATTGGACCTAGCAGAAAAAATTGTATAGCAATCTTAAAGATAATTGAATTTCCTACAGAATATGTTAAATAAGTTTTTTCGATTAAACCTTCGGTTTAAGAGTTAGGGTGGTTTTTTTGAAGCAAGTCAAAGGGTGATTTTCTTATTTTCGTCATATCTCTTTTATTTGAGCTTTTTTAAAAATTAATTTGAAGTAAAAGTTGTAGATCTTTTTATTACCTTCATTTATTACATTAACGGTTTTTCGATTTGACAGACCGTTTTCGATCTGTAGGAAAAAAACTTCAAAAAGTTTGCAATTTTTTATATAGCTTTTTCCTATATAAAAAATTGCAATCTTTTTGCCCCTCCCCGCCTAAAACTATACAATTTTTTTCTTGCCTGAGTGCAACCTACACGCCTAGGTTTTTTGTTACATCTATTGCAAATTACCCTGTACTATGTAGAACCTTTTTCCTATATAAAAAATTGCAAACTTTTTGAAGTTTTTTTCCTACAGATCGAAAACGGTCTGTCAAATCGAAAAACCGTTAATGTAATAAATGAAGGTAATAAAAAGATCTACAACTTTTACTTCAAATTAATTTTTAAAAAAGCTCAAATAAAAGAGATATGACGAAAATAAGAAAATCACCCTTTGACTTGCTTCAAAAAAACCACCCTAACTCTTAAACCGAAGGTTTAATCGAAAAAACTTATTTAACATATTCTGTAGGAAATTCAATTATCTTTAAGATTGCTATACAATTTTTTCTGCTAGGTCCAATAATACGCGAGTTATGTGAAAAAGTAAAATAAATAAATTTTCAGAAAAACTGCATTTTCAAAACCGTCTGCCGAGGGTTTGGCCACACTCAAAATGTCTGCCATGGGTATTTTTGTTATCAGGGAGTCCACCGCTACAGGATGCGACTAATTTCAAGTGGTTACCCTAAATAAATCAATTTTCAGAAAAACTGCATTTTCAAAACCGTCTGCCGGGGGTTTGGCCACACTCAAAATGTCTGCCATGGGTGTTTTTGTTATCAGGGAGTCCACCGCTACAGGATGCGACTAATTTCAAGTGGTTACCCTAAATAAATCAATTTTCAGAAAAACTGCATTTTCAAAACCGTCTGCCGGGGGTTTGGCCACACTCAAAATGTCTGCCATGGGTATTTTTGTTATCAGGGAGTCCACCGCTATAGGATGCGATTAATTTTAGGTGGTTACCCCAAAGTCTAAAAACGCCAAAAAAAACGCATTTTCGGGACAGTCTGCCGGGGCTTTGGCCGCACTTAAAATGTCTGCCATTGGTATATTTGTTATCAGTGAGTATGTGGCGTTGGTTATCAATAAATTTTAAGTGGTTACCCTCACTAAATCGATTTTCAGAAAAATGGTACTTTTGATGCGCTTTTTCTCGACAACGGCCCAAATAAATGCAGGCAGACTAAGGTATTCGTCATCACCATTACCCACGCTACCTCTGACATTCATATGAATCGGTTACCTCTCACGCAAGAAATCTGCTCCCGGCTCTCGGTCTAAATGTACCTACTCTCATTTGAGAGGAGGAAAGCACAGGGGAACCCGTCAAAAGTGTGAAAACAAAAAGTATTCACGACTTTTAGTAGCGACAAAACTTCGAAAAATGGAAAACTATTATTTTGACCGGGTTTTGAGCTGGCAACAGTAACAAAGAGAAATGAGAATTTATGAAGATAAAAATGGGGGTTGTTCATTTCTTATTGGTCAAGAAGGAATACATAGATGAACTATTTATTAGATGAGGTTGGGGTCTCAGAAAAAAAAGAGAATATATAGATATTCATAAGGAAAAGAGGTCTTAATTCAATTTTCAGTCTCGCAGCTGCGATGAGCGAGGTAACAGTTGGAGTTGGAGTGCGCTCGATTATTTATTTTTAGTATTAGGGAGAGTTTACTTAGCTTGGAAAAAATATTATTAAAATTCAACGATTAGACTAACAATGACGTGCTATACCTTCTTGTAAAGCCAAGAACTAACTTATTCATTTTTTTATTAAATAAAGCTGTTTTAAGTAATGATTTTTGAAAAATTTGTTTTCAAAGTCAAAACTCAACAAACAAATTATGTAATTAACTACAAAATTTGTTTTCAAAAATCATTAGTCTTATGTCAAAACAGTAAACCGGACCCAAAATGTTTTGTCGTTTTTGGAGAAATTTAAAAAAAAAAACCAAAACTATTTTTTTATAATAAAATTTTTAATTTTTTTGTCTCTAGGTGTGATACCAATTACAATTAGCAATGATTTAAGAAAATGCCTTTTTTTGCTCTTTTTACTTTTACTCATGATAATGATGATTTCTTTGTTTATACTTTAGGTAGAAATTTCATTGAAAAGTCAGAAAAAAGCGTTAGAAAAAAAACTATGATATCTATTTTGGTTGCTCAGATATTAATTTTTAAAGGCTATTCCGTTTTTCTTGCCCATGACAATTTTTTTACTTTGAAGCCTATTTACCTACTTCAGGAAATGTGTGATAAAAATTGTGTTTTATACATATATGTACATCTTTGTATATCAATTCCATAGTACTATTACCACTCAAGATTTTGTGTTTTCTGTCCAAACCACCGGATCGCTGCAGTCGCGATGTATTCTTGCAGTTTTTGGTCAAATGGTGTGTGGAGAATAAGAGAGGAGCAAAAAAACAAAAAGTCAGAGATACCCAAAAGAGATGAGAAACTTCTGACGTCATACGCGGTTTGCCTACAAGCTGCTTTAGACATTTTTGGATAAGTATGCGTGAAAAAATATACATTTTTGGCGAAGTATGCGTGAAAAATTCACATTTTTGCTTAGGTGTGCGGAAAAACACCGTGGCTACACTATGTGTGTTTTTCACATTTATTCACGAATACAAAAGAGATTACAACAACACGAAATAAACAAATGGGTTTTGGGGGGTAAAACGTACGAAAGTTTCCCATCTCCTTTGGGTATCTCTGCAAAAAGTCTTTATTTTATTCTATTTTGTTTTATGTTACCATTCTTTTTTAAAAGGGGTATTTTCTTTCATACATTTTCTTGCTTCTTGGGAATGAGGAAACTGTTAAAATATTGAATAGAGAGCAAAAAATGTATTCATGTGTTGTCTTTTCGTTTTTATTTGTATGTATTGTATATGAATTCATACACAATGATCTTGATGCAGGTTGTTTTGATTTTTCTGTTTTGAAACTTTTTTTGATCTTCTTAAATTTTTAAAGAAGTAAAGGATTGCAATATTTCATATCAATTTCGGAATTGATATACAATAATTGCATTTTTTGTTCATGTTTGGCATTATTGTATTCAAATTTCATTTTTGGAATTATTTTTAATTTTTTTGGTTAGGTATTTTGATTTTTGCGTTTTGAAACTTTTTTAGCTTTTCTTAAATTATTAAGGAAGTAAAGGATTAAGGTGATTTGGGTTTAGCCGATGATAAATTTTAAACTGAGGTTCGGTGGTTGGGCGTTGGAAAACTATCTCCACAGGTAGGTATTTTGTGGACATTTTGCACTTTTTAAATTTAAGATTGTGAAGCTTGTGGTGCATGTACCGTTATGTGTGATATATCAAATGAAAGGGGTTGGGTGGGCGAAAAAGTGGGTTGGGTGTCAAAAATCGTGGTTTTTTACGATTTCTGTCAAAAGTAGACCTATCGAAAAAAAGTTAAAATCAAAAGTTGTAGATCGTAAAAATGTCTACAACTTTTACTCAAACCATTTTTTTATATAACCTCAAAATATTGAAAAAATGCAAAAATACGATTTTTTAATTTTTTATTTTTATTTTTTACAAAAATAGCTGAATTTTAACAAAACTTGGTCAAACATTACTTTGTTATATTTTCTATGTACATATTTAAAATTAAAAACGTGATGTGATAGAATTTTTTTGACTTCGGATTCGAGCTCAGCGCACAAAAAACCATTAGAAAAACATATTTTGATTTCTATAAAAAAAACTTTTTGGCTAGTGAAATTGCGCAAGGCATTCGATTTTTTCTGCCCTGTTCGATTTCACTAGTCAAAAAGTTTTTTTTTATAGAAATCAGAATATATTTTTCTAATCAAAATTCAAATTTCAAAAAATCTCAAACTTATAGAACATTTAGTCTATGACCGTGCGCATGCCCAAGACCAGCCACCAGTATTCTCAGTAATGAAATGTAGACATGGTTGGCTTTAAAAAAATTCTAAGATAAAAAACATTGATATTTTTGATTTTTTTGATGAAAACTGATTGGGTTCAAAAAATTCTAGCTCTTTTTGTAGACGTCGCACAGACATAAGCGATATAAATATTTTCAGCTGAAATAATAAGCTTTCAGATAGTATACAATTTATTATATGCTGTTAAATAAAAAAAATGGATTTTCTGGTGATGGAAGTGATTTTTTCACTTTTTGCATGAGAAATGATTGTTTCTAATGAAATTATTTTAATACTTATTGCGCATTGTAAAAATTTAAAAATGGTTTTATTCTTTGGAAGAAATATTTGACTTTTTAATGGTATAACTTTTTGTGTAAGCTTTTCAAATAAAAAATTAATATAATGGGACACCAATTGCCGATCAGTATTTTCGACTTTTTCTGTTAATTTTTGAGTTTTTGTCTATAACTTGAAAAGCAAGCCGAGTTTGAAAATTTATATTAAGTAATTTTTTTAGATAATTGAATTTCCTATCGATGTGTATGCTTAAAAAAAATTAAAATTGAAATATTGTAAAAAAACTAAAGAAAAACTATTCATAAAAGAGAAAAAAACGAAATTTTTGATATTTTTACTAAATGGTCTATTTTTATGATTTGAGCATTTATACATGTTAAGGAGAAAAGAAGATACTTTATCTTTCAACATAATGGTCACAAAAATTGTATACGGCTAAAATTGGATAAAATATGAACTTTCAAAATCTACTGAAGTTTGAAGATTTTTGACTACAGATGGAAAACGGTCTGTCTAACCGAAAAACCGGTAGTGTAAAAAATGAAGGTAATAAATAGATTTACTATTTTAACTTCGAACAAATTGTCAAAAAAAGCTCAAATAAAAGAGATAACATTATATATGAATGTTCATAATTGATATACAATGGAGATATGACTAAAATAAAAAATCACCCTTTGACGTGTTTAAAAAAGAACACCCTAACTCTTAAACCAAAGAAATAATCAAAAAAAGTTATTTAACTAGGTATATTGTAGCAAATTAAATTATCTTCAAGTTTGGCGAACATTTTGTTTCTGTAGATTCAAAAACACACGAGTTATGAGAAAAAGTAAATTTTTATAGGTAGACACTTTTTCGATACTTTTTCGAGTCCTGAAGTCAAAATGCATTTACTAATTTTTCCCAGACCCCATTTAATAAAATCTATGTAACTTTCCCGTACTTTAGGGCCATTACTCTACACCCTTTTTGCTTAGCATACCTACCTATAAAAAGAAACAAAATCATCAACAAATTAAAGCTTACGATCAGAATTTAAATCAAATACCAAATCCTGAAAATCAAAACATCAAAACAAAAAAATCCTACATACCTACACAAGCAAGCAACAAGGTCACAAATGAAAATACACACAACACACCCAAAATCTCTTGAACATGAAAATTCATATACAAAGACCACACGACAAAAAAATATTCATAAACACACATTACCTGCTAGCAAGAGACAGTATTTTCTCTTTATCTTCTTCCTTCTACTTCTTATAAAAAAAAACCTTAGCAGCAACTACCTAGTAAGAAACAGTTTACCAGAGATACTCAAAGGAGATGGGAAACTTTCGTACGTTTTACCCCCCAAAACCCATTTGTTTATTTCGTGTTGTTGTAATCTCTTTTGTATTCGTGAATAAATGTGAAAAACACACATAGTGTAGCCACGGTGTTTTTCCGCACACCTAAGCAAAAATGTGAATTTTTCACGCATACTTCGCCAAAAATGTATATTTTTTCACGCATACTTATCCAAAAATGTCTAAAGCAGCTTGTAGGCAAACCGCGTATGACGTCAGAAGTTTCTCATCTCTTTTGGGTATCTCTGCAGTTTACTATCTTTATTTTCTTCCACCTACTACTATTGTCATTTTATTATTCTGTATTTTCTTATTCTTTATTTTCTCATTCTTTGTCGATTCCTTCTCCTTCCCCGTTTTTGCTTCTCGTTCCAACTTGGCTTCTTCTTTCTGTGCAGATTTCAACAAAACTGCTAGAAAAATGATTCGTTTCCAGACATTGGGATGGCGCTAGTAAATTCTGGGTTCGTGACAGTACTATGAAAATTTATATACAAAGTGTACATTTATACATATATGTAAACAAATTTTTTAAATTTTATTTTATTTTAAATGCAGCAACAAGATTTTCCACTTCAACTAATCGCATCATATTACCAACAGCTGTTAGTTTATTAAAGCATGTATGTAGGTAGGACCTCAGTAAAAAAAATCAGTATTATTTTCCAAATCCAAACATTAATATGTACGTAATAGTCTGTGCAAAAGGAAATAATATCGATTTCTGTAAACATTCCACCAATAAGAAATTACGAAACTTTTCATTTTGTTTGAGACCCCCACCCTAGAGTCTACTTCTATGTAGAGATGAGTAGTTCCGGAGCCAAATAGTTCCTGGAACTAGTTCCAAGTGAGGAACTCGTTCCACAAAATTAATTTAAACAGTTCCATCGTTCCGAGTTCCGACACCATGGTATAAAAGACAAGGTATGATCATTAGAGCCGCCATCTTACAAAATGGGGTAGTAAGGTTTTAACGTTTGGCATTTGGCAGAGTCAAAGCAACAACAATTTCCAAGACAAATTTGTTTACAACAACAATTTCAATGGGCTGGGCTGTCAAAACCTTAAGTAGCCATAAGTTTTGACAGTTCTCGATACTGAGTTTTTTCTAATGATCATACCTTCTCTTTTTATACCAAGTTCCGACACAGCCACACACAAAAGAAAGAAAGAAAGAAAGAAGAAGAGGAACAAGAAACAAAACGAAAGCGAACATGTCTCTGTCTTTGTTTGAAACACACACACGCATGTCATAGAATTCTTATCCAAAGCCAACACACATGGCTGTGAACGAGTTGAACGCCAAAAATTCACAAACCAAAACCACAACTACACTCTTATGAATCATGCTCACGGACATGGAACTACATTAATAGTTCCAGTTCCATGTCTTCCATCAGGAAAAAGTATTTTATTTCATACTATCCCTTCAAGCAAACAGGTCCGACCTCGGTCCGAATCCGCTCCGCCTGGGGCGGAGCTGAGTCCGACTTCGGATCAGAAACTGGTCCGAAGGCGGCTCAAATTAGTATGGAAATTATAATCACCGCGAAGTCGATTGCATATGTATTGGTGTGGTGAAAATCTCCATTCCGAGAAAACGGAGCCGAAGGCGGACCTGAGCCGGAGCAGCGAAAACCTACCAGAAAGAGGAATAAGAAAGGGATGACATTTCGCATTTGCGACCAAAAAAAGAACAAGATTTATTTTTTTTTCACTGAAACTGTTTTATTTTTTATTTTATTTTGGCAAGCGAAATTTTCACAATAAATACAATACATTTTTTTTCATTTTATTTCATTTGTTGCTGCTGCTGTTGTTGGTGTTTCTTTAGATGCCGAATCGCATGTTTCACCTGCCTTTTCCGTCATCATTAGAGATTACATCTACAACACAAGCAGAAACACATCACTTTAATCCAAACATTTTGAGCGATATATACAACATACCTTTTTTTGTTTCCATATTGTTTATAATTTGATATAATTATTTATAATTATACTAATATGTATTATGCTAACAACGACACGAGACACGACGCGACTATACACTTCAACAAAAAATAACAAAATGACGCTTTTGCTCTTGTTGGCTATGTCTGTCTTTATTTTTTTTTCTTTTCTCTTTTTTCACCACGATTCTCGTTCGACTTTGTGTTCATACACAAAAAGTTGCAAGTGTGTGAGTGCAACCCCGATTTTCGCGGTCTGAGGTCGGAGTTTCTTTGTTGAACTCAGTTTTCTTGCTTGAAGGGATTTCTTGATATTTCCGCGGAACTAGTTCCGACCGAAAAAGGAACCGTTCCATGTTCGTTCCGGCTTTGGAACTGTTTTGCGCATCTCCACTTCTATGCACTTATTTCTTTTTAATGGAATGGAATATATAGTATTATATTCCATGGTATAAAAACAGAAGGTATGATCATTAGAAAAAACTCAGTATCGAGAACTGTCAAAACTTATGGCTACTTAAGGTTTTGACAGCCCAGCCCATTGAAATTGTTGTTGTTAACAAATTTGTCTTGGAAATTGTTGTTGCTTTTGACTTTCCCAAATGCCAAACGTCAAAACCTTATTACCCCATTTTGTAAGATGGCGGCTATAATGATCATACCTTGTCTTTTTATAACATGATCATATTCCATTCCTTTTAATTTTTTTTTAACACCTGGGGGGCTATTACATAATACGAAACGAACGGCAAAACAACGATAGCCACGACAAACGATAGTCGCGACAAAGAGCGACTATATAAAACGATAACGCATAAAAGAAATTGTACCAGATGAAACAGGAAAAAAAAACCCTTTTTCAAGCGCAACTAACTTCACTCCTATTTGTGACTGTCAAAATTGGCTCAATAAACAAACAAAAAAAAGTAAATTAAATTTCTAATCTTTGCTAAAAATTTGTTTTCAGAGTGTATTTGTAGATTTTCCACAAGTGGACATAAATAAAAAAATGGCTTATATAATTTTACTTGTGTTTAAAAGAACATACGCGCTTTTCAAGCCATCGATGTATTTTTCCGGAGGTGCACTTGCTTTGAGAGTGTCTGCGAAAATGTTCCAAAGTATTTTGGATTTAGCCTTGGCTTGGGTGTTTGGCAAGGTCGAGATTGTTTTCCATACATTTGAAAAGAAAATCCATTTGTTCGCGGCCTATTAAATGTATAAAATATTTTATTATTTTTATTTTTCATTTCCAAATATAATGTATTCACATTTTTTTGCCGAACAGGAATATCACTGGCAGACACGAAATATTTTTAAACGACGAATAAAAAATGTATTTATTTACATCTTCTCTTCCAATTAGTTTTTTATTTTAATTATTTCAAGAGGAATACCACTAGTAGACACAAAATATTTTCCACAACAAAACCAAAACGAAAGCCAAACGACAGCAAAATGTCAGTCGTATTGAAAAACGAGTATCGTTCAGCCTTAAACGATTATCGTTTTACGCAGTCGCGTGTCATCGTTTTTATACGATAATCGTTTTACGGAGTCGCTTTTCAACGATAACGAGCCGATTTAAACGATAATCGTTTTACGTAATAGGCCCCCTGTACCTACTTGAAATCCAACCAAAAAAAAACAAGCTTTAAGGACTTTGCACATGAGAGCGACCAACGAATGAACGAATGGACGAACAAACGAGATTTAACACATTTCTACGACTCAATTTCAAACAAAAAATGATTCAAATTATAAGAAACCAATTGATACTAATGTTAGAATACTAAAATTTGCATTTTGTTTGCTAAAATAAGAAAAAATTGTAAAAACAATTTGGTAGTTACGAATTGCAGTTTGGTTGCTACGAATTGTCAAACTCTATTCGCGTTCCACATACCATCCACACTACAACGAATAAATTGTTCGCGCGCGACTTAACCTCAAAATTACTCTTGTTTTTGTTTTCTATTCTGGTCATGGCTGCGGAGAACATGGAGAAAAGGGTAATTACAAATTAAATAAAAACACAAATAATTTTTTAAATATCATGAATATTCATATGACTTAAATATTTATAGGAATTTGACGAAAAACTAATTTTGGAAGTTGAAGCCAATCCAGCTTTGTACAACAAAAGCGAACGTTCCTACTCCGACCGCTACAAAAAGGAAGAAGGATGGCAAAATATTGCAATTTTTTTTTTGAGTACACATCCCTGAACCCAATTGCCAATTCGTCGCTGTCTGCGAATTGAAAGTCATGTGAAAGATATGTCAAAATATGCGACCATCCACAGTTCGCAGTTCGTAGTTCGTAGCTCATGTGCAAAGTCCTTTAAAATAAGAGAGAGGAACTTCAACATCCCAAATTCACCGCCAAGGGCAGACTGAAATTTAAATTCATATCACACCCAATTTTATTTGCTCCTTCTTGTTCGCACACACGTATATTTACATAGTGCCTGGCTACACGGTGATTTTTCAATCGCCTAAGCAGTGGATTGTAGGCAAGAGGGATGAGGAGTGAAGGGGGAAGATGCTCACGAAGGGAACTGAATTTTCTGAGGGCAGTACAGTTCCATTGCAAAATTTTTCCTCTTTTTGACATTTGTTCCTAGAAAATGTAAAAGTGGAACGTGATTGGGCACAACAGTGTGTAGCCACCGCATGTGATTTTTCAATCGATTGAAAAATCACTGTGTAGCCAGGCACTTATGCATACAAATAGAAACACTCTTAAGACCCCAACAAATATATCTTTCAACGTTTACTGGAGACCCTTATGTATGCCCCCTACTTCTATAGGGCTTTTAAGCCAAACGTCAGAGTCGAAGAAAAAAAAAAACAGAAAAAAACTTGACATTTCAATTCTGAGGTAAAGAGTGGCATATGTTTTCCTCAGTATGCTTTTGTTTTCCTCAGAACTGATTTGATTTGATTCGGAATTTCGCTCTTCTGTCAGTACCAAAAGAACAAAAGAAAATAGAAAAAAATATCTCCTAAACTGGGTGAAGATCAAAACAAACCAAATTTTTCAAGGACGCGCGCAATTTTAAAGAACTGTTGTTCGTAAAATAAAACTCATACAAATCGATTTCAAGTGTTTTTTTGGTAGTAACGTTCTACTACAACTTAATTTAGTGTCTAAAAATCGAAAAAATTACGGAATTTAAAATATATTTCTATGCTGTATTTTTTGCTTTTTTGTTTTGTTGGTTTGTTTTTGCTGGTTTGTTTTGATTTTCGCCGAGTTTAAAACGTCAAAAAGGTAACTGTAAATAGAAAGAGAAGACAAAGACAAATGTTCGAACTTCCCTATTGGTTGGTTTTTTCTCGTTTTTCTTTAATAAACAGTTCTTATAGAAAGAAAAAAGAGAAAGACAAATTGCTTAAAAGCCCAATTCAATAGTGCCTGGCTACACAGTGATTTTTCAATCGCCTACGCACTAAGCAGTGAGTTTGTAGGCAAGAGGGATGAAGAGTGAAGGGGGAAGGTGCTCATGAAGGGAACTGAATTTTCTGAGGGCAGTACAGTTCCATTTCTTAGTTTTTCCTCTTTTTGACATTTGTTCCTAGAAAATGTAAAAGTGGAACGTGATTGGCACAACAGTGTGTAGCCACCGCATGTGATTTTTCAATCGATTGAAAAATCACTGTGTAGCCAGGCACATAAATTTATTCTCTTTTTCTCACAACTGAAGCAGACCCGCCATTTTTTCTCTCTCAAAAATTGAATGAGTTCCAGGGATGTCAATAAATTCAAAAAAAGCTACGTTAATTTCATATTGAGTTGACAAAAGTTTGTTTGCAATGCGACCTCATTGCAATTCTATCAGAGAGCCTTATTCGTTTACTCTCTTCGATTTTTTGATTTTTTTTTAAGTCAAATGTTTGTTTTTCTATGTGATTTTTTTCATTGGTTAGAAAAAGAAATAAGGGCATAGAAGTAGACTCTAGGGTGGGGGTTTCAAACAAAATGAAAAGTTTCGTAATTTTTTATTGGTGGAATCTTTACAGAAAATGATATTATTTCCTTTTGCACACTATTACGTACATATTAATGTTTGGATTTGGAAAATAATACTTGGCTGATATTTTTTACTGAGGTCCTACCTACATGCTTTAAGAAACTAACAGCTGTTGGTAATATGACGCGATTAGTTGAATCAGTGGAAAATCCTGTTACTGCATTTAAAATAAAATAAAATTTAAAAAATTTATTTACATATGTATAAATGTACATATATGTATAAAACACAATTTTTGTCACACATTTCCTGAAGTAAATAGGCTTCAAAGTAAAAAAATTATCATGGTCAAGAAAAATGGAATAGCCTTTAAAAATTAATATCTGAGCAACCAAAATACATATCATAGTTTTTTTTTAACGCTACAATGACTTTTCAATGAAATTTCTACCTAAAGTATAAACAAAGAAATCATCATTATCATGAGTAAAGCCTTAACTACATTGGCTCAAAAAGTGAAAAAGTACAAAAGTGAAAATTTTCAAACGCCTTTTTGTATAGTTTTTCGGGCCGGAAAATTAAAACAAATGATGCAGAAAGCTTATTTTTTGGTCTAAAAAACAATTTGTATACTCTTTTTCACAAAACAATTGCGCTAGCCAGAAAAAAAATATTTTCACTTTTGTACTTTTTCAAAAAGTGGTGTATGTAGTTAAGCCTTAAGCCTAGTACGTAGATCACGCTAAAATTTATCTTTCATACAAATTTCCTCCAAAGATAAATTTTAGCGAGGACTTTTAGCCAGGTAGTACGCAGTTCACGCGCTAAATTCGAATTCTCATCTACTACTTTTGCAAAAAGTCTCCACTCAATTTAGCTCGCGAAATAATGCTCAGCGCATTTTTTCAGATAAATTTTGACATTTTTGTGGTCGTTGTTGTTGCTGCAAGGAATAAGAGGCAAAAAAACCTTGGAATATAATAAAAGAAGAGGAACAAAACAAAATGAGAGCGTAAAAAAGGTATCTTTGGAGAAAATTTGTATGAAAGATAAATTTAAGCGCGATCTGCATACTAGGCTTTAAAAGAAAAAAGAGCAAAAAAAGGCATTTTCTTAAATCATTGCTAATTGTAATTGGTATCACACCTAGAGACAAAAAATTAAAAATTTTATTATAAAAAAATAGTTTTGGTTTTTTTTTTAAATTTTCTCCAAAAACGACAAAACATTTTTGGATCCGGTTTGCTGTTTTGACATAAGACTAATGAAAGCATTGAATTTTGAAAACAAATTTTGTAGTTAATTACATAATTTGTTTGTTAAGTTTTGACTTTGAAAACCAATTTTTCAAAAATCATTACTTAAAACAGCTTTATTTAATAACAAAATGAATAAGTTAGTTCTTGGCTTTACAAGAAGGTATAGCACGTCATTGTAAGTCTAATCGTTGAGTTTTAATAATATTTTTTCCAAGCTAAGTAAACTCTCCCTAATAATAAAAATAAATAATCGAGCGCACTCCAACTCCAACTGTTACCCCGCTCATCGCAGCTGCGAGACTGAAATTTGAATTGAGACCTCTTTTCCTTATGAATATCTATATATTCTCTTTTTTTTCTGAAACCCCAACCTCATCTAATAAAAAGTTCATCTATGTATTCCTTCCTGACTAATCAGAAATGAACAACCCTCATTTTTATCTTCATAAATTCTCATTTCTCTTTGTTACTGTTGCCAGCTCAAAGCCCGGTCAAAATAATAGTTTTCCATTTTTCGAAGTTTTGTCGCGCATACAAGTACGCGCCTCACAGAATGATTATCAAAAGAAAATTCGAAAAAAGAGTCAAGCCTCTTGAGGCTTCATGTAATAGCTGACATACTTTCCTACCTAATTGGGCTTTAAAGCTAAACGTCAATGTCGAAGAAAAAAAAAAAACAGAAAACAAAACTTGACATTTCAATTCTGAGGAAAAGAGTGGCGTATGTTTTCCTCAGTATGAGTTTGTTTTCCTCAGAATTGATTTGATTTCATTGGTTGGTTTTTTCTTGTTCTTCTTTAATAAACAGTAATGATAGAAAGGAAAAAGACAAATTGCTTAAAAGCCCAATACTAAAAGTCGTGAATACTTCTTGTTCTGACGTGAGTCCGGCCTCGACTACGAAACGGGTCCCACGACGGCTCAAATTAGTATGGAAAAGGAAATTATTATCACCGCGGAGCCGATTGCATATGTATTGGTATTTTCACCACTATTGCTCCTTCGAATTTGTGTTCATACACAAAAAGTTGTAAATGTTTGAGTAAAATGGCGTGCCCAAATGGAGAAATGAAACATAAGTTCGTTTTCTTGCTTGAAGGGTTACACTGTGCAAGTCTTTTCAAAAAATTTTTTGAGACAACGTCGCCCTAGTATTGGCCGTAAACGCCAAATAGCATTTTTTGAACTAGGTATGCAGTCGTATGTTTTCGAAGTTGCTCTTTTCAAATCTGCTATCCGTTTTTTTCTATCTTTTTTCGTTGCCGAGATATTCACTATTGTTTTGACAAAAAACAAGAAATTTTGGCATTTACGTCAAATTTTTCATGCAATGCAAGAAAATTTTGAGAATTGTTTTGACGTACGTTATGTTTTTCTTTGACGTACGTGTATATGAATAAAAGAAACTTCTGATTTTCATGGCGTATACGGCAAACTAATTTTGGACAAAAATTTAAATATTTTGAAAACAAAATGAATTGCAGATGTCCAATAGCATGTATATAAAAGACACATTTTAATTATATATCATACTAAAATATCAAAAAATACCAACTGATGAGCCCACTGTCATACCTGGGCGAAACGCATATGGAGTTGAGGTCACTTTAACTTTTTAATAATAAAAAGTTATTAACTTTTTAATTGAATTATATTCAATTACTCCGCTTAAAAATAAAAATAATTTTCATTATTTTTTTCACTTTGTATACCAGCGGTTAGTTCTTTCGCAATTATCTTCCGAACATTTAAATGCGATTTCCCAAAAATGTAAAAATGGCGTATACGGCACTTCAATACTAGGGCGACGACAAGTACGCTGTTGACTGTTCCTCCCTATTGCGGCCCTGAGAAATCGATTGGCATCATTAGTTTTTCGATTTATCGGTACGACTTCGAACAAAATTTTGTTTGGAAGATTTTTTAATTTAAGCATTTTGTCCGGTTTAAAGTCATTTTTCTTCTTTCTACCAACATAAAACAAATAAACAATTTTAATCAATTTATTTAACAAGTTTTTGTTGAAAAAAATTCAAAAAATTGGATTTTTTTGCATTCTTATCGTTTTATTGGGTATTCACGATCTGGTGCAACAGGCCTAGTAAAAATGTAAAATTTTATTTTTTTTACAATAGATCGTGAACTCCCCTGTTCTTGTCTATAGTAAATATTGAAGCATGAATGAAATCCGTGATGTTTTTTTTTAACAGGGTTGTTCCTCCACTGTTGCTTCTTCTTTTTTTCCATTATTTAAAATAAATTACGGGACATGGGTACCGACAAGCCGACAACCATAATAAACAGAATAAAAAAGACAAACTGTTTATCATGGGCGACGCGACGGTGAGCTGCCATCTGTCAAAAATAATTTTACTCTATTGTATTTTTATTTTGCAATAGGTCTAGGGTATAGCAAAAGTGCAAGACTGTTGTAAAATTTTAATCCGTATATTTTGTTGTTGTAGTGTTGTAAGATTTTACACTTTTGCACTTTTGCAATGATACAAGACCAGTTGCATCGGATTGTGAATATCCCTATTATGTTTGAGTGGAGTAACTTAAGCAAATTACAGATCCAATTTTTATAATTTCTGTTGTAAGACGTATGTGTTAAGAATTGCCGGTGTTGCCGTTTTGTTTTTTAGACTAAACATACATTTTTTTTCAAAACTTTTTTTTTTATTTTCATAAATAAAATGATGTATAAGGATTGTTTAGATTATTTTCAGAAAGAACTTATATGGGAGTGAAGGATAAGATTAAATCGTTTATGCGGTAGAAGCAATTTTCTCACAAATCGGTTTCAAATGTAAAAAAATGTATTAAAACACAACGGCAACACATTCGTCACTAAGACATACATTTTCACAAAGCCAGTAGTTTATGCTGGTAGAAAATAAAGTTTGAGCAGAAAAAAAGCAATATAAACAAGAAAAATGACTTTAAACCGGACAAAATGCTTAAATTTAATGAAAAAACTTCCGAAAAAATTTTTGTTCGAAGTCGTACCGATAAATCGAAAAACTAATGATACCAATCGATTTCTAAGGTCCGAAATAAGGAGAAACAGTCAACAGCGCACTTGTCAAAGATTTCGACAATGTTATGACTATTGGGAAGTTCGAACATTAGTCCTTGTCTTCTCTTTCTTTTTACAGTTACCATTTTGACGTTTTAAACTGGGAGAAAACCAAAACAAACCAGCAAAAACAAATCAACAAAGCAAAAAAAAAAACAAAAAATACAGCATAGAAATATATTTTAAATTTCGTTTTTAGACACTAGATTAAGTTATAGTAGAACGTTATTACCAAAAAAATACTTGAAATCAATTTTTATGAGTTTTTTTTACAAAAAAACAGTTCTTTAAAATTGCGCGCGTCCTTGAAAAAATTGGTTTGTTTTGGTTTTCACCCAGTTTAGGAGATATTTTTTTTTATTTTCTTTTGTTCGTTTGGTACTGACAGAAGAGCGAAATTCCGAATCTTCCCTTCAAGCAAGAAAACGGAGTTCTGTTTGATTTCTCCTTTTCGACACGACATTTTATTCACACATTTGCAACTTTTTGTGTATGAACACAAAGTCGAAGGAGAAATCGTGGTGAAAATACCAAAACATATGCAATCGGCTCCGCGGTGATTATAATTTCCTTTTCCATACTAATTTGTGCCGCCGTGGGACCCGTTTCGTAGTCGAGGCCGGACTCACTTCGGAGCCGATTCGGACCGAGGTCGGACTCGTTGGCTTGAAGGGCTTCCCTTCAAGCAAACAAGTCCGACCTCGGTTCGAATCCGCTCCGCCACAGGCGGATCTGAGTCCGACTTCGGCTAGGAAATGGGTCCGAAGACGGCTCAAATTAGTATGGAAATTATAATCACCGTGAAGCCGATTGCATATGTATTGGTGTGGTGATAATCTCCACTCCAAGAAAATGGAGCCGAAGTCGTACCCAAGTCGGAGCTGCGAAAACCTACCAGAAAAAGGAACAAAAAAAAAAGAAATGACGCATTTGCGACCAAAAAAAGAACAATATATATTTTTTTTTTCGTTGAATTTTTTTTATTTTGATAAACAAACTTTTATTTTAATCAGAATAAATACAATAGGGGTATTCACGATCCGATGTAACTGGTCTTGTATCATTGCAAAAGTGCAAAAGTGTAAAATCTTGCAACACCACTACAACAAAATATACGGATTGAAATTTTACAATGGTCTTGCACTTTTGCTATACCTTAACCCTATTGCAAAATAAAAATACAATGGAGTAAAATTATTTTTGACAGATGGCAGCTCACCGTCGCGTCGCCCATGATAAACAGTTTGTCTTTTTTATTCTGTTTATAAGGGCTGTCGCCACTCATGTCCCGTAATTTAGTTTCTTTTGATGTAAAATGATTAGTAAAAATTAATTAACCCGAACAAAACAAAGAATTAAATTATAAAAAATGGAAAAAAAGAAGAAGCAACGGTGGAGGAAAAAAAAAACATCATGGATTTCATTCATGCTTTAATATTTACTATAGATAAGAAGAGGGGCGTTCACGATCTATTGTAAAAAAAATAAAATTTTACATTTTTACTAGGCCTGTTGCAAAAGATCGTGAATACCCCTAATATAAAACTAAAAATACAATAATGACTAGTTGTACAACCGTGGTTCAGTCTCGGATCAGGAATTTAACTCACCGATTTCGGCGGATTAGGTGCGGGTCAACTTCGGTTCAAGCATAGATGTGGCTATTTTAACATATACGGACCTTTAAACAGTGCTAAACATTTAACATACCATCGAATTCAGAAGATAAAAGTTGCTGAACCACGGATTAAATATTTGTACAACTGGCCCTAAGTCTTTAATTCATTTGTTGTTGCTGCTGGTTGTTGGTGTTGTGCAGAATTCTTTCATTTCGCTAATGATGTCGTCTCACGCCAAAATATTTTTTTTTTCATTGTTCGAACTTCCACTTCCCGGTTGCACATTGAAAATCGCGACTTGCAAACACAACATTTTTCATATTTTATTTTTCATAGTAAAGGCTTGGCCACACCGAAGGGTACATGCGGTAGCGGTACGGGTACTTGTATGAAAAAAAATTCCAAACTGACACTTCAACGTTCAGATGTGGAATTTTTTTCATACAATTACCCGTACCGCTACCGTATGTACCCTTCGGTGCGGCCAAGCCTTAAATTTTACATATTTTTGTATTATTATTTAATATATTTTAAAAACAATCAACTATACAAGACACGACACGAGACACTTCACAAATGGAATAACAAAATGACGCTGTTTTTTTTGCCCTTGTCTTTCCTACGTTCTTTTTTCCTTTTCACTCTTTTTCACCACGCTTCTCCTTCGACTTTGTGTTCAAACACAAAAAGTTGCAAGTGTGTGAGTGCAACCCTGTTTTTCTCAGTCGGAGTGTCTTTTCTGAACTCCGTTTTCTTGCTTGAAGGGTTATGTCTAACACAATGCGACACATTCGTGTGGAGCATTCTTTAGTTGTGTTCAACGAGGATTTTTCTAGATCAGAACAAGATAAACAAGTTAGAACCCTTCAAGCAAGAAAACAGAGTTCTGTTTGATTTCTCCATTTGGTGAAAAGTGCGAAAAGGAAAACCCTTCAAGCAGAGAAACGTGTGGTGAAAATTGACGAAGGAAAGACAAAGGCAACAGAATAACAAAAGCGTCTTTTTTTTTGCAAAGTCTGTTATGTCATGTGTCGTGTCTCTTTGTTTTATTTAATTATTATTAATAATATTTTAACCCAAAAAAAGGTATGCATCGCCGAAATGTTGGTTAGTGTGCTTCAACAGCAATTTTATTAATTAATAATTTTGTGTGTTTTCGTAGGAAATAATCTTCTTCTGTAGCCTGACACCACCTACAAACAAAATTCAACAGAGAAAATTTGTGGAATTACATCAATTACTCCAGCTCCATTCAGACTTAAATAAGGATACAATAAAGTGATACCGTATTGGATTAACCCTGAATTGATCAACACCTAAAAACATACCTAAGAATTTTTCTTACTATTTCTGGGGTGCTCGCCGCCCATGGGTTCTAGCTGTAAGGGCCTTAAGGCAATAAAATTGTTTTATTTTAATGAAAAACAATGAAATAAATGAAAATAATGAAAATAAGTCCTTATTTCAATCTGAATGTTTAAAAAATAATTGAAGAATGGTTAATATTTCATAAATTAATTTATCAACAAGTCCAGCCACGTAAAAATTGAAAATAAAGAGGTTTTTTTTTAGAAAAAAGTAGTTTTGGTTTTGTGTTAATTTCTCGAAAATGACAAGATATTTTTGAATCTATTTTTCTGTTTTTGTTTAAAAATAAATAAGAGCATCGAATTTTTAAAACTAAATTAGTACTTAATTACATAAAATTTTGAAAAAAAAATTCAAAAAAAGGTATGAATTGCTTAGCGTGCTTCTGTGATTTTATAATTAATAATATATCATTTCTGTTTTCCAAGGAGGTCAATAATGAGATGCTAGCTCCAAATTTTTTCCGGCACCTTAACCTAAGCCACCCACAACATTAAAGACTAAACAGCTACAATGTTCTTCAACGATGCCGCGATGCCACTTTTAATTTTGTGCAAAAAAAAAATTAAATAAAAAAATAAATTGTGTTCTGTTTTGTTTGCAAATGCTTCCAAATCTCAAACGCCATTTTATTTCCATTCTGTTTTCAGCTTCATGCTCCGTTTACTTGGAGTGGTGAATTTCCCCCTCACCAATGCATATGCAATCGGCTCCGCGGTGATTTTAACTTGCATACTAATTTGAGCCGGAATGGAGCCCGTTTCGAGGCCGAGCTCGGACACTCTTCGGAGCCGATTCGGACCCAGGTCAGACACGTTTGCTTGAACGAGTTCAGTTTGGTATTTCATACAAGTAGGCGTACCGTACTCGTACCGCTACCGCATACCTTTCCGGTGTTGTCTTTCCTTTAAAAGCCAAAATTCTTTTAAACCATTTGCCTAATTACATTAAACACCAGACGCTCACCAGTACCACCATGCAACGTTGAAACTCCTGGTAAAGTGTTAAATTTGGTAAACGAACTGTCAACCCAATACAAAATTTTGATACATTTACCGCTTTACCACGTAGGGAGAAATAGTGGTGAAAATACCGATACATATGCAATCGGCTCCGCGGTGATTATAATTTCCAAACTAATTTGAGCCGCCGTGGGACCCGTTTCGTAGTCGAGGTCGGACTCACGTCGGAGCCGATTCGGACTCGTTTGCTTGAAGGGAAAGCTGATTTTTCCTAAATTTGTCTATGTGCCTGGCTACACAGTGATTTTTCAATCGATTGAAAAATCACATGCGGTGGCTACACACTGTTGTGCTCAATCACGTTTCTCTTTTACATTTTCTAGGAACAAACGTCAAAAAGAGGAACAATTTAGCAATGGAACTGTACTACCCTCAGAAAATTCAATTCCCTTCGTGAGCATCTTCCCCCTTCACTCCTCATCCCTCTTGCCGACAAACTCACTGCTTAGGTGCCTGGCCACACAGTGTTGTGCCCAATCACGTTCCAATTCACATTTTGTAGGAACAAATGTCAAAAAGAGGAAAATCCTCACCCCTCTTGCCTACAACCTGACTGGATAGGCGATTGAAAAATCACTGTGTAGCCAGGCACTAGGCGATTGAAAAATCACCGTGTAGCCAGGCACTATGGTTCGAGATCTTGGTAGCAATTTATCTATGTACATATCGGCAAAAGAAAAACAAAAAAGTAGTCAACTCTCAACTGAACTAACAAGAACAAAATTGCCAGTGAAGATCGCGCTTTATTATGGTTTTTAACTAATTCAAAAACGTTGTTTACAAATTCAGAGATCCGTTGTAAAGTGATATATATTGCATTGTTAAATTTTCAAAAAAGTACTTAAAAGTTCAACCATGTTTCGCATAATATTCGAGGTAAACAACAGCAAAATTGTAACTTTTACAATTTGAATTTCATCAGATGGTGTTATATTATATAACAATAATTTATATTTTACTCATGAAATTTATTTATAGTCAATGCCTTTAATGCGTCCTTTAACTAGTCTAAAAGGCGTTCGCCTCTATTCGAGTAACATCACAGACAAACCACCAATTAAAAACCTCGCCGATATACCTATTATAGATTTTGAAGACAATCCAGATCATTTGCCTATTCCAGAATATCCAGTCAAGCTCAATGAACCATTAGAGCAACAGAAACAAAGGTAAACGCATTTTTTCTTATGTCTAACACCGAAATGCATCTAATTGATTTTGTATTTAAGGCTTCTCTATCAATCACGTAAACGTGGTATGCTAGAAAATGATTTGCTATTGAGTACATTTGCATCGAAATATCTGAAGGATATGACAAAAGAACAAACTAAATTATACGATAATCTTATAAACGGAGTAACTAACGATTGGGACATCTATTACTGGGCAACAAAAACTAAGCCCACTCCAACCGAGTATGACAATGAAATTATGGACAAACTAAAGATTCACGTTATGAATGAACAGAAAGAGAAGAGGTTGCGTCAACCTAATTTATAATTTATTTAAATTATTTTATTGAACAATAAACAAAAATGTAATCAAAACAGTTTTTTATAAGACATAGCCTACAATAAAAAACAGTTTTAGTTACATATCTACATGGAAAGTCATTTAAATAAATTATTCAATAATCAGAAATGTAATTTACAACAATTTTCATTTATTTTGTTGGCTTTTACTTCTTGGAAGTCGTTTATGTTTTTGATTTAAATAATCCCACTTTGTTGTTTTTATTTATTAATTGTTCGTAACAGGTGTTTCGATACAGCTGTATCGAATAAAAACAACAAATTGGGATTATTAAAATCAAAAAATGATTTGTTCTAATACACCAACGTTTCTAACATCTTTCAAATACTTTGAAAAGGATCTGAAGATTTGTCAGTTCATACATGTTTAATGTTACTTGGGTACTAGGTAGTAATTCTTTTTTTAATGCCGGGCTTACAGAATGTTCAATCATCCATTTGTGTTTCTTTGATGTGGCATCAGCTCTAGAAAAACTCGAATAGAATAGCGCTGTTTCACGGCAAAAACTTTCAAAGCAGTCCTCTTCAGTATTCCAATTAACTTTTGTAGCCAATCTAAGTAGGTACATTGGCAAGAAAGTTATATTCGGTTCGTGATTATTCAGAAGTGATGGAAGACTTTCAAGTAAACCAGCTTCAGAAATTTTTACAGAAAAATATTCTTTCAATAATGCCGATTTCTCCATGAGCAGTTTGGTAGCCCTCCTGGCAGCGTCCTCTTTTGAGCCATCTGCCTTACTCCAATCAATTGATTCAAATGCTATAACCATAAGGTCCTTAAGAGAAATACCAGGTTCGAACCTGATTTCTTTGAAGTTCTGGAACTTGAATACAAGACGTTGATAAAATAATTCCTCACTAAAAGTAGAAATAAAATATGATACATATAAATAAAATTGTTGGGCATTTAGTTATGCATAATAAGCAGTAATCAAAGGTCGTTAAAATTGAGGTTTTAGTGAAGTGATTGTTAGGGTGGACCAGAAAATCCTACATTTTTTTTTGTTCTTATATGTTATTCCTCTGAGAAATTCTACTATCGCGGGTGCAATATTTATACTCATTCGAAGTTTATTTACAAACAAATGCAAACATATTTTAAATTAAATAAATTAATCGTCACTAGGAAGGGTTCAAAGTGCGATCGCGGGTGCTACAAAATCGGCCCTTCCTTTTTTTGATATTAGTAAAAACAAAAAACAAAAAAATCGGTTAATTTTCAAACATAATGTATTTGATTTTTTACCTACATATGGAGGTTTCACAGCTGAAACGGACCAAGTAAAAAAAAAAGTCCAAATCTAGTGCCAAACTCTGCGAAATCTCTACTTACGTCTTTTATCAGTTTGATCCAAAAGTGTTTCGTTTCAAAATGTCGTTTTTTCGAAAAAAATATTCACCATAAGATTCAATGGAAACGTACTTAATTTAACTCGTTATATCTCCGAATTCACTTTTTGTGACTTGGTTAACTTCAGCTCTTAGCCCTCCATATATCAAATGACGTTGAATCAATAATCTTAAAACATAAAAAATAAATATGAAAACAAAAATATACAAAGAGGCATTTACATCCGAAGCATTTAATTTAATCTCATTTTCGTTTTTTTTTTTAATTAAAAACAGTTATTTTACTTGTAATTGTTACAAAAAAGTAACAAAAATATTGTAATTTAGAAATTATGGGGAAGATCGTCTATAGGGGAATGGCCTATTACTCAATTTTTATCAAATTTTTAAAGTGATTTGTTAAGGTCGCACGTATCGATTTTATCAAAAATAACTGTTTAATTTTTTTTTAACAAAAAATGTACAAATCTGTATGTATGTTTTTTTCAAACTTTTTTAAAAGAAAGTAGGCAAATGTGTTGGGATTTGGATTTGAAGAAATACTATACATTAAGTAGGCATACTCGGTCCTAGCAAGGTATCCGTCGCATATAAGGGTATTTACCTTCAAAAACTGCTCATGAAAATTTTTTTCGCTTCAATAATTTTCACGATAAAAAGACGATACAAGCTAGACGGGCACTAACGACAGAGATTATTTTTTGTTTTCACTTTTTGACATCTTCCACTTTAACATAATACCAAAAATGTTACCGGTTGACACCGAATGATATCACAAAAGGTCCATTAAAAAGGCAGATATAGAAAAAAAAACTGTCTTACAATAAATTAAAGATTCAAATACAATAAATATATTTTTTAAATAAAGTAAACACCTGCAGCTGAAACTTCCATAACAACAACACAAAACAACTGAACCACATTAAAAGATTAGAATTAATGACTTTCAACTGATACTGTGGCTTAGTGCATGCATAAAAACAAATATTCTCTCCGATGAAATGCCATTTGCATGCGATGAAGTACTACTTCTAATGGTTGTATTTGTTTTTGTTGCGGAACACATATTTGCGTGTAATTTTTAATGGTATGGAAATAATTAATAATACAAATATGTAAATAAATGTAGGTAAGTAATAAAGAAATACATTTTAGTAAAGTTAAGTTGTGTTATTTATTATGAATTTTTATGTTTAGACAAAACGAAAAAACAAAACTATACAAAAAGATCACCAAAAATTGTGGCTAAGTTTTGGGAAGATCTGGAAAATCAGTTAAATTGAATTGGACCACGATAAAGGGATGTTAGTGAATAGAAAAAAAGGTGTTCGTGACCATACATAAGTCTAACATAAAATAAAACTGTTGATAAACAAAAATGAAATTGCGGGCAGCTGACGGTCTTACAAGAAAAAGTCTTTCACAAATAAATTTTCTTTAAATTTAAAAAATCCTTCTTTTTTCTTGGTGTTTTTATATAAAAATATCGGAAGATATACCAACTTATCGATATATTCTTTACATCTCTATTAAAATCTTGAATCTGACGCATGTCAAATGATTGCGATACGTTTCTTCGCGTCGTCACATTTGTCTAGTATTTTTTCCTTGAAAGATACCTCGAATGAAATTTGAACCTCCGAAGAAGTATCCTCCGAAGAAATACCTCGCTAGGGCAAACTAACAAATTTTACAATTAAGAATAGTACTTATACTAAAAAAAAAAATTTATTTTACAGCGATTAAATTCAAGTTAATGTGGAGCGGAAAAAAAGTTAACTTTGAAAAGAAAGTATGGAATCTCTCCTTTTTAACGCATATCTCCCATATAACGTTTACGAGGTATTGCAATTTTTTTGAAAACGGCTCTAACGATTTTGATTAAATTTGGTGTACGTAATAGTCTTATTGATTCTTACAAAACTGCGAAGAACGGAAATATGGCGTTGCCATTTTTTGCAAAAATTCACCATATTTTTAAGGTTCGTATATGTACAGTAATTTCTTATCATTTTGAAGTATAAAATGTGTAAAAAAGTATAGTTATTTAATGTCGTTTTCTTTCACTCTATTAAGGAGTACTCTAAATTTTTACTCCTTTTTCTGGAGTGAAAGAACATAACGAGAGTAGTTTTTTTTTAATGTAATTGTGTGTGTGACAACGCAAAAATGGATAATTTCCTTGAAAAAAATAGTGATAACAGGGTTAGGGAAAACATTTTATGAATTGAAAAGAAAAATTAATATTTAACATATGAAGCATAATACACGAAGACGGAAGGCGCAGAAATCATCTTCCAATTTCCTTTTGATTTTCGTTTCGGTGCGTCACGCGCTTCTACACGTATTATTTTTTTGTTTTTTTGAAGACGCAAATTTGACAGTTTTTTTCTTTGGTTTTATTTTGTTCTTGTTTTCGTATGATGACTTCTACAGGAAGACGTAGACGCACGAGATGCACATAAGAGCAAGAAAGAGAGAAAGATCGATTTCTCCTTTGCTCTTATGTGCATCTTGTGCGTCTACATCTTCGTGTAGAAGCAGACTATGTATTTTAATTCCAGAAAAACACCAAAATATACAAAAAAAAAAACAACTCCCGTGTGGGGTCTATGTGCAACGAAAACTTTTGAATAAATTAAAAACGTTACTATAAACGCAAATAATACACAACCGACGAAATAAAATAAAGCAGAACAGCAAAAAAAAAAGAACAAGATCAAAGAGAAACGTCAAAAAGAGTCACAAAATTTTTCGGTGACTCACGGTAGAAAATCTTCCTTCCCTTTTTTTCGAACTTTATTTCTCCTTTGCTCTTATGTGCGTCCCGCGCTTTGCGTCTTCGTGTAGAAGCTTATTTTTAATTATGCTTCTGATCGGTTTTTTCACCCTAATTGACACACACCCTTAGTTTGATTTTATAATTGTAAAATAAAAATATCCCATCAATGCAGAACAAAATGGGATTTTTGTGTTATATGGCACAGGATTTTTTTTTTATTGATGAAGAACACTGGCGGAATTCTTTTTTTATTCGGTTTTCAAATTCATTTTGCAAAAAGTGAAGAATTAATGAAAAAATGGAAGAAATATATCTGGCGGAATATAATACAGTAGAAAATATATTCATAATGGTTGTTTTCTGTTAATAACAAAAGAGTTTGAAAGAAAAACTTTTCGCATTCTTCAATTTTCAAACAAAATTTTAAAATGTCAAACTTCAAATTCATAAGTGTGTGTGCAAGTGCGTGTGCAAATCGGTGTAAATCTGACTAAAAATGTGGAGTAAATCCGGGGTACTCCGTAGTACTAAAATTACTCCGGAGTAATTTTTTTTTTACACTTTTGTGGCGTCAAAGAACACAAAACCTTCAAAAGTGCAAAAATAAGTACTAAAAGGGTACTCTCATTGGAGTGAAAGAAAACGACATAAGATAACGTAGTTTATTTTTAAAATTTAAAGTCCTTATTTTTTAATCTCTTTTTCCTAGAAATAAGCTCTTACTGAGCTATAACTATTGAAAAATTGGCTATAAGTCTAATGGTGCAAAATTCCGCAAAATTCAGCAAAAGTCATTTACACAGCAAAGCCACAGGAAGATTTTTTAATCACCCTATTACGTATGTTACTCCAGTCAAAGCGTCGGAAAAAAGGGCCTCACCTTGCGATGAGAGGCACTGTCTGTTTTTATTTCATGGATCGATGGGGGTATATTTAAAAGGCTTAAACCCAATTTCTCACCACCTGATCATTCTTTTTAGCGGAGTTATTCACAAAAATGCATTTTTTGGGATATTTTACTTCTAAGCTAATATCTTTGCTCCAGATTATCGTAGACCAAAAAATAAACATACATTCTCTTCCTTATAATATTTTCTATCGTTGTATGTAATTTCATTGTATTTGAGTGAGTAAATATAAAATGGCAGCCATTTAAAGTCAAATTCCTGTTGTTAAAAAACACATTTTTGTCATTATTTCGAAAAAAGCTTATATCATGATTGACATTTTTCTAACCTATTTTGTAGCCCTGTTCATCTTCTGCGTTTTACAAAAAAAATGAGCTCTTTATCACCAAAGATGGCTCGTGTGGGTCGTAGAGAGCTAAATTTTTTTTTTAATTGTAGATAATTTAAAGGACTACAATAATATTTTATTTTCTTAGCCAATACTCGCACCGTTTGCAAAATAATAAGGCAAGAGTTTGCTAAACAAAAAAACGACTTTGACTTAATATTACTTATTTTTTATTTGTTTCAACAAAAATATTGTGCACTAAATTGATAGAAAATGTTGTAACGAACAATTCATTGCTTTATTTTTTTCCGTAGGACATTCTGAAGTCGAGTTATTCCCAAAAAACGATATTTTTGGGTGTTTTCGCACCGGTTTTGCATGCGTTCATTTATCAATAGCTCGGCCATCTTTGGTGATAAAGAGCTCATTTTTTTTGTAAAACGCAGAAGATGAACAGGGCTACAAAATAGGTTAGAAAAATGTCAATCATGATATAAGCTTTTTTCGAAATAATGACAAAAATGTGTTTTTTAACAACAGGAATTTGACTTTAAATGGCTGCCATTTTATATTTACTCACTCAAATACAATGAAATTACATACAACGATAGAAAATATTATAAGGAAGAGAATGTATGTTTATTTTTTGGTCTACGATAATCTGGAGCAAAGATATTAGCTTAGAAGTAAAATATCCCAAAAAATGCATTTTTGTGAATAACTCCGCTAAAAAGAATGATCAGGTGGTGAGAAATTGGGTTTAAGCCTTTTAAATATACCCCCATCGATCCATGAAATAAAAACAGACAGTGCCTCTCATCGCAAGGTCAAATGACGCTTTGACTGGAGTATGTATGTCGTTTTTAATAAAACGACTCGCTCTGGAAATTTAAGGTTTAAGTAACTGGCTGAATACAATGGTGTAGCTGTGGCTGTAGCTTGTAGTATTGTCAAAATATTGTGGAGGGAAACCCTGCAAAAGTAGGCTGCAGCTGAGGTAAAAGTTTAGAATTCTTCAACTTGCGCTACAAGCTACAGCCACACAAAACCAATTATTCAGGGGGTAAAGCAATTATCATGTCATAGGAAAGAGGGGCGAAAAACGAAGGGAACTGCAAAGATAAATTGCTAATTTAACACAAATTGGCGCATTAAGAGCAAGAAAAGCTTTAAGAGACAAGATTCTTTAAGGATACGATTAAAACAACTTTTAAGACTGCTTTATAGGTATGGCTGCTTATTTATTTGCTGGTAAGTAGCGATTATCACATTTTAAATTTAAACATATTATATTAAAGCAGTAAAGTGCCATTCATATGGAGATGCGACTTACGTCTGCGAATTGCTAATGGTCGCTGAATTTGACATTTCATTCATATGAGTACGTCGCAGAGAGCTGTGAACTGTAATACGAAAATTGATGCTAAATTAAAAGTGAGGTTAAATTCAAGCAAATTATTTGTTAGTAGCATTGTGGAATGCGTTTTGTATTTGTGGACTGCAAGTTCACATTTCACAGCTCCTAGGTCGCAGTTGTTGGTCGCATAGAAAATATTAAAATGCGTGTTTTTTGTAAATTTAACATTTTATAGTTAAATATGTAAATATGATCACTTATTCACCTTGTTAAACAATTAAAATAAGAAAAAGTTGATATTTGTTTTCGAAAAAGCTTTAAACGAATTATTCGCAGACGCAGGTCGTAGCTCATATGAATGGCACTTAAGAAAGAAGCGACAAATCAGCTACTGGTGCAAGCTAGGTGTGACTTAAGAGATGATTTTTTTAGCTCCCAATTAAATTTCTTTTTAAAAGTGAATAAATGTGAACCTTCCTTCTGAACACATCCGTTGGAATTTCCTTGAATTCTGAATATCTCAAAAATATCCCACTAGATGGAAAGTATACAGCGCCACCTTTTGGAAAGAAATTTTTAGACTCAAAAGACGAGAAATTTCCCAGTAACTCTGGAACTTGGAAATAGGGGTATAAATAGACAGCGCGGACGCGGACCGGACAAAGTTTAATTTTGAAAGTGACAGATTACAGTATAAGAGATGCGTTCTTTTTCTAACAATAGTTAACTATTGTTAACTATCGTTAACTTTTGTCGTTCCTAAACTACAAAATAGTTACGATTTGTAACTATTTGACAGATGAACATCGTTCCTAAACTCGTTTTCAAGTGTCAAATAGTTACAAATCGTAACTATTTCCAACTCACCTCCATGATATGAGTTGAAGACTCATGAGATTGTTGATGTGTCAAAGTGGATGTTTTGTTTACAAAACCAACTTAAGGATTTTTTTCTTTTGGAAATTAGCGGAATAAAATGAAAATAAAAACAGAAGTTTGCAATTTTATGATGCAAGAGAATTTATTTTGACTAAAAAAACATTACTTTCGTTATAATTGAACCATTTATTTGCAAAACATGATAAGTCAACTTTTTTTCAAAATTCGTTTTTTTGACTAAATTTGTACTCCAGAGATAACCACGTCTGTCTTTAAAATATGAAGTATTTACTACATCTATATCCGATTTTACAGCTACGCGAAATATTTTTTTAGTATCAAAAATAGAATAAGTCCCGGACTTATCATCTTTTGAAAATAAACAACAGCTTCTTTTTGTGTAAATGGTATATTAGATTAATGGCTGAAAATCTTAAGTTTAAAGCTGCTTTAAAGTTAAATAATTAGTCCGGACATTGTATTTTATTCTCAAATACAATTGTTTATAGAATGGGGCTAAAAGCAAAATTGCATATCCATTTAAAAACTAATTTCACATCCGTTTATTTTCAAAGTATGATAAGTCCAAAAGCGTTTTTATTTTTTATCTTTTGAGCTATCGCTCCAAAAATTAAAAACGAAACGGTATTTTGTAGCTAGGCAAGAGTTCTACAGAATATATTTTTTATACATTTTTCCACGCATATCAAAAGAAAATAGAACGTTTTTTTCTTCTCCTGAAAAATTTAAAATCATGGACTTATCATGTTTTGCAAATAAATGATTCAATTATGAAAATAAAAATATTTTCATAACAATTTTTTTTTGGTTTCTGACAGTTTAACAATATCTAACAATAAATCGTTCCTAAATGATTTGTAAAAAACCCAACAATTTCTAACAATGACACATCAACAATATTTTTTGACATAACAACGATAGTTGACTATTGTTAGAAAAAGAACGCACCTAAGGTGAAATAAAGTGTCAGATACTGTTTGTAGTGAATAAAGTTTTATCCCAAAAATGATAAAATAATTCACAAATTAACAAAACTAGCTTATGGGTTGTTTTATTTTTATTTTTTTCTTCAGAAATTATAGTTTGGTTTGACATTTTGCTTTTGTCAATATTGTAGTGAAAATCTGTGTTAATCCGTCTTATCCCCGTTAAAAAGTAGCGATTTTTGTCATTGGAATTCAATTAAAGGAAAAAGAATCAACTGCAAGTCGAGCACATATCGAATTTTTGGTTGTTTGGAATTAAACATTAAAAAAGAAATTCGAAAAATTTTCGACTGCAGGTCGACTACAGATCGCATTTTTGGTTGTTTGGAAATCGACATAAGGTTTTATCCAATACTTTAACAAAACTTTATAGGTAGCAAATGAAATATGCAATTTAGTTTTTTTTTAAGTTCTATATGAAAAGGTGCTTTCTCTGTAATAACTTAAGACTCCAGTATATAATGAATATGGTTTTAAAATATAAGTACGAAAATGGTCCAATGTGCTAATGCTAAATACTTTTCACTTACCACAGCTTTGAAATATTGCAAAGATACATTCTAAAGCCATACTGATATAATGCGAATGTTTTATCTACCACTCCAACAAATACCATACTTCGGAACGTTTTTTTCAAATCTGTGCTGCACGCATCTTGAATTCGCTTCCTCATATTAAGTACACTTGTTAACTTGACTTCTTTCATATTCATATCGCTCTCATCTCGTAAACAGACATCCATTTTCAAAGATTGCGAATTGATGAGGAATTTTTCTAGCTTTTGATCTTTTGAATCAGTTCTTACAAAACTATCTGCTCTTATTGCTTCGTTTTGAGTTACATTTTTAACCTCCAACTTTTCATTGCTCGGAGCACCAGGAAGTTTCATTTGTTGATACACTTTTTTCGTAGTTTTGCTACTTAGCAAAGTCTCTTCTAATGCTCCCTTAATCTTTTCAACAATATCTTCTTCGTTCAAAAAATGAACTTCATGTTTCGTTGGATGAATATTTACGTCAACATTTGTCGGTTCGAGCTCAAGACTCATATACACAAAAGGGTGGGCGCCTTTTGGAAGAAATGAACTATATGCCGAATCGATTGCAAGCTTTAAGGCACTGGAATCAACCAAACGGTTATTGATAAAAAGCAAAAATGTTAGTTTTTTGGCCGAATATGAAACTTTTGTTATTAATGCTTTCATAGCAAATCTGTGCAGGTCGTCTTTAAGTTCTACATCCAGTAGTTCTTTAAAGATCTGAAAAAATTAAATATTTGTATTTGAATTGATACTTAAATTATGAAATACATATATAGAATTTATACGAAGATCTAAACATCAATACAGAGTTGCTGATGAATGTTGATACATTAAGACAGTCTAATAACACAACAAAACGTGTTCGATATAAAAACGCAAGTTTTTTCACCTTATCCGCTTTTAAGTCACCCTTTGTCAAAATAAAAACCCCCTAGTAAGAACAGATTTTTATACCAAAGCCAATTTTCGATTTTTATTTTTGTATTCTAGACCGAGAGCCCACAGCAAATTTAGGGAGTGGAGGTATAACCAAAATGTGAGTATGCAGTTTTATAGCCTTATCTGTTTTAATAACGAATTCAAAAGTCTGGCAGCTTTAAATCGCGGCTTTATTTGGTTTCCGAGGGGTCAAATATCGGAAGTTTTCAAATTAATGTGAGTTTGCTAAATTAAAACAAAATTCTGAATATAAGGACTGATGCTCTGTCATTTCCTCTAAGCCTGAAGACATCAATCTTGACGGTGCGATGAATAGAACTCAAAATATAAGCTCTTTAAACGGCTATGTTTAATTATTTGTTTGTTATGTATTTTGAATTATGAACTCTCCAAAAAATAGAGCCCTTATGGTTAGTTTAAAATGTTTATATATCTTGGGTTCTATTGATCGCGTCATCAGGATTGATGTTTTCAGGAAAAATTGTAATTTAGAAACAAATTTGACCGCCCTAACGCCTTAGTTTTTTAATATAATAGCTTTAGACAACTCTTTTATGAGCTTGTTCAAATTGGGTAAGGACTTCCGAACTTATGGCGCTTTGAAATTCCTATTTTTACGATATTTTTTCATTTTTATGGACAATTTGATAAATTATTATTTTTGCCAAATATAAGTAAAACTGAAGTTGACACAACCAGTAAAAGTCATAAACTCGCTGAAGATTAAAAAATCTGTCGGTCAAGTTGGCTTGGAATATTTATCATTGTCCTCGCCACACAGTAGCGCATTTGGTGCTTTATGGCGTCAAAAATCATTTGCACGGCATTTTTTAACGAAAAGTAATGAAATTTAGGACACTGAAGCGTATTATTCCAACTTTTATTTTTTCAAAATTGTGGTTCCAGAATAAGACAGAATAAAAGTTGCCAGAATTTTCTTTTTCAAAACTGTACATAAGCTACAAATTTAAGTAAATAAATTTAAAAAAGCTGTTCGGTCTTGGATTTATGTAGAACTGTTCATATACAATGAAAAAAAAAAAAAAATTACTACCAAAGTAGGAAAACACACTTTAAGACTTTTTTATGCTATTTCTTGGATTTGTTGTTTAAATTTGCACTTTTATTTCTCCCCTATATGTTTTCATTAAAAAATAGTTGGCAACAATATAACGCCAGTAAAAACAATTTTTTATGAACATAAATAGGGAAGAAGGTTAAAAAAAGTGCAAACTTAGATTTGAAATTCGAAAAAGAGGTTTTTGACCCACCCTAATAAACATGTCAAAAGTATAGGTTTATTTTACTTTTAACGTTGAATTATATCACCGCAAAAATATTTTTTTTGCAAAACTTTTAATGGAAATGTTAAAGAAGGAAAAAGGCATACCAACATGTTCCTTTGAGAATTTGAATTATTTTATTTTGTTTTTATGAGGTGAATACGGTATTGTAAAGATCCCAGAATAATTGTTTTTCATCCCTAGTTTACTCCGAATTGTTCGTTTGCTTAGGAGCCGATTATAGAAATCAGGAATTTTTTTTCCATTCCATTTCCATTTCAGGGAAATGGATTAGGAAAAAACTTTGAAAGTCAAATGCAGATCCACGTGAAAAGCAGCACAAACACAATTTAAAATTTTGTTCTCCATACAACTTAAGGCCCAACTATAATAGGCATGAGCTCGCTTGGGCTTATGTCAAAATCGAAGAAACTGCTTCGTTTTTGAAAACATGAGGAGTAGCCATATTGAACAATGAACATATGCGCGCATAGCTTTCTGTCACAATTTACATTTTTATTTTCCACAATTTGTGTAAAAAAAAACACAGAATTACACAAAAATATTTCTAAAATAGTTTTTCTTTGTCGAATAATAACATAACAAAATATCTGCTTTAAAATTTTCCCTGATTCATTTTCCTGATCGCTATAACCGATTCCTAATGCAAATTCATTTTTCGAGCCAGGTGATTGACATTTAAATCGAAAAGAAACAAATCGTTTCTCTGTTGTTGCCTTTTATTCCTGTTCCACCGCAAACGATTTTTCGTGTGATTATTTCAATAAGAGGGTAGGTAGATTTTGTGTTTTGGCAACTGACATAAGACCTCCTGATTGTTATCAATTTTGAAATGTTTGTTTTTTCTTGATGCATTTTCCTGATCGCTATAATTGGCTTTATAAAGAAACGTTCAAACGTTCTGTTAATAACTTTATTTCAATAGTTAAACAAACAAAATTGTAAAAATGTAGTTTTTGAAGATATTTTTTGAAAAGAATACAAATCCTTTTTAAATAATACGACTCAATCATTTTTCTTGCAACATGCTACTTATAAAAATGTATAGCGAAATATTTCAAAGGACTTAGTAAAATGCTAAAGCAATTTTAGAAATTTACTAAGTTAAAAATCAGACTTAGTAACTCACTAAAATGGCTTTGGCATTTTACTAAATCGTTTAAAATTTAGAGATGTTGGCGCAAAATTTTAAACAAGCTATTGTTAATTTGTGTAATATTTAGTAATTTGCTACCTAAACGAAAATTTTAATACCTTTGCATTGTTTTACTAACTAGTAAATTACTAACGCCAAAATTATCAATTTTGAAAGAAAAATGAAAAGAAAATAAAACAAGGAAATCTCCCAACGTGGGCCAGCATGATGTGGTGGCCGAGTGGTTAAGGCGATGAATTGCTTATTGCTCATTCAATGTGCTCGGCGCACGAGGTTCGACGTTTTCGAGTCCTGTTATCGCCGAATATTTTTTTTGTATGTATTTCAAAACGAAAAATTGAAAAAAAACACAGTTAGGTCTGTTTAAGACTGGGTTCCCTTTTTCTGCGAAGTCAGATCTCATGTAAAAGCATTTGTATGTATTAGTGAATATTTTTTGCTCTCTCGCCATCGAATTCTCTGGTTTTTTCCTCTCAGGATGTTGGTTTTCAATTTTTCATTCATTGTCTCTTTATGAGATCGCCATCGCACTCACGCGTGCGGGGTGACATGCAAATGGATGTAGGTATACCTACATAGATCTTTATATGGATATGGTGTTTGTGGACGAAAATTGGTTTGAAATTCTATATTTTCATGAAAGATTTCTGAAGTGTTTACCTATTTATTTTTGAAATGAAAAAGAAACTTGTTTTCATGTTGCTGTTGTGGATGGCAATTGAGTTTTCTGTGTATCAGAGAAATTTTTTGCATTATAATAATAACACGGTTTTACAAAAATGAGGTTTTAAAATATACGCGGGCGGAGACCTATCACGTTTTGTAGAGCTAGTCGCAATGATTACGAAACGGTATTTTAAAAGTCCCTAACACCCCCAAAATCCGGAGTAAGGGGCAAAAAACGGTTTTTTTGACCTTCACCCATTGAAAAAAATCTAGCTTCGTCAAATTTTTAACCATTTTCGATTTTTTTACATTTTTTTCTTTGGGAGGGGGTCTATCTCCCCCCGCTTAGGTGGGAGGGGCAGTTATCTAAAAAAAAATTATGAAAACAAAAAAAATTATTAAAAAACAACGGCAACACTTACAGTAATAAATTAAAATTAAATGTACAATTTAGCCTTTCGGAAATGGTATCATTTATCACTGTAAGTGTTGCCATTGTTTTTTAATAATTTTTTTTTGTTTTCATAATTTTTTTTAGAAAACTGCCCCTCCCATCTAAACGGGGGGAGATAGACCCTCCTCCCAAAGAAAAAATTTTTTCTATTAAACTCCTCTACAAAAACCCGTTATCAAATCCTGGCGCCCAAGTTATCATACTACGTGCCGAAACAACATTTTTGTTCTATACCTAAAAGTTCGAATTTCTGTATCTGGGTTGAAATCGAAAAACTTTTTTTTCCTAGCCAATTTTAAACTGATTTTCATAAAAAATACCTCGTTTGATTTAGAAATAAATATTATTTTAGAATATATTTTTAAAACAGCATGTTGTTATGAAAATATATACTTTAATTTGATGTCGAAGTCGGGTAAATGACGAAAAAAATGGAATTTTTGAACTTTGACGGCTTATAAATTCAAGGTGGTTTAACCGAGCAGGTAGAGGATATGTTATGTGGGTGCTTTGATATAATATACTTGACAGTATGCTTTGTGTAGTGTGCATAAAAATTTGAGTAGATGCGCAGAAGGATTGATTTTCAGGTTCTTGCTCACTTTTGAGTTGTTCTTCGTTGAGAAATTTTTTGTCTAGCACTCGCGCGTGCTGGCTGACATGAAAATGTATTTACATATAATATATAGAATGTTTAGGTTCTTATGTGTATGTTGTTTGAGGATGGACTCGAGATAAATCTTGTATGACAATATGATCATGGAGAATGCCGCAAAAAGTTTCTCCTGAGCTTCTTTTTTGAAACTTAGGCCGCATTCGGATTAGACTAAATATTTAGCCGAGAATAAATTTTGATAGTTTCTTCTTCATTCAAAAACAAAGAAGACACTGAATTGAAAATCCATTGCAAAACTATTTCTATAAATACCATCAAGTGCATTCTAACCACAAATACACTTAGGTATATAACCCTTATACCTAAAATATTATATATAAAATGGAAAAAATTCTGTGGTAACCTACAAAAAAAAAAACCGAATCCACAACATATAAACAAAAACAATGAAAAACAAAAGGACATACATATTTAGACTATAATAACCCACGCACGCGCGAGTGTAGTATAATAAACAATACAACCCAGAAATCAACCTAAATATGGAAATCAATCATTGTGTACATGTCAAATGTCAATACACATTTTTACACACAAACAAGTGCATACTTACAAATGTACCCACATATCTAATCCTTTACCTATATCCCCGCACGACCCTTCAAGCAAACAAGTCCAACCAAATTAGTATGGAAATTATAATCACCGCGGAGCCGATTTTATATGTATTGGTTTTTTCACCACGATTTCTCCTTCGGCTTTGTGTTCATACACAAAAAGTTGCAAGTGTGTGAGTGCAACCCCGTTCTTCTCGTTCTGAGGTCGGACAGTCTTTTCTGAACTCAGTTTTCTTGCTTCGGGTAGCGACCCAAGAATGTCATCTCGCACGCGCGAGCACGAAATGAATTGTTAGGAAAAACCCAAGAGTCAACAAGAACAAAACAACAACTTCATAATTTCATGAATGATTTGTGCCTGCCTGAGTGAGAAAATAGGAAACAAAAAAAAAAGTATTATGTAAATACAAAAAAAAAAAACAAAATATAACGAGAAAATTAGAGCGCAAGAGCAAGTTTTTTTTCAATAAATAGAAAAGAACAGAAAGAAAGAGTTCATCAGCGCCAGCTTCCGCAGTGGCATTCTTTTGAACTAGGTTTGTATGTGTGCGTGATTAATGAAATTTTCAAAATAAAAAAAGCTAAAATAGACACTTTTTCAACAAATTAAAATAAAAATTACTGTGATCAAATATATATATATATATTTTTTGAAACTGATTTGAAATATAATGAAAAAAAATAATAAAAATAAATTGTGGATGCTTTGACTGCCCCTTCCTCAAAAAAAGAATGCAAATATTGGTTTATTAAAATCAAATTTTTAGTGGGTAAATAAAAAAAATATTTTTTTTTGGCAAACTGGCTGCATAAAAAACTTTATTAACTTCTCATTAAAAAATACAAAAATATTTTAAAAAATAATCACGCTTTGCCCCACGACTAAAATGCTAAAAAGTGCATTTTGACACTTTTCCTTCAAATTAACCGTTCAAACTAGCTTCAAATTAAATTTTAGTAATTATTTAGGTTAACACATTTGATCATTATAAAACAAAAACAAAAAAAAATAAAAAGTTTATAAACAACGGTGCCCCAACCAAAATTCTGATTCAATATAAATTTGAAGGAAAAAAAATCAATTTCCACTCTTATAAAAATCGCCAAAGAAATGTTTCTAAAATTTCATTTAAATTTTAGAAACATTTCTTTGGCGATACGTGCATACGTTTACTGCCTTTTCAAAAAAGTACGTTTCATAAGATTATCTTATAAACTGCAAAAGTTATACAAAAATTAGTCAACCATCTTCCATTAAAATTAAATTAAAATGCTATGGAAACCCCCCCTTAATGAAGAAAAACTAGAGCAGAGCAGATCAGAACAGCACAAATGCGTATCAAAAAAAAAAGATCAGAAAAGTACGACTTCGTTTTTATTAGGGTTGACAGTTGCCTATCCCTTTCGAAATTTAAAACTAAAAAATATTGTTTTTTATGATTTTTTATTCAAATAAATTATTATTTATTAGAATATCTGTTCACATTTTTAATTTTTCCTCAATATTTAAAATATTCTAAGTAAATTTCCATTATTTTGAATTCATTTAATTATATTTTTGTCAGAATAAAACAAATCAGCCGTAGCTTGACACTTCTCACTAGTCTGCTCTACCTCAAAAGTGGGAGCAGAAATACTTAAACTAAACTGTTCTGGACAACTCTAAGAATAAGAAGTACAGGAATGGGTGTATATCACTTTTATAGTGTAGGATAGCGTGGAAAAAAAAACTGTCAAAAATAAATCCAACGCTGTCATTCGAGCCATTCTGGTGGGTGATAGAATTAAAACCAAAGTGTAATTCAAATTCAAAAATCATTTAAAATCATTCTTTAACACAATTGCAAAAACTTTTATAGAATTAAATAGTGAGAAAATAAGCCTTAGTTAATAAAAAAAATAAAACAATAAAAACAATAATGTATTGCTGTGTAAAATTGTGCAAAAGATATTTTTATAACCATTCAGATACCCTTTCCTTTCACATGTGAATACACTTTATTTACAACATAAAGTGAATTTATTCATAAAAATAGATAATCGTAGAATAATTTAGAATTGTTTTCTGGTAGAATTAAGTCATAAAAATAATAAAAATTTGTTAAAATAAAAGAGTCCTTTTTTCTTGGATTTTTTCAATCCACAGCTGTCAAATTGAAATTCTCACAAACAAAAGTGTATTTATTTTTGTTTGGTGATGGTAAAGCGCTGCAACCGCCGGGAGCACAGTGGGAAAGAAGTGGAAAAAACTCATTGGTGTGAAAGCTGGATTTTTTTTTATATGTTGGAAGTTTTTCTTACAGTAATTCTGTTGTAGAATCAGGATGTGAAAGCATTTCTTCCAAAAAAAATTTCTAGGTTAAGAAATTTGTATTCAAAGTTGAAAAATTATGAAATCTACTCGTATTTATTTTTTAAATGGTATAAAATCAGTTAAATTTTCACTTTTCAAAAAATAATTTTTTGTAAATATATTAAAAATAAACAGTTTAACAATATAAGTTACAAGTTTAGCGGAAAAAAATTTTTTTCGATTTTTCATTTTAAGAATACTTATAATTTTCCGGAATTTTGAGTTCAAAAATTGTTTTAACTACTTCCTCTGTTTGCCTCTGTGGGCAAACATATCATATGATAGTGTTGAATCTCAGTAACATTTGGCACCAAAAATCTCATCCTAATTCGTCCTAAGAAACTTTTTAGAGCAATTTGAAGCTAAGCAAATGTGAAAAACGTATTTTCTAAAAAAGGAGATTATAATAAAAAATGAAAATGGATTTTTTTTAAAATCATGTTTTAATATGTATTTTGATCCGATGAATTCAAATCTGACGTTAGTTTGAAAATACCTACATATTAAAAAAAAAAATCGAAAAATACATACAAAATGCACGGTTTTCAACGTTTTGTGCAATTTATTTAAAATTTTCTGGGGTTTACGAATATTAGATTCACAGCCGTTTGCTGGATCGAAACTTAAGCATTTATGTTCCAAAAAAATCTTATGTGGCAGTTTACGCAGAGGAAAAAGTAGAGAATAGGAGCTTATGTTCAACTTAAATTATTTAAGTTTCGTTTCAGCAAATGGCCCTCAGAGCAGAAAAAACTAAAATAAAGATATGACTTAAATTAAAACCTACAAATGTTTCTTAAATTTCTTCCTAAGTCTTAAACATTTAAGCTTGCAAGAAAATCTTATTTTCTGAAAATTTATGAGAAAGAGAGGGGTTAGTAAATTATACTCATTTCTGAGTACAATTCAGTCTAATTTTTCATATTTATTTTTCTCTCTATTATATCTCAAACCCAAACCGTTAGAATTTTGATTGAATGATTTTTCTTTGTTTAACAAGATTTTTTAAGTTGATGCAAATTAACAACTGTTATCTTTCTAGTCAATGGTGATGATTATTCAAAGTTTGGATTGAATTCAGCGTGAATATTGGTTTATAAAAATGTCTGTTTTATTTTCAATTCAATAAAAAAGAGAATACCTTTTATTTTTTTTATTTTTAGATATTCCAACAAGCAACAAATTAACAAATAAATTTCAAAATAAATTTGAATAATTTTCAACACTATTGTGTCTACCTTTTTTAAAGTTGGATTTATAATTAGTGTTCAAACCTATTTTCTCTTTTTGTTGGCGTGGCAGTGGGCGGTATTTTCTGGAGTTGGTTCCCCTTGCTTTTAACAATCTTGCCTGAAAAATTCATTAAAATCGGTTCAGTGGTTAAGGTTTAACTGAGTTTTTTCCAGTTCCCCATACAACGTGAATAACGGTTTCTATTAAAACTATTTTCCTTCTTTCAAGACCTGTTTAAATCTTTTCGATATCTTTTTTATTTCCCGAGATCTCTTAAAATGTAGTAAGTGGGTTCGGCTTCATATATCATAAAGGAGACAGTGACGGTATAATTTATATGGTAGATATACCATGCCAAACAACTCAAGATATCTCAGGCAGTAAAAAAAGATGTTTTGAACTCGAATCTGAAGTCATAATCTTTTCGATATCTTTTTTTACTGCCTGAGATATCTTGAGTTGTTTGGCATGGTATATCTACCATATAAAGTATATTTTGGTTACTGCAAGTCAGGTTGTCTTCGTTAAATTTCATACAAAAGTACTAGTTTTCGACTTTTTTCAACTTAAATAGCCATTTTTCACTTTAGTGGGCGGGGCAGTGGGCGGAAATTACTGGTGTTGATTTATCTTTTTATTTTTTATTATTCCTGAAAATTTTATCAAAAACGGTCCAGTTGTTTAGATTTTACGGAGTTTTTTCTACTCTCCCATACAAGGTTCCCCACTCTGGGGCGCCCTTATGTTTGTTTTTTTTTTCTCGCTAGCGCAAGTTTAATGTGATATAAATTGTTTTTTAGATCAAAAAATTAAGCTTTTTTTAAGTTTTCGATCCAGAAATATGTTTGAAAATTTTCACTTAAGTACTTTTACACTTTTAAGCCAATGTAGTTAATGCTTAAATGCCAATCTTTTATTTTTTTCTCATTAAAAAAAAAACATAAATAACGTGTTTCATAAAAAATATAATTTTTCACGTAGATAAAATGTTGCGCCTTGCGAACAACCATCTTACTGCACTCCGTCAATGGTTCAATGCAAATGTGTTTGTCAGTGCTGGCAAAAATGCCGCACTGGTTTCTTCAAACACCCATTCCTGTACTTCTTATTCTTATGTCGTTTTCCAAAATTCAAAAAGTGTCACTCCTAGCTATATAATCACTCCTAAAAGGAGTGATTTCAAATTCCAAAATTGAAAAAGGAGTAAATTTTTGGAGTTAATTCTTCACTCCCAAAATTTTGAAGGAGTGACGGAGTGATTACCAATACTTCTACATTTGACATCATGGACTACTTGTAAAATTCTTGTGTGGTTGTTTTAATTTTTTTTGTGAAGAAAATTATATTTATTTATAAAAGAAACAAAAAAGTATTGTAAAAAATCAATAAAAGTGAATTTAATGTCGTTTTCTTTCACTCTATTAAGGAGTACTCTAAATTTTTACTCCTTTTTCTGGAGTGATAGAACATAATGAGAGTAAATTTTTTTTTGTAATTGTGTGTGTGACAAGAAAAAAATAATGATAACAGGCATAGGGAAAAAATGTTATGAATTGAAAAAAAAATTAATATTAATAAAATATGAAGCATAATAAGCGTTCGTTGATAAGTCTGCTTCTACACGAAGACGCAAGGCGCAGAAATTATGTTCGAATTTCCTTTTGATTTTCGTTTCGATGCGTCGTGCGCTTCTTTGCTCTTATGGGCGTCCTTTGCGTCTTCGTGTAGAAGCGGACCTAGTTTTAATGTTGGTATATTTACATTTTACTTCTGATCTGTTTTTTTCTGCCTAATTGACACACAACCATAGTTTGATTATTGTAAAATAAAAATATCCCATCAACGCAGAAAAAATTGGGATTTTTTTTATATGGGACAGGATTTTTTTTATTGATGAAGAACACTGGCTGAACAATTTTTTTATTCGGTTTTCAATTTCATTTTGGAAAAAAGTGAAGAATTAACGAACAAAATGGAAGAAATATATCTGGCGGAATATAATACAATAGAAAATATATTCATAATGGTTGTTTTTGTTAATAACAAAAGAGTTTGAAAGAAAAACTTTTCGCATTTTTCACTTTTCAAACAAAATTTTAACTTCAAATTCATAAGAGTGTGTGCAAATCGGTGTGAATCTGACTAAAAATGTGGAGTAAATCCGGGGTACTCCGTAGTACTAATATTACTCCGGAGTAATTTTTTTTTAAACTTTTGTGGCGTCAAAGAACACAAAGCCTTCAAAAGTGCAAAAATAAGTACTAAAAGGGTACTCAAATTGGAGTGAAAAAAAACGACATAAAAGATTGTCTTATTATTTTACTTATTATTTAGTATTACAAACACATGCAAAGTAAACGTGAAATCACTTCACTTGTCAAATTCGTCGTGAAAAAATTCCAAAATTGCACAAAAAATTGCACTCCCAGAATTTTGAAAACGACATTAGGGACAACTTCATGAAACACAAAGTGACAGATTGTAGAACAGTTTGGGGCAAGGTTTTTCTTCATGGAACATACAAGCTTGTAGGTACTTTTCGGATCTTTACTGTTCTTTTCTGTACGGATCAGATTCATTAATTCTCTCAAATAAAAATGAAATAATTTTTTTTTCGGGGGAAATGACAGATTTCATACGAATTTAGCAAGTTACTAAAAGTTAAAGCAGCCATTTTCTGATTTTAACTTTAGTAAAATGTTAAGAGATAGTAAGTTGTTAAATTCTTTTTTTTTTACATAGTTATTTACTAAAATGGCTTTAACGTATTACTAAGTCGTTTAAAATTTTGCGCCTATATCTTTATAGATCTCTAAAAATTATTATTACCTGCATTCCATACAAATTCTTGATGTTATCCTTTTGAGTACTATTCGGCATTGTACGAATAAAAGGGCTTTGTCCTTGTTTTTTCAGTGTGAAACCAACTTTTGAGTTTTGTACTGCGTACTTCATAACCACATCGACGATCTTTTGAAATTCCTCATTGGGAGATTTGAGAGCTTGCTTTCTTTGAGGCATATTGTAAAACAAATCTTCAATGGTGATAATTGTCCCTTGGATTCCAGCACATGGAGTTAGTGGTGCTGCAAGTTCTCCATCTACATAGGAGGCCCTACACATGACAGTATATCTACGAATAAGAATATTGGTAATACATAAAAAATACAAACTTATAAGCATTTTTTTCGGTTTTGGTTTTTGTTTGAATAGTCAAATGGGCCACATGACTTATGCTGGCAAGAGCTTCGCCACGAAAACCGAAAGTTGCTATGTGTGACAAGTCTTCAAAGTCGACTAATTTAGATGTGGTGAATCTTTTGCACACAATTTCCATGTCTTCTTTGCGAATGCCGGTACCATTGTCGAGAATTTGAAGAAGTTTTAAACCTCCATTTTTTACAGTTATTTGTATTAAAGATGATTTTGCGTCGAGGCTATTATTTTAAAATTAAGAAACAGGAATTCATTTATTGGTACATTTCAGTAAGTTATTTACCAGTTCTCGATAAGTTCTTTTACACTGTTAGATGGTCTTTGTATAATTTCACCGGCGGCTATTCGATTAACGACAGCTTCTTCTAATTTTTTAATAATACCAGGATTATAACACTCCATGGTGACCAATGAAAGAGAAAACTTTTTTATTGAATGATCATAACAGTACTCATGAAACTGAAATTTGTTGCAGAAATTTTGTTTGTATATTCAGAATGAATTGTTTATATTTAGACCATAGACAAATAATTACCAAGACTAATCATTACCCTTCAAGCAAGAAAACGGAGTCCAGAAAAGAGAGTCCGACCTCCGACCGAGAAAAGCCGGGTTGCACTCACACACTTGCAACTTTTTGTGTATGAACACAAAGTCTAAGAGAATCGTGGTGAAAACTGAGAAAAGGAAAAAAAAAGTAGACAGACATAGCCAACAAGAGCAAAAGCGTCATTTTGTTATTTTTTGTTGAAGTGTTTGGTCGCATCGTGTCTCGTGTCGTTGTTTGGATAATGTTAGTTTATTAATTATAAACAATTTTATTAAATTACATATAAACAATATGGAAAACAAAAAAGGTATGTTTTATATATCGCTCAAAGTGTTTGGGTTAAAATGTTGTTTCTTCTTGTGTTGTAGATGTAATCTCTTATGATGAAGAAAAATCTAGAAGGTGAAAAATGCGATTGGGTATCTAAAAAAACACCAACAACAGCAGCAGCATCAAATGAAATAAAATGAAAAAAAATGTATTGTATTTTATATTGTATTTATTGTGAAAATTTCGTTTGCCAAAATAAAATAAAAAATAAAACAGTTTCAGTGAAAAAAAAATAAATCTTGTTCTTTTTTTGGTCGCAAATGCGAAATGTCATCCCTTTCTTATTCCTCTTTCTGGTAGGTTTTCGCTGCTCCGGCTCAGGTCCGCTTTCGGCTCCGTTTTCTCGGAATGGAGATTTTCACCACACCAATACATATGCAATCGACTTCGCGGTGATTATAATTTCCATACTAATTTGAGCCGCCTTCGGACCAGTTTCTGATCCGAAGTCGGACTCAGCTCCGCCTCAGGCGGAGCGGATTCGGACCGAGGTCGGACCTGTTTGCTTGAAGGGTAGTTTGGTTTTTGAAAAGAATTTTAGTGAAAAAAAAATAAATTGTGTTCTTTTTGTTCTTGCAAATGGCTTCAGGTCCCTTCAAGCAAGAAAATTGAGTTCAACAAAGAAACTCCGACCTCAGACCGCGAAAATCGGGCTTGCACTCACACACTTGCAACTTTTTGTGTATGAACACAAAGTCGAACGAGAATCGTGGTGAAAAATGAGAAAAGGAAAAGAAAGACAAGGCCAACAAGAGCCAAGCGTCATTTTATTATTTTTTGTTGAAGTGTTTGGTCGCGTCGTGTCTCGTGTCGTTGTTTGTATAATGTTAGTTTATTAATTATAAACAATTTAAATTATAAACAATATGGAAAACAAAAAAGGTATGTTTTACATATCGCTCAAAGTGTTTGGGTTAAAATGTTGTTTCTTCTTGTGTTGTAGATGTAATCTCTAATGATGTAGAAAAATCTAGAAGGTGAAACATGCGATTGCGTATCTAAAAAAACACCAACAACAGCAGCAGCATCAAATGAAATAAAATGAAAAAAAATGTATTGTATTTTATATTGTATTTATTGTGAAAATTTCGTTTGCCAATATAAAATAAAAAATAAAACAGTTTCAGTGAAAAAAAAATAAATCTTGTTCTTTTTTTGGTCGCAAATGCGAAATGTCATCCCTTTCTTATTCCTCTTTCTGGTAGGTTTACGCTGCTCCGGCTCAGGTCCGCCTTCGGCTCCGTTTTCTCGGAATGGAGATTTTCACCACACCAATACATATGCAATCGACTTCGCGGTGATTATAATTTCCATACTAATTTGAGCCGCCTTCGGACCAGTTTCTGATCCGAAGTCGGACTCAGCTCCGCCTCAGGCGGAGCGGATTCGGACCGAGGTCGAACCTGTTTGCTTGAAGGGGTGCCAAACGTCATTCCTTTTTTCGATTCCTTATCTGGTAGGTTTTCGCTGCTCCGACTCGGGTACGACTTCGGCTCCGTTTTCTCGGAGTAGAGATTTTCACCAATCGACTTTGCGGTGATTATAATTTCTATACTAATTTGAGCCGCCTTCGGACCCGTTTCTGAGCCAAAGTCGGACTCAGCTCCGCCTGAGGCGGAGCAGATTCGGACCGAGGTCAGATTTGTTTGCTTGAAGGGCTATAAGGCGTACCCTTCAAGCAAACGATTCCGACCTCGGGCCGAATCGGCTCCGAAGTGAGTCCGAGCTCGACAACGAAACGGGCTCCACACTGAGCCGATTGCATATAATTCTCCATTCCGAGAAAACGGAGCCGAGCTCGTAGTCGAGTCGGAGCACAGAAAAAATAAAATGCACGACTAAGATTGCACGTACTTGCTCTTGCAGTTTAAAACACTTTTATTTTAGTTTACTTGATTTATATAAATGTAAAGAAATTTTGTTGATGTTGGGGAAGAGCCGAAATTTAGCACAGTACACATAATAAGGTAATATATTCCGAACGTTGTCAAAATTTGTTTGTCAAAAATGGGCACCAATCTGTCAGGTCGGCCTTTAATTTTTATATTTCAATCGCAGTAAACAGAAAATTTGTTTTTGTTTTAATTTATAAAATGTCATTTAAAAATATTATAAATTGAAAAATAACAAATTTTCTTCGTGTTTCATCGCAGAAAATGGTTAATAATTGTGAATTCCATTAAAATCATCTGTGTAAATTTGAAGAGAAAATCCGTCCACCCGTTTAGGCTGTGGAAATGTGTACAGATAGACGCACAGACGCACAGACTTACGGAAGGAATTGCGAGACCCTTTTTTTCGGAGTTCTCCATCATCGTAATGTTGGTTTTGATTAAAACCTCAAACTTTTTTTTTCGACACGAAACTAATACTTGCCCTATAAGCAAGTAAATAGAAAAGGAATCGAAGAAAGGAATGACGATTGGTATTTGAAGACATTTGCAACCAACCCTTCAAGCAAGAAAACGGAGTCCAGAAAAGACAGTCCGACCGAGAAAAGCGGGGTTGCACTCACACACTTGCAACCAACCCTTCAAGCAAGAAAACTGAGCTCAGAAAAGACACTCCGACCTCAAAACGAGAAAAACGGAGTTGCACTCACACACTTGCAACTTTTGTGTATGAACACAAAGTCGAAGGAGAAATCGTGGTAAAAATACCAATACATATGCAATCGGCTTCGTGGTGATTATAATTTCTATACTAATTTGAGCCGCCGTGGAACCCGTTTCGTAGTCGAGGTCGGACAGAACAAGAAAAACGGTGTTGCACTCACACACTTGCAACTTTTTGTGTATGAACACAAAGTCGAAGGAGAAATCGGGGAGCGGATTCGGACCGAGGTTGAACTCGTTTGCTTGAACCCTTCAAGCAAGAAAACGGAGTCCAGAAAAGACAGTCCGACCTCCGACCGAGAAAAGCGGGGTTGCACTCACACACTTGCAACTTTTTGTGTATGAACACAAAGTCTAAGAGAATCGTGTGGTGAAAACTGAGAAAAGGAAAAAAAGTAGACAGACATAGCCAACAAGAGCAAAAGCGTAATTTTGTTATTTTTTGTTGAAGTGTTTAGTCGCGTCGTGTCTCGGGTCTCGTGTCGTTGTTAATAGAATATAAGTATAATTATAAACAATTATATCAAACTATTAACAATATGGAAACAAAAAAAGGTATGTTGTATATATCGCTCAAAGTGTTTGGATTAAAGTGATGTGTTTCTGTTTGTGTTGTAGATGTAATCTCTAATGATGAAGAATAAGGCAGAAGGTGAAACATGCGATTGGACATCTAAAGAAACACCAACGCAACAACAAATAAAATAGAATGAAAAAAATGTATTGTATTTTATATTGTATATATTGTGAAAATTTCGTTTGCCAAAATTAAATAAAAAAAAAACAGTTTCAGTGAAAAAAAATAATAAATCTTGTCTTTTTTGGTCGCAAATGCGAAACGTCATCCCTTTTTTGTTCCTCTTTCTAGTAGGTTTTCGCTGCTCCGACTCAGGTCCGCCTTCGGCTCCATTTTCTCGGAATGGAGATTTTCACCACACCAATACATATGCAATCGACTTCGCGGTAATTATAATTTCCATACTAATTTTAGCCGCCTTCGCACCAGTTTCTGATCCGAAGTCGGACTCAGCTCCGCCTCAGGCGGAGCGGATTCGGACCGAGGTCGGACCTGTTTGCTTGAAGGGAAGGATTGCTTGAAGGGTAGATACGCTTCATGGTATAAAAAGACAAGGTATGATCATTAGAGCCGCCATCTTACAAAATGGGGTAATAAGGTTTTGACGTTTGGCATTTGGCAAAGTCAAAGCAACAACAATTTCAAAGACAAATTTGTTTACAACAACAATTTCAATGGGCTGGGCTGTCAAAACCTTAAGTAGCCATAAGTTTTGACAGTTCTCGATACTGAGTTTTTTCTAATGATCATACTTTCTCTTTTTATACCATGGATACGCTTTGTATTGAATTCGTTGAAAGTGCGTTCCAGTGAAAATCGTTAGTAAACTACTAGTAGTACTTTGCCACCTCCCAAAGGAACAGGGATAGTATTTTTTTTTGTAATGGTGTGTGCGACAAGACAAAAATGGCTCATTTCCTTGAAAAAATAGTGAAAACAGAAACAGGCCTAGGGAAAAATTTGAAAAACAAAATTCTCAGTAGTTAAAATTTTTTTTACTTCTAAAGACTAGTAAGGAGCTGAAGCGAAACGAAAAAAATTGAAGTCTCCAAAGTCAACACCGAACATGTTAACAAAAAAATACCATCGGGTATTTTAGCAAAGCAAAAATAATAAAAGTACAAATCAAAAAATTCAAGAAAAAAACATGAGAAAATGTGTTTCTAAGCAAAAACAAAACAAATTGAATTTCGTTCAAGATTTCGCTAACGAAATTTTGTGTGGAAAATTTCGTTTCGTTTCAGTAGCGTACTAGGCTTTAAACGTTAATTTTTAAGCTTAATGTTTGAAAGAAATTAGTTCGCATTCTGTGATACATTTAAAGTTACCTTTAATTTTGTTTTAGCTAAAGCCTAGTACGCTGATGATGCGAAACGAAAAATTTTGAAGTCTCTAAAGTCAACAACGAACATGTTAACAAAAAATATTAGCAAAAAATATTAGTAAAAATAATAAATATGCAAATAAAAAAATTCAAGAAAATAAGTTCAAAAGCAAAAACAAAACAAATTTAATTTCGTTCAGGATTTCGCTAACGAAATTTTGTATGGAAAATTTCTTTTCACTTCTGCAGCGTACTAGGCTTTAACTAAAAGCCCGGATGTATTCCATTATTAAAACACTTTTCTTTTTTGTTTTGGTCAAATTAAAAGCTCAAATATAAATAAAGTAAAAAATGTGTTAAAATATTTAATTTCACTGTTAAATTATAATTATGTTTTTGGTGAACTGCCCGGATTAATTAAAAAAAAAATTGATAAATTTTTTGTTAAGAATCATTTTATATATTTTATTATTGTTTTTAAATTCATAAAATGTTTTATTCTGGCATATTTTCATTTTCAATTTATAAGTTCAAGTGACCTCAACTATACTTAAAATAAAAATAATTTTAATAATTTTTTTTATTATTTTAGTTATTTTTTTCTTTGTTATTATTTTCATTTTCATTTTCATTTATTTTTTTTTTTTTGTTTTTAAATCTAATTTTTTGATTTATTTGTATATATGTATAATAATTCGCTCACAATTAGAAGAGTTTTGAAATAACCCGCAGACGGCTTATAAAGCCATGCTTGTAAATCTTTTATTTAATTATAGTATGTAGGTACCTATCTTTTATTAGAAAAAATAAAGATTAATAATAATAATAATATTCTCAAACCACTCATTAGTCGTTCCTAAATAAAATTAGAAATTTTCTTACAAAACAAATCTTACAACAACAACAATCAGAAAGTAAGTTTTAAATTAAAAACAAAACAAATTTAATTTCGTTCAAGATTTCGTTCACGAAACATTGTATGGAAAATTTCGTTTCGCTTCAGCTACGTACTAGGCTTAAAGCCTAGTACGCAGCTGAAGGTAAAAGAAAAATTTTGAAGTCTCCAAAGTAAACATCGAACATGTTAACGAAAAAATACCATCGGGTATTATAGCAAAGTAAAAATAATAAGAGTACAAATAAAAAAATTCAAGAAAAAATATCACAATTAGAGATTGCAATCCCGGGATGATTTTCCGATCACGGGATTTCGGGATTTAAAAATTGAATCCCGGGATCCCGGGATAATACCGGGATTTGAAAAATATTTTCATACTCAATTTGGGAGCCAAAAAACAAGATTTATGGATTATTTTTTATTATTGAACGAACAAAGTATACAAAAAAAAAATAACATTCTTCATAAAAAACAAACAAAACAAGTAAAACAAAAACAATATAGCTAACAAAAACTAAAAAATAATAAATAATAAAAATGGAATAAAATATATACTCCAAACATTATAATTCAGTGTACAAAGTACAAACTGAATGAAGTTTAGTTAAGAAGTATTTAAAAGAATAAATATATATTAAATTAACATTAAATATCATATTAACTATTTAGTGTTAATAAATTACATTTGGAATTATTTTTATAATAAAATGGAATAAAAAGCAAAGCATCCAATGTTTTGTCTACAAGCCAGCTTCAAAATTTTGTTCCAAAACTTGAACAGCTGAAAATGCACGCTCGGTTTCAATATCCGTTAATTAAATATATTTATGTGCCTGCTCTAAGTATTTTCCTCTTATCCCGTCTTCAAAAAGCAACATCTCTCGTTTCATCAGCTGCTTCTATATTTTGGTGGGGTCCTGTGTTTTTGAGACTATTTTTATTTCATTTTCTAATTTTTCTTTCAAGGAAAGATGGTCTTCGCAGCTTGGAACAGCAAAAGGTTTTTTCTTGAATACTGACAGCACCCACACGTTTTAAATTTGATGTAATTTGCTTTATTTTAATTTGTAAGGACTCAAAAATAATTTTTTTACTTCTATGCTTGTATTTCCGAAAATTACTTTTTATTTGGGTTCTGTAGGTAAGCAAGAACACCAGATAACTCTGCTCGCTGCTGCAAGCTCAAGCGATTAATTAAAGCTGTCTTCAATTTGTTACTTATTATTGAAGTTTTTGACTCTAACTGCTAAAAGAAATTTAAGAGCACCATCAGCTGTACACAAGTTAGAAAGTTAGAAAGGGCAAAGTGATTCAACTGTTAACTTTTTTGGAGCCAGTACTTCAATAGTCTCATTTATTAAATCAAAATCTGTTTCTTCAAACCTTATAGGGTGATTCAGATCTATAAGCGATTTTTGAAAGCGTTCAATCATCGCAAGAAGGCTATTCCTCCTTGTTTTGCAATAAAGTAATAAGGAAAGTTATTTCCTATGTTCCATTTTTACATATTTTTGCAGAATTGTGTCATTTTTTGTATGCGAATATTTAGCCACTAATCCCGAAAATCCCGGGATTGGAGAGCTATAATCCCGGGATTTTCGGGATCAAAAAATGGGTCGGGATCCCGAATCCCGGTATTGCAATCTCTAATCACAATATAAATTATTATTTGTTTTAGCTAAACTAAAAGCCCACCAACAATATATTTTTTTTTTCTTATTTTTTTTTTCTTTTAACTAAACTAAAAGTTACACTTTTAATTGAACATGAACATACAACTACCTGTTATTGCTTTTGTATACTATATATATATCAAAATGTACTTTTATCATGAGCATTATTCCGTATGGTTCAAAGATTGTTTTTTTTTTTTTTTTGACTAAACTAAAAGTCACATTATGATGAAAATAATAATTAAAAAAAAAAATTTTTTTTTCTTTAATATTTATATTTACATATTTTTAACTATGAAACTTTATTTTGTGAAATATTCTCTCTTTTTACTCAAATATTGTATTTTTTTTTTTTGTTTAATTAGTTGTAAGGTATCTGATCGAAATGCTTCTGGTATAATTTTAATAACAATAGAAGCACTAGGGCAGAATCCAATTGACTTTGTAGTTACAAAGCATAACATTAGTTATGACATTAACAAAATTTCTATTACACTGGTCTGTAAAATTTATCTTTTTTTCTCCTTCACATAATTTTTTGATGAAAGGCTATGAGTAGTTTGTAGAAAATAACCCTTTTAGATTCGGTTGACCTAGTACAAAAATAAAACTATTATTCGTATTCAGCTCAAATTTGGAGGACTTATTTCTCATAACATGATCTATCAAATGATACCAAATCTAATTATTAATTAAAATTTACACACATTTTAAGATACTAATTGACACAACAAAATAATTCAAATCCTGCAGCTTTTATTTAATCCCACATGAACAAAAAAAATCTTGATTAACCCTTAAAGGCATGATTTTTCCAAATTTTAAGTAAAGTTACGGAAAAAATATTAAAAAAAAAAATGATTTCGCAAAAATTTCTCATACAAATAAGAAAATGAGCATTTGTTTGCCCTTTTTATGACCTTCAATAATTCTCTTGCATTTAAATATTTAAAATTTTTTGTTTCTGTATTTAATAGGTTATATATTTACGATTCTTTTTCATATTTTTTAGTTACAAAATTACAGCTTAAATTAATCTTCTTCTAATTTACAAAAAAAAGTTCGGGTTCCCAAAATCAAAGCGGTTTTAGACAAAACCTCGGTTTAGGTTTTAAATACTCTTAAAAATTAGTACAATATTTGACAAAAAATTAATAAATGTTTTTTATTAACAATATTAATCCCAAACAATTAATTTATTCACAAAACAATGCTATATTTAATCAATTTCATTTTAAATTACATAAAATTATGTGCTTATCAAAAATGATACAATATGCATTTAAAGGTTGAGGGAAATGTGAAATCCCAATGCCTGTTGTATTTAAAAAGTCAAATATGTAAAGAATACTCTAATGTATTGTAATTTTATATACTATTTTTCTACTTAGAAATATCTTATTTGTGATTAACCATTCGATACACTGCCTTGTAGAGCTTCAGATTTGTTTTTCCTAGGAACACATTCTGGCACATCCGGATTTTAAGATATACGCGTTAGAGAATCACGACTATAAATTCCGCCCTATATCTAAAAAACGAGTGCTAATCGATATTTTTTGAATTCGGATTTAAAATCAGCATACTAAAATCCATTTGAAAAGAATACCTACTTTTGTCTTTGGGAGAAATAAATATGAATTTTTAATGATCAGTTTCTTTTGTGGTAAGATATACCAAACCAACATAACTTACTTAAATTAAAATATCTCGGAGAAGAAAAGAGATATTGAGAAGAACTGAATTTAAAAGAAAAAAAAAAAAACAAGCTCTATCATACGGCAAAATATTGCTTCGAAAAAAGGAAGAAAAGAATTTTCGAGATTTTCCTTATTAAAAGGAGGATTTATTTGCAGACCAGTGTTATTAGTACCTATTAACAGAGAAATTATCATTGAAATGAGTAAAGGCACACCAAAGCAATCGTTTTCTTAAACCATCTCTAAGTGGTATCAACTTTACAGATAGAGCGTTACTTTAGAATAAGTTTTTTCTCAGAATATACCCATAAGAATTCGAGATGTCGTCGTTGGGCTGTTTTTTTTTTGTTTGCAATTTGACTACAATTTATTAAAATGTGCTAACTTCATTCAATCATAGATTTGAGTTCGCCAAGTACTTAGGAATCGACTTTAACGAGCTCCTCAGATTCAACAATCACTCCCGTTTGGTCCTCAAAAAAGCCAACTTTGCTTTCCATCGCCTTCACCCTCTGATGAAAAGAAGAACAGGATTGAGTCAACCAACGAAACTCTTGATCTACAAGCAGCTTCTGCGGCCAGTCATTGCCTACAGCTTTCCAGTATGGTACACCATCTCCAAGACAGCCATGAAGGAACTACAAATGTTCGAGAGAAAAATACTGAGGATTTGCACTGGACTCATCTTTGACCGACAGCGGCAGAAATACTATAGCAACAAGCGACTCTACGAGGAAGCAAAAATCATACCACTGGGCAAGTATCTACTGCAATCGGCGAAGGTACTGGTAGGAAATATCGCCAACCATCCCAATCAACTGATGATAAGAATGACAGCCCAACAACGACATCCGGAACCTAAGTACCTTTGCGCTTTGGATATACTGGCTGAGAACATAATTTCAATGGACAACGAAGAAGTTAACTTTTACGCCGACACCCAGTCGGCTTACTACCGTGGCTAACGCCAACCAAACCAACCCAACTCAACCAACCCCACAACTGGACATCCGGGTCTGAACACCCCGAGGACAACCTAGTCAGCAGACTTTAAATTAAGTTTATCCATGTATATTATTTATTTATATTTTATAACTTAGTCATTGTATAAGGTTAGGCCCCCTCTGTGCCAACAAAATTTTGTATCTATCAATGAATCTTAGACATAAGTTAATTTTAAGTCAATTGTAAATAACAAGTTCAATAAAAACAAAATTGAATTGAATTGACATAGATTTGAGTTGTGATTCAAAAGAAAACTAGATTTACGTGAAAAGCTATATTTTATTGAAAATATGAACTATAAATATTATGTTCGAAAGATAACAAAATCTTTTTATATGGGTTTAATCTTAAAATGCAGTCCAATGAGTGAAAATACTAGACACTTCAGATCCTGAACGAGGTAATAAAAACACCTCAAACCTTCTGGATCTTTAGATCTGTTAACATCCACCAAAGATCCCGTTTTTGAAGTAGTGAATGAAATGTGTTCGTCACCAATAACAATTTCGAGCTCCTGATAAAAATATAAGTGTTTGAGTATCGTTAGTGTACGACCATTTGTATCTTACTTGTCTTCCAACCCTGTCTGGTGGGGGCCATGGTGTATCATCTTCCGCCATAATTTCGGAGTCTAATATGATTCGTTTAAGTTCTTCCATTACTGACTGGTGCACAAAAGCTTCTTTGCGGATCATGGTATCATTTTTATAATTGGAGTTGTTTGCGTAGCGTAGTTTACCATCGGGACGAAACTCGAATTCCAAAAACTCATGGCCAAATTTACCTTTGTGACCTACGTAGTAACGTAGATAGAAGTCTTCTGTCGACATTAGTGTTATTTTAGAAAGTTTTTGTCAGGAATTATCCGTAAAGTTTTGAGATTTTAATGGTTGCGCTTTGTATAAACTAACCTACAAAAAAGGACAAGTAAACTGCAACCATTTAATGTCATTTTGACAAAACGACCGGTGATGCCAAAAACATTTTATTTAAACTCGCGAATTTTCTTCCGCACCATCTACATCTCAAGATGAGTAACAAGTTAGTGAAAAACATTAGGTGTGTTTTTTATTACCACCGGTCTTAACTAGACAAAAAAAAAACGCAGTCTGGGCTAAGCAATTTACATGTTAAATACAACAACACCTTAGCCTCTTGGGCTTAGTTGTTTAGCCCGGAGATTTCTCTGGGCTTAACTTTTTGAAGAGTTTTAAATCTGTGCTACCAAACAAACTTTTTTATAAATTGTTTAGAATTTGTTTAAAAACGTGAAACTGACGTTTGGAAGAACAAAATGTATTAAAATAGTTTTGCTAGCATACATTATTGTATCCTTTTGTAAAACATACATGAAAATTACAAGAAAAGGACGAAAGCGAAAAATATGACAACTCTAAATTTTTGTTGTGTCAGCTGTTTTCGGAACATTCAATATACAGTGCTGCCAAGATTTCAGGTTAAGCCCCGAGGCGTTTTTTTTGTCCACTTAAGACCGGTGGTAATAAAAAACACACCTATTAGGTGTGTTTTTTATTACAACCGGTCTTAACTGGACAAAAAAAACGCAGTCTGGGCTAAGCAATTTACGTGTTAAATACAACAACACCTTAGCCCCTTGGGCTTAGTTGTTTAGCCCGGAGATTTCTCTGGGCTTAACTTTTTGAACAGTTTTAAATCTGTGCTACCAAACTAATTCTTTCATAAATTGTTTAGAATTTGTTTAAAAACGTGAAAACTCACGTTTGGAAGGACAAAATGTATTAAAATAGTTTTGCTAGCATACATTTTTGTATCTCTTTGTAAAACATATATGAAAAATGCAAGAAAATGACGAAAGCGAAAAATATGACAACTCTAAATGTTTGTTGTGTCTGCTGTTTTCGGAACATTCAATATACAGTGCTGCCAAGATTTCAGGTTAAGCCCCGATGCGTTTTTTTTGTCCAGTTAAGACCGGTGGTAATAAAAAACACACCTATTAAGCCTTAACTACATTGGCTCAAAAAGTGAAAAAGTACAAAAGTGAAAATTTTCAAACGCATTTTTGTATTGTTTTTCGGGTTGGAAAATTAAAACAAATGATGCAGAAAGCTTATTTTTTGGTATAAAAAACAATTTGCATACTCTTTTTTACAAAAAAATTGCGCTAGCAAGAAAAAAAATCTTTTCACTTTTGCACTTTTTCAAAAAGTGGTGTATGTAGTTAAGCCTTTAGGTGTGTTTTTTATTACCACCGGTCTCAACTGGACAAAAAAAAACGCCACGGGGCTTAACCTGAAATCTTGGCAGCACTGTATATTGAATGTTCCGAAAACAGCAGACACAACAAAAATTTAGAGTTGTCATATTTTTCGCTTTCGTCATTTTCTTTTATTTTTCATGTATTATCTACAAACACATACAAAAATGTATGCTAGCAAAACTATTTGAATACATTTTGTCCTTCCAAACGTGAGTTTTCACGTTTTTAGACAAATTCTAAACAATTTATGAAAAAATTAGTTTGGTAGCACAGATTTAAAACTCTTCAAAAAGTTAAGCCCAGAGAAATCTCCGGGCTAAACAACTAAGCCCACGGGGCTAAAGTGTTGTTGTATTTAACATGTAAATTGCTTAGCCCCGACTGCGTTTTTTTTGTCCAGTTAAGGCTTGGCCACACCGGAGGGTACGCGGTAGCGGTACGGGTAGCGGCAACGATATTTGTATTAAAAAAATTCCACACCCGAACGTTGATGTGTCAGTTTGGAATTTTTTCCATACAAAAACCCGTACCGTTACCTGTACCTCTACCGCGTACCCTCCGGTGTGGCCAAGCCTTAAGACCAGTTGTAATAAAAAACACACCTATTGTATTTTAATTTCTATAGTACTATATAGTACGGGTATTTGTATGTAAAAAATTCCAAACTGACACATCAACGTTCGGGTGTGGAATTTTTTTAATACAAATATCGTCGCCGCTACCCGTACCGCTACCGCGTACCCTCCGGTGTGGCCAAGCCTTTAAAGGCTTGGCCACACCGGAGGGTATGCGGTATAGCGGTAACGATATTTGTACTAAAAAAATTCCACACCTGAACGTTGATGTGTCAGTTTGGAATTTTTTTCATACAAGTACCCTCACCGCTACCCGTACCGCTACCGCATACCCTCCAGTGTGGCCAAGCCTTAAGACCAGTTGTACACACCTATTGTATTTTAATTTCTATAGTACTATATAGTACTTGATATCAAGGCTTGGCCACACCGAAGGGTACATGCGGTAGCGGTACGGGTACTTGTATGGAAAAAATTTCAAACTGACACATCAACGTTCAGATGTGGAATTTTGTTCATACGGTGTGGCCAAGCCTTCAATCCACGAAAATACTTTAGCGACATCTTTTGGTAGATCTGCACTTCAATTTTCTGCATAAGGTTCAAACATAAAATAAACTAGCGATCCCAGCTGTGGCGACGCAAAACAGAAAATTCTACTTCATGAGAGTACTATAAGAATATATATACAATGTGAAAAGATTTTTTTCCGAATTCGGAGCTAAGGCCGTGTGTGAATTAGGAAAGACTTGGGCACATCGGATGGGCTGTGGGAGCGGTACAGGTAATTGTATGAAAAAATTCCAAACTGGAACATCAATCATTTTATATATATTTCTATACATAGTACTATCAATCGAAGAAAATACTTTAGCGACACCTTTTGGTAGATCTGCATTTCAATTTTCTGCATAAGGTTCAAATATAAAATAAACTAGCGATCCCAGCGGTGGCAACGCAAAACAGAAAATTCTACTTCATGAGAGTACTATGTATAGGAATATATATACAATGCATCAATAGGTGTGTTTTTTATTACCACCGGTCTTAACTAGACAAAAAAAACGCAGTCTGGGCTAAGCAATTTACATGTTAAATACAACAACACCTTAGCCCCTTGGGCTTAGTTGTTTAGCCCGGAGATTTCTCTGGGCTTAACTTTTTGAAGAGTTTTAAATCTGTGCTACCAAACTAATTTTTTCATAAATTGTTTAGAATTTGTTTAAAAACGTGAAAACTCACGTTTGGAAGGACAAAATGTATTAAAATAGCTTTGCTAGCATACATTATTGTATCTCTTTGTAAAACATACATGAAAATTACAAGAAAAGGACGAAAACGAAAAATATGACAACTCTAAATTTTTGTTGTGTCAGCTGTTTTCGGAACATTCAATATACAGTGCTGCCAAGATTGCAGGTTAAGCCCCGAGGCGTTTTTTTTGTCCACTTAAGACCGGTGGTAATAAAAAACACACCTAATATTCAAGTGTGGAATTTTTTTCATACAAGTACCCGACCACACTAACATTTCAGCTTCGGTTAAGGTATTACAAAAGCTACATTTCAGCTTCTTTTAAACCTTATTAAGATTGTTGGGCATGGAAAAAGGAGAACGTTACACAAGTTTGACCCTCTATAAGGATCTTAAACGAAGCATTACCGAAGCTTTGAGATTTGACAGATAGATATTGACAGAAAGCTTCGGAAGAGCTTGTATAGCTCTTTAATACATGTCTTATCGAAATTAAAAAACAACTATAAAAACAAAACAGAATTCATTTTTAACTGGTTTAAAATCATGAATTATATCTTTTGATCTGAAATTATGTATAACATTCCATTAGTTTTTAGCATGTCTATTAATAATAATTTTAAAAGGATATAATTTTTTTACCACACCCAGGAATCGAACTTCATATCTGCTTGGTGGTAGTCCACCACTCAACCCACTCGGCCATCCTAGTATATTCATTAATGAAATCAAAAACTTAATCAGTTCAAATAGCAAAAAAATGTCCGAGCTAATTTCTAAGAAATGAAAATGAGGCCTTAAAAAAGCACAGCAAGAAATCGATATTCTTCGCAAAGAAAATGTTATGTTGAAAAAAACTAAAACAGAAATAGTATCAAAAGAAACTCCACAGCAAGTGGATATTGAACAAAATTACAAGATTTTTAATGCTGAAAACATCGTCAAGAAGGAAAAACAACAAAAAGATAAAGAAACAGTCGTGGTACAACGTGGCCTCCCACTATTCATATTTCATACTCACGTTTGACAAAACAGAAAAACTAGAGGAAATCTACAAAATTAAAACAATACTTAACCTCGTTGTTAAGATCGAACCTCTAAGAAACCTAAAAGGGCAAATACAGTAAGACCCAATACCGGCAAAGAAAATACAACGCCATCAACATCAAAGACGTCTCCAGAAAAAAGTAAAGTAAACTCATACGCCAAAGCGGCAGCTACACCCGTAATAAATCATCCTGAACCTGACGCATTTTCTCAATGTCTGGCTTTAATTTTGTCAAAATTTGAGGATCAGGTCAAACTTAATAATAGAATATGTGATAGGCTAGCTAAAATTGAAGACTTTATTCGACCCCAACGGTATACAAGAAAACATGATGGAAAACTTTAAAATTATTACGTGGAATGCAAATGGATTATGGTAGAGACTTGGAGAACTAGAAATGGTTATACAGGAACAAGATATTGACATTTGCTTGATATCAGAAACCCATGTTAAAAAAGAATCAAATTGCAATATAAACGGTTTTTTAGATTACCACGCAATTCATCCGTCGAACAAAGCAAGGGGCGGAGCATCATTATATATAAAAGAATGTATCAAACACTCGATTGGCTTAAAGCTTGAACTTGAATCGATGCAGCTTATAAGTGTTCAGGTTAAAACTAAACATGATGCATTGAATATTTCATCAATATACTGCCCTCCGCGGTACAAAATCGATAGAAATGAACTTTCAAACTTACTAAAATCACTTAAACCAACGTTAATCATTGGTGGCGATTTTAACGCTAAACACACGTTTTGGGGCTCTAGATGCATATCTCAAAAGGGCCGAGCATTATACGAAGCCGGTATGGAGAATAATTGTGACTTTCATTCTACTGGAAAACCAACTTATTGGCCGGCAGATTCCTCCAAAATACCTGACCTGATTGATTTCTTTATAGTCAGGGGAATAAGGTCAAATCGAATTAAAGTAACGGAATGCTTTGATCTTTTCTCTGACCACTCTCCCGTTATTCTCACAATGAGCGAAAGTCTTGTTAAAATTGAAATACCACCTAGGTTAACAAACGGTGAAACAAACTGGGAAGGCTTCAAGAAAGATATCGAGGGATAATGTCGAATTAAGGGTGTCACTACAAACGCCTCTTGAACTTGAGGAAGCGGTAGATAATTTCGTGCAGATCGTTCCGCATGGAACAATACCCCTCACCAAAGAGAAATATCAAGCTTTAAAGATACTAAATATCCGCGAGAAATAAAAGAGGTACTTACAGAAAAGCGAAAAGGTCGCAAGAAATGGCAGCAAACTCGTGCTCCTTAACACAAAGCTAATTTAAATCACCTCAGTAATTTGCTTAAAAAAATGATATCAGATTTTAAGAACCACGAAGCTAGAAATTACCTTGAAAATTTGACGGTAGGTAAAGAATCTAACTACTCTCTATGGAAAGCTATAAAAGCCACGAAAAAACCTAAGCTTCCAGCACCTCCGATTATGAAAGACCAAAATGAATGGGCAAGAAGCGACAAAGAGAAAGCAAACGTTTTCGCTGATTACCTAGAGGAAACATTCAAACCATTCAATGGGCAAGCATTGAATGATAGTATTAATATGAATATAACGTCAAGTGAAAGCTTCATCACAACAAATGTTACGCTCGCCGAATTAAACAAAGAAATTAAGAAGCTAAAGTCAAAAAAAGCACCAGCCTCCTATACATAATGAATGCCACTCTTAGGTTAGAATATATTCCAAACCAATGGAAAGTCGCAGAAGTAATAATGGTCTTGAGACCTGGCAAACCATCACACGAAAAGAAATCATACAGACCCATTTCACTGCTTCCTGTAGTATCGAAGGTTTTTGAGAGAATATTTTTGCAGCGCCTTCAGCCAGTAATAGAAGAATAAAGGTCTTATACCTGAACACCAGTTCGGTTTTAGAAGCAAGCACTCGACGATTGATCAAGTACATAGAATCACCGATGTCATTGAGAAAGCTCTTTAAGAAAAGAAAATTTGTTCAACGGTCTTTTCAGATGTGTCTCAAGCTTTTGATAAAGTATGGCACGAGGGTCTCAAATTCAAGTTAAGACAAGTCCTACCTGAAGGACTCTTTACCATTCTTAGAGAATATCTAGAGAACAGAATTTTCCGCGTTAGGCACGGAAATGATAACTCAGACTTTAGGGAAATAGTGGCATGGCGAATAGCACTTAACGAATTTAAGTCAGTCCACGTGGACTTTACGTATAAGAAAATAAATAGACTACCTGTTTTTATTAATACTACTCAGGTCCCGTTTGCAAATGAGGCAAAATATCTCGGGATGACTCTCGACGCGAAATTAAAATGGAAACCGCATGTTAAAAATAAATGTGATCAGTTAAATATTAAATTAAGAGAAATGTACTGGTTGCTGGGACAACATTCTAGACTTAGTATTGAAAACAAATTATTAGTTTACAATCAAGTACTTAAGCCTGTCTGGACATATGGTATTCAACTCTGGGGTTGTACCCGCGATACAAATTTAAATAGATTACAAACTTTTGAAAATAAATTATTAAGATCATTTGTAAATGCGCCGTGGTATATAAGAAACGAAGATCTTCACAGGGATCTTGGAATTCCCACGGTTCGCGAAGAAATAAAAACTTTTGCCCAAAAGCATAGAAAACGGTTAGTCGAACATACCAATAGAACAAAAATAGAAATTCTCGACGAGACGAACTTAGTACGACGTTTGCGAAGGACTAAACCTTCCGACTTGGTACAGTGAAATTTTTCAATCTAATTCCTTTATTTCAAAATATCGGCATTGATTAATATAAATTTAAAGCTTTATAGATTTTATTTGTTTAATTTCCTATAAAATCCTTTTTTTTATCACAAAATTGTAATCATTACTTTAATGATTTAATTTAAAAAATAATGTTATTTAGCTATTTCTAAATATCATCAGTAGGAACTTTCACCGGAAAGTTACCTACAAAACGTAACTTAACTTCGAGAAAGATAAATTGCCAGATAAGTTCCATCTGAACTTAGTTGCAATCGGGAGGAGGAGGTGGTTTTAGTGGTTAAGAGTCCCACATATCTATGAGCAAGCGTTTTCCGGGCCTCATAGAATCTTTTGAAGATTTCAACACCCACCCACGGAAAAAAAAAATACAAAACTTGGTAATTTCTGTAAAGCTTCTATAAATTCATTAAACAGGCTTATCCGAAAACCAAGCTTTCTTCGTTTAAGTTTCTTTAACAGTATTTAAGAGTGGGTGTCCCCGAATGACGAACTCAGACTTCATGTAAATGAGTTTGTGTGTATTAGTGACCTTTCTTCGCCATACATCTCTCACGTTCAACGTCATCTCAACTCAGTTCTCTCTCGGTATCTTTATTTGCATTCTCTTTCCCTTTCTAGAGAACCAAAGTCATAAAATTAAAGTCTATTTAGGTAGAAAAAACAAATCAGCATCAAGGAAATAGCAAAAAAAAGGGTTGCAAGCCTTGCAAGTGTATATTGCGGTTTTGCTTTGCGCAACCGAATTCACTTGTGTTTTCGTTTTCCGTTGGTTCTACTCTATGTGCAAGAGTCATGGTAGGTATATTTATGAAGAAAAAAATGGTATGATATTCAGTGTTGAATTTTTCTATCTTTCTGCGCATCTATGTACCTACCTACATCACTTGGTATTCTATATAACTTTTGCAAGTATTCGTAGGCGCAGGAATCTGATCGACTTTTTTTTCTTTGTTATAGTATTCAGTGATGATATTTATTTTAGTAGTTTAAAAACAAATTTTTTCAACATTTTTTTTTGGCAAATAAAACGTTTATTTTTTAAAACTATTAGGTACATATTTGTTTATTTATTTGAATGTTTTTAACTTTTTCTTTCGAATTTGTACATAGATTTATATATTATATTATTAATTGATATTATTGTTATTCATATACTAGTCCGGTCAAATTAGACTAAAATAAGGGGGTGAGGTTACATTAATTCCCAGCAAGCTGAAAATTGGTAGGATTGTTGGAAACACCATCATAAATTAAATCTAAAAAGTCCTCATCGATCCGAGGTGTGGAAAAAAATTTACGGGGGGTCAAACGTCACAAAAACTGGTTTTTCACGATTTTCAGCAAAACGGTAAGTCTTATCAAAAAAATTTCAATGCAAGAATTGTAGACCAGATTATTATATATAAAAAGTGTCATGACACTTTTTTTCCTAAGACCCACCGTTTCTTAGGTATAACGATTCAAAAAATTGAAGTTGAGTCGAAATCGTCATAATCAGGCCTATTCTGAAAAAAATCTCCCAACTGAAAAGTTCCTAAAATTTCATTATTTTTTAGCTTGGATTTCGTTCTTCAATGGATAAGAATATGGGGAAACCAAAAAAAAAATGGAAATTTTCACCATTTTTCCGATAGGGGCCCTTCTCCCCAAACCATTTCCTTGAGAATTTTTGTTTAGAATAGGTCTGAATATATACAGGGTGTACGATAGAGAATGGACAGCCCTAAAACGGTTGATAGCTACACTTATGACTGTTCTAAAAACAGATAGAAAAAAGTTCTATCGCAACCAGTTCATAAAATATTGGCTTTTTTTCGTTCAGTGTATTTTAAATTTTATCATCTTATGTTTTCGTTCACTACAACCACGAATGAATGAATTTTATTTATTTCTTTTTTTTTATCATTTTCTACAATAATTGTATGAGTACATAAACGCTTTAAAAACTGCATTGCTATTGCACATTTTCCTAAAAAAAATTTTGAAATCTATTTTTTGATGCAAAATGTAAAAAAAGTATTTTATGAAAAATTTTAAACACCTGTGGTATAAAATAAATCCATAGAAACCTAGGTGGCCAACTTTCTTAAAAATATTCCCCTTAAAGGAGAATGTTTTTAAGAAAGTTGGCCACCTAGGTTTCTATGGATTTATTTTATACCACAGGTGTTTAAAATTTTTCATAAAATACTTTTTTTACATTTTGCATCAAAAAATAGATTTCAAAATTTTTTTTAGGAAAATGTGCAATAGCAATGCAGTTTTTAAAGCGTTTATGTACTCATACAATTATTGTAGAAAATGATAAAAAAAAAGAAATAAATAAAATTCATTCATTCGTGGTTGTAGTGAACGAAAACATAAGATGATAAAATTTAAAATACACTGAACGAAAAAAAGCCAATATTTTATGAACTGGTTGCGATAGAACTTTTTTCTATCTGTTTTTAGAACAGTCATAAGTGTAGCTATCAACCGTTTTAGGGCTGTCCATTCTCTATCGTACACCCTGTATATATTCAGACCTATTCTAAACAAAAATTCTCAAGGAAATGGTTTGGGGAGAAGGGCCCCTATCGGAAAAATGGTGAAAATTTCCATTTTTTTTTTGGTTTCCCCATATTCTTATCCATTGAAGAACGAAATCCAAGCTAAAAAATAATGAAATTTTAGGAACTTTTCAGTTGGGAGATTTTTTTCAGAATAGGCCTGATTATGACGATTTCGACTCAACTTCAATTTTTTGAATCGTTATACCTAAGAAACGGTGGGTCTTAGGAAAAAAAGTGTCATGACACTTTTTATATATAATAATCTGGTCTACAATTCTTGCATTGAAATTTTTTTGATAAGACTTACCGTTTTGCTGAAAATCGTGAAAAACCAGTTTTTGTGACCTTTGACCCCCCGTAAATTTTTTTCCACACCTCGGATCGATGAGGACTTTTTAGATTTAATTTATGATGGTGTTTCCAACAATCCTACCAATTTTCAGCTTGCTGGGAATTAATGTAACCTCGGATGTCTAAATTGACCGGACTATACAATATTTTTCTCTTCAATTAAGTTAGATAAAATAAATAAATAAATATTTTTTGTTTTTACATACGAAATTATAATAATAATTTTTTGGATTTTAATTAATTTTGGTATAAAAACAATACATTTTATTTCATTATTAACCCCTTGTAGCCCCATGTGACATATCTGTTACAAACCACACAAAAGTTGCAAAAACTATATTTTTCTTCTTTTGAAGCTTATAACATATTTTTTAGATATTGCTTTATCGAAATAGTACATCATATTTTCAATAAATGACACCAATAGTTTTTAACTGGCAGTTAAAGTTGAAAGTTCGGCTTTTTTTGAAAACAAGCAAATTTGTGTAAAAACAACGAAATTCAGAAAAAATATTTTTTCTGCATAAAGTAACCTGGTTTTATTTTTGGATTTTAGGAATCCGCCTAAAAATAAATATTAGAAAGTTTTTTGCTTCAATTTTTGCATTTATCTACAAAAATAAATTATATAAACTTATTTTTTTACTCCTTAAATTTCGAAATAACTAAGTAAATAATAAAGACATTGAATTTTTAAAAAATACGTGTTTTATTATAGCTAAAGGCTAGTCGATTGACATTATTAATTTTAAAATTTCCGATGTTGGGTTACAAGGGGTTAAAAGTAGGTACAAGATACTCAATAGTTTATTTAGAAAGGTGATAAACATAACAAATTCCTTATAACTAAAAAAACAAAAAACAATTTAAATGTTAGACTGCTTTAGATATAATATTACTGAATATTGAAAATTAATTTGAAGGTATGGAACGAAAAAAGAAAATAGTGTTACAGATTTAGAAAAATACACATAGTTTTGAAAAGTAATAATATTCTAATAGAAAGTAGATCGTTTGCTGTTATATTACGTATTCCATACCCTCATACTTCTTGGAATCCGTGGATCACATAATTCCAATAAAAAATGATTATTATAAAAATTTAGTAGTTTGTTTTTTATTTTGTCCTCCCAAAATGAGTCGTCTTTTTGTATTTTTATATAAACAAAATCGCATGATGTCCATACACCAAAAAAACAATGGGATCGTTTTGTAATGTGCAGTTGTCCTTGCACTTGATAAAAATAATCGTCGTTTTTTTTTAGTACAAAAGTATCTCCGCTTTTCTGAAGATATTTTAGTTTTTTCTTTTCAACTGCATCGCTTATAGTCAAGTTTTTGACTGATGATGGGCATTTGACTTCACAGATGCCATCTTCGCCTACTAAGCGAAGTTTTTGACTGGTCATATTTCTCATAAGTTTGTTTTGAAAAATTATACAAATGAGGTAATTGAGAAGCAGAATAGTTGTGCTCGATTTCACAGAAAAAGACAATTTCATCTATAAAGTCAAATTCGAAAATTTAGATTTTTGTATTATAATGCGAATAACATTACAGACTGCCTGTCTTTCCAAATTTTGTTTTCATAGAAAAAAATATATCCATACAGTTGCTCAGTAGAATACCTAACATGCAACATCATAAATTTATGAAAGAGATAAATAAACCAGTTTAAAAAAAAAAAAAAACAAGAATACAAAAAAAAACTCGTTTATCCTATTCCATATACCTACCACGCAACACCAGATACCATACATTGCAAACGTGCGAGAGATCCATTTCCTGTATTCTCTCATTTTCGCGAAAAAAATACAACAACACTTTGCATGTACTTAGCCTTAGTGCGAGAGATCATGTAGAAACAAAATAGAAGATAATAAAGAGAGAGATACAACTAGCGCCAGCGGAATTTGTTTGAACTACAAATTCCAATACATACGCATTCCATGAATTTCTGAGGAAAAAAATGGAAAGTAGACTCTTTTTCAAAAATTAATTGTAAGAAAATTATTATAGCAATTCTTATTTTCTAACTTGATATTGATAGAAAAAATAATGAAAAAAAATAAAAAAAATATAACAAAAAATCTAAAAATTCTGGTTTCATAGTACAGTTTATTGTTTTTGGGACTACTTAAAAAGCGATTGGAGGGTTACAAAATAATATTTTCCAACAAAATATAGTTTTACTCCATAGTCCATAAACTAAGCTTTTAAATAAAATAAAAATCAAAATCATACTTTGAAAAACAAAGAAATTAAACCACTTTTTTTTAAAAAAGTTAAGAAAAAATGACTTTTTTGTATTTTTTTGTTGTTTAAGACCTTAAAACTTAATATAAATTTCTTAAACTAATCAATGTGTTAGTATTTGAGTTGAGGTACTTATTTCTTTTTATTTCGATGAATTTTATCAATAATTACAGAAGTTATACATGTTCAAAGATTGTAACATAAGGAAAAATAGTTTCAGTTTCGATTAATTTTTTTCTATGAAAAATACATTTTTAGTTTTTCAAAATAGTTTTACTCCGTAGTTTGATTCAACCTCAATCCAAAATAGAAATAAAAAAAATAAAAATTTCAGTCTAACTAAGAAACAAACCAATGTCTTTCAGGTCGTTCTAAAGAACGAAAATTTTATCATGTTTTGTTCTCTCTTAATTACAAGTGCACAAATTTGGAAATTATGGGGATGAAGATATTAAGCCTTGTTTATTATCTAAATAATAAAATTTATTTCATTCAATTATCTTTAAAAATGTAAAAGTTATTCACCGATTTGTAAACGATAACCCGATTTTTACGTGGTCCACTCAGCCTTAAACAAATTATTAGAAGTTGTTAAACAAGTCTGAACTTCTATTAGCAGTTAATAGACGTAGAACCTGTGAGATTTCAATTTACAGAAGCTGTTGTGCTAGTTGGGCGTACCACTATCCGTATCGCTACCCCATAAATTTCGGTGTGGTCATGCCAAAATTTAGCCGAGAATACATTTTAAGAATATAGCTATTTTCTTTTTGGCATATAAATCTACTGCTTAAGCCTAGTACGCAGCTGAAGCGAAACTTAAAATTTCATTTTGCTTTTCGTTTTTCAGTACGCAGCTGTAGCGAAAAATTGGAGAGTTTTCACTCATTTGCCACTTACTTTTTATTGTCCTGTTCATTTTTTTTGACTCTAAGAGCACTGTTTAATGCATTTATTTCTTGTGTTAAAAATAATTTTTTGTTGTTTTTCTTGACTTCAAATTAATATGGAATTTTTTTTATTTTGACTTTGATAGGATACTCGATGATGTTTTTTCGTTTTGCTTCAGCTGCGTACTAGGCTTAAGCCTAGTAATAAAATACTAAGAAAGTGAAGACGAAATAAATAAAACTCAGAATCCAAGTCAAAAACAAAAAAAAAAATCAATTTAATTTGAAAGAAGAAAAAAACTATTGATAAAATTTTTTAGGTAATTTCTCCATTTCAAACTCTTGCGTTTTGTAGAGATTAAAATTGTAGAGATAAAATTTTTTCCCCGATCTGCGTACTAAGCTTTAGTACTTAAAGTTGCTTTCAACTACTCTATTAAAAAGTAGTTAAAAGCGCTTTAAGTAGGTACTTAGAAGTATAGATAAATGCACCCAAAGGCACGCAGCTTATGTGTGTATTGAATAATAAAAGTTATCATTGGTGAAATTTAGCTGTGTGAATAGGGCTAAATATTTTATGTAGATTGTAGATAAATAGTTTATTTTTTCAAGGTGCAAAAGAATAAAAACCCGTGAAAGTCTGAGTTCTTTATTGCCATGTTTTTTTCGACATAATCAATAGCCTAGGATGATGTATGATTTTTTGAGGACAACATTTATTTCGTCAATTTTGTAGGAATACTTCTTTTTTTTATTTTTTTTCAATATACATATTATTTTAAAACATAAACAAGCTTTTTTTTTAAAAATCAATTATAATACCTGTTAAATAAATTCAAAATAAATAAATAAATTCAAAAAGTATAATATAGTGAGGCGGCTTAGCATTAAAAAAGAGTTCAATCGTGCACTTTGTGATAAAAGTATGAAATTAACATATAGTTGGCAGTACTCAATACAAAAGTTATTTTGAGATATTGGGCCACCTTGTATTCCATCCGGAAGGGTAGATTCACGACTTTTTCTGTGTTGCACTCGATTTGTTGCATATCATAGTATACGCAATGATACATTTTTATTAAAATACTACATGATTTCGAGGTATTTTCTAACGCCCGATCGAATAAAATCAATACCAAAATGTCTTGACCATCATGTAAAAATTTATTGGACTCTTTATGAATTGTCTTTTACTCAAAGAGCAAGAGTCAGAAAATGCGGTTCAAAAAAATGCAAAAATTTTCCATGTGTTGCAATGGTACCATTTCAAATGTGTTTTTTCTCACTAAAAAAAACACCCTTTAACCCGAAATATTTTGATGAGCATATTTTATTAGTGGTATTCACGATTCGATGCTACTGGTCTTGGTCTTGTATCGTTGCAAAGGTGCAAAAGTGTACCATTTTCTTAAATTTAAACAGCCAAATATCCAGATTCCAATTTTTTTACACTGGTGTAAAATTTGTCTTTCGTAGTTGTTGTAGCAGAAAAATAAAATTATATTATATATATATATATTTGTATCTTTTATAAGAAAAAATAAAGATTAATAATAATAAATAACACTGGTTAACAAAATTAAACTTTTATTTTGTTGCCGAAACAAAAATATACTTTTCTGAAGGTTTTTGGTGTGCTGAACTCGAATTCGAAGTCAAAAAAAATTAATCAGCTCCCGTTTTTAAAATATTACCGTTAGAAAATGCAGTACTTCGGACCTTACTATTTTATATAAGGAAAATTGTTTGAGCATATTTAGTAACGGTTTTTAAAAGAACTATTTTCCACCTTTTTAAATCTGTTTAAATCTTTCCGATATCTTTTTTACTGCCCGAGATATGTTCAGTTGTTTGGTATTTTTATAAATTTTATAACGTCATTATCTCCTTTATGATGTATGAAGCCAAACCCACTTCCTTCATTTTATGATATCTCGGGCAATACAAAAGATATTGAAAAGATTTAAACAGGTACTGAAAGATGGAAAACAGTTCTTATAGAAACCGTTACTAAATATGCTCAAACGATTTTCCTTATACAAAAGAATAAGGTCCGAAGAACTCAAAAAAACATTTTTTAGCATTTTCTAACGGTAATATCTCAAAAACGGGAGCTGATTAGTTGTTTCTGACTTCGGATTCGAGTTCAGCACACCGAAAACCTTTAGAAAAGTATATTTTTGTTTCGGCAACAAAACCGTTGTAAACCAGTGTAATAAATAATAAATACTAAATAATAAATAATAATAAAAATAATATTTAGCAATTTAACACCTTTTCGTTGCACCGGATCGTGAATGCCCCTTTTATTTTTACTTGCTCTATAGGGCAAGTATTGGTTTCGTGTCGAAAAAAAAATTTGAGGTTTTAATCAAAACAAACATTACGATGATGGAGAATTCCAAAAAAGTGGGTCTCGCAATTCCGTCCGTGCGTCTGTGCGTCCATCTGTACACATTTCCACAGCCTAAACGGGTGGACGGATTCTATTCAAATTTTGTACAGATGATTTTTATGGAATTCTAAAAGTTGGTTTTTTCTTGTTTTTTATATCTCGTGTACCTCCCATACAAATTTTTCTATTCAAACCAAATAACTCAAAAACGGCTCGAACGATTTTGATTAAACTTTGCAGACGTAATATTTGAAGCAATTGCAATAAAACTGCGTTTTTAGTTTTTCTCAAAAAAGTCAAAAAAGTGTACCTCCCATACAAATTTTTCAAAATTTTTCCCTAAATGTCGGCTCTTCCCCAACATCAACAAAATTTTTATAAAATTTTTATAGAGCCAGCTCTTAAAATCTACAAGTAAACTAACATAAAACTGTTTTAAGCTGCAAGAGCAAGTATGTGCGACTAGACTGATTCAAAAAATTTTTTTTTTCTTTTTTTCAAAGCATTGTTGAAAATATTGTTGGAAATGACGACAAAAAAATACTGTAAAACTTTCAGCCCTTAATGTTAACATTTAGTACCGCCGCATCGCAATTTTCTATTTCCCATACGATTTGTATGGGAAAGATTGTGTATTTGTGTTTAGAATTTTGTATCTTTTTAATGGTTCATCCAAAAGGCTTGACAAAATCATTTTCTTTTATAAAATTGTCCGCTCTACAAAAAAGCTCCTATTAATTTTTTTGATTTACTTCCGCGTTTCGAAGTTATTCAACTTTAAAATATAAAAAGTAATTTTTTCTCATTTTTTTCCGATTTTTTGACGAAATTGTTATGTTTTTTCAAAAAATTTGGCAAAACTTTCAAATATTTGTATTCTATGTGTTTTGGTTTCACAGATCCTTTTATATAACTCTCAAACCCCTAAAACTATCATATTAGATTTCTTCAATAAATTCGAATTATTCATTTTTTCAACTAAAAATTATTTTAATTAATTTTTCGCGTCCGTTTTTTTTTAATTTCATAAATGCAATCTTGTAGAGCGTTCAATTTTATACAAGAAAATGATTAAATTTAGCCTTTTTGATGAACCATTAAAAAGATACAAAATTCTAAACACAAATACACAATCTTTCCCCTACAAATCGTATGGGAAATAGAAAATTGCGATGCGGCGGTACTAAATGCTAACATTAAGGGCTGAAACTTTTACAGTATTTTTTTGTCGTCATTTCCAACAATATTTTCAACAATGCTTTGAACAAAATAAAAAAATTTTTTATTGAATCAGTCTAATGTGCGACCCCAGTCGTGCATTTTATATTATATGGTAGAGTAAATTTGCATAAAAAATTTCATCAGCCTGACACTTATTTACAAGGAGTACTTGATAATATTTTGGCTCTTTTTCTTTAAGTATATAACTATTTATAAGAAGTGCAATAAGATTTTACATGACGGTCCAGATATTTTAGTATTGACTTTATTCGATCGGGCGTTAAAAATTACCTCGAAATCATGTATTATATTAATAAAAATGTTTCATTAGCTATACTATGATATGCAACAATGCGGGTGCAACACAGAATAGCTCTTGTATCTACCCTCCCGGATGAAATACAAGGTGGCCCAATATCTCAAAATTACTCTTATATTGAAAAATATATCACAACAAAAACATTACTGTTAAAAAAAGAGCCAAGTTCTCCTATGTTGAAATTATGCTAGCACAAAAAGTACTGAAATGTAAAAGTGTACCAAGTTCTAAAGCTTGGTTTTAAATTTGTATAAATAAAATTGTGGTTGTTCCCTTGGCAATTTTACTTTAAATTACCGATTTTTAAAGCTATTTGAAAAATTGCCAAGTAAACAACCAAAATTTTATTTATACAAATTTAAAGCCAAGCTTTAGAACTTGGTACACTTTTACATTTCAGTACTTTTTGTGCTAGCATAATTTCAACATAGGAGAACTTGGCTCTTTTTTTAACAGTAATGTTTTTGTTGTGATTTCACTTCTTTTTGCAAGGTTTTGCTGTAGAAATTAAAATCTCTGTAATTGATGAAAATTCAGAGAAAATGGGTGGTTACCACGCCCCTTGTCTAAAATTCTCAAATTTTAAATTTTTTCTATTGTAATAACTACCAGATCTACCATTTTACCAAGTTTCAAGATTCTACGATAATCAGAAGTGCTCTAAAATATTTGATGTAAATTAAGCGAAAATGGGCGGTTACCACGCCCCCTGACGAAAATTCTCAAATTTAAATTTTTTTTCTTTGTATAACCTACCAGCTCTACCATTCTACCAAATTTCAAGATTCTACGATAATCAGAAGTGCTCTATAGTATATGATGAAAATTTAGCGGAAATTGGTGATTGCCACGCCCCCTGGCTGAAATTCTCAGAATTTAAATTTTTTCCTTTGTATAAACTACCAGCTTTACCATTCTACTAAATTTCAAGATTCTACGATAATAAGAAGTGCTCTAAAAAATTTGATGTAAATTAAGCCAAAATGGGCGGTTACCACGCCCCCTGGCGAAAATTCTCAAATTTTAAATTTTTTTCTTTGTATAACCTACCAGTTTTACCATTCTACCAAATTTCAAGATTCTACGATAATCAGAAGTGCTCTATAATATTTGATGAAAATTCAGCGGAAATGGGCGGTTGCCACGCCCCCTGGTTGAAATTCTCAGATTTTATTTTTTTTCCTTTACATAAACTACCAGTTCTACCATTCTACCAAATTTCTAGATTCTACGATAGTCAGAAGTGCTCTATAATAATTGATGAAAATTCGGCGAAAATGGGCGGTTACCACGCCCCCTGAATTGAAAATCTCAAATTTTCGATTTTTTACTTTGTATACACCACAAGCCCTATCACCATGTAAAATTTCAAGTTTCTACGATAGCGGGAATTTCTCCATAATTTTGATGATCTGTCAGTGAGTCAGTGAGTCAGTGAGTCAATGAGTCAGTTACGGTTTTCGCGATTTTTTAAGTCCTATATCTCAGAAACTACTCATCGTAGGAAGTTGAAATTTTGTGAGGAATTTGGGTTCGGCCAGCTCAACAAATGTAGCGAGTTTGAAATTTCTGGCATATTTGGTGTGGAAGTTAGAGGGGGGTCGAAAATGGCCTGAGTTGTTTCCTGTAAATAAGGGTGTAGTGTCAAAGTTGCTAGAGAACTTGGCTGGGCACTACCGTGCCCCTTGATTTTGTCTCCGTTACTAATGCGACAACCTTGCTCATGAGAGAACAAAAATAATGAAAAAACTACACTTCCAAAAGAAATAAAACACATCTGTCAAATTCGATGTTAGACAATCGTGTTCAGACAAAATCGAAGACACGATTGTTTAACATTTGTATTTGTATTTGTATTTGTATTTGTATTTGTATTTGTATTTGTATTTGTATTTGTATTTGTATTTGTATTTGTATTTGTATTTGTATTTGTATTTGTATTTGTATTTGTATTTGTATTTGTATTTGTATTTGTATTTGTATTTGTATTTGTATTTGTATTTGTATTTGTATTTGTATTTGTATTTGTATTTGTATTTGTATTTGTATTTGTATTTGTATTTGTATTTGTATTTGTATTTGTATTTGTATTTGTATTTGTATTTGTATTTGTATTTGTATTTGTATTTGTATTTGTATTTGTATTTGTATTTGTATTTGTATTTGTATTTGTATTTGTATTTGTATTTGTATTTGTATTTGTATTTGTATTTGTATTTGTATTTGTATTTGTATTTGTATTTGTATTTGTATTTGTATTTGTATTTGTATTTGTATTTGTATTTGTATTTGTATTTGTATTTGTATTTGTATTTGTATTTGTATTTGTATTTGTATTTGTATTTGTATTTGTATTTGTATTTGTATTTGTATTTGTATTTGTATTTGTATTTGTATTTGTATTTGTATTTGTATTTGTATTTGTATTTGTATTTGTATTTGTATTTGTATTTGTATTTGTATTTGTATTTGTATTTGTATTTGTATTTGTATTTGTATTTGTATTTGTATTTGTATTTGTATTTGTATTTGTATTTGTATTTGTATTTGTATTTGTATTTGTATTTGTATTTGTATTTGTATTTGTATTTGTATTTGTATTTGTATTTGTATTTGTATTTGTATTTGTATTTGTATTTGTATTTGTATTTGTATTTGTATTTGTATTTGTATTTGTATTTGTATTTGTATTTGTATTTGTATTTGTATTTGTATTTGTATTTGTATTTGTATTTGTATTTATTTATTATAATTTAAATTACATGATACTACAAGATAAAATCTTATGATAAAGTATCTAAAAAGAAATTTAACAAAATCAAGTAAGTAACGTTAACATGACAAAAATTATCTCCTGTGGCCTGTATTGTTTGCTGGAAATCTCCTTGCTGCATGGTTACCTATATATGGTTTATGTTTCGAAAAATGTTCTTATATGTAAAAAATAAAAATTTCTATGTAATACCTTTTTTCAACCCCTAATATAGCTAAAAAATTGTTAAACAAATTTTTATTTAATGTCGTTCATAATTCATGCAGTAGATAGGGTTAAAATATGAATATTATGGCCCAAAGACAGATTGCTAAAAAAACCCATAATAGAAAACTACCAAACAAACCAAACGTTTCCTATAACTAAAGTGCTGCCAATACAACTATGTTGTAATCTAAACTTCATTTCTCCCATGTCCCATCCCGTTTCGTGAACTCAACAAACTAATACCAACAAATATTTTCCCCTTCGGCTGCTGATTCAGTTGGGGACAGAGATACCCAAAGGAGATGGGAAACTTTCGTACGTTTTACCCCCCAAAACCCATTTGTTTATTTCGTGTTGTTGTAATCTCTTTTGTATTCGTGAATAAATGTGAAAAACACACATAGTGTAGCCACGGTGTTTTTCCGCACACCTAAGCAAAAATGTCAATTTTTCACGCATACTTCGCCAAAAATGTATATTTTTTCACGCATACTTATCCAAAAATGTCTAAAGCAGCTTGTAGGCAAACCGCGTATGACGTCAGAAGTTTCTCATCTCTTTTGGGTATCTCTGGTTGGGGACTTGGACTACCAAGTGAATTATTTTTGTCCTATACCCTATCTGCGTCGTCCCACTTGACAGTTACATGGAGCAAGGACGAAGCGAAGCTTGTGTTTTTCATATTCTCCCCGTTATTTTATATTAAAAATAATCAAACTTTTATTCCCATTGACTATTACCAAAATAATTTAAACTAGTGAATTAATTGAAATTAATAATCTGTGTGCAAAAAATTATAACATGAAACCGGTGGGTGGGAGGTGTGAAGGAGGAAATATTTTCAATTTATTTTGTCATGTAATGGAGGCCACCGACCAAGAATCTCGGTCAAAGTAATTTTACATCTTCGCCAAGTGAAAGTGCAAGCAGTTTTTTAAGGTTCTTCTAGGCATGTGCAGAAGATAAATATATTTCAAATCCATGGAGCGAGTAAATCGATGATAAAATTTGTGTCGATATATAAACAAATTTCCATCAAATTAACTTATGAAAACAATGTAAATGTAAATGTATTTTTGTTTCAAAGATTTTTTTTTCAACTATCTATAAAATTAACCGGATTCTGGGATTCCGTTCCATTGTGAAGTCAACAACATGTCCATGTCCATTAACAATAACTTCTCTCAGTTTGTTGCGATTGTGTCGGTGTGCACATTGTGCTATTACAACAGCGCTTCATGTGGCTTGGTATTTGACGACATCAGTGCTGTAAAGGATAACAAGGATTTGCGTCCATCAACCCCACTTAAGAATATTTTCCTGAACGACTTTTGGGGCACGCCAATGCGCAAAGAGCAATCTCATAAATCATATCGCCCGTTGACTGTGTTAACTTTTCGCTGGAACTACTTGGTGCATCAGCTGGAGCCTGCTGGTTTCCATGTTGTAAATGTCATCCTGCATGTGATAGTGTGTATTCTATTTAAACGGGCATGTAGACAACTATGGTTAGGAATTGTTGGAGGAGGAGGAGAGAAGCAAATGAGTTTTGTTGCAGCACTTTTGTTTGCTGTGCATCCAGTACACACTGAGGCAGTCACAGGTGTTGTAGGCCGAGCCGAATTATTGTCATCGATTTTCTTTCTTTTAGCATTCCTTTGCTATGCGAAGGCAACTAAACCAGTACGAACCACTCGATGGCTGTCCCTAAATTACTTTGGAGTTTGTCTACTTTGCTCAATGCTGTGCAAGGAGCAGGGTATTACAATTGCTGGCATATGTGCAGCTTACGAAGTATTTATCGTTCAACAGATTCGTCCAATTCAGATCTTTGAATTTATTAAGAATCTATTCGAAGAAAAGAAGAAGAAAACGTCAACAAATCATGAATATACTACACCTGGTCTCAATGTGACTTTTATAACTCGCCTTATATTTCTGGTTTCAATATCATTCATGTTGCTGGTAGGACGTCTATATGTGATGGGCTCCCAGTTACCAGTGTTCACCAGGTTCGATAACCCGGCATCTGCAGCCGAAACGCCATCGCGTCAGTTAACCTTTAGCTATCTTATCTACCTCAATTGCTGGTTGTTGGTGTTCCCGTGCAATCTTTGCTGTGATTGGACAATGGGTGAGTGTTGCATATGATGATGCTTGTAATAGACCTTTTTACTGCAACTTTGTTGGCAGTATAGATGCATTTATATTATTTGTGTAGATTTTTTGTTACAATGTTGCGCGCAGGGCACGGCTCTAGCAATGGTTCTGGGAATGCAAGCAGGCTGATGCGCGTGAAATGCGGGGAAACTGCATTATATTACATTGTAAGCCAAGTAATAGTTGTTTTTTTTTTTTTTTTTTCTTTTGTCTTTCACCGATGCAGAGAAATCGGGTGCTGCGTTACATTGTAAGGGTAGTAATGTCGTCTGTTTTTAACTGTAACTGTATGTTATATAAAATTACATAGGCTTGGCATTTTGATTTTGAAGGTGTGTAAATAGGAGAATTATAGAAAATAGTTACTAGGTGCAATGACTATATTAAACATTATTATAGACAAGGCTAGGTGCGAATTGAAAACAAAATGTTCCTATTTAAATAGAAAAACCATTTCTTTCAGCCTTTTTTAATAAATTTTCTAATTTATTAAAAAAAAATTAATGAGCATATCGTTGAAAAAAAAGAGATTTCCTTAAAAGTTCTTATTATAGTTTAAAAAACTCTTAATTATTTTCTTAAAAGAAAATACAAAAGATTGTTTTTCAATAAGAAGTTAGTTTTAGATCAAAATATATTGTTTGTTGAATTTTTAACTTCATTCGGAAGTCCGCTGAAAAATTAATGTCCTTTGAAAAGTACCTAGGTTGTTTTTTGTTTGATCTCGTCTGTACAAGGGTAAAGGAAAGTTTCCAGCATTTCTTAATGTATATCGCTGATTTGTAATGTATTCTAGATTTTCTATAAACAGGGGGGATTTAAATGTTGTTTAATTTTGGATATCAAGATTAATGCACCATATTATTTTAAACGTGAGATTACACTTTTGATGGAGAAATCAGAAGAATTGAACTTTACACATCATTTTAAAAAGTCGTTTTAAATGTAAAAAAAAAAACAAAAAATCCAGGTTTTCAGAAAATTTCATCCTTGAGAATTAAACAAAAAAAAACACACATACGCCGTAGTGTACCCTTGATCCAATTTTATTAAGTTTTTGTTTTGTTTCTGTAAATAACATTTTTGTTTCTCAAATAAAAAAAAAATCCTTAAAAACGTTTCTTATACTAAGATTGATTTTCATCTATTGATAAATTATATGTATCTACTAATTTGATTAGTTTATGTATTTTCTACCTTAATTTTAAAGTTTAACTGCCTCGATTGATAATTGATTCCTTATCGAACAATACAAACTATATGTTTCTTTGCCTTCACGACATTTCACAGGGACGTTCACGGGTGAGCAAAAAAAAATGTATGGATTCACTTCACGACCAGCTTTACCAAGTATGTACTAGGCTTAAAGGGGGGGAGATAGATCTCCCTCCTGTAGTAAAAAATGACTGTATTAAACTCTTCTACTGTTATCAAATCCTGGCGCCCAAGTTATCCTACTACATGCCCAAATAACATTTTTGTTCGATGCCTAAACGTTCAAATTTCTGAACCTGGGTTGAAATCGTAAATTTATTTTTTTTCTAAGCCAATTTTGAACTGATTTTCATACAAAATACCTCGTTTCACTTATAAATAAATACTGTTTAAGAATATTTTTTTTAAAACAGCATGTTGTTTTGAAAACATATGCTTTAAATTGATGTAGAAGTTAGGCAAATGACGAAAAAAATTAAATTTTTGAACTTTGTAAGCTTATAAATTCTAGGTGGTTTGAGCAAAGCACATGTTTTATACATTGTTGAAAAGGTCTAAATGTCTTCTATTAAAATAACGTTTCAAACCTAAAAGTTTTATTTCCGCGGGTTTTGTGGGACGTCTGGCTAAGGGAATGCTGAAAGTAAATCGTCTTAGACAAAATTTTCTGACATCAATGGACAATCCTCTATTGTTTACATACAAATTCAAGTGTTTTTCACTTCGGCCCCAAAATCGAAAAAATTACCATTTTTGAACGCCCACCGCTGCCCGACTGAAAAAAAAACCTGACAGACATTTGTTTACAAATTGGTTATCACTCCCCTCCCAAAAATTTGCTGCCAGCTCTTGGTCCGTCAATCACTTGAAGTATATTCCTGCTCAAAATAAACGCACACTTTTTTCTTCTTTAGTTTTACCAATGTATCTTATTTAAAATGGTTTTAAAATTCTGTTTGCCTATTTGGTCCACATTCTTACAATCCGCATGCAAGAAACTAACGAAAACGTTCCATCAATGCTCTATGTTTTCAATGGTTGAACCTTTTCAGTCCTGCACCAAAAGACCCAGAACCAACGATCTTCTTTTTATTTTTCATGAAAGCATTTATAATCAAATTTAATACCATATTTAACTTTTTTTTCAGGCACTATTCCACTTATCGAAGGTTTCTACGACATTCGCAACATAACAACTTTAGTTACATTCTTAGGTTTATTTACCATAGGTTTGAATGGAATTATAACGAAAAATCAAGCTCATTCGAAAATAATTATAATGAGTTTGGCATGGATGTGTTTTCCATTTTTACCTGCATCGAATCTCTTCTTTCCGGTTGGTTTTGTAGTTGCTGAACGAGTTCTCTATATGCCTTCAATGGGATTCTGTATGCTTCTTGCCTATGGATTATATAATATTTCAACTAAAAACAAACGTTTTGCCGAAGTCATTTTGTGTGTTTTATTATTATGTCATGGTTTTAAAACTTTTACCAGAAATAAGGACTGGCAAACAGAATATTCGCTTTTTATGTCTGGACTCAAAGTGAACAGTCGAAATGCAAAACTTTTCAACAACGTCGGTCATGCTTTAGAAAACGAAGGAAAGTATTTGGATGCTCTTATCTATTTTCAAAAAGCCGTGACCATACAGGGAGATGATATTGGAGCTTATATAAATGTGGGAAGGACTTACAACCACTTGAAGATGTACAAAGAAGCAGAGGAATCTTATTTAAAGGCAAAAAGTCTTTTCCCCAAAGTCAAGCCGGGCGAATCATACCAAGCTCGAATTGCTCCGAATCACCTAAATGTTTTCATAAATTTAGCGAATTTGATATCTAAAAACCAAACACGGCTTGAAGAAGCGGATCATTTATACAAACAAGCGATAAGTATGAGAGCGGATTATGTCCAGGCATACATCAACCGAGGGGATATATTAATGAAACTGAACAAAACAAACGAAGCACAAGAGGTTTACGAGAAGGCCCTGCTATACGACAATGAAAATGCGGATATATACTATAATCTAGGTGTGGTTTTCCTGGAACAGGGAAAATCTTCCCAAGCAAACGTTTATTTCAATAAAGCTATAGAACTGGCTCCAGATCATGAACAGGCTCTACTTAACTCTGCTATTCTTTTGCAGGAGCTTGGTGGAAAGGAATACAGAACAATTTCGCGAGAAAGACTTTTTAAGATCCTCAAAAAGGACCAAAACAACGAACGTGTTTTTTTCAATCTCGGAATGCTCGCAATGGATGAGAACAATTTTGAAGACGCAGAAAATTATTTTAAGCGAGCTATTCACATAAAAACCGATTTTCGTAGTGCTCTATTTAATTTAGCCTTGATGCTGGCCGATGCTAATCGTCCTCTTGACGCAGTGCCCTTTCTCAATCAATTAATTCGCTATCATCCAGATCACATAAAGGGCTTGATTCTTCTCGGTGACATCTATATAAATCACATGAAAGACTTAGATGCAGCTGAAATTTGTTATCGCAGTATACTTCGTTACGAGCCCCACAATATTCAAGGGCTTCACAATTTGTGTGTTGTTTTCGTCGAAAGAAAGAAACTTGCAAAAGCAATGAATTGTCTAAATTATGTTCATCATATGGCACCTGCAGAAGAATACATCTTAAAACATTTGAAAATTGTTCAAGTGCGTTTGGCAAAAATTAAAAAACTCCCTGATTCATTGCCGGAGAAACAGCTTGCTTTATCCGATAACGATTCAGATGAGTTTAGCTTGCAGAATTTGACAGCCGCTCCATCAACGAACCTATCTTCAAATTCAAAACCAGCCAGACCATCATTATAGCACATGATTAGGAGAAAATAAAAAATTCATAAGGCTTTATGCGGCCTGCTGCTTGCCTCTGTCCTCTGTGAAATAATCAAATCTGTAATATATCCCATTAATCGTAAATTTTCCATTCCATGTGAGACTTCAAGTACTTATTAACTTATTCGAAATTATTAGAATCAAATTTTAATGTAAAATATTGTAGACAAATGTTTTCCACTGTTTTACAGCTATGTTCATCGTGTTATAAGTCATTTTTAAATATTTTTTAGGCACTTAATTAATAATGTAATTTAAAATTAAATTTGTTTCGATACTGTTGGTTTTAAAATATTATATTTATTGGGCGAATGGAGTAAAGATATTTGTTGTAGTAATATACTAGTGTTTATAAACACTTATGATATATTATATTATTATATACGTAAGTTCTTAATGTCTAAGAATAACAATATTTTATTTTAATAACTGTTCTAATTTAAAATTTATTGAATATAATTATACACAAAAATTGAAGTAAAGAAAATATAAAATGTGAGATTTTCTCTATTTTTGAACTAAAACTTGCCGTTTGAAAAATAAAAAAACGAACTTCATTGAAACATAATTGGAATGAATCAAGTGCAAATTGAATTTGGAGCGAATTTTGGTAAGTTTTATAGATTTCATTCATTTGTTGCTTCAGCACCTAAACAATGGGAATATAGGAATAATTATAATGTTTGTATGTATTTAAATTTAATTTTTCTAATAGTCGAGTAAAATTAAGCATAAAATTGGTAAAATCTCGGAATCCAGGGAAAGTCGATCAATCTGTAATTTTGCTGATTTTTCATGGTTTTTGACTGGCTCCAGAACCTTGGTATTATATGTAGGAGGCTTATACTTACCAAATATTAAATATAGATATTTTTCAACAAAATAAATCTTAAATCAACTCCACTTTTTAGCAAATTTCCTTACATCTTGTAGGAAATCGAACGCTCTACACAAAAGGCCTTATAAACTTTTTTCGTTTATCTTACTGTTTAAAATATTATTTGATTTCCAAAAATTCAGAACATCTATAAAAATTCGTTTGTTGTTCTTAATTTTGTAACAAATTTTGAAGTCTCCAAAGTCAACAGTGAACATGTTAACGAAAAAATACCATCGGGTATGTACTTATATAGCAAAGTAAAAATAATAAAAGTAAAAATAAAAAAAATTTAAGAAAAAGCATCAAAAAATAAGTTTTAAAGCAAAAACAAAACAAATTTAATTTCGTTCAAGATTTCGTTAACTAAATTATGTAGTTTGGCTTCAACTGCGTACTAGGCTTTACATACAAAAATAAATTAATTAAACTTTTTTTACTTCGTAAATTTCGAAATAATTAAGAGTAGAAGATCGCGTCTAGGACGACTTAAGCCAGAACTATAATTGGCGGATGGAGTCGGATGCTAATGTCAATTGTTGTTGTTTTCCGTAAGTTTTCATCCGTCGAGTGCGGTTGCGAGCGCACTCGTCGGATGAAAACTTATGGAAAACAACAACAATTGACAGTAGCTTCCGACTCCATCCTCCAATTATAGTTCTGGCTTTACCCTCATCGTTATGCCAGTTGAGAGTTTACACATGGGTTTACTGGCGGCATCCTTTCAAGGCATAGTGTTGCCAAGCTTTAAAGTTCATTTTTTGAGTGTTTTATTTACAAAATTAATTTGTTTTACAAAATACGAAGGAACATGGTTTTAAAAATGCCATGGGTAGTAAAAAAGATTAAAATTAAACTTAACTTACGTGCAAACATATTTTCCATATTAATCATCCGTAGATGGTAAACTTTTCTTTGCAATATTTTGTAGCACACATGTTTGACAGTTTATCCAACTTATTCAAAACTTACGGCCATTATTCACTAGTTTAAAAAATACATCTGGATGTAAAATTGTCAAATGCCAAAAATATATTTTTTAAACTAGTAAATAATATGGCCGTTAAGGTTTATGTGACGTATTTCATTTTTTCTTGTGTCAAAAACAAATTATTTAATTTTCAAAAAAAAAAAATAATCTTTCCAAAAAAGATTGAAGGACACACACAAAAATTTAAATACTTAACCGCATTTATTAGTATTTAATCAAAAAAAAAAAAAATCAGAAAACATGAAAAATAATTGAATTTAAAATTTATTTGACATTTGAATTAAAATTCCCAGGGATTTCTAGCTGAAACTAAATCATTGCTAGGTTGAATATTTTTTAGCCACAGTACACATAATAAGGTTATATCTTCCGAACGTAGTCAAAATTTGTTTTCATAAATGAGCACCAATCTGTCAGGTCGGCCTTTAATTATTATATTTCAATCGCAGTAATGTTTTTGTTTGAATTTATAAAATGTCATTTGAAAAAATTATAAATTGAAAAAAAAAAAAAACAAATTTTGTTAGTGTTTCTTCGCGGAAAACGGTCAATAATTGTTAAAAAATCAGTGGTGTGCGTGATTTTCCGGTTTTTGTGCGTTGTTAGTCGGTAATTTAAACAATTAAGAATTACGGTAGCTGACATTGGTCGCCAAATTGGCATGTTTTGACAATTTGGCGACCAATGTTTTATGTGTACTGTGGGTTTTAGCAACTTGGAATAAACTAAGTAAGACATAAAAATTATGTTCAACATAGGTATGATTCAAATTTATGATCCGTATGAGCAAATGGGCCTAGGAGGTGTTAAAATAATAATATCAGATTAAAGTTTTGAAAATTTGAATATTCAGGATTTTGAAAAATTGACATTATAGAAGGGTGTCCATTTGGGACCTTACTAAAAAGAGAACATTTTACTCTCGAACCTTTAAAAAAAGAGGACTTAGAAGAAAAAAAAAAGAGAACAAAAAGAACGTAACATAAGCACTACAAATTTATTGTTCCTAAACAGTTACTTAAAAGTAGTGGATCTAGGACACAGGATTATACTTATCAAACAGGAATTACGTTAAAATGATCAAAAAAAAATTTTTTTTTCCAAAGAACGCCGGCGAACCCCAAATGCGGAGCCGTAGTGTGAAGCAGTAGAGTAGGAGAATTGTGATCCTATCCGAGATCATGTAGTGGAGTAACTAAAGCTCAAAAATTGGCAATATTAGGGAACCCGGCCGAACAGCTTAGATTTTGATGATCTTTTTTTTCAAACGTCGGTAATTAAAAATACTTTAAAGTCTATAGATTAAAAATTGCCGATGTTGCCGTTTTGATTTTTTAAATTTAATTGAAGATTTTTGTGAACAAAAACAATTTTTTTTCAAAAATTTTTCTTAAATTTCATAAATTAATTTATGCCAAAAGATTGTCTAGGAAATTCAAGGAAAAAAAATATATAGGAGTGAGGGACAATCTTCCATAGTTCAAGCGATAGATGCAATTTTCTTATTAATTAATTTCAAACACAAAAAAAAATATTTGAACACAACGGCAACACCTACAATATTCAAATATACATTTTTTAAAAGCTAGAAGCTTAGTCATATATGTGAAATTAAAATTAAGTTAATTGAATGAACGGTTTTTGAAAGAATGGTAATTGAACTCAGATTTTTGAAAAAAAAAATTATTGAAAAAATTTTAACATGTCGTTTTTTAACTTGGTCGTAATATAAAATGCATTTATTTTCAAATTTTTTTGGCCGCATTTATTATGATTTCAAATTATAAAAGGAAATGTCAATTTGTATTACGGTTTATGAAAAAAATTAAAAAGTATTTCATTTTCGAAGAACTTTTTTTAATAAAAGTTTTGAAAAAAAATGTAACTTATTTTTTTTTTAAAGTTCAACATCTAAACATAAAATTATTTTTTATTCATTCAATAACCCTTAGTGTTGAAAGTTAAATAGCAAAAATTTAAAGTTCCTATTTACCACAGTCTTTGAGAAAATTAATTATTTCAATGCAAAAATTCAGTTTTAATAAAAAAAAACATTGAAATTGAAGTAATTTTTCATTTTTTTTTTCAAAAGTGTGATATATTTTACCTTTTTTGCTTCGAAATTCAACTGATAATATCTATGGCCAAAAATTTTTTTTTAAATAAATTCATATTTTATTAGAAAAAGTTTGGAAAAAAGTCATTTTAAATTTTTCTAATAACATTTTTTTTTTAATTCTGAGTTTGAGGATAATTTTTTCAAAAAGAGTTGATTAAATTTAGTGGATTTCAATTTAAGAGATAAGAATGAGCTTCTGGCTTTTTAAAAATGTATTTTAAAATATTGTGGGTGTTGCCGTTGTTTTTAAAATATTTTTTTTGTGTTTAAGGTCAGAATGTTAGAAAATTGCATTTATCGCTTAAACGATGGAAGATTGTCCCTTACTGCCTTTTATATATTTTCCTTAAATTACCTAGAGAATCTTTTGCTATCATTTGTTTTATAAAATTTAAGCACAAAAAATGGTTTTGTTAAAAAAAAATTTAATTTTAATTTTAAAAAACAATACGGTAACACCGGCAATTTTTAATCTATAGACTTTAAAGTATTTTTAATTACCTACGTTTGAAAAAAAAAATCGTCAAAATCAGAGCTGTTCGGCCGGGTTCCCTAATAATTTGCTTTAGTTACTCTACTAATGACTATCGTCGATAATGGAGAACAAGAAAGAAGAACGCCTCCATGTTCTCAGTTATTTTAAACCCTTTTAAATGGATATTTAACTTCTCTGGAGAAGTAAACTTAAACTCGTTAAAAGCTGACTTGTGCAGTTACAAGTCAGCTTTTAACGAGCCACAATTTATTTAAATTGTTAAAAAGTACTTAGAAAAAAAAATCGAGCTTAAAGGCAATTAAACTGAGATCCGTGTAGAAAAAGAAATTATAAAATATGTAGATCGAAAATGAAAAACAGAACATCTCTTTTGAATTTAAAATTAAATGCGATGAACACTTTACCTTAACTGTGAGGCAGAGTTTGAGAGTTGAAACAACGAGACAGATAATCGTAACATTCTTGAAAAACTATGGACGAAAATAAAAAAAGATACTAAAAAGAGGACATTTGAAAAAAGGAGAACAAAAAAAGATTATTATAAAAAAAAGAGAGTGTAAAAAAGATCAGAGTTGAAAAAGAGAACATGTTCTCTTTAAAAGAGATGTTCTGAAAACCCTACATTATAGTAGGGTAAACTGAAATGAATTTAGAAAAAAGTCAAAAAGATTGATACTGGAATCGATATATATTGTTTACTAGCTGACCCGGTGGACTTCGTTCCGCCTTTCCAAGTATTTGTTTTCAAATTTTAGCCCTGTAATGTGTAAAACTTTTTCCGGTTCACTCGGTTCGGTTGATATGTGGAGCACAAATATTTTGGCTATTTAGGAAATTCAATTATAGGAATTTTTTTTTGTAAATTCATTTGTGTTTTTACTATTTTGAAATGATTTCATGTTTCAAATTTCTTTATTTTTATCCAATAAAGCTAGAACTGCATCGAAACACAAAGTCAAACAAAGTAAAAAAAAAATAAATTAAAGTACAAAATAACAAAAACCATTTTATTGATGTGACATTTAAAAATTTAAATTATTTGAAAAATTAGAAACTTTTATGTACCTACTTTTTTCACTTTGTGTTTCTATGTAGTTCAGGCTTAAAGGCTCTGGTTTATTAAATTTTGTTTTGTCCCAAATTATAGGTTGGTTTGACGTTTTGCAATTGTATATTGTAGTGTATGTGAAAATGTATGTGAATCCGTCTCAAAAAGAGTTTCAGATCGGGTCTTCCGGAATCTTCCGGAAAAATAGCAAATTTTTTTCAATGCAGATTGATTCGACCGCAGATTGAATTTTTGGTTGTTTGGAATTCGAAATAAGGTTCTTAACACATTTTTGTAAGTTTTCAGTGGTATTTTAGTTAGAAAAATGAGTTTACTTTTAAACTTTCACTTTAGAAGTTATGTAAGTAAGATTGTAAGATGCTCACTTCTGTAGCGCACCGCAAAAAGGAGCACAATTAGTTTTCAACTCCTTCAAACTTTTTTCCATAAATATTTCAAAATAGCCTTCGAAAAATTCGGCACTTCAAAAATTGGGCTTTTAGAAAATACGAATTTTCTGAATTTTCAATTTATTTGACATTACGTTACGCCACACATTTTTTCAAATTTCATTCATTTCTTCTAATTTCTTTTATTTCCTTCATCTATCAAAATGTAAAATGTATAAACAGAAGGCTAAACCCCAAATCTTTTTTCTTGATAGGTAATCATCTACGCCTCGTGGCTACAATCGAAATTTGTATACAGTAAGTTTAAATTTTATTAAGTTGGATTATTTTGAAATGAAAGTTCGAATCTTTTTATTTAATCAAACGTCTCCATACACTTAAAAAATACGACTCTTTACAAAGGACCCCGCACATTTTGTATGGGAAGTGGCCCTCGGTGAAATTGTCTGAAATTTTAGTATGTTGTTCTCTTGAAACCTGTTATCTTGAAAATTCGTAGTGATGGGGCAAAATAGACTTCGGATTTGGTTTCAGCAACCCTAAAACCTATGAATTTCACTAAAAAATAACGCAAAACACAATATAGAGAGTTACTATCGTAATAAAAGGTTTGAGATAGTCATCGGAAAAAAACCATTATCTTAAAAACTGTCCATTTTTCGACTTTCTGTCCATATTTTGATCAGGAGCTTCAAGAGAACAACATACTAAAATTTCAGACAATTTCACAGCGGGCCAGATTGGCAAAAAAAACAGCAATAACAGTTAGAAATAAAGTGAAGTATCATACGACTGACTAACAAGCAGAAAATTTTAACGGCCCACAGTGGTCTAAAACCTGGCCAAAAATATTTAGGCACATTTCCGACATCAAATAGGTACCAAATGACCAAAAAGTTATTCGGAAGGAAAAATTTTCATTTTCTTGTTACAGTAAAAGCCACTTAAGTGCTTACCCACTTACCCCTGGATTAGCCGGGAGAAAGAAAATATAAAAAATCAGAGCATGTACTTACTATCCTGTGCTATATTAAAGTTAGTAATCTATTCTTTATTTAATTTTTTTACTTAAGTTGTTTCATCAAATAGTTTTTGAGAAATTAAGTTTTAAAGATGAAATTTTGAAAAAAAAATGTTTACGTTTTTTAATTGATTTTGTATACAATTTTGCAATATTATGAACATAATTATACCATTAGTTAATGACCTAGTAGTTTTTAGTCAAATTCTAAAGACTTCATTCTAATAAATATAAAAGTTCCTAAGAATAACAAAAAAAACTGAATCATACTTTTTTGCTGGGAAACCCAGTTTTGTTTTTTTTATTTGTATTAACCTTTTGTAACCCAAGGCAGTAAATTAATAAGTCAATCGATTGGCCTTTATCTTTAATAAAATACGTATTTTTTTTTAATTCAATAAAATCATTATTTACTTAGTTATTTCGATATTTATGGAGTAAAAAAAATTTTAAATAGTTTATTTTTATATAAAAATGCAAAAATTCAAGCAAAAAAAATAAAACCCCGTGGGTTTACTAATAAAAACTTTTTTCTGAATTTCGTAGTTTTTACACAAATTAGCTAATTTTCCAAAACAGCCCAACTTTCAACATTAACTATCAATTAAAAACTGTTGGTGTTATTTATTAGAAATTTGAAGTACTATCTCGATAAAGCAATACTTAAAGATTATATTAGAAGCTTCAAAAGAGAAAAAAATAGTTTGTAGAGCTTTTATGCAATCTTTTTCGGTTTGTTACAGAAATGTCACATGGGGATATAAGGGGTTAAATTGTTTTATATCTCAAGAATATTGTGTTCAAATTGTAGGTCTCTTGGAGCCAAATTGACCAAGTTATGAGTATTTTAATACTTCCCTTAGGAACGTTTTAGTCTTTTAGTCCAGAGTTCAAAACTTTAAATCGTTATCCCCACAACTAATATTTTCAACGCCGGTGATCCTCATAACTTCAAAACTTCTGCACCGATTCTTTTGAAATTTGAAACACTATTTTTTTTACATATTTTTAAAGGTATCCCTGGAGAAATTTTCTCAATAAAATAATATTTATAAAAATCTATAAGTAAGGGTCGCTTTTAAGGAGTTTTTTTCAAAGGGTCTTTATTTTCGGGGTGCAAACTTGGACAAACTTCTGAAATGCAAGTTTGTTCTACATATCTAGCAGTTCTATAATACACTAGCCCAAAAAATTAAGGGAACAAAAAAAAATCGTGATTTTTTTAGTGATTTTCGATAGGCTGTATCTCAGTAAAAAATGACCGCATCGTGATAAAATAAAAAGGATGTGAAAGCTCTATTCTTCTTGTTTTAGGATTAAATATTAAATTATTTTATTTCTAACGGTAAAATAGCAAAATTGTTGCAAATGTTCAAAAACCAAAATTTTCTAATTTTTTTATGTTTTTACTTCTCTCGTAAGGAAGTGGGAAAATTTTTTCTGATAAAATGATTATTATTTTTAGAAAGGCTTTTTATTTGGCTATAGAATTCCTTTTGTTTCAAACTTCTACGATTTTTTTTACACTGCAATATCAGTCATCAAACCAAAAACCATACTTTTGACTTTGACTGTCAATATCTTAACAACGGATCACTAAACAGAAAGTTTAAGGACACATTTAAAAACTTCATTCAATTCTCTACAAAGAAAATAAGTTTGTTTTGTAAAAAAAAATGTTTTCTTATTTTTGAGATTAATTTAGGAAAGCTATCAAAATAGGCATTTTTACGGTTTTTTAGAAAATGTACCGCTATTTAATTTCTATGGGTGAAAAGATTAAACTGAGGCTTAATTATTGAAGCTTAATATACCTGGAATTAATATGCAAAGTTTCAGGCTTATTCATCAAGCAGTTTTTCTGTTGTGAAGGTTTGAACATTTGAGATGAAGTAAAACACCATATTTCTGCAGTTCTAAATGACTTACTTCTTGTTACTTTTTTATGAGCGAAATCAATTTTTTTTGAGTTTATTCGAACATTTATTTGATAAATATCGTTTAAATTTAAGATAAACCAAGAAAAAATTAAAAGTTTTCAAAAAAACTTAAATTTTGAAAAAAAGCTTTTTATACCATTTTTGGATATTTTTCCTAATTTTGAAATTTTTTTTGTTTTTCTTTGGTTTATCTATAATTTAAACGATATTTATCAATAAAATGTTCAAATAAACTCAAAAACAATTGATTTTGCTCATAAAAAAGTAACAAGAAGTAAGTCATTTAGAACTGCAGAAATATGGTGTTTTACTTCATCTCAAATGTTCAAACCTTCACAACAGAAAAACTGCTTGATGAATAAGCCTGAAACTTTGCATATTAATTCCAGGTATATTAAGCTTCAATAATTAAGCCTCAGTTTAATCTTTTCACCCATAGAAATTAAATAGCGGTACATTTTCTAAAAAACCGTAAAAATGCCTATTTTTATAGCTTTCCTAAATTAATCTCAAAAATAAGAAAACATTTTTTTTTACAAAACAAACTTATTTTCTTTGTAGAGAATTGAATGAAGTTTTTAAATGTGTCCTTAAACTTTCTGTTTAGTGATCCGTTGTTAAGATATTGACAGTCAAAGTCAAAAGTATGGTTTTTGGTTTGATGACTGATATTGCAGTGTAAAAAAAATCGTAGAAGTTTGAAACAAAAGGAATTCTATAGCCAAATAAAAAGCCTTTCTAAAAATAATAATCATTTTATCAGAAAAAATTTTCCCACTTCCTTACGAGAGAAGTAAAAACATAAAAAAATTAGAAAATTTTGGTTTTTGAACATTTGCAACAATTTTGCTATTTTACCGTTAGAAATAAAATAATTTAATATTTAATCCTAAAACAAGAAGAATAGAGCTTTCACATCCTTTTTATTTTATCACGATGCGGTCATTTTTTACTGAGATACAGCCTATCGAAAATCACTAAAAAAATCACGATTTTTTTTTGTTCCCTTAATTTTTTGGGCTAGTGTATATAGTTTATGCAATGTTGTGGCGTGTTCCGCTATTTAAAAAAAAACTAATGTTAAAAAAAAACAACGAGAAAAGTGCAAATTTTTTAACCCCTCCGTATGAAAAAATAGAGTTGCACATACAATTATTTTTTTTTTAGAATATCATTCAATGTCATTCGATGTCCATATCAAAATTTTTCACCAAAATCACTTTGAAAATTCACTTTTTTTTTAAATCGAAAAAAAATTCGTGTGTACCCAACAAATGGCCGTTTATTTATTTGTGAGGTGGAGCTTTTCATGGGAAAGGGATGCAACAAACAATAAAACTCGCATTTTCAGCCAGAAATAGACAAGAGTTTCACTCAAGTTATTTCTGTTACTATTCATATATTTTAAAAACTCTTAAAGTTTGATTTCCTTTAAGTATGAACTTTAAGTTCTGGGGGGGCACGTGCCCCCCCCTGGATCCGCCTATGGTTACCAGTGTGCTTTAGATTATAATTTCATCTTAAAAGCCAAGTAACATGAAGTCAAGTCCAACTTAAGACAGTTGAATGATTTTAAACCCCAAATATTGAATTTGCTTATATCTTGACATCAGCGTCACCTTTCGGGTCCATTTATAAAAAAAAATTGTCTCGAATGATTATCGCACACACAAAATTTCACAAAAATCTATTCAGTCTTTCGACCCGAAATAAGGAATTTGCATATAACTTGACAACAGCGCCACCTACCGTGTCCAATTATAACACAAAACCTGTCTCGGATAGACCTTATTGCACACACAAAATTTCACAAAAATCTGTTCAGTCATTCGACCCCAAATACGGAATTTGCATATAACTTGACAACAGCGCCACCTACCGGGTCCAATTATAACACAAAACCTGTCTCGGATAGACCTTTTCGCACACACAAAATTTCACAAAAATCTGTTCAGTCGACCCCAAATACGGAATTTGCATATAAATTGACAACAGCGCCACCTACCGGGCCCAATTATAACATAAAACCTGTCTCGGATGGACCTTATCGCACACACAAAATTTCACAAAAATCTGTCCAGTCATTCGACCCCAAATACGGAATTTGCATATAACTTGACAACAGCGCCACCTACCGGGTCCAATTATAACACAAAACCTGTCTCGGATAGACCTTTTCGCACACACAAAATTTCACAAAAATCTGTTCAGTCGACCCCAAATACGGAATTTGCATATAAATTGACAACAGCGCCACCTACCGGGTCCAATTATAACACAAAACCTGTCTCGGATAGACCTTTTCGCACACACAAAATTTCACAAAAATCTGTTCAGTCGACCCCAAATACGGAATTTGCATATAACTTGACAACAGCGCCACCTACCGGGTCCAATTATAACACAAAACCTGTCTCGGATAGACCTTATTGCACACACAAAATTTCACAAAAATCTGTTCAGTCATTCGACCCCAAATACGGAATTTGCATATAACTTGACAACAGCGCCACCTACCGGGTCCAATTATAACACAAAACCTGTCTCGGATAGACCTTTCCGCACACACAAAATTTCACAAAAATCTGTTCAGTCGACCCCAAATACGGAATTTGCATATAAATTGACAACAGCGCCACCTACCGGGCCCAATTATAACATAAAACCTGTCTCGGATGGACCTTATCGCACACACAAAATTTCACAAAAATCTGTCCAGTCATTCGACCCCAAATACGGAATTTGCATATAACTTGACAACAGCGCCACCTACCGGGTCCAATTATAACACAAAACCTGTCTCGGATAGACCTTTTCGCACACACAAAATTTCACAAAAATCTGTTCAGTCGACCCCAAATACGGAATTTGCATATAAATTGACAACAGCGCCACCTACCGGGTCCAATTATAACACAAAACCTGTCTCGGATAGACCTTTTCGCACACACAAAAGTTCACAAAAATCTGTTCAGTCGACCCCAAATACGGAATTTGCATATAACTTGACAACAGCGCCACCTACCGTGTCCAATTATAACACAAAACCTGTCTCGGATAGACCTTATTGCACACACAAAATTTCACAAAAATCTGTTCAGTCATTCGACCCCAAATACGGAATTTGCATATAACTTGACAACAGCGCCACCTACCGGGTCCAATTATAACACAAAACCTGTCTCGGATAGACCTTTTCGCACACACAAAATTTCACAAAAATCTGTTCAGTCGACCCCAAATACGGAATTTGCATATAAATTGACAACAGCGCCACCTACCGGGCCCAATTATAACATAAGACCTGTCTCGGATGGACCTTATCGCACACACAAAATTTCACAAAAATCTGTCCAGTCATTCGACCCCAAATACGGAATTTGCATATAACTTGACAATAGCGCCACCTACCGGGTCCAATTATAAAACAAAACCTGTCTCGGATGGACCTTATCACACCCACCAAATTTCAAAAAAATCTATCAAGTCGTTTAGAAGGAGTAGGGTCACAAACAAACGCACAAGAGAATTATATCACATATATAAGATAAATAAAAGTCACACATACAAACAAAAATGTAAAAAATCTTCTACTCGAGATATGGACGTTTAAATGTTTAAACCGTGAAATTCAATATTTGAGAAATAGTTCACCAAAAACCAGCACGAAAGGCATTTGAAATAATTTTTATAGAGCAAACATTAAATAACTTGACACGTGTTTGCCAAATTTTTGATTTAACTTAGTTTTTGGGTCCTGTGTATTTTAGAAGAATTACAGATTTTTTACATTTCAATACACTGTTTAACGAAAAAACGAAATTTAAAAATATATTTCTCGTGACCTAATACGTTTTGTACGGCACATTGAATATATTAAAAGCGCATACCTACTTTATTTTTAATACGTGCAAAATCTGGATTTAGGGACAACAGTTTATATGAAGTTTTAGTGGCATAACTTTTTTCAGATTGCCTTGATTTTAGAGTTTTTGGAAACAGCATTAAAATATACCTTGATATCATATATCATATGTTTATATAATACCATTGTCTATTATTGCTAATTTCGAAAATCTCCATTTCGCACTTTAACCTTGAAAATCACGACTTGCGGACATTAGATTTTTCTAGACTTTTGAGGTATGTTATAGAATGCAAAAAACTAAGATATTGAGCAAAAAAAATTTCTATTAGCATTCATTCCGAGATTTACCCCTTTTTTTACCTTATTTTACTGTATTATAAGTAAATAACGAATTTATTGATTTTTTTAGAAATATGTACATAGTCGATTCACATTATTAATTTCAAAATTTACGATCTTGGATTACAAGGGGTTAAGGTGAGAGTTCAAAGTGTTTTTTTTTCCACGAAAGCTCAAAAAGAAAACTTCAGAAAAAAGTAATATAGTAGCCTAATATTACCTAAAAACTTAGTACCTAATACATAATTTTCGCAGTATTCTCTCCTATCAGGTAAGAAAATAAAAAGTTACGGCAACTTCCGCCATTTTGTTTTATGATTTGATTTCTGCATGGGAATTTCACTGAGGAAAAAAACGCAACGTAAAATGTAAAATGTAAAATGTTCAACGTTGATTAAATGTTGACAAAATTGACATGAAAAACTTCTTCAAAATAAAATTGAAACAAAGTAAGATTTTTTTTTATTTTTGTCGGACTTCAGCATTTGTTGCATTTTATCACTCTAATTTTCAACAGTGAGATAGAACGTTGGTAAAGCATTCGCCTAGTAACCCAACAGTTGTTGGTTCGATCCCCAGCGGCTGCCCATTTTTTCTTTTTTTTTTTAATAAATTAATGCTTTTTTTAAAAGTTGAAACAACTTTGATTTAAAGATGTTTTATAACGGTAAACCACTTTAAACTAATGATGTTCTACTTTGATTTTAAAATTTTCGTCTTCAACGCAACATCGTTTTTTGATTTAAAGATGTTTTATAACGGTAAACCACTTTAAACTAACGATGTTCTACTTTGATTTTAAAATTTTCGTCTTCAACGCAAAATCATTCCGAATCAACTTGGTTTTCGTTGATTTTAAGTTGTTTTTTCCCTCAGTGTAGAGCTAGTCGCACTGGACTACGAAACGTTAATTAAAAATTTCCTAACACCCCCAAAAACTGTTTTTTGGACCTTCACTCATTGAAAAAATTCTAGCTTCGTCAGTTTTTGGGACTCTCCAGAGGGTATTTTGGAATTAATTTTTTTGGACCAAAAATAATGGTACCTGTCATACAAAATTTCGGAAAAGTTTAATTTCACGAAAACGGCTCAAACGATTTTGTTAAAAAAATTCAAATGTTAGTTTTTAAACAAGTTCTATCTTTCGAAGAAAAAAAAAAAATTTGAAAATCATTATTAACGGTACCTGCCATAGGACCGCTTTTTTCAAATCGGATTTTCTGCAAAACTGCTAAACAAGGAAATTTTATATACAAAAGCATTTATATAATTTAAATATAAGCCAAAAATAAAATTTCCAAAAAAATAATTTTCAGATTTAAAAAAAAAATTTGAACATTTTTTTTTGAAAAATCAAATTTTCGAAAACGGGACATTGAATTTTTTTGAAATTTTGTTTTAAGATATTGATTAGTGATTTCTACAAAATGGCATACCAATTTTATTTTAAAACTTTTTTTTCAAAAAATTATTTATACAAAATTAGTTTTTTAAAAAAACGGCTCTAACGATTTTGAAATTTTTTTTTCTAAAAATGCACCTTAATATATCAAATAAAACTGCATACCTGTTTTGTGGGGCGAGTTGATTTCACATATTGTTTTATTTTTTTGAAAAATGATTTTTATTTGTTTTTTTTTTTTTTGTTTTTATGTACCTACATTTCTCAAGTTTCTATAGGTATAAAAAGTCTTAAAAATTTGAGCAACTTGAACTCTAAGAGCAAGTTCTTGCGACCCAGTCGTGCATTTTATTTATAGTGAAAACTATATGTTTCTATGCCTTCTAGGTTTTGAGAAAATTGAAAAATATATTTTATCAGATTTTTTCTTTTTTAATTTTTTTTTTAATTTTCAATTTTTATTAAAATTCACAGTCTGGCAAAAATAGTAATAAATGAGTTTAAAAAAAATTTTTTTCGTCTATTTTTAACTTTGAAATCGAAAAACTCGAATTAAATGTACAATTCTGCCTTTCGGAAATGGTATCACTCATAACTGTAAGTGTTGCCGTTGTTTTTTAATAATTTTTTCTTATTTTAATAATTTTTTTTTAGAAAATTACCCCTCCCTCCTAAAGGGGGGAGATAGACCCCCCCCCCATAGTAAAAAGTGATTGTATTGAACTCCTCTACAAAAAACCGTTATCAAATCCTGGCGCCCAAGTTATCGTACTACGGGCCAAAATAACATTTTTGTTCGGTGCCCAAAAGTTCGAATTTCTGTGCCTTGGTTGAAATCGTAAAATTTTTGTTTCTAAGCCAATTTTGAACTGATTTTCATAAAAAGTACCTCGTTTTATTTGGAAATGAATATTATTTAAGAATATATTTTTAAAACAGCATGTTGTTTTCAAAACATATACTTTAAATTGATGTCGAAGTTGGGAAAATGACAAAAAAATGGAATTTTTGAACTTTGACAGCTTATAAATTAAAGGTGGTTTGAATCACATATTTTATACATTTTTTAAAAGGTATAATTATCTTCTTCGGAAACTATAAAAAAATCAAAAATGGGTAAAAATTTGACGCAGCTAGAATTTTTTCAATGGGTGAAGGTTAAAAAAAACGTTTTTTGCCCCTAACTCCAGATTTTGGGGATGTTAGGGACTTGTTTAAAACGTTTCGTAATCAGTGCGACTAGCTCTACAAAACGTGATAGGTCTCCGCTCGCGTATATTTTGAGTGTTACACAGTGTAATTTTTGAGTTTATTAATTACACTTCTTAGGAACTTTTTTCATTTGAAAATACGAACAAATAATTTTTATCACATTTTTGGACCAAATACCCCTATGTGCGTAGGTAGTACACAGCGATAAGAACTTCCATCGCATTCTGCTTTTTCAAATATTTGAGTGCATGTGTACTCGCATTTCTTATCTAAATGACGTTATCGTTAAACGCCCCTTCAAGGCTTAAGGTCGATAAAAGCGATTACATTAGTCACTTGCTTCTTCGGGCGCTTTATGATTCTATTTACTCACTCAAGTGGCTAAGCTGATTATGTTGAGTGTAAGCGGACTTATTTTTTTCTTTATTAAACTTAATACAACTGATAAGTTATTATTGTTCCTGTTTATATAGAAAGTAATCGCAGCTTAGGGGATCAAATGTGTTTCGAGCACACTTGTGTGCACTGTGTTCAATAACTTCGATGCAGTTCAAGTGATTTGTGTTAAGAATTTAGTTAACAAAATTAAAACAAATTTGAGTGCCAAATGGGTGAAGATATTTTGATTAAAGATTGCAAAGTGTATTCTGGAAGTAAATCTAAAGGTATGTAGGCATTCGTGTAGATGTAATTAACATATCTACATACAATACAAACATTATATTTTTAATTCGCTGGAAAAAGACATTTGATACAATGTGCTTTCTGAAAACGTAGATAAAGTGACAGCAAAATAATAATAGGTATTTTGGAGCTTAGATTTTTTTCTTAATTGCGTTGCAAAAAAGTAATCTAACTTAAATAAAAAAAAAGAATATCTAGTCAGCACGTGTGTTTCTTTATTTTTTCTTACTTTTAATACCTTTAAGCTCTTATTAAAATAAGCTATTTCAAGGGTAAAATAGTGATCGTGATAGTTTCAGTAATTTATTTAGGAATGTACCTACTCAGTTTTGAAAACAGAATGCAACTTTGTATATAAGTAACTTTTCTAAGTACTAAGTGTAGAATGGATACATAAATAAAGGAACGCAATAGATTTTATTTTTAATGGCAAAATAAACAAATTGTTGAATTATCGCCATTTTCTCATGTATCACTTTGTTGAAAAATCTATTAGATAATATTATGCACCTACCTACCTACCCAAGGAAGTAGGTACATATAACTGCATTTTATTGGGCTCATTGCTCATAGCCTCTTCTGATTCGGTGCAACAACTAGTCTTTCGCATCTCTTTAGATAATATACAACAATTTGATGATGCTAGAACTGTTATAATCAGGGATAGGATGTTGTGGAATTTGCCTTTTTTTTCTTGCTTAATCATACGACATAATAGATTAAATACAAACACGTTTCACGTCCCCCTCGTGCCAAATATATGTATTTTATTTTGCCTTTTCTTTCGTTGTTGCCTTTTTTTGCCTTTTCTCTTGTTATTGCCTTTTTTTGTCTTTTCCTATGTTTTTTTTTATCTTTTTAGCATCTTAAAGGTAATGCCACACAAAACACTCAAATATACAAACAAAAAGCTAACTTACTCAGTATATTACTTACTCAATATATCTATTCTATATTAATAAATTGCACGACTGGGGTCGCACGTACTTGCTCTTATGCTTAAAGTAACTTTAATGTTAAAGCTTTTTATTCAAGAAATTTAAAATTTGATATTTTGAAGAAATTTCATAAGTAGTATAAAAAATTAAATCTGTTTTTATAATTAATTACACTCCGTTTTAAATTATCTTAAAAAAAAAAACAAATATGCCATTTTATTTCTTGTATAAAAAGGTATTTTTAGAAATAAATTTTCGAAAATTGTAGGAGCCGTTTTTTAAAAAAATAATTTTTTATATATAAAATTTTTTTAACATTTTTCAACAAAAAAAGTTGGTATGCCCTTTTGAAGAAATAATTAATTTACACATTAAAACTAAATTTCAAAATTTTTCATTGATCCGTTTTTAAAAAATTGATTTTTCAAAAAAAAATTTGAAATATTTTTTAAAAAAACCAAAAATGCGTTTTTTGCAATTTTCTAAAATTTTAATATTATATTTACTTACACACTTTTGTATAAAAATTTTCATTAAAATCGGGTTAATGTTGTACGAGATATTCAGAAACGAAAAAAACCGTTCTATGACAGGTACCGTTAATAACGGTACAAAAAATATTTTTTTTATTTAAAAAGTTGGCTGTTATGTGTAATACTACACACAAAAATTTTAATCAAAATCGTTAGAGCCGTTTTTGAAAAAAACTAACTTTTCTATTTCCGTTATATGGCAGGTACCGTTAGTTTTGGTCATAAAAAAAATTTCAATTTCCCCTCTAGGGAATCACCAAAAACTGCTAACTACCAAGTTTGAAGAAAATCACTTCACTCGTTTAGGCTGCAGCTCCAGATAGAGACAGACAGACAGACAGACAGAATTGCCGGACCCACTTTTTTGGCATTCTCCATCATCGTAATGTCATGTAAAATTTTTATCTCGAGTTCGATTTTTTTTACGAATCCTAAACTTGCCCTATAGTACCTACATATATCGCAAGTAAAAATTCACTAATTACCCCACACAAACAAAATTCGAATGAAAAGATCTACCTATGCAACTTGTTTGTCTGCTATTACTACCATTTATTGTCTTTTACGTTCTATTGCGCGGCCGCAACCGACACGTATCAGAGTTCAAAAGCTAACTTACTCAATTTACAATACTTCATTGAAGAAGTTCTCCAGATTTTGGACATAATCCAGAGAGATTTGGAAGCTGCGAAAGGGGCAGTCGCAAAAGATGTTTTTGAGAAATACAGATCAATTTTTTTTTTGGCAAATAAGGGACTCGAAAGAGTTGAACAAATAAATTGCGTAATACATTGGAACACAAATCCAGGGGGCGAACTACGGCATACGTACGTTAACGTATTGATGCTTTATGTCTCTTTCATTTTCTTCTAATAAAATAGAGAAAGCAATAGTCAAAACGGTAACGAACTTATGCCGTATTACCCCAGAGCACCCGGAAAATGTTGAAGTGGGCGATGTCGAGTTATTTAATTGGGGTCCAGTCGTCTCTACAGATGTAGATAGATATTTTAGCTCCTTTAGAGCACTCTTTAGCCTGGTACGCTGCTCGCGCTTAATTTTAGCTCCCATAGAAATTATCGAAAAATTTTTTCCGAGCTAAAATGAGTCCCATACAAATTATCGATAACTTGTATGGAAATTTTATCTTGGCTAAAATTTAGCGCGAGCAGCGTACCAGGCTTAAAGGGACAATCGCAGGCGCTTGTTACTGAAAATTTTAAAAAACTCATGATTGTTCAAAATTACTGGAATTAATTTTTATATTTCATTCTTTTCTCAATAAATGCCTTTTTATGCCTTTTTGGGAGTTTTATTTTGCCTTTTTTTAAATTTTTAGGTCCACAAGATCCTATCCCTGGTTATAATTATCACTAATGCACCCGAAAAAATGCAAGCGACTAAAATCTTACAATCTTACATAAGTATGAGACAATTTGAGATCAGTGGCCCCGTCATTAATTTATCTATTTAGGTACTTCAAACAAAAAACAAAACAAAAGTTAACAAAACAGGAAAGAGAAAAAAAGTATACACAACAATTATTGTACAATGTGTACAATGTTTTTCTTTTTCTTTTATAATAATAATTATATTAACCTACCTATATTTATTATTAATATATTAACTATTATAAAAGTATAAGCAAATAAACAAATCAATATTAGGTACATATTTTAAACATCTCGTTTCATTCATTCATTTCTATTTTGATCATGACTGTTCTAAAACCAAATAGAAAAAAATTCTATCGCAACCAGTTCACAAAATATAAGCTTTTTTCGTTCAGTGCATTTTTAATTTCATCATCTTACGTTTTCGCTCACCACAACCATGGATGAATGAATTTTATCAATTTATAATTTTATATTTTATACAATTTATAATTTTATACAATAATAGACTCACAACATAAGCAGTTACAATTGTTTCGTAACTGTTACACCCTTTCTTTAAAAAAATGTTGAAATGTAAAACAAATATTTTATGAAAAATTTTAAACACACCTGTGGTGGTATGTACAATGTGGCCAATTTTTTTTTAATGTACGCGTCTAAAGAGAATTCCAGAATGGTAATAGTTTTTTATCGTATTTAGAGTGTTAGCTTTATAAATTTATTGTATTGTTTTTATCTTAAGTTTTTTCACATAACCGCCACAAATGCATGGATTACATCGTTTTTTTTTGTTAAGTTTTTTAAGTTTTTTAGGTATAATAATTCTTCTTATACATTCCCATATAAAAAATCCGCGGAACAGTGGTTATAAAAAAAAATTAACTTTTTTTAATCCAAAGTAGAAAAAAAAAAATATTTTTAATTACATTCGCCAATTATCTACTAGTTTAAAAGATACAATAAGGATTGGTTCACACACAATATTAACTTTTAATATCATAAAGATGTCAAAATCCAGAACAAGCCGATGCACGATTTTATGTCCAATTTTAGGCTTTAGCAATTTTTTTTTCTACTTTGCATAAAAAAACAAGTTAAATTATTTTTTATGTAACTACTACAGATAGACCAGTGCCGATGCCTTCAAAAACATTAAAAAGTACAAAAAAATCATAGTAGGATGAAACCCATTGGAAAAGGAGGTGAATATGATAAGAATGAAAGGAAAAATAAATTACGGGCGAGCCGAGTTCGGGAAGTGGGTGGGTTGAGTTTTTAATGGTAAAAAATGGTATATCTCGATTTCCGGCAAAACTACAAATCCTATAAAAAAAAGTTGTATGTAAGATTTCATGTAACATTGATTAATCTTACGTTTTTTGAGTAATTAAAGTGTAAATTTGAATAAATAGGCCAAAATTGTAAACAATGATAAAAATTTTTTTTCGAATTCAAGCTTTTTTCATTTTTTGAATTTTACTAGAACATGTTCTATAGTATACTAATGTAAAATTTTTTTTACACCATCAGAAAATAGACATTTTAACGAACGAAATGCCCACCGACTTTTTGAAAAAAGCTGATATTTTGACACGTGAATTTTCGATTGAAAATTAGGGTGTTTTTTTGGTATTAAGTCAAAATAAGGTGAACAATTTTAATATTTTAAATCAAATAAATTATAGTGTATTTGGGACATTATAAGGTAAATTTTCACCAAATTTCGTAGAAAATTTTTTGTTTTTGAAAAAGATAAAAATAAAAAACCAAAAACTCGTTTTTTTGAATTTTTCACATAAATTTTTAGGTTATGTGAAAAAATTGTTGATACAAAAGTTGTAGATCTTTTTATTACCTTCAACTTTGCCATACAACTTTTTTTTATAGGATTTGTAGTTTTGCCGGAAATCGAGATATACCATTTTTTACCATTAAAAACTCAACCCACCCACTTCCCGAACTCGGCTCGCCCGTAATTTATTTTTCCTTTAATTTTCATCATATTCACCTCCTTTTCCAATGGGTTTCATTCTACTATGATTTTTTTTGGTTTCAAAAATTATCGACCCTGGTCTAAGAAGATTTGTTGTAAAATAAGATTTAGCAGTAATGTAAAAAAAAACTTAAGAATTTGAATTTTATTCGCATATGTAAGCATTTTAAAACAAATAGTTTTTTTTTTTTGTAATACTTAGAATATAAGAATAACACTTAATTATTTAACAAAGCATATTTAAAAAAGATATATACAATACATACATATATAATATTATTTACAGAAATTAATATAAATTAATTAAAAAAATATTTAGTTAAATTATAGTTCTACATAAAATACTAGAAAGAAAAGGTTAAAATGGATTTTAGAAATATTTTCAGTTTTTGTAAAGAATTTTCAAACGAGTTGTAGTTATATAGTGCTCTAAGGATTTCCAAAGACCAACAGCGAGCGGGCAAAAAGATTTGTTGTTTAGAGTTTCTAAATTTAAAGGTAGGTACAATGAGAATATTGCTTCTTTGTGATATTGGGAAATTAAGCTTTTCGTAAAGGTAGTTTGGAGCTTTTGTATGGACAAGTTTAAATAGAAATGTTAGTGTAAGAAAATCTATGTATTTGTTAAAAGGCATATTAAATACACTACCTGCCTGTGCAGAAACATGATCGAAACGACGTAAACCATATATAAAACGGGCTGTGTTGTTAAACGCTACTTGAAGTTTGCGGTATTTTTCAATAAGGTACAAAGCTGAGTTTTCCAAAAAGAAAAGGTTTTTAAGTGTATTCAAAAGTATTTCGTGCGAAAAAGTATCAAAGGCCCTAGAGAAATCCAAGTGTAGCTACATAATTGTTATCAATTGCTGTATGTCGTCGATTATATCTTTAGAAATGCAGTTGTGCAGCTGTGTTTTGGTCTAAACCCTGATTGAGTAGGTGTTATCAGCCTATGGGTTTCTAAGAATGTCATAATCTGTCAACTGACGAGTTTTTCAAATGCTTTCGAAATGAAAGGTAATATAGCAATTGGTCTGTATTCTTTTTGTTGTGATTTTGACTTCTTTAGAATTGGAATTTTTTTTGAAGCTTTCCATAGTTTTGGGTCACAAGACTTTGTGATAACGGTGTTAAAAATATGAGTTATGAAAGGTGATATAAAAATAAGAATCATTTTAACAAATTTAGGATGCATATTGTCTAGTCCAATAGCTTCTGATTTAATATCATGGATAGCTTTGTACACCTCTACTTCAAAAACTCTTTGAAAACTGAAGCTTAAGCAAACTCATCACTTCTAATATAGTTTCTGTCAACCACGGCACCAGCATTTATATTAGTCGCAGAACTCACGAACTGTTTGTTAAGCTCATTCACATCGCATTCATCTTCAGCATCATTTTGTTGCTTCGATATACCAAGAGATTTGATATTTTTCCACAGTTGTTTTGACGATAATTTGTGGAATTTGGAAGCAAAACATTTTAGTTTGGATTTTTGTTTTTCAACATTCACGGCATTTCTAAGGGTTTTATAATTTAAAAACAACTGGTGATAGTCTGAACCTTTTCCAACGTCTATACGCAGAGTTTCTTTTCACAATTAGTTGTTGGATATCGTTAGTGTACCACCCTAATTCAGGGTTTTTTATAGGGATAGTTTTTAAGAGTACGAAAGTTTCAAAAAGATTGTTCACAGTCTCAGTGAAATAATTAACTTGCTCATCGACGTCAGGAAATTGGTAGATATTTTCCAAGTTAGAGTTATACTACTTATTAAAGACTGCATATCAATAGACTGAAAATCTCTAAATGAGATAGTTTTAGTTGCTGGTTTTGAATCAAGATTTACATTGTAAAAAGTGACAATAGTCTATTTTGTTGACTAAAAACACATCAAGTAAACAGAAGCGTACATTGAGTTGCTGGGCCCCGGAGCAAGACTTAATTTTGGGGCCCCTTTAATATTAATATTTGGCCCTTTGATATATAAGAAAAAATAAAATTACGTATACGCCATACTTTTTGAAGTGAAAACTTCTTTAGTATCGTAGTGATTTGAAACAAGATGAAACGAAAACGCGACACGACTTCAACTTGTCATAACTTTTTGAATGAAATTTGTACTGTAGATAGGTAATTAAATAAATTATAATTGTACAAAATTTCAATTAATTTCATATTCAAAATTCGGAGATAACGGTAAAAAGATGTTCTTTTCCAACACACGTTATATCTTTTGATCTAGTGCACATACAAATTTGACTTAACTTTAATACGCATGCTGATAACATAACCTTTTATTTGATATACAGTGGAATCTCGCTAACTTGAACACCTACGAAACGAGGCCTGTTTAAGTTACTGGATTGTTCAGTCTTCGTTTTTATACGTTTTTATTATATTACTTTAAAGGTTAGTAATTGACACAAAACACAATTGTATTTAAACCAACTTTGGAAAAAAATTTGTTATTTTACATTGCTTAGTTTTCTGCAAAACATTTTTTAGCGCACTTTCTCTGAGATTTTGGAGTACTGTAAATTCAGATGATGTTCTGTTATTTTGACTGGCCCAATCGATCACTTTATCGATTGATTCGATGGCTTCGGTGTCAGTTACAATGTTTTGCACCATTATAACATCACCCGGGTCAGATTCATTTTCCAAATCGATGTCTTCATCTTCAACACCATCAGGAACATCTTCATCGCGTAACCATTCGTTTACTTCTTCTTCGGTGTAATGCTGTTGGATTGAAAAATAAAAGTTTGTTCATTAGGTACCTACTGTTTTGAATTTGAGAAGTTACTTGATCCCACGATTTTGACATCAATGTAATGGCTTGGCGCAAATTGAAGTTCTTTAGGGCAGAAATTATATCTTCATTTTTGTTGGCAATGACCAACGACAGCAAGTTTGACTTATAATGCAGCTTCGTAATTCTTATGCCATTTTGATCCATCGGCTGAACTAACGCAGTGACATTCGGTGGTAAGAACATTGTGCAAATGTCTCCGTTAAGATACCTTAACTCTTCTGCCGATGGATGGCATGGAGCATTGTCTATAATCAGAAGTGCCTTAAGTGGGAGATTTTGTTCTTCGCAGTGTTTCTTTACTTGAACTACAAAGCTCTTGAAAAACCATTCCTTGAAAATGTATTTTGTCATCCATGCATTCATAGAACTTTTGTATTCTATTGGCATTTCAAAATTTTTAAGACACCGTGGATTTTTTGACTTACCAATGATCATAGGAACGAGTTTGTGGGTACCTGTGGCGTTAGAACCGAGGAGTAAAGTCACTCTTTGCTTAGGAATTTTTCCTCCAAATGCACTTTTTTCATTAAACGATACATAGGTTTTTTTGGGCAACAACTTCCAAAACAGTGCAGTTTCATCAACGTTGTAAATTTGTTGTGTTGTCAGTTGAAGAGCGGCGATTTTATCTTCAAGTTTTTTTTTTGAATGGCTCAATAGGTCCTGGATCAGCAGCTAATTTTTCTCCACTAATAGTAAGCAATCGAATACCGAATCTTCTCTTCCTGCCTTTTGTTTAAGTGTCAACATTCTAATTGTTTGTCCTTTTTTTAAACCCATTTTGAATCTTTAAACAACTTAAACTTTAAACTTAAATTCCAAACACGCACTTCAAAATATTGCACAAAATTTACTGGAAAATTTTATTATCACGTTCCTGCTTGCACAAAACTTACTGCAAAATAAATAAAATCTTAAACACATACAAAATAGCAAATTCCGGGAATTCCCCTTGGATGAAAAAACAGTTTACAAACGTAGTAACCTGCAATGAGGAAATTCAAACTCCTGTTGATATAAAATTTATTTGTTCAAGTTATAGAGTCAAAAATTTCTTAATTATTCAAGTTATAGAGTCAGCAATAAAAAAGTTTAAGGTAAAGAGCCTTACAAATTGCCTGTTCAAGCTACAGAGCACATAAAAGGGAAAATATCATGTTCAAGTTATTGGACTGTTTAAGTTATCGTATGTTCAAGTTAGCGAGAGTCCACTGTATCACACATAACGGTACGTGCTCTAGAAGTTACACAATCTTAAATTGAAAAATACCTCAAACACCTTGTGGAGATCTGTTGCCAATGACCAGCCACAAGTGTAGGAAGTACCGTTATCTCAGTTCGAAATTTCGACATGGTTGGCTTAAAAAATTATTACTTTTTTTGTAGGCATGGTAGAAATATGATTGAAGCGTGAAAGGTGATATAATACCTATTTAGATTTTTTCGATATTTTTTATTTTTGCAAGAAAAATGATTTTTCAAGGTTTCACTTCTACCAAGTGTGAATTTGCACACATGATTTTTTTTTTGTATGTATCATTTGTTGGTCGCTAAGATTTTTAAAGTAATGTTTGTTGGGGACCTTACATAAAATTTAATTTTTCTTCAAAAATGCAATTTATTTTTTTGGTGCCCCTGAGGTATTAATTTTTTGAGACGAAATATTAAGTGGCTGGCTACCAATTCATTATGCATTATACCGAAGAAAGTAATTTGTCTCTCAAAAAAATTTGTTCCAAAGGGATTCATGTCAAATATCTTATCTTTTTGCTTCGTTACTTTTATAATAAGTTGCCTTCTCTGCATTGGGTCCAGTCAGGGCCCTACAGTCGTTAGGGGGCCCCGGGGCACCGCCCCGCTTGCCCCAATGGTGTGTACGCCCCTGCAAGTAAAGTAGAACTAGAAGATGTAAAATGAGTGGGGTTAAGATAATACAATAAAATTAATTTTTAAAATTAGCACGCTGTTTTGCATTTTGGTACCAATAACTTCCTGGTAAAACAAACTATTACCATTCTGAAATTCTCTTTAGACATACATGTCCTTAAAAATATTAGCCACCTTCATTTCAAATTTTAAAATTTTTATTAAAGAAAAGGTGTAACAGTTACGAAATATTTTAACTGCTTATGTAGTGAGTCTATTATTGTAGAAAGTTATAAAAAAAATAGAAATTGAAAAATTCGTAAGATGATGAAATTTAAAATACATATGTACATACAATAAAAATATTTTATGTTGCGATAGAATTTTTTTTTCGTACACGAAGTTACACTTATACAGTGACAAAAAAAAATCTATTCAAATTGTGTTCCATGTCTTTCGAAAAAAAAATCAATTTTTTGATCTAAATCTGATGGGGTTTTCGTTTGGTAAATTTATATTTTGATCTATAAATTTATTTTTTTCTTTATGAAACGATTACGTTTTCAGATTGATTTTTATTTGCTGTAGTATTGGTGTCTTTTTGAGTCTGTGAAGCAGGCAGCGATAGCAGTTGTAGTCGAAAATTGATTCCACCGTTGATTTTTTTTATCCGAAGATAAAAATAAATTAATTCACTTAAAATAACTTTCATTTGAAATTCAAAACTATTTTAATTTTTTGAAACTGAAACAAATTATTATCAAACAAAAACTTATTAAACAGATGGATGCCAAGAATGATGCATAGTAGTTTGGTAAAAGGGTCCATTGCAGGTGGTAGTTTACTCACATGGTATAAGAAGACAAGGTATGATCATTAGAGTCGCCATTTTACAAAATGGAGTAATGGAGAAAAAGTTTTTGACGTTTAATTTGGCAAAGTCAAAAGCAACAACAATTTCCAAGACAAATTTGCTTACAACAACAATTTGAATGGGCAGCTGTCAAAAACTTAAGAAGCCATTTTTAAGTTTTGACAGTTCTCGATACACTTTTTTCTAATGATCATACCTTCTCTTTTTATACCATGGTTTACTCATGAGTATATCTAGTACTACAATTCAGTGTTGCCACTTACAAAAAAAATTACGCAGTTAATTCAAACAAAAAAGTGCAGTAGATTACAAAATTTCGCAGTAGATTTTTTTTTCAGGCAAAAGAGGTTGAAATTACAGTCACCTCCACTGGACATCATTGTATATATATTTCTATAGTACTATCATGAAGTCGAATTTAGTATTAGTTGATGTCGCCACTTTTTTGAGGTGGCGCTCAGTGTGTTTTTTTCATACAAATTCTGCTTTTTCAAGTCACCACTAGAGTTCCTAAGATCGTTTTACTTCATGATAGTACTATGGAAATATATATACAATGCTGGACATGAACGATACCCGGTTAATGGAGAAGAAGGTGTTTTTCATATCACAAGAATAACCAAATTCATGTACAGAATATTTGTATTTTCTTTTAATTTTTTTTTTCACAAACTCAGATTCTTTCTCTTGGGCCCAAAACACTGTTATTCTTTGATATTTAAAGCTCTATTTTGAACAAAATAATTCTAACAATACAACTTTGAGGTTGAGTTAATATGGTTTGAGCTGGTTTTAAGTTAAGAGCAGCAGATTTTCTACATTCTAAGAGCATTAATTACAATGGAATTTGTTGAATTTGGTTTGAAAAAGTGCAGTAGATTTATTTTTTGAAGTATGTAGTTGTTGTACTAGAATTCTAAACATGAAACTGCCACCTCCAATAGGACAGGACTATTTTTGTTGACAGAAACCATTTGAATGTTAATTTTTTTACATTTACATAATAACATTTTACATTTATATGTACCTACATATATAATATATAATTCACTTGAATTTTTTATAATATGCAGTTCTTAACTTTTTATTCCACAGCAGTCCAAATGGACAACCAGGAGTTAGACTTGCAGTTTGTAAAACAAAAACTCGAGGTTTGTTAATCGTTTATGGTTTTCCTGTTTAATTTTATTATATCAACAAAATTCTTTATACTTCCAGATTGTTCAAGCTTCCATAATTAAAGATGTTGACCGAAAGTTGACAACGATGATTGAAGAAGTTCTTCAAGACCTACGCCTAAAAGACCTGCAAGATCAAGAGTTTAATAATTTTGCTAAAAGAAAAAATAACAATCTAACATGGAGTAACAGATTACCCAAAAAACAACAATCACAGACTGAAAACGCTGAAATAAAAGACAGTTCACCAGCAAAACAGAAAAGAACACTTCCCGATAAAGTGTTTGTTGTTAGAGAATCTTACCTTACAGCATTGCTCGAAGTTGACCATATGAAAAGTATCTACAATATATTTTTCATTATATTGACAGTTTTCCTGTTGAACAGTGTTTGTTACGATTACTTTGTATTGGGAAAGTATGTTTATATACATAAATATTTTTCGATAAATACCTACAACTGATAAGATCATTATCTTTTTAGGGTTAATTTTGGACTAGGCACGATAAAAATAGGAATGCGAGATATTCATTTAGTTATGGGTATATGGATCCTTATGCACATCCCAGTATTGATGGTGTATTGTGCCTTCAATCTGTGGGTTCACATTCGACAAAAATGCATAAATAGTAAGTTATTGGTAGCAAGTAAAAATAATTTATCTACATATAAAAATAAACTATATTAGTACACGTTCTCTAAAACAACCTTATAATCCAGTCAAATAAAGGTTTAACCTCGGAATGAATGCTAATAGAAATTTTTTTTTGCTTAATACTTCGTTTTGGCATTCTATAACATACCTCAAAAGTGTGGAAAAATCTCATGTCCGCAAGTCGCGATTTTGAAGATCAAAGCGCGAAATTTGGTTTTTCAAAATTAACAAAAAAAGACGATGGTATTATATACACATATGATACATGATTTCAAGGTATTTTTTTTAATGCTGATTCCAAAAACTCTAAAATCAAGGCAATCTGACATCTCTTAAAAAAATTATACCTGTTTTTCATCTGTCAACCCATATTATTATAACAATTGCTAACTTACTACCGAAAAACCCTTAAAAGTTATGGTAGCCGAACCAAATTTTGCATGAAGGTTTAATATCCATTATCATTAAAAATAAAAAATCGCGACTTGCGGACATGTAATTTTTCTAGACTTTTGAGGATGTTATAGAACGCCAACACGAAGGTATTCTATTAGCATTCATTCCGAGGTTTACCCCTTTTTCCACCTTATTTGACTGTATTATTAGAATAATTGAGGCTATGAGAACAATAGTGGGGTAGCCCACTTTTTTTCAAAAATGAGTTTCTCATAAAAATGAGTTTTTAATACATATATCTTATTTTATTACAAAAATAGATTTATGCAGCTACACTCAAAACTAGATGGCTCTCAAAAAAATATAGTTTCAAAAAACAATTGCCGGGTTCAACGGTTCAACTTAAGACTGGGTTCCCTTTTTCAGCAAAGTCAAATCTCATGTAAAAGCATTTGTGTGTATTAGTGAATGTGTTTCGCTCTCTCGCCATCGAATTCTCTGGTTTTTTACTCTCAGGGTGTTGGTTATGGTTTTCATTCATTGTCTCTTTGTGAAATCGCCATCGCACTCACGCGTGCGGGGTGACATGCAAATGGATGTTGGTATACTACATAGATCTTTATATGGATATGGTGTTTGTGGGCGAAAACTGGTTTGAAATTCAATATTTTCATGAAAGATTTCTGGAGTGTATACCTATTTATTTTTGAAATGAAAACTTGTTTCCATGTTGCTGTTGTGGATGGCATTTGAGTTTTTTGTGTATCAGAGAAATTTTTTGCATTATAATAATAATTATAGTTGTTCAGCGGAGAAGCAGGTAGAGGATGTGTTATATGGGTGCATTGATATAATATACTTGACAGTATCCTTTGTGTAGTTTGTATAAAAATATGAGTAGATGCGCAGAAGGATTGGTTTTCAGGTTCTTGCTCACTTTTCAGTTGTTCTTCGTTGAGCAATTTTTTATCTCGCACACGCGCGTGCCGGCTGACATGGAAATGTATTTACTTACAATATATAGAATGTTTAGGTTCTTATCTATATGTTGTTTGAGGATGGACTCGATATCAATCCAATTTACTTTCAACACCTTTTTAATAAAGATTTTTTTAGAGTCACCAATGCAATGAACTCAGTTGAATCGATTTTGTTTTTTATTTACCTATACCTACATTATTAGGAAACAAAAATAAGGCAGCATTAATAACTATGGTCAACAAAATTGAACTTTTTTTTTGCCACAAGAACCAAGATGTACTTTTCTATAGGTTTTTGATATGCTGAACTCGAATCTGAAGTCAAAAAAAATTTGATTGGCCTCCGTTTTTGAGATATAACCGTTATAAAATGCTGAAAAACGTCATTTTGGCTCTTTTCTAGCTTCTGTTTTTATGTGGGGTAATTCATTATAAACAAATTTGTTGCCAATAGCATTTTTCTGATTGCGCATTCGAGTTCAGCAACTCAAAAACCTTTAAAAAAGTATATTTTGGTTCTTGTGGCAAAAAAAGTTTAATTTGTTTGGCCAGTGCTATTTCTGAGTCAAAGACCACTCCTTAAATTTTAAATATCTCGGGAAGTAAAAAAGATATCGGAAAGATTTAAACATTTTTTGAAAGAATAAAACCAGTTCTTATAGGAACCGTTACAAATTTTTTCATAAGGAACTACCCCACATAAAAACATAACCTCGAAAACAGCCAAAATGACGTTTTTCGGTATTTTCTAACGGTAATATTTCAAAAACGGAGGCCAATAAACATTTTCTGACTTCAGATCAGCATATCAAAAACATATAGAAAAGTATATTTTGGTTCTTGTGGCAAAAAGCTTGTTGACCAGTGTAACTTATAAGTTACTTTTTTTTAAATTTAATTTTAAAAACTTTGTTTTTGCTAAGGAAACATACTGAGCATCTTCACCTATTCAAAACTATTTCTATAAATACCATCAGGTGCATTCTAACCACAAATACACTTATATAACCCTTTACACATTCCCCCGCGAAAATATAACTATTATACCTACAAACCTACAAAAAAAAACCGAATCCGCAACATATAAACAAAGACTATGAAAAACAAAACGATATATTTATATTATATAACCCCGCACGCACGCGCGAGTGTAGTATAATCTTAGAGGATATAATATATGGAGTGCTTGTGCTGTTAGTTCCGTGAGCTTTTATAGGGGGCTCTAGTTTCTTTAAGTTTTTCGATGAGTACATGCCTCCATTTTATTTTCATTAGATGGCTGTCATCAACAAGCATGTTTATTTACAGCTGCGGAACCGGACTAGCATTGAAAAACGAAGGCAGCGACCCCTTTCCATGCATATGGCGTTACAATGTATTAGGTATAGGAACAAGCACTCCATATATTATATCCTCTAAGAGTATAATAAACAATACAACCCAGAAATCAACCTAAATATAGAAATCAATCATTGTGCACAAGCACATGTCAAATGTCAATACACATTTTTACACACAAACAAATGCATACCACATATCTAATCCTTTACCTATATCTCCGCACGAGCGATGTGAATATTACACAATGCAAAGAATTTCGCTGACACCAAAAAAAAAAAAAAACCCAAAAGTGTCAACTCGCAACCGCGGGTGCGATATTATAAACACGAAATGAATTGTTAGAAAAAACCCAAGAGTCAACAAGAACAAAACAACCCTTTTTGAAAACAAAAGATAATGATCTTGCAAAAAATATCTACTATCTACCTACTCTCTGCAGCATCTTCATAATTTCATGAATGATTTCTGCCTGCCTGAGTGAGGAAATAGGAAACAAAAAAAAAAAAGTACATATTATGTAAACACAAAAAACAAAAACAAAATATAACGAGAAAATGAGAGCGCAAGAGCAAGTTTTTTTTTCAATAAATAGAAAAGAACAGAAACAAAGAGTTCATCAGCGCCAGCTTATGCGTGGCATTCTTTTGAACTAAATTTGCATGTGTGCGTGATCAATGGAATTTTCAAAGTAAAAAAAGCTAAAATAGACACTTTTTCAACAATTTATATTAAAAATACTGTGAGCAAAAATATATATTTTTTTTTTTGAAACTGATTTGAAATATAATGAAAAAAAATAATAAAAATAAATTGTGGATGCTTTGACTGCCCCTTCCTCAAAAACAGAATGCAAATATTGGTTTATTAAAATCAAATTTTTAGTGTGTAAATAAAAAAAATATTTTTTTTTGGCAAACGGGTTGCATGAACAACTTTATTAACTTCTCATTAAAAAATACAAAAACATTTTAAAAAATAATCACGCTTTGCCCCACGACCAAAATGCTAAAAAAAGTGCATTTTGACACCTTTCCTTCAAATTAACCGTTCAAACTAACTTCAAATTAAATTTTAGAAATTTTATTGGATTCTCCTAATTTCCCTTTATTGTTTTCTTTTTGTTTCATCTAAAAACACTAATAAACGGTAAAGTTATTCTAAGAAGAGTGAGTAAAAAAACATGAAATTACAACAAATTAACGAAGCTTTTTTTCTAATAAAAAAAAAAAAAAAAAAAAATCTGTTTCGCGTACTGCATGAAAACACATTTGATCATTATAAAACAAAAAAAAAATAAATAAAAAGTTTATAAACAACGGTGCCCCAACCAAAATTCTGATTCAATCTAAATTTGCAGAAAAAAAATCATTTTCGACCCTTATAAAAATCGCACAAGAAATGTTTCTAAAATTTAAATGATGCAAAAATATTTGTACGTTTATTACCTTTTCAAAAAAGTACGTTTCATAAGATTATCTTATAAACTGCAAAAGTTATACAACAATTAGTCAACCGTCTTCCATTAAAATGCTATGGAAACCCCCCCTTAAGTTCAGATTTTTTTTGACGTTGAACGCAAGAATCACTGAATTTCAGGTGACATTAACGAAGAATCTACTTTTTGTCTTTACTTGGATTGACTTTAAAAAAAGAATATTCATTTTTCTAGGATAATAAAAATAGTAAAAAAAAGTTATTTATTAATATTTTCAGTGAGCTCACTTCAGTATTTGTAAAAATTATTTTGTTGGATTCATAAAATCCCTTTCTGCTATCCACTTATGTATGTTTAATTCATTAAGTTTTTCTATTTCCTCATTTATTTTCATTATTCCATTTCTGCACGTAAACATGCGGAGGAAGGACACGAAATTATATTGGTTATATTATATTGTAATATCATTATCAACAAATAACAATAACACCGCGGAAAATGTCCAAACACAAAGGAAATATAAAAAAATCTTTTTATAACTTGTATTAAAATTACAAAGTTCAATTTTGGTGTGTAGCACATTTTGTACGTCTACCAACTTGACCAACACACACACACCCATCTGAATTTTCAGATAAAAATTTCCACCTGAAAATCTTAACTAAATGTCAAAAAACGTAACTTAATGCCGCCTAATTTTTTATGACATCTGACCAATCAGAGCCTCTGAAAATTCAGATCTTAAGTTCAGGTGGCCTGCGTTGAACGCGGGGAATGTATCTTAAATCTCTCGTAGCTCAAAACTGAGTTTTATAGCTTACGCCACTATTGTTCTCATCATAGCCTCTACTTTTTGCCATAACATGACAGCAACATTTTTTACGAGAAATTATAAGTACCTATTGTGTTTGAATTCAGTTTGTGAGAAAATTGCATTTTTTCTTAAATTACCTAAACAATCTTTTAGTATCATTTAATTTAAGAAATTTAAGCAAAAAAAAAATGGTTTTGATAAAAAAAAATTAATTTTAATTTAAAAAAAAAACAATTCGGCCACATTGGCAATTTTAAACCTATAGAGGCTAAAGTATTTTTAATTACCGACTTATTAAAAAAAAGATCATCAAAATCGGAGCTGTTCGGCCGGGTTCCCTAATAATTTGCTTTAGTTACTTTAGTTAGTGGAGATGATTTATTTCATTCTTTCTTTCGCGTTTTTATATTATAATTATTGAAAATAATTTGGTGTGAACTTTACATATTTTAGTTATTCATTTACAAAAAACTTAAAACCAAGGAGTGAAAAGTGTAATAATAAAATTAACATCTGAACTCGAAAACTTGAAACTAAACAACCCCAGACAGCAGTCAAAATTAATATGTTTTTAAGAGGTTGGATTTATGTTTGGATTTAAACAGTGAATGATATAAACGTACATTTTATATCAATATTAAAATAAGCAGAAATAACGAGACTGAAAAAATGTTTTAATGTTTATTTTAAAAGATTTTGTTTTTCTGTTTTTATAAACACTAGCTACAAGACAACTTTCAACTTTCTTGTAAAAAAATTATTATATATTATAATAAGATAATAAATGTTATAGTAAAGTACTTAAGCTAAAGATTAAGACCTAACATATTTAACATATCATTGATACTTTTGCCAGGTAATGAACGAAGTAATAATTTTTCTGACAACAATTCGATTTGTAAGCCACTTCAAAGTGTAAATTTTCTTGGTAGAAAACGGTTTTTTTCTTTGGAATTATTCCTTCGTTGTTTTACCTTTCATCTATTCTGACGAATCTTTTGGTTTTTCTTATTTAAAACATCAGAGATATCTTCCTCACCACCAGACATCTTTTTGTGGAGTTCCTCTAGGAGACCTTCTACAAAAAAAGCAAGAAAATCAATGTCCTTTTTTTAATTACTTTGAAGTCCATTTTTTTAAATGACAACCTATACAAAAGTTTATGCCATCTGAAAGCCTATTTTTGAACCCAATCAGTTTTCATCAAAAAAAACAAAAATATTGACCTTTTTTATCTTTTCGCCCATCATATCAATTTTTTTCTGTAACAACCTACATTTAATTTTATATCATAAGAAAACTCATTATTTCATATGACGCTTCAATCATATTTCTACGATACCTACAAAAAAAGCCAACCATATCGAAATTTCAAACTGAGAATACGGTACTTCCCACACTGGTGGCTGCGCATTGGCAACAGATTTCCACAGGTGTTTTGAGGTATTTCTGATTTTTTAAAATTTAACATTGTGTAGCTTGTAGTAAACGTACCGTTATGTTATATATCAAATCAAAGGTAATACTATCAGCATGCTCAATTAAATTAAATTATTATCTGCTCTAGATCAAAAGAAATAACGTGTTGAAAAATAGAAATTTTGCACAAATATAGTCCTGCCTGTTATCATATCTACAGTATAAATTCATTTATCTGTTGAAGAAAAAAAGATAAAAAATAAAAAACCGTTAAAAATGGTCAAAAAACTTGGCACAAAAAAAAACTTGTTTTTCCCGTTATTCGGTCAAAAATTTTTTTAAAATGCTATCTTTTTTCCGACTACATGTTCTATAAGTTTGAGATTTTTTGAACGCTACGAAAAATTTAAACAAATAAAAACTCACCCGAAAATACTTTAACAAAAGTAGATGCTTTTCAAAAATTCATATTTCGAAACGCAGAGACTTAAAAAAAAATTCTATATTAGACCCCTAACTTTCTTTTTTATTATCTTTCGAATGAAGTTTATTTTTAGTTTTTAATTGAAATTTTTGCCGCACTGCTAAAAATTTCATGTGGAACTGGAGAAAATGGCGTCACTTTTTCGTGGATGCTACTCTGGTTCATCGATTGTTAAGACGTTTTCACGTCAAAAAATCAATAAAAATGAATTTAAAAATTGTGTTATTATTTTATTTATTATTTAGTATTACAAACGCATGCAAAGCAAATGTCAAATTCGTCGTGAACAAATTCCAAAATTGCACATTCACTACCATAATTTTAGAAAACGACATGAGGAATAAAACAACTTAAAATCAATGAAAACCACTCTGATTCAACTATTTTTCGAAATGATATTACATGGAAGACGATAAATGGCAAATCAAAGTAGTTTAAAGTGAAAGTCGTTTAACTTAAAAAAAACACTAATTTAAATAAAAAAATAAAAAATATAATCTTTTTTATGAAAAAATGAATATTTTTTGAGAATGGGTGAGCGAGATTAAAAGTGACAGGGGTAAGAAGTAACAGCTAAAAAACACTGTTCTTATTAGAATCAAATCAAAGTAGTTTAAAGTTTAAAGTGAAAGTCGTTTAACTTAAAAAAAACACTAATTTAAATAAAAAAATAAAAAATATAATCCTTTTTATGAAAAAATGAATATTTTTTGAGAATGGGTGAGCGAGATTAAAAGTGACAGGGGTAAGAAGTAACAGCTAAAAAACACTGTTCTTATTAGAATTATAATCTACTTCACTTGCAAAATAGGCAAAATTATTATGAATTAATATTTAAAATATTTAGGTATCATTAATTACTCACTGTTAGAAAAATCAAAAACGCAGTTTTGTGAATTGCCTTACGTACGATTTTAAAACGATTTTTTTTTTATGAAAAATGTTGAGAAAAAACGTCTCATTGTGAATCAGGCAGTGCTTTAATCACTAGTCAACAAAGTTTTTTTTACAAAACTAAAACATACTTTTCCAAACGTTTTTTGTGAGCTATCTAAGTTGGAATCTGAAGTCAGAAAGTTCTTTCACATCGCTTATTTCAGGTGTTCCCGTTAGGATATCAGAAATTTTTTTAAATAGTTTTTGAGGATATGACTTAGCGCGTGCTTAATTGTAACTAACGCTTAAATTTTTTCTTTTTGTTTTCGTTTTTTTTTTTTTATGTTGACATGAAACAAACTATGTATACTTTTTTTTAACAAACTTCATTACTAAATTTTATTATTGTTGATCTTATTCTACTTTTAGATAAAACTCTTAAAGCCCTCTGGAGCTATTCATGCTTGACGTTTTTCGTGATTCTTCAATTATCTCTCCTTTATGTTGGAACTAGCTCATGTCTTCGATTGGATCTACCTTATGTACCAGGTGCTGTGATGCTTCTTGAAACTACCCGACTGATGATGAAAGTTCATGGTTTTGTTCGAACGAACGCGGGCAAAATTCTAGATGCAGAATACAAGACAGAAGGCAAGAAGAATAGTAAAGCAGTACAAACGCCACCTTTTACATGCTACCTTTACTACCTCTTTGCACCAACTCTCATTTATCGGGACTCGTATCCTCGCACAAATCATATCCGATGGACATTTGCTCTAAACCGTATTTTGGAAGTCGTTGGGGTGGCTTTTTTTTACAGTTACATCTACGAACGCCATATTCATGTCCATTTTTCAAATTTCGGCTTGGAAGAATTAACAAATGCAAGCTTGATTGTGAAAATGTTTGGAATGATAATGCCGGGCTTCTTTATTTTCCTTGCTGCCTTTTATATGGTTTTGCATGCGTGGCTGAATTTCACTGCTGAATTGCTGCGATTTGGTGACCGGATGTTCTACAAAGACTGGTGGACGGCAAGAAACTATGAAGGATATTTTCGTAATTGGAATGTCGTTGTTCATGATTGGTTGTATGAATATATATACAAGGACTGTTACAATCACATATTTAAAGGTTCAAAATTGGCTTCATCGTTGCTTGTGTTTTTCGTATCAGCATATATGCACGAGCATATCATTGGTGTAGCACTTCAAATGTTTTATCCAGTGTTATTTTGTAGTTTTGGAATCTTAGGTGTAGTTTTAGTGTTTGCAACAAAAGATTTTCCTCCAAGGTTCGGTAATATGTTTTTGTGGTTTACTCTAATAACTGGAAGTAGTTTCCAAATATCAACGTACTCAATGGAATATTTTGCTAGACAAAACTGTCCAGAAGTTGAACCAAAAACCTTGATAGAATGGCTAACTCCCGTGTCTTGGGTTTGTAATGGAATGCAATGAGTTGATAATCTTAAAAATAGTTAATGTGATGCCATAAATGTTAGTCTAAGATTCCGGTGGATTTGTGTGTCCTGAACTCTCGGATGATTCTTATGTTTACCTACTAAATGTTTCTTCATAAAATTAACTGGCTCAAAAAACAACAATGCATGGTCTGTTCATGTCGTGTTGAAAGACCATGATCACAGCGGAGCAGTGCAGTTATTTTGGAACTGATATAGGAAAACATAAAGCATTATTGCAATAAATCTCCGCCCACTGCTTTGTCTACTTAAAAAAAAAGAATCTAGGTACTTGGTAAATATAAAGTTTTGACTTAAGAATCATACTGGAGTCCAGGATATACAAATCGACTATAATATAATAATAGTTCTTAAGTGTAAATATTGAAAATTGTGGTGTAAGTCAAATAAAAACCTAATTTTGTTACCAAGACATTTTGTTTAAATATTATATAAGAGTGAAATCAGCAAAGTAAATAACTTCTGATTCCGATTACTCTATTTTTTAATGTTTTATTTTTATTATTTTTTTGAAACTTTTTTGACAACATTTTGAAGATAGAAACGTTTGAATTTTTGCCTGGAGTGAAATAAATTAGAGTCGCTGAAAGTGCCCTTGTTTTATCGCTATTCTCGGTATAAAGAACTAAGGTGGCTACTAGAGTGACCGCAAGAAATCGATTTTCGAAATTTGGTCGAGGGAACCCCATAAAATATTCAGCCTTTGCAGATTTTTAGATAGCCTAAATTTCGGCTCGATTGGATAAGTCTAAATGGTGCCGACACTCGCTCAAAGTATCAAAAATCTCTGTTTTTCTTACTGTTTTGCGAAGAAAATTAGCTCTAGCTTCCAAACAGATGGGGTCATTTTCACTTTTAATTTATTAAATTAAAGGTAGTGTTTTTATACCTACTTCAACAAATTAGGTGCCTTTTCTTATATCTAAAATAAATTTTTTTATTGTAGGCTTAAAGTCAATTTTATTTAACTGTTATCTTTTATTTTTTGGCGCAACGTTTCAGGGATGGTTATCCTCTTCATCAGGCCTTTAAGTAAAAATTTTAAATAATTATTAAAATTTATAAATAACAAACTTGGAAAACTTACAAAATATAAACAATATTTGATGAAAACAAAATAATTTATGATTTTTACAAAATAAGCAAAATATTTAAAATGAAAACAAACTCAAAATTTAGTAATACAAATACATAAGTGAGGTTATGTATTTTTATGTGTAACTCACAAAAAACGGCACTAGCTATGCATTGTTTAGAAGAAGACCACAGGCCAGATTTTGATAATGTAAAAATCTTACAACAAGCAAATCATTATTCTAAACTTATGCTATTAGAAATGCTGCACATTCAAAAGAACGAAAATGTTGTCAACAGAAGATCGGACTGCGATGGTCTTAGTATTATATACAGTCATTTAGCGAAAAGTTAAATAACCTCACTTATGTATTTTTATTACTAAATTTTGAGTTTGTTTTCATTTTAAGTGTTTTGCTTATTTTGTAAAAATCATAAATTATTTTGTTTTCATCAAATATTGATCGAAATGCTTCTCGTATAATTTTGATAACAAAAGAAGCACTAGGGCAGAATCCAATTGACTTTATAGTTTCAAAATCAGTCTTATATAGAAGACGAAAATTTTTTATTTGAAATGCTAGAACAATGAGGAGTTTCACGTGGTGTAAAAGTAATGGACCAGTTCATAGTTCTTTCATAAACTGTGATTTTGTCGTTTCTAAAAAAAACTTACTATTCATCGACACTTGCTATGTTTTTTTTTGGCATTGTATCCGCAGTTGGATTTAACATAATATACAATAATATAATGAAGAACTAAGCTGACATAAGTTGAGTTTTGCTTTTAATTCTCCTGTAATCTGGGTTATTACATCAAGTGTTTGCTGCTTATTAACATTTTTTTTACCGATATCCTCGCTTAGAATCTGTTTTGGGCCATAATTTCGAAACCTCTTTTACTACCTTGCAAAAGGAGGAGGTTCTCAATTCGTAAGTATTTTTTTTTTTTCTTGAATGTACATAAGGCTGATTTTGAAATTTAAAAGTTAATTTTACTGTGCCCTGATCCTTGTATTGTACAGGGTGGCTGATGAAAGCCGCTACCAAAAAAAACTTTAATAACTTTTTTTCTACTTAGTGAATCTGGTTAATTTTTTTTTTATTTTACAGATTGGTTTTTAGATTTAACAAAAATGCATAATAGAAAATGGGTAATGTTTTCGTAGAATTCCTACGAAAATTTTCCGATAAGCTCATATGCACGATTTTACCATTCCGTTAAAATCCCAAATCGCTTGCACTTACTGCATCCGACTTTTTCTTTTGAGTTTATTGTAAACAGGAAGGCCGCAAAGCAAAATCAACAAATTTGAATGAAAGAAAACAATCCAATCGAGAAATATTTGCATTTATTCCTGTCTCAAATCTTCAAAAAAACAACTTTTTTTAAGGTACCCCACATGTATTAACGACCAGGGGCGGCATTTAAAATCCATTATTTTTAAAACTAATAAAGCTATATTTAATAAAATTGAATGCGCTTTAACAGGAATAAAAGAAAAATAAATTTCATACACTGAAAAAAAAGTTATTTGAATTTTTTAATGTAGCGATATTCATCAGCCACCCTGTAGTTAAAATTATACGAGAAACATTTCGATCAAATACCTTACATCAAATTATAACATAGAAAGTTTCATGGTTAACAGAGTTTGCACCTCAGCTCTTTTTTGAAAATTGAAAATTTAAATTGAACACAAACACAATATAGTTTTTTTTTTTAAAGTAAGACTAAACAAATTTAGTATCTGAATTATATAAAAACACTACCTTTAATTTAATATATAAAAAGTGAAAATGACCCGATCTGTTTGGGAGCTAGAGCTAATTTTCTTCGCAAAACAGTGAAAAACAGAGATTTTTGATACTTTGAGCGAGTGTCGGCACCATTAAGACTTATCCAATCGAGCTGAAATTTAGGCTATCTAAATCTGCAAAGGCATAACATTTTATGGGGTTCTCCCGAAAAAAATTCGACAAAAATTTTTTTCTATGTGAGTTGCGGTCACTCTAGAGTGGCCACGGAAATGGGAAAAACTAGATGACAAAAGGTTAAAGGTTCAATAGGGGCAGTTTATTTTATCAGTAAATAGAAAAAATGCTTGTCTTAGTTATCTGTATCTTTCACTGCCTTAGTTATCCTAATCTTGTCACTCAATCATATTAATTTTTTTTTTGATTTAAAAAATCCGCCTTATTAATTTGACCGGTATTCTACAAGTGGTCATATCTTAATAGTCATTATAATATAATGTAGGTATATTATACATTTGGAATTGCAAATGAACCGAGAAAGCTGAATTTTGGATATGTTGCAGGTGGTGCTAAGAAAAGCTTAATTTGAAAGATTTTCTATGAGCTTTTTGAAAAAATCGTATTTTAAACACTCGAAGGACCTCATTAAGATTTATTGACTTCGGGTGCTTTCATAAATGCATGGTTGCGCAAGTCTGACGAATGCAAAGCTATCATTATGCAAATGACAAATGTCAGATGTTCATAAATGTAAAACGCAAATATTTGCAGCGCAAATGTGCAAATGAAAAAATTCCCATGCGCAATGAATTTAAACTTGAAGAAAGAAGGAACATGACGTAAAAAATGATACAGCTTTCCTTTATTTCTCAATTCTATCAATATTTTGAAAGGAAATACAAAATTCAAGTCAAAATAACAAAAATAGCCGCGAATTTCTTGCATATAATAAATTTGTAAACATTTGGAGAAATGTTTAAAAAAAAGATTTTTTTCTTAAAGGATGGAATTGGTTTATTTTGAAGAAGAGGCTGAATTGAAACTTCAAACTTTTGACAAAATATCCAAATCAGAAAAAGTGTTCATAAATTCAAAGTAAAATACATGCGCAAATAGTTTTTCTGACATTAATCTGATCGCAAATGACCGCATGTAAACAAAGCAACCATGCAATTATGAAAGCACCCTTCTTTTTTTTTGATCAACAAAAATAAAATACATGGCCAGCCATTCTCTCATGTTCTATTGACATTCTCTGAGGTCCTTGGTAAAGCCTGGTACTCTGTTCGAGATAAATTTTAGCTTCCATACATATTATCGAAAAATTTTAGCCGAGCTCAAGCCTGGTACGCATGAAATTCCCATATAAGATATCGATAATTTGTATATGTGATCCTTTTTTAGCTCTGCTAAAATTTTTCGATAATTTGTATGGGAGCTAAAATTTAGCTCGATCTGCGAACCAGGCTTAAACAGAAAACAAGGTATGCACGATAGGTTTATGACAGTTTCGCTGTGACGTCAGCGCCATCTCAATCGCAAATTAGATATACCAAAAGAATTTCATTTCAGGCCAGAGTTTTTATAGTAAAATCGTTTAATTTTTTTTTATATTCTTCTTTTTTATAGGTTGATTTTTCTTTGTGAAGGTTACTAAATGAACAAATAAATGGGAGTGGATGGTCATAATCTGACTTTTAATATCTCTACAAGTTTATAGGCTTTAGTTTTTATGTGTATCCATATAAAATTGATTTATACTTGGTTGTTAATTCAACTACCTATAGAAACAACTATTTTTATGATTATATACGTAAATACATGTAGTTACTAGGTACCTACTACCTATACATATATGGAACACAATTTCATAATTTTTGCTATAGGTACCTACTTCTTTAGTTTAATTGCCTAACTTTACATTTTTTTTAATAACTGCCTAACATTTTATGCATTTTGTCACCTTTTGGCCCTTGCTACCTTTAAAATTCCACATAAAAGATGATCAAAAGTAATGCGCCTACAAAGATTTAGTTTTACTTTTCAACTCAGAGAATGAAGATTTTAAAGAAACTCCTAGTATAAATTAAACATTTGAAATGCCTCGGTCGCGTATATCAAAAATAAAATGCCATCCCAAGAAAAAATTTTTCGTGAGAGATTCAATTCACACTGTGCTTATGTCAAATTATCAATATAAAAGTATTTATAACATGTGTATAGCCATTTTCTTCATTCTACTTTTGGACAACATTTCACAAGAATTCTTGAAAAGTAAAACGTAAGTTCAGTATAAACTAGTCAAACATAACATGCCACATGCGAGATACAACTTGTATAATTTTTTTTTTTTTTGTGTAATTATGTATATGGTTTTTATGTGTCTGGTGTCCCCAAATTATGTCTGTTTGTCTGTCACTCTGTCTGTAGGTCTATCTGCAGCCTATACTACAGAAGCGGTTTTCTTCAAAGTTGGTGTAGTTATGAGTTTTGTGAGGTCATTTTCAAACTAAGCTTTTGGGTTCCCGTCAATCCCCCGTACCATTGGAGGTGGTAGTTTACTCATGAGTAGATCTAGCACAGGAATTAACACATGATCTTCTACATAGAGGAAGGAATACCTAGAGAGCCGACTCGTACCCCCCTTGTCTAAAACACCCGCAAATTTAATTTCAGATAATTGGTATACATCTCTCTTATTTTTCTCTTGTTTTCCTATCTGTGAATACGTGTGAAAGGTATAATGCGTTTAATACCTTCCTTTCACCAGGAGATGTCTTCACAAACTTTGAATTTAAACATGATTTTGGTTTGTACATGAACTTGAATAGCTCAAATAGCTCACTCCTGACACCCACCTTTCAATAAATATGTACAGAAATAAAAAAAAAGGTTCGGGTTTTGAATTTATTATATTATTTTTTTAAGAATTAATTCCTCTACTGAGCACTTAAATTGTTTTTAATTGTTTTGAGCACAACTCCACAGTTGAATGTGTTGGTGCCATTTAAAATGCACAAGAAAACTACCACATATAAGCACTGTGGAGTTTTTCCTCTCATGTACAAACCAAAATCATGTTTAAATTCAAAGTTTGTGAGGACATCTACTGGTGAAAGAAAGGTATTAAACGCATTATACCTTTCACACGTATTCACAGATAGGAAAACAAGAGAAAAATAAGAGAGATTTATTATGTATACCAATTATCTGAAATTAAATTTGCGGGTGTTTTAGGCAAGGGGGGTACGAGTCGGCTCTCTAGGTATTCCTTCCTCTATGTACTCGAGGAGATAGGAATGTGTAGTTGTTGTACTAGATTTCTACTCACGAGTAAACTACCACCTCCAATGAAACAGGGCTATAGTACCTTTTACTGACAGACGCACGGCGCGCCTAGGCCATGTCATCTTATGAAAGATGGAACAAATCGTCGTGTCGTACAGTGCGGCACTCCTTGGACAAAAAAAAAAAATGTGTGCGATTTTTACAAAAGTAACAGTTACATCATATAGTCTAATAACCAAACTATTGGAAAACAAAATTTTTTTCCCATTGGGCAGTATAGTTTTTCGGCAAAGTCTGCTGCACTATGCATTGGCAACAAGAAAAAAATCTTTTTAGTCTTCCTAGTTTGGTAAGTCCGAACGATCATTTTTTTTAACATTTTTGTTGGGTTATCAAGAAGGTATTATATTCAATATTTTGGAAATCAATTGGAGGTTTTTAAATTTTTTTTTTAATTTTGAAAATTTTCCCTTTTTTGGAAAAGTTCAAGAACTTTCAATAGACGTACAAAATTAGCGGGTAAAATATCCTGTAATTTGTACAGAAACGCATAGACTGTTTGACTATACGCCACTGTATAAATTTACTGCTACACTATTTTTAATGATTTTTTAACAGCGTAGATCAAACCATAAAAAAAAAAATTTTTGTGTAAATAAAAGTTTTTTAAATTTTTGTTTTAATTTAATTTTTGGACAGCTGTCTCGTATAAGATAAGAACATTTAAAGGGTGATTCTTGGGTTTATTCTAAGAAACAAATTGTTTTACAGTAACGCTCTATCTGCAGAGTTACTACCACGTTACGATGATTTAAGAAAACGCTTATTTTTGTCTTTACTCATATTAAAAATGATTTCTCTGTTAAAACAATTGGTATTAACAAAGTTAAGATTTTTGTTTTTAGAAAATATGTTATTATTTTTAACTGCGTTTAAGAAATTTTTATATTTTTTTTTTTTGATGCTCGGATATTAATTTTTAAAGCTGTTCATTTTTTCTTGTCCATGATAATTTTTGACTGAGGTCAATTTTCTTCGAAACACAAAGCGTTTTATTAATTTATTTTTATGAAGGAAGTAATAATAAACAAAAATCTTATACACAAGTTTACCAAAAAAATTATATGTACATTTTATGATATACCTACTTCTTTCAATTCATGTTTTAATGTTTACTTAATACATTTCCTTCCTTTTTTTCAGAATTACTTTGGGACTTCAAACAATAGTTCGAGGCTTTGGACTGCTTCATGTAGTATTCATTGTCTGGGTTCTATTGCATGTTCCTATTATTGGACTATACTTTGCTCTCCGGGGTTGGTATAATGGCGTTCAAATGCTGAAATCAAGTGCGGTCTAAAAAAAAAAAACACCCACATTCAATGCTTATCTGAGAGTTCTTGTTTTATTTAAAGGTTCAGCTCTTAAAATCGTATGGAACATATGTTGTTTACTTTGTTTTACCGGATTGCAGTTCAGTCTTATATATGTAAGCACAAGAGTTTGCCTTGTGTATAGGTTACCCTTTGGATCAGCATTTGCATTACTAATTGAAACATTTCGCTTGATGATGAAATGCCATGCCTTCGTGAGAACCAATGTGCGAAGACTTATTGTTAATAACCAATTTACATCAATATCATCGTACTTATATTACCTTTTTGCTCCAACATTCATATATCAAGACGCATATCCTAGGACAGAAAAGATTCGATGGAAAATTGCGTTCAAAAGCCTGTTGGAAATTATTGCAATCATATTTCTTGTCAGTTTCTTATACGAGGGCTATATTCAGCCAAACTTTCAAGCTATTGGGTTTCAAAATTTTACTTTAGAAAAAATTGCCGGACGATTTTTTGGAATTATATTGCCTTCAAATTTAATATTTTTTGGTACAAACTATTTGGTATTGCATAGCTGGTTAAATTTCGCTGGTGAAGTTATGCGTTTTGGAGATCGTTTGTATTATGAGGAATGGTGGACATCTGGTGATTTTAAAACATACTATCGCTCTTGGAATATAACCGTTCACGAATGGTTTTACGAATTTATTTATAAAGACTCCTGCAAGTATATATTTAAGGGGTCCCAAGCTGGATCTGCTTTGTTGGTGTTTTGGCTTTCGACATTTATGCATGAGTATGTGATTGTTTTTTCCATGCGGATGTTTTTTCCGCTATTGTCTATTCTATATGGAGTTTTTGGAGTTTGTCTCTATTTCACAACTAGTCATCTGCCTCCCCGCATAGGAAATATAATAGTTTGGTTGTTTTTATTACTAGGCTCAGCAGTACTCATATCTTTTTATTCAATGGCATATTATAGCCAATTTAATTCTTTTTAAACTAGTTAAAACATTGTCCTTACCAAATCATAAAAATACTTTTATCCTCAGAGGGGAGGGGGGAATCATTTGAGAACTTATTTATCATTTTTGTTTTGATTTTTTAAGTTCAGTAAACCGAAACAAACAGGAAGTTTTGTAAGAATAAACCAGATTAAAATAAAATATATATGTACCTAAACTTGAAAGAATTTTATTTAATCAAACACTGTTGGGGAAATGTGAATGCATACAAAAGAAGAACGAAGAATGAAGAGATGAAGAAGAAGATGGCCGTTCCTTTTTTATCGCGACGACTTAAGCCAGAACTATAATTGTCGGATCGTCGGATGAAAACGGAGGGGAACAGCGCTCGCAACCGCACTCGACGGATGAAAACTTGTCGAAAATACAAAGAAAACAACAAAAATTGACAGTAGCTTCCGACTCCATCCGCCAATTATGGTTTTGGCTTTACACTTTGCAATCCATTTTTTAACCGAGCGATATAATTAAGGGCCAATTTTTCAATAGTCACTTAAACAGTCAGTCAATTTTTCAACAGTCAGATATAGCTTATTCCTTTAATAAAACATTTAATAGAGGAATAAAACTATCTGCTTCTTTCAGAGACGAATAATAAATTATTCTAAGGAATAATCTCAACAAAAATATTGTGCCAATTGTCAAAGCTGTTTTGAAGAAAATATTAATAAAATTGATTTTTTTGAGATTATATAGATTATAAAGATAGTTTTTTTCACAAATTTAAAGTGCCTGGCTACACAGTGATTTTTCAATCGCCTATCCAGTCAGGTTGTAGGCAAGAGGGGTGAGGATTTTCCTCTTTTTGACATTTGTTCCTAGAAAATGTGAATTGGAACGTGATTGGGCACAACACTGTGTGGCCAGGCACAAAGGCCAATGCGTTAAAAAAATACAACGGAACACAAGAAAACAAAAAATATTATGAATAAAAGTGACGTTTAATTTTGAATTTGACATTTTTTTTGTTATTCTGTAGAATAGAGTTTTCTTGATTGAAAAATTCTATTTTGTTATCTGATTGTATATGAGCCTAATAACTTAGTTCGTCGAACAGTTAACTGACTGTTTATTAGAAGATTGAAAAATCGGCTCTAAGTTAGTATCTTATAAACTAATAACAATCAAAACAAAATTACAGTGTACCTCCTACTATTTAATTTTGAGGTTTCTGGACTACTGAGTGTTTTTCTGGGAGGACGAGCGACTGTTATAACAAAAAAAGTTAACATTCTTCAACGGTTAAAGCCATAGATCCAGCTCTTTGGATAAATATACCAAATATGTATCTGTGAAAAGAAAACCTAGAAATGGCGTCATCCATCGGTACAAGTGCGGAAAAGCGAGCGCAAGAATAAAAAAGGCCGTTTTCTGAAACACCTACGAGGAAATGACACCATGAGCTCAGCAGAAATCAGCCCCTTTTACACGAGAAAGATCCTCATTTATAGTGACGTGTATACGTGTATAGGTTTTAACAGCGACAAGGGTATGCCGACAAACTCCCTAGATGAGCTTTTTGCAGCTGCCAGAGGAAAACCGCAAAAAAACACCAAGACATCTATTTGCATCAAGAAAAAAGGCGTTTTTTTTTGGCAAAGCTTTCCGCAGTAGGATTTCCCAAATATTAATATTGAACAAAAATTCATATGCAGGCATAAAAAGAAAGGAAAACGCAAACTTATACACATCGTCTAGATTCTATCCACAGCTTTTCTTAGCTTCTTTCATTGAATAATTACGTATATATAGAAAAGTGACACCGGAAAAAACATCCGCTATGTTTTGAGGTCTGGCGCGACAGGATTTTAGGATTGTGTATTCGATGGCAGAAAAATTCCTGAAAAGCCCTTTGGTTACTAAGTAACCACAACTTCAATATTATTTATGTTTGGTGTAAAGGTCTACCTCATGTTTTAGTTTTTAAAAAAAATTATAACTTTATTTATAACCTAACAATAAATGTATCTATCGTTTAAAAAACAAATCAACTTTCTACAACGTCGCGTTTAGAAAATAGCCACTTTTTTGCAATTTTGTTTTCACCCCTATTTACCCTATTAAATGGCGGAATTTAAAAAAAAATTTTAAATTTTTAAATTTGTATTCAACTTTAGATTATTATCTTTCAAATAAGCTATAGAAGATTTTTGTATCTCTAATAGCATATTTTGAATTTTTAATTGAAATTTTTGCCGCATTGCTAAAAATTTCAAGTGGAACGGGAGAAAATGGCGTCACTTTTTCGCTGCCATGGTTCATCGATTAATAAGAAGTTATCATGTCAAATAATCATTTTTAGAAAAAAAAACAAAACCGACTTCCATGGATCAAAACTGGGTTTTATGGTTTTTAAAATAGTTCCTATGGTTAAAAGTGAACAAAATGGGACCACACTGCAGCCACCAGCTTTCCAATACAAAAAGAATTATCAAAATTGGTACACTCAGTCCAAAGTTATGAGGTAACAAACATAAAAAAAAAAAAAAAAACAAAAAACAGACGAATTGAATACCTCCTCCTTTTTGGAAGTCGGTAAAAAAAAAAATTTAAACTTTTTTTTGAAAAATCATATCTTTGAAAACGGGATATTAAATTTGTTTGAAATTTTAGTTTTGGATTTTGATAAGTGATAAGTGATAAGTATTATATTATATTATTATTATAATAATTCTTTATAATGCTCCAACGATTTTGAATTTTTTTTTTTCTAAAAATCTATCTTACTCGTAGTGCCAGTTGTACAAACGTGGGCAGCCTTGGTTCAGTCACGTAATCCACCGATTTCGGCGGATTAGCAGCGGGTCAACAGTCGGTTCAGGCATGAATGTGGCTATTTTTACATACATATATGGATCTTGAACCACTGCTAAAACTCAGCTTTACCACCGATTTCAGACGATAAAAGACGAATTTTAGTTCGTTCGACCCAGTCGTGCATTTTATTTTACTGAGGTAGGTACAGACTATCGAAAATAACTAAACAATGAAACTTATTTTTAAATCCAGCAAATGGCTCTAATTGTTATTAAATTTTTACGCATTTCATAATATTGCAATCTCTGTTGGGATACGAACCCAGAGAGCAAAAGTAAAGGGCAATCACCTTGTCACCTACGCTAACAAGACTATTGAGATCAGGCTAACTTTCATGCCCTATAACATGCCTAGGATATACAACAATAATAGGTGTGTTTTTTTGTTTATCTATATAGATTTTGTGCAAAAAAATGACATCGGGATTTTTGAAATCCGTTCAAATGTTTGGCACCACTGTACATTAGGACGTTCGTTATTAAGGTTTTTTTCGGGAATCAAGTTCCTAAGTGGAAAAACTGTTTCTAAATAATAAGTAAAAAATCCCCTATTTTTTTCAGATTTTTATTTTGACGCTAGATGGCGCACCAAAGGCAGAGGCGTACGTTGTGTTGCCGGGGCCCCGGAGCTAGACTTAATTTTTAGGCTCCTTTGATATTTGGGGCCCCTTTGTTATAGAAAATAAGAACAAATAAAAAAGTAAGTATACGCGCTCCATTTTTTTGGGGGCCCCTGATGTATCATTTGTTGGTCGATAAGATTATTCAAGTAACATTTTTCTTAAAAAAAAAAAAGATTTTTTTGTTGGGCCCCTGAGGTAGTATTGTTTTTTAGATGAAATATTAGGTGTGTTTTTTATTACAACCGGTCTTAACTTGACAAAAAAAACGCAGTCTGGGCTAAGCAATTTACATGTTAAATACAACAACACCTTAGCCCCGTGGGCTTAGCTGTTTAGCCCGGAGATTTCTCTGGGCTTAACTTCTTGAAGAGTTTTAAATCTGTGCTACCAAACTAATTTTTACATAAATTGTTTAGAATTCGTTTAAAAACGAGAAAACTGACGTTTGGAAGGACAAAATGAATTAAAATAGTTTTGCTAGCATACATTTTTGTATCTCTTTATAAAACATATATGAAAAATACAAGAAAAGGACGAAAGCGAAAAATATGACAACTCTAAATTTTTTTTGTGTCTGCTGTTTTCGGAACATTCAATATACAGTGCTGCCAAGATTTCAGGTTAAGCCCCGAGGCGTTTTTTTTGTCCAGTTAAGACCGGTGGTAATAAAAAACACACCTATTATGTGGCTGGTTACCAATTTATAGTGCATTACAATGAAGAATATAATTTGCTCCATTTTTTTGGGGACCCCTGATGTATCATTTGTTGGTCGCTAAGATTATTCAAGTAACATTTTTCTTAAAAAAAAAGATTTTTTGTTGGGCCCCTGAGGTAGTATTGTTTTTTAGATGAAATATTATGTGGCTGGTTACCAATTTATAGTGCATTACAATGAAGAATATAATTTGCTCCATTTTTTTGGGGACCCCTGACGTATCATTTGTTGGTCGCTAAGATTATTCAAGTAACATTTTTCTTAAAAAAAAAGATTTTTTGTTGGGCCCCTGAGGTAGTATTGTTTTTTAGATGAAATATTATTGGCTAAGCAATAATAGACAATGGTATTATATACACATATGATATATGAGTTCGAGGTATTTTTAAAGTTTTTTTTTAATTTAAAATTAAAAAAATCAAAATTTGAAAATCTAAAAAATAGTACATGTAGGTTTTGAAAAAACAAATAAAATATGAATTCAAAAAACTAAACATAAACGTCTCATGTAAAACAAAAAATAACATAAAAAAAATATTACAACAAAAACCAACAAACGAAATAAAAAATAGCTCTGGAGTATACAAAATCAATTGCGACGATTGTCAAATATATTACATTGGAAAAACAGGTAGAACTTTCTACGATAGGCAGAGGCTTCATTTTTTTTTATTAATATCTCTCATACAAATTTTTCACGTTATAGCAAATTACTCGAAAACGGCTCTAACGATTTTGATTTAACTTTGCAGACGTAATACTCAAAGCAAACTCAAAAAAGTCAAATGTCGGCTCTTCCCCAACATCAATTTTTTTTTTTTAATTTATGTAGAGCCAGCTATTAAAATCTACAAGTAAACTAACATAAAAGTGCTTTATTTTGTGCATTTTATTTCAATGGGTTTGAGTTCCGCATTAAAATGATGGGTTGCCCGAAAATCAGGAGTCACTTCGGTTAACCCTCTACTGCATACGAAGCCAAATATGGTTTTGTCTGTTTGTATGCACTTTTCTCTTCTCTGTCACAAAAAAATGGTTAAGATTAAATACAATCCTCTTCTTTGTGTTTCTGAGAACCCAAAGAGATAGTTTTTTCGTGTGTCCGATACAAAATAAAGGTGTATTTTATGATCACAGGGGAGTCGATCAGTCGTGGGCATTGAAATCGAAAGTGTAGAATAAATTCATACTTTAAGTGTTAATTACTGCGTTTGTTTGGTAAGTAAAGTGGAATTAAAAATTTATTTTTGATCGACTGTCTAATTGTGTATGCTATGAACCAATTTTGATTGAAAAAAAATGATTTGAGGTCTGGCGCGACAGGATTTTAGGATTGTGTATTCGATGGCCGAAAAATTCCTGAAAAGCCCTTTGGTTACTAAGTAACCACAACTTCAATATTATTTATGTTTGGTGTAAAGGTCTACCTCATGTTTTAGTTTTTAAAAAAAATTATAACTTTATTTATAACCTAACAATAAATGTATCTATCGTTTAAAAAACAAATCAACTTTCTACAACGTCGCGTTTAGAAAATAGCCACTTTTTTGCAATTTTGTTTTCACCCCTATTTACCCTATTAAATGGCGGAATTTAAAAAAAAATTTTAAATTTTTAAATTTGTATTCAACTTTAGATTATTATCTTTCAAATAAGCTATAGAAGATTTTTGTATCTCTAATAGCATATTTTGAATTTTTAATTGAAATTTTTGCCGCATTGCTAAAAATTTCAAGTGGAACGGGAGAAAATGGCGTCACTTTTTCGCTGCCATGGTTCATCGATTAATAAGAAGTTATCATGTCAAATAATCATTTTTAGAAAAAAAAACAAAACCGACTTCCATGGATCAAAACTGGGTTTTATGGTTTTTAAAATAGTTCCTATGGTTAAAAGTGAACAAAATGGGACCACACTGCAGCCACCAGCTTTCCAATACAAAAAGAATTATCAAAATTGGTACACTCAGTCCAAAGTTATGAGGTAACAAACATAAAAAAAAAAAAAAAAAACAAAAAACAGACGAATTGAATACCTCCTCCTTTTTGGAAGTCGGTAAAAAAAAAAATTTAAACTTTTTTTTGAAAAATCATATCTTTGAAAACGGGATATTAAATTTGTTTGAAATTTTAGTTTTGGATTTTGATAAGTGATAAGTATTATATTATATTATTATTATAATAATTCTTTATAATGCTCCAACGATTTTGAATTTTTTTTTTTCTAAAAATCTATCTTACTCGTAGTGCCAGTTGTACAAACGTGGGCAGCCTTGGTTCAGCCACGTAATCCACCGATTTCGGCGGATTAGCAGCGGGTCAACAGTCGGTTCAGGCATGAATGTGGCTATTTTTACATACATATATGGATCTTGAACCACTGCTAAAACTCAGCTTTACCACCGATTTCAGACGATAAAAGACGAATTTTAGTTCGTTCGACCCAGTCGTGCATTTTATTTTACTGAGGTAGGTACAGACTATCGAAAATAACTAAACAATGAAACTTATTTTTAAATCCAGCAAATGGCTCTAATTGTTATTAAATTTTTACGCATTTCATAATATTGCAATCTCTGTTGGGATACGAACCCAGAGAGCAAAAGTAAAGGGCAATCACCTTGTCACCTACGCTAACAAGACTATTGAGATCAGGCTAACTTTCATGCCCTATAACATGCCTAGGATATACAACAATAATAGGTGTGTTTTTTTGTTTATCTATATAGATTTTGTGCAAAAAAATGACATCGGGATTTTTGAAATCCGTTCAAATGTTTGGCACCACTGTACATTAGGACGTTCGTTATTAAGGTTTTTTTCGGGAATCAAGTTCCTAAGTGGAAAAACTGTTTCTAAATAATAAGTAAAAAATCCCCTATTTTTTTCAGATTTTTATTTTGACGCTAGATGGCGCACCAAAGGCAGAGGCGTACGTTGTGTTGCCGGGGCCCCGGAGCTAGACTTAATTTTTAGGCTCCTTTGATATTTGGGGCCCCTTTGTTATAGAAAATAAGAACAAATAAAAAAGTACGTATACGCGCTCCATTTTTTTGGGGGCCCCTGATGTATCATTTGTTGGTCGATAAGATTATTCAAGTAACATTTTTCTTAAAAAAAAAAAAAGATTTTTTTGTTGGGCCCCTGAGGTAGTATTGTTTTTTAGATGAAATATTATGTGGCTGGTTACCAATTTATAGTGCATTACAATGAAGAATATAATTTGCTCCATTTTTTTGGGGACCCCTGATGTATCATTTGTTGGTCGCTAAGATTATTCAAGTAACATTTTTCTTAAAAAAAAAGATTTTTTGTTGGGCCCCTGAGGTAGTATTGTTTTTTAGATGAAATATTATTGGCTAAGCAATAATAGACAATGGTATTATATACACATATGATATATGAGTTCGAGGTATTTTTAAAGTTTTTTTTTAATTTAAAATTAAAAAAATCAAAATTTGAAAATCTAAAAAATAGTACATGTAGGTTTTGAAAAAACAAATAAAATATGAATTCAAAAAACTAAACATAAACGTCTCATGTAAAACAAAAAATAACATAAAAAAAATATTACAACAAAAACCAACAAACGAAATAAAAAATAGCTCTGGAGTATACAAAATCAATTGCGACGATTGTCAAATATATTACATTGGAAAAACAGGTAGAACTTTCTACGATAGGCAGAGGCTTCATTTTTTTTTATTAATATCTCTCATACAAATTTTTCACGTTATAGCAAATTACTCGAAAACGGCTCTAACGATTTTGATTTAACTTTGCAGACGTAATACTCAAAGCAAACTCAAAAAAGTCAAATGTCGGCTCTTCCCCAACATCAATTTTTTTTTTTTAATTTATGTAGAGCCAGCTATTAAAATCTACAAGTAAACTAACATAAAAGTGCTTTATTTTGTGCATTTTATTTCAATGGGTTTGAGTTCCGCATTAAAATGATGGGTTGCCCGAAAATCAGGAGTCACTTCGGTTAACCCTCTACTGCATACGAAGCCAAATATGGTTTTGTCTGTTTGTATGCACTTTTCTCTTCTCTGTCACAAAAAAATGGTTAAGATTAAATACAATCCTCTTCTTTGTGTTTCTGAGAACCCAAAGAGATAGTTTTTTCGTGTGTCCGATACAAAATAAAGGTGTATTTTATGATCACAGGGGAGTCGATCAGTCGTGGGCATTGAAATCGAAAGTGTAGAATAAATTCATACTTTAAGTGTTAATTACTGCGTTTGTTTGGTAAGTAAAGTGGAATTAAAAATTTATTTTTGATCGACTGTCTAATTGTGTATGCTATGAACCAATTTTGATTGAAAAAAAATGATTGGCCTGGTCTGGAGGGCAAAAAGTACGGAAGCCATATTTGGCTTCGTATGCATTAAGGGGTTGTAAATCTACACAATTTGTTAAATTTTTTTGTTGGAAAATTTTGTTCCTTAACATTATTATTTTACTTGGACGCTATGTTTTACTTCAGAAATAGAGCCCCTTCGCTTTTAGAGACATTTTTCTCATGTTAACCCCATTTATAGCGGCGTAACCACAAAAATTTTAGGGGAAGGGGGGCTCACCTATAATATTTTTCAATCATTTTATTACTTTTTAGTTTTTGTAAGATCTGGGAGTGGGTAAAAATGTTGGAGGAAGACTTACTTCGACAGTGGAAAGAATGTGAACCAGAAAAAATTTATATAACGGAAAAAACAAATAGCTTTTCTCGGTTCCATGGCTTAAAATGAGCCAAATTTGAATTAATTCTTAACCTTTTGTAATGCAATTAATTTATTTTACTTTATTTTGTTTTTAAATGATAAATATTTATCTTTTGATAATTTTAATTGTATTCTTTACATAATCTGAACAAATAAAATTAGTAAAATTTCTTACCCCTTAATGCACACGAAGCCAAATTTGGCTTATAAACAAATTTTTTAAACAAATTAATTTAAACAAACTTTTTTAATGAAAACCGTTTTGAAACAACCCAAAGAACCCATGTAAAGCATTTTTTAATTTTTTCCTCCGCTAATATTAATTCATGCAGTAGAAGGTTAAACCACAGCACAGGTTTGTTCTTAACTTCATGAAAATCTTGGGTAAAATCACAATGTAGCGTCATTAAATTCACGGGTTTCCCCGACCCCGATAAACGGATCGCTCCGAAAACATCCCGAATTACTTTGGAAATATTACATAATCTCTACACTTTAAGAATGGGTCGATGGTGTACGTTTGTTTTTTTTTTTTTTGCTAAAATCATCTTCTAATCACGTGCTTTGGCAAAATCTTTGGTAGCCGGGAAAAAAAAATCATGGAACGTGTCGTTTAAGGCACGGGTTGGCTACTAAAACCAAGAGTTCGGTTAAATTATATTGATCACAAAAAACGACTCGCTCTGGACGCCAAAATTGAAGCTTAAGTAAAGCAATTATCGTGTCAAGGGAAAGAGGGGCGAATAGCGAAAGGGACTGGATCAACTTTGATTCAAGGATGGATTTAGCTATTTCGACCTATATGGACCTAGAACCAGTGCTAAAACTCAATATTACTACCGAATTTAAAAGTTGCTGAACCACGGATTAAATATTTGTACAACTGACCCTGTGCGAATTGCGTTAAATAGTTAACACCGTGTAAAATTATTGACACTATTGAGGTGAATAAAAAATTTTCAGCTGTTAAAAATGTATTGGGCTTTGGGACCTGGTTAAATTTGAGTTAAATTTTTTTTGCAGATGGTTTTGTTTTGTTTTTTTTTTTTTATTAACAAGGAGTTTCATGGCAGAAAAGAGGCAGAGAAAAATATTAAACAATAAGCCATACAGCTGAAATTTGTTTGTTCACCTCAATAGTGTCAAAAATGTTACACGGTGTTAACTATTTAACGCAATTCTCACACGACCTTAGTATACAAACGACTTACGTAATAGGGGGGATTTTTTCATACAAAGTATGAAAAAAATGCGCAAAATCCGCAGATGCCGATTACTAGTTGAGGTTCGGCGTACTTGCTGTTTTAGTCTAGAATATGGAATTTGCAATGACTATTGGGAGAAAAAAGTCATTGGAAAATTTTTTTTTACAGAAATCTAACTGCAAGACATCAGAAAGTCGTCATGGAAAAATATTTTTGACTTCTAGGAGGTGAACATTTTTCTAGGACCAGGGGTTTAGTCAGGACATGCATGTCTTTTTTGGGTTTTATTTTATGCTTGGTTTAATAAACCCAAAAAAGACATGATAATCCAGTCAAATAAGGGTTTAACCTCGGAATGAATGTTAGTAGAAATTTTTTTTGCTCAATATCTTCCTTTTGCCATTCTATAACATATCTCAAAAGTCTAGAAAAATCTCTTGTCCGCTTGTCGCGATTTCAAGGTCAAATCGCGAAATGGAGATTTTCAAAATTAGCAAAAATAGGCTATGGTGTTATATACACATATGATACATGATTTCAAGGTATTTTTTAATGTTGATTCCAAAAAATCTAAAATCAAGACAATCTGACGTCTCTGGAAAAAGTTATACCTGTTTTTCATCTGTCAACTCATATTATTATAACAGTTGCAAACTTACTGCCGAAAAACCCTTAAAAGTTATGGTAGATGACCCAATTTTGGAATGAAGATTTTAGAATCCATCATTATTAAAAATCAAAACAATCCATTACAAAAAATATATATACCTATGAAATAATGGTATTTTTTGATGGAGGGGCAAATTTTAGGATATGCACTAAAGAAGATTCTTGTTCATCTTAGGAATAAGTGCAAATAGGCTAATTTTTTCATTTTAATCTTTGTTTGGATATTCTTTAACTACCCTCAAAAATCGAAAAAAATCTCATGTACGCAAGTCCTAATTTTCTTGGTTTGAAGATAAAGTTCAGATTTTAAAAAATTGAAAAACTACACTTCAGATATTTGTGTCAAATCAACATGAATAAGGTGCATTACTTTTCAGGGATGGTCAGGTTCACTTGTTTGTGAGTTTTGTTGGAATAAGTGTTGAAAAATACCTATAAATCATGTCGCTTGTGTTGGTATACATATAAAAATTTAAACTTTTCTTATTAATTTTTTAAAATCTGCACCTTATTTTATAACCAAGAAAATTAGGACTTGCGGACATGAGATTTTTTTAAATTTTTGAGGGTAGTTAAAGAATATCCAAACAAAGATTAAAATGAAAAAATTAGCCTATTAGCACTTATTCCTAAGATGAACAAGAATCTTCTTTAGTGCATATCCTAAAATTTGCCCCTCCATAAAAAAATACCATTATTTCGTAGGTATATATATTTTTTGTAATGGATTGTTTTGATTTTTAATTATGATGGATTCTAAAATCTTCATTCCAAAATTGGGTCATCTACCATAACTTTTAAGGGTTTTTCGGCAGTAAGTTTGCAACTGTTATAATAATATGAGTTGACAGATGAAAAACAAATATAACTTTTTCCAGAGACGTCAGATTGTCTTGATTTTAGATTTTTTGGAATCAGCATTAAAAAATACCTTGAAATCATGTATCATATGTGTATATAATACCATAGCCTATTTTTGCTAATTTTGAAAATCTCCATTTCGCGATTTGACCTTGAAATCGCGACAAGCGGACATGAGATTTTTCTAGACTTTTGAGATATGTTATAGAATGGCAAAAGGAAGATATTGAGCAAAAAAAATTTCTACTAACATTCATTCCGAGATTAACCCCTTTTTTCTCCTTATTTGACTGTATTATGAATGTCCTGACTAAACCCCAGGTCCTAGAAAAATGTTTTATAGGTACCTTATTGAAAAGGGTGTTTTATATAGAAAAGAACCTCATCAAAAATTTGTACAATAAAGCTTTATCTAAAAAAAATGGCCTCATAAGTCAACATATGCCTATTTCAAATGAGAAAAAACTTTAACCCTCTGGGGCGCCATCTAGCGTCAAAATAAAAATCTGAAAAAATTAGGGGATTTTTTTTTATTATTTAGAAACAGTTTTTCCACTTAGGAACTTGATTCAAAAATATCGAACGCCCTACTGTAGATACACTTTGGTAGCTGTCTGTCAAAAATGTGCCATGCTCATGTTTTTTTTTAACTCCGTAGTGGTATGGCCATTACATCCATGATAGATTCAAAAAATTTTTTCTAAAAAAACCGAAACCATTCGTATGGCCATTGCATCCATGTTGGATTCAAAAAAATTTGTTTTAACAAAAATATTTTTAGATATTTCTGTATAAAATACCTATAACACAACAAATAAAGTACCTTGCAGGGCTACCTTCGTAGATTTTCAAAAAGAGGCCAAAAAAGAGGATTTTGATAAAAAAAGAGACCCAATAAAAAAAATGTAAAAATAGAATAAGTACGACAGTCACACGAAATACCTCATTTGCGCCTTTCCCGAAACGCAACATAAACCTTTTAACACAATTTTTCTTAAAATTAAAATTGTGCTTATAATAAAAATAATACTCGTACACAAAATTTATTAAAAATAACTTTATAAAAATCAAATATTTATCTTTTGATAATTTTAATTGTATTCTTTACATAATCTGAACAAATAAAATTAGTAAAATTTCTTACCCCTTAATGCACACGAAGCCAAATTTGGCTTATAAACAAATTTTTTAAACAAATTAATTTAAACAAACTTTTTTAATGAAAACCGTTTTGAAACAACCCAAAGAACCCATGTAAAGCATTTTTTAATTTTTTCCTCCGCTAATATTAATTCATGCAGTAGAAGGTTAAACCACAGCACAGGTTTGTTCTTAACTTCATGAAAATCTTGGGTAAAATCACAATGTAGCGTCATTAAATTCACGGGTTTCCCCGACCCCGATAAACGGATCGCTCCGAAAACATCCCGAATTACGAAAGGGACTGGATCAACTTTGATTCAAGGATGGATTTAGCTATTTCGACCTATATGGACCTAGAACCAGTGCTAAAACTCAATATTACTACCGAATTTAAAAGTTGCTGAACCACGGATTAAATATTTGTACAACTGACCCTTAGGCCGTGTGCGAATTGCGTTAAATAGTTAACACCGTGTAAAATTATTGACACTATTGAGGTGAATAAAAAATTTTCAGCTGTTAAAAATGTATTGGGCTTTGGGACCTGGTTAAATTTGAGTTAAATTTTTTTTGCAGATGGTTTTGTTTTGTTTTTTTTTTTTATTAACAAGGAGTTTCATGGCAGAAAAGAGGCAGAGAAAAATATTAAACAATAAGCCATACAGCTGAAATTTGTTTGTTCACCTCAATAGTGTCAAAAATGTTACACGGTGTTAACTATTTAACGCAATTCTCACACGACCTTAGTATACAAACGACTTACGTAATAGGGGGGATTTTTTCATACAAAGTATGAAAAAAATGCGCAAAATCCGCAGATGCCGATTACTAGTTGAGGTTCGGCGTACTTGCTGTTTTAGTCTAGAATATGGAATTTGCAATGACTATTGGGAGAAAAAAGTCATTGGAAAATTTTTTTTTACAGAAATCTAACTGCAAGACATCAGAAAGTCGTCATGGAAAAATATTTTTGACTTCTAGGAGGTGAACATTTTTCTAGGACCAGGGGTTTAGTCAGGACATGCATGTCTTTTTTGGGTTTTATTTTATGCTTGGTTTAATAAACCCAAAAAAGACATGAATGTCCTGACTAAACCCCAGGTCCTAGAAAAATGTTTTATAGGTACCTTATTGAAAAGGGTGTTTTATATAGAAAAGAACCTCATCAAAAATTTGTACAATAAAGCTTTATCTAAAAAAAATGGCCTCATAAGTCAACATATACCTATTTCAAATGAGAAAAAACTTTAACCCTCTGGGGCGCCATCTAGCGTCAAAATAAAAATCTGAAAAAATTAGGGGATTTTTTTTTATTATTTAGAAACAGTTTTTCCACTTAGGAACTTGATTCAAAAATATCGAACGCCCTACTGTAGATACACTTTGGTAGCTGTCTGTCAAAAATGTGCCATGCTCATGTTTTTTTTTAACTCCGTAGTGGTATGGCCATTACATCCATGATAGATTCAAAAAATTTTTTCTAAAAAAACCGAAACCATTCGTATGGCCATTGCATCCATGTTGGATTCAAAAAAATTTGTTTTAACAAAAATATTTTTAGATATTTCTGTATAAAATACCTATAACACAACAAATAAAGTACCTTGCAGGGCTACCTTCGTAGATTTTCAAAAAGAGGCCAAAAAAGAGGATTTTGATAAAAAAAGAGACCCAATAAAAAAAATGTAAAAATAGAATAAGTACGACAGTCACACGAAATACCTCATTTGCGCCTTTCCCGAAACGCAACATAAACCTTTTAACACAATTTTTCTTAAAATTAAAATTGTGCTTATAATAAAAATAATACTCGTACACAAAATTTATTAAAAATAACTTTATAAAAATCAAATCAGCGCTAAACAAGAGCAACGGATATTTTTTTTACAATTGAGTCGTTATAATTGAAAGTGGTATGAGCCAAATTTTCCATGATTTTCAAAAAAAATGTCTATATTTTTAATCAAACGTACATAATTTTAAAAAAGAGGAAAAAGAGGAATCAAAATATCAAAAAGAGGGATTTTTTGACAATTTTGAAAAAGTAGAGGGAAAGTGGTTTGGGTGAAAAAAAGAGGAAAACGCATCTTTAGAGGCGCAAAGGTAGCCCTGTACTTTGGCACAGAAAGTAAAATCTCGACGGTTAAACTTCATAACCTCGTAAGTCGTTTTTGCAAGTTTTTCAGAAATCAAAAAACAAAATGTTGTGTTTCTTGTTTTTGTATGGGATCTATCAATACGAGTGTTTGAATTTTGTCATTCCTGAAAAATGTTCAGAACAACATTGTTAAGCTGAATTGTTAAGCTGTTTGCATTAATAATATTTTTTCGAATTTTTAGACTTACGAGGTTATGAAGTTTAACCGTCGATCTGGATAATTAATTGGATTTTTCAAAAATCTATACAGATAAAGTTTTTGTTATTTTTAACACGTAAATTGTTTTGATTTCAAATATCTCGATGTCGTTTTTTTTGCACAAAATCTACATAAACAAATATACACACCTAATATTTGTTTTTTTTTTCAAATTCTCGTCGTTAATAAAAAATTGCGGACGACTCCAATTTCCAACCCTCTTTCATCAACGAAAAAATTAAAACCCTTGATAATACAAATATATCTTTTTACCCAAGTTCTTCAGCTATCTCTATTGAAACAGAAATTAACATGTCCGAACTAATTTCTTGCGTACACACAGTCAAAGGCAAAACACCAGGTTTTGATCGCATTTCATATGTTATGTTAAAAAATTCTCCCCCGGCTTTAAAAACCCGTCTACTTACCCTTTACAACAACATCTTCGACACCGGAATAATTCCATATGCTTGGAAAACGGCAAATATAATTCCACTACCAAAGCCCAATGAAGACCGCACTCTAATTTCTGGATATCGTCCAATATCTCTCCTCCCCTGCACAGGAAAAATCTTAGAAAAAATAATAGCCAAACGCTTATTCTGGTTCCTCGAAAAAGACAAATTAGTTGACAACCGCCAAGTGGCATTTAAAAAAGGTAAATCTACCCTCGATGCTCTTCTTCATATTGACCATTTCGTCTCCTCAACACTATCTGTGCGAAATCATGCCACCATTCTCAGCCTTGACTTTCAGAAAGCTTTTGATAGGATTGGGGCACATGTTGTCCTTAATCAACTATTAAAATGGAAAATCGGGCCAAAAATGTATAATTACATAAAATCTTTTCTTATTAACAGAAACTTTCGAATAAAATATTGCAACATCAACTCAAACACACACAAACTCAATAACGGCATTCCTCAAGGATCACCACTATCAGTGGTCTTATTTATCATAGCTTTTAATGAAGTAAGCAACATAATTGACAGTTTCCATAAAGTTGAACATTCTTTGTATGCCGACGATTTAATTATTTTTTCCAAGACTAAAGACCTCCACGAATTGGAAAATATCTTTACTTGTATATTAAATGCTCTTCTTGAATGGAGTAATTACTCAGGTTCGATAATTTCTTATTCAAAGTCCGAATTGTTTCATATATGTAAAAAGCACAATTGTACAAAATCTGTTAAAATCATTTTAAACAACAATGTTATTAAAAATGTAAATTCTTTGAAATTTCTTGGTATTATTTTTGACTCTAAATTTAATTTTAAGAACCATTGTATTTATCTTAGAAAAAGTTTAACTGCCAGGGTCAATATAATTAAATATTTATCATCAAAAAATAGTTACGCTAACGCTAATACTCTTATTAATTTAACACAATCCATAGTATTATCAAAGATTGACTATTGTTTACCAATCTACGGAAAATGCTCCAAATCATCATTGGGACTTATCACGACACCTTACCACGCCGCCGCCAGATGCTGCATGAAAGCATTACGCTCGACACCAATTATCAACATACCAACCGAAGCTGGTCTACCCAATTTATCTGATAGAATCAATTTTCTTACATCCAAAATAATTACAAAAATTAATTCGACCTATAAAACATCTATCCATCCAGAAATCAAAAAGATATTGAATCGAAAGAAAAATCAAAAAATACAATCAACCTTATGCAGGGCGCTTACGTTCGCGAAAGATTTCAACCTACAGATCTCTTTGCAAGAACACACCAGTATTAGCCAACCACCTTACACCATAAACACCGATTTTTGCAACTATCCAAAAAACTCAACCTCTGTGGATATATACAAAACTCTATTTTTGGTATTTTCGGAGAACTTCAAGTCCCTCGGTTGGAAACTACTCTTTACGGATGCATCCAAAGCAGAAACATACACCTCTTTTGCTGTTGTTGATAGTACCGATTCAGTTGTTCCCAAAGGACTATTACCAAATCATACCTCAACTTTTACTGCCGAAGCATTCGCTATATACAGGGTGTCCCACAGTCACCGCCCCAAATGAAAACCATGGATTTCTGAGGTCATTTTAAGTCGAAAAACTTAAGAGGTAATTTTCTCGTTTTCGTCCCGTTTTCGAGTTACCACGGTTTTTATGATATTTGCTCTCTTGTCCTTTAACTGGCCTTATTTTTGCCAAACTAAGTTTGATTTGAAAGATTTTTTTTACAATCAATCAAGAATTTATTACAGTTTAAGTTTGTCTCAAAACTTTTTTTTCTGCGGACAACCGTTTTTCCACAATTTTATATCAAACACAATGTTCTTCGTTTTTTAAGTTGTTTTTTACACTTTCATATCATTTAAGTCAAAAAAACACGTTAATGAGCATTAATTTTTTATCCTTTTTATTAAAGCCCAGTTTATTTTCATAAAAAAATAAGTTTTATTTCATAAAAAAGGCTACTGAAAGTAATTAAAAAAATAAACAAACTGAGTGAATTAAAAAAAAAATAATTTTTAAATAAAAAATTGATTTAAATGAATCAAATTTTTTTCTGAGCTTTATCCATTTGTTCTTTTCTTAACCACAATAGCTCAGAAAAAGTTTTTAGTTCATTTAAATCAATTTTTTATTTAATAAATATTTTTTTTTTTTATTTCACTCAGTTTGTTTATTTTTTTTTTAATTACTTTCAGTAGCCTTTTTTGTGAAATAAAACTTATTTTTTTTATGAAAATAAACTGGGCTTTAATAAAAAGGACAAAAAATTAATACTCATTAACGTGTTTTTTTGACTTAAATGATATGAAAGTGTAAAAAACAACTTAAAAAACGAAGAACATTGTGTTTGATATAAAATTGTGGAAAATCGGTTGTCCGCAGAAAAAAAAGTTTTGAGACAAACTTAAACTGTAATAAATTCTTGATTGATTGTAAAAAAAATCTTTCAAATCAAACTTAGTTTGGCAAAAATAAGGCCAGTTAAAGGACAAGAGAGCAAATATCATATAAACCGTGGTAACTCGAAAACGGGACGAAAACGAGAAAATTACCTCTTAAGTTTTTCGACTTAAAATGACCTCAGGAATCCATGGTTTTCATTTGGGGCGGTGACTGTGGGACACCCTGTATAAAGCAATAACTCACGCCCAGAAAAATAAAACAATTATACTTTCTGACAGCCTTTCTACAATAAAAGCCCTACAAAATATTTCCAACTCTACTGAAATTGTAGAAAACATACGCAACCATCTAATCTTGAACTCTGAAACCTTAAAAATCGTTTGGATTCCCGGACACGCTGGAATCGCTGGTAACGAAACAGCTGATGCAGAAGCCAAATCCGCAATAAAAGAACCATTGAAATCATTTTTTCAATATAACAAAAAAGACACCATAAGGTTCCTTATTGAAAACTGGAAATTCAAACGAAAAGACGCTTGGTCAAATTATAACCACCTATACAAAAATGTCAATCCCCACGGGGACAGAGCAATCTATCCCAACAACATGTCACTAAGTAAACTAAAGGTCTACATCAGGCTCAGACTAGGACATTCATATATAACACATCAACACCTGTTCAACAAAACATCTCCATCCATATGCCATCTCTGCGAAGAAAATTCCACCCTCACGATGAACCATTTACTTTCCTGCCCAAAAGTATCCTCAACATGCGCAAAACTATCCAACCACAACTTAATTCATCTTTTAAAAAATATAAATATCGAAAACATAAACTTAGTTTACAACATTATGAAAACTCTAAAAATTGAAAACTCTATTTAAAAAAAAAAAAAATTATAATAATAATAATAATATGTAATAATAATCCATTCTTTTTTTCTCTATATCTATCTCTGTATATATATATATATATATATATATATATATATACAGTCAAACTTCTTTATAACGAACTTTCAATGGAACACAAAATTGCTTCGTTATAAAGAAGTTTTATAAAAAATTCGTTATACAGAAAATTTATTTTTTTTAACACTGCAAGTGTTCTTTTATACATATTTAAAAAAATATGGTACAAAAACGAACTCATCTTAAGGAAATTTATTCATTTTAATTTTTTAGTTAAAACATATCGATTTTGAAATTGAACATGCAGTTTTGGTTTTTCTTTTTAAATAAAAACCTTAAAATTTAGAAAGATGAATCATAACTTTAAAAATTTAAATTAATTCTTTAAAATTGTTGATAGTGTACTAAACGACACACCAAATTTTTCAGCCACATCTTTTTTCTTTTCTCCATTTTTAACATTATCAATAATAATCGCCAATTTCTCTGATAGCGAAATAGCCTTGTGATTCGCGAACTTAAAATGTAAACTCAAACGAACGATTCACCTGTCTATATGCGTACAATTCCTACAACACTACTCAAGTACCCTTTTTCATGCATCCATAGTCAGCTATTACATGAAGCCTCAAGAGGCGCGCCTCTTTTCAAAACCAATGAGTGCAAAAGAGAAAGAAGATAAAACAATAAATTATCCGACCGGAGAGTCATGGGCCAAAATTCCGAGACTCTTTTTTGACGTTTCTTTTTCCACTCTTTCTTTTTTCAACATTCCCTTTCATTTCTTTTTGCTTCTTGGTGGAATACAACAACAACAATACTGAAATCAAAAAAGAAATGTCAAATTTGAGTCTTTGACTCAAGAGGCATCGTGTAATAGTACGCGCCTCACAGAATGATTATCAAAAGAAAATTCGAAAAAAGAGTCAAGCCTCTTGAGGCTTCATGTAAAAGCTGACATACAATAACTTTAAGAAAATTCTTTCCAAAACGGGGAGTTCCCTTTTAAAACTCGGAATAAAAATCTAAGTGAGCTTTGTTTTCAAATTTGAAAACTGACATTTCGTTATAAAGAAACAAATTTGCTTTTGGGTCAAAAAAATTAGTTCCTTATAAAGAGAATTTCGTTATAGGGAACTTCGTTATAAAGAAACTAATTCGTATGGGATATTTTTTAAGGGGAAGGGGAACGAAATGAAATTCACTATAGAACGTAATATAAAGAAGTTTGACTGTATTTACTATATCTAGTAGATAGCCCTGGCAGCTAATTCTAGTTTAAGCAATTATTGAATTTGTAATTTCCTTACTATTTAATAAAATTAATAATAATAATAATAATAAATCAATTTTGTTTGGCCAAACGCAGGCAAAAACTGTCAAAATCAGTTTTTGGCAGATCTAAATAAAAAAATAAATCTATTTTTGTACCAAACGAAATTTGAAAACATATTTCCACTAATTTTTTTCAAAAAGAATCAATGCATTTTCTGTTAAATTTTATACAAAAATTCATTTTATAAATTTTACGGATGAAATTTCATTTTACTGAACAGCTGACTGCCAAATGCCAAAAAAAAATCCATTTCGTTTTACTGATGGCATTCCATTTTTTTACTGTTACGGTGCCATCATTAAACGCTCATCAGTAAATGATTTCAGATTCCTGATGTTTCAATTTTTACTGATGGATTTTATTGATAGCTATAACTGAGCCTTAAACGAATAGTTTTGGCAATAAGGCCGTAAACTTTTAAACTATTAGCACAGATAATTTAATCATACAGATATCTTCTCTGCTCAAAAAAATATGAATATTGTTTTTTCCTTATTACCAGACAAGGAGCTTTCAAAAAAAGCTGAAAAAGCTATTTTTCAATAGAACATTTTTTTCTCACTCACTCTCATAGGAAAGAAGAGTTTTTTTTTCAAGAAAGAAGATGAGCGAGATGATTTTGTGTGTATTTACTGAATATTTTAAAGCTTTTGGAAAAGCTCTTTTTTCGTCAATTTAAGTTTCATATATCATTTCTCTCCATATGAATAAGACATCTGTATAATTTATTATCTGTGTGTTAATGCGGTTCTTTCACGCTCAATTGATTGACATCAATTACTTGAAAATGTAAGAAAGTGGATGCACTGCTTGACTGTTCACCTGGAGGGTTGGGTTGGAGCCCTACCCTCATTCTTTTAATTTTCCCTCAGCTTGGACGCCACCCGTGGGATTATATGAGACAATATTCATCTTATTCTCAATTTACTGTACCAACACCCAACACAAATTCTATCCTATCTTTCTATTTCTTTTAAGTAGTGCCGTGCAATATCCATTTAAAAGACCTTAGATCTAACAGGCATATAGTTAAAATTATTATAATTATAATAGTTAAAATGATTATATTGCCATATTTGTTTTTTACTGATGAAATTCAAAAATATTAAGATTTTTTTCACATCGACATTAATCCTAGTTATGAAATAAAAAATGTGACTGAAATGACTTAAACCTTCATAAAAATTGTAAATCTCCAATAATTGTCCAGCTATGAGTAAGTGTTCCAGCAGCTCTTCACAATAACTTCCAAGTTGAACTATTGGTTAAAAAAGTTAAATAAAATAAAATAAAATAAGTCAACCAAAATGAAACTATGATGTTTCTTTTTTGAAAATTGGATTTCTTACTTTTTAGTCATTAATTTGTTTTTCATCAACACAATGGCAATTTCTAATTCAATTATACACAAATGATCTTATTTCTACAATAAATTCATCACCTTCACCAGTATATTTGCATTAAAAAGATGACATTAGATACATACATGCTAGGTAAATTTTATTCGAATTCGAAATGAGATGGATTTTTAAAACGTACAAAAAATTATTTTGCTTTCTCATAGTTATTTTCTTTCACATTTTGAATACTTCGAATTTAAATCCGTCTTCTTTTCGTTCTTTTTTTTGGACATTAACAGTTTCTTTGTTTTTGGTTAAAATGAATCAGAGGATCAATCAACAAAAGAAAAAAGAAGAAAGCACTCTAGCACGCAACTAAAAGACATAAAAAAAACCATAAATACAAAAAAGTAAATAAGAACAAAGTAAAATTAATGATGTTATGTTCTTTATATTAAACATATAATGGTAAAATTAACTATTAACTAAAACTTTGGTTTTTACAGATAAACCATTGGGAGAAACTATAATAAAATTATATCGTTCTGAAATTTGATAAAATTAAATTGCACAAGACACTGCAACGACTCTACACATACACATACAAGCAACTAATAGAAACTAATAAAATATAAACAGCAAAGAGGCTAATAATTAAAAACAAAAATTATGGATATTTTGGTTCAATTGTAAAAGTAAGGCCACCGAAATGCATGTAAACAAACAATTTAAAATTTTGCTTTTATGATTATTTTTTTTTTTTTGATTTCAAGTTTGTCCTTTCAAATAAATTGAAATACAAAAATCAAAAGGAAAAAATGAGAAACGGAATAATAAAACAAATAATATATAATATTAACAAAAAACGAAAAATTTAAATTTGTTTGTTTAGATAACTGTAATTATTTGGGGTGGTTCAATAGAGGATGATGATTTATTAGTTTCTGTTGCTGCTAGGGTTGCTGTTGTTGGATTGTGTGTAGCTACCGGCGATATATCCTTTACCGATGCTGTGATTTTGTCGTTTTGCGGTGTCTGTGCGGCTAATTGTCACTTTGTCTCACCTACTCGCTGGTAACGTGGCTTGTTGCGGGTGAACGGTAAATATTTGTATTTTATCATATGCTGAAATAATCAATTAAAATAAATATTCAAATATTTATATATGTAAAATTAAAATAAACTTACTTTAATTTGCCGCTTCATTGTTATACAGAACAACGTTATAAAGTACATGACTAATATAGGCCAAAAAACTGGAACATTGAAGAAATCAAAGAACGTACACGTCAATCCAATAAGTGTACTTTTCGTAATCGAGAGCCAGAATTTAAATTCCGGTAACCGACGAATGAAGGGTCTGAATTCTTCGTTAACTGTTGTTGGCAATTCGGGACCTTGATCATCTTAAATTTGAATCAATGCAAGTACAATGTATTTTAATATTAAAACAATGCCGATGGTGGCTTGAATAAATTTAGAAGAAATTAATGAAAATTCATTTTATAGTCCAGTCAAAATAGAAATTTAAAATAAAACAAACTCCGGAAAACCAAATATTGATGGAGAGCTGGGGTTAACCATTACAAATAAAGTTTAAAAAATCTCCATCCATCCTATGACATAGGACCTATGTGGGGTAAAAGAAAAAAATTTTTCTCGAAAATGGTAAGTTTTCCAAAAAGAAACCTAGAACCAAACTTGTAGATCTTAAACTTCTCTAAATAAATGGTCTAAATGATTTTTTGACTTTCGTGAGATATCGCGATTCTTAGAGACATGATATGCACATGATATGCACACATTTCCAACAACCTTGGAAGTAAAGTTGTCGGCGCGTTTTTTTTACCGTGGTTTCCCCTGTAAGCCTACTCCACTAACTGTCATGACAATTTTAGTATATTTTAAGGGAACAATACCCGTCAAATCCAAGTTCTTGTTAGATATTACCTTATTATTGATATTGATTACACTGGCCAACAATTTTCAACTCTTAAAATTTTCCAGAAAGATTTGTATCAAATTTAAAGATTTGGGTTCAGTAAGCTCAAAAATAATATTGGTTTCTTTCTAGCAGCTTCAGTTTTTGAAATATTTAAAATTTCCATATTTGGAGAAATACTCATACTAATTTTTAAGTTTTTCTTATTTTGAGCGTTTATTCTTCAGAAAAATGTATATTAAACTCAATGATTTTTGGGTCAGTAAACCTAGGAGCTCTATTTTTTGAAATATTTTAGTTTTCCACATTTTTCGTACTTATTTTAAAGATATGCTTGTTTTAACTGTTTGTTAACATTTTCCAGAAATTTTCTTATCGAACCTAATGCATTTGGGTTCACTAAGCCTAAAAATCACACTGGTTGCTTTGTAGGAGCTCATTTTTTTTTTTTTTTGATATTTAAATTTTTCACATTTTTGGGGTAATTTCATTTTATTTTTTTTTTAGATTTTATTATTACAAGTGTTTTTAAAGTTTTGTTGAAAAATTTTGTTTCTAATGTAATGAATTTCGGTTCAGTAAGTAAAATAAAATACAAAAAAAAAAAAATTTAACAAAAAAAAAAATTGTTGGATTTTCTATGCCTTTTCATGTATGAATAATTTAAAAACTAGAGCTGCTAGAAAAAAAAACTAATGTTATTTTTGGAATCAGCACCCTAAATTTAGTAAGAAATGATAATCAACGTTCTGAAAAACTTTTGTGTGTTGGGCAGTGTTATTGACACTGCTATTAATTATTGGGCTAACTATTGTTTTGATAATTTAAGTAGATATTTCAATGAAACAAGATTTATTGTTAATGTTATCGAAAAATTTTTGCTGATTCGCTGGAACTGTCATAAATTCATCAACGATAATTTCGGAACCCGATGATGTTTTTGCAGTTCGACGACGTTCTTCTGCAGCTTTTATTCTTTGCCGAGTCACTGTAGCCGTCAAATAATACCGTCACTGTAAGCCCATAATGTTTGCATACTGAACCAAACAGGAATTACTCAAAGAGGAATTTGGTTAGTACCCGAACAGGAATTTGGTTAAAAATGTTGAAAAAAGTAGAAATATTTCTATTTTAGGCAGTAGATACTTAAACAGACCTAACAACGCTAAAGTTATTATCTTGATCTCACATTACGTGACGTATAGGTATCCTCCATCAATTATGTATGAAGAGGAGTTTGTATAATCAACCTCAGTATTGATTGAAAGAAGGCAATAGTAAATTTCTGACTTGTTGTTTTACGCATTCTAGCTGTTTCGAAAAGTAAGACGGTAATTCATACTCAAAAATTTTTTCAATCTCATCCTCAAAAGCTCTGAGAATATCTTCAAGTAATTTATTACTGTATTAATTTAATACATTTTATTTGAAGATATTATCAGACAGCATCAGACAAAAAACCTTTTTTGTGGATTTTTTGTGAGGAGGCATTTAATTATATAAACATAAAGAATACATATCCATATAGCAAATTTAATGTATTAAAAGAATTCGCTGTGTATTTAAAAAAATATTGGGTTCCGTTATTTTTGTAGTAGATCTCCTAGACGACCTCCAAAAAAAAGGTGTCTGGCGGTGAGCAAGATATCTCTGACCCAAGTCACTTAAGATTAAAAAAAACCTATGTATTCATTATGTTTAAATAATTAAATGCTTCTTCACAAAAAAGAAGTTTTTTTTTTTGCACTTACAACTAGATATAACCCCTTAAAACACAAATTATCTGGAATATTTAACATTAAAAAAAAAATCAAGTGCAATTCATTGACAGATAACGCTAATACTATCGTTGGAAAAAAAAGACTGAAATTGAAACAGAGAGTATCTGGAAAATTTAACATTAAAACAAAAATGAAGTGCAATTTATTGACAGATAGCGGTAACACTATCGTATGCATTTTTATGTTTTTACCAACAATTCAAACTAAAAAAAACCTTTAAAATGAGACTTTGAATAAAAGTATTTTATCCATGGCAATTTTTGTTTTTAATATGACATAATTTATTTGATTCCGTTTTTTTATCTCCTAAGTGTATAATAGTCCAAGAGCAAGTGAACCATACGAGTAAAGTATCTCTTGTAAGGCTAGAAATTCTTATAGTGGTGATTCTTAGCATGCTAAGCAAAATAATCTTGGTCTGGCAGGCTTCAGCCCTTTATTCGTATATAAACAGGGTGTCCCAAAAAGTAATGGATCAAACGAAATATGCTCTCCGAATTTGGTAACTGTATATCCCAAATCCTTACGGTTTTCGATTTAATGCAGTTTTTGTTAAATTTCGAAAAATCCAGACTTTGCAACAGTATTGAAATATCTTATCTTAAGCATTCGTGCATTTTTTTCTTTCAATCACAAAAAAAAATTTTGCCTGATTCTTAATAACAAAAAATATTTTTTTTTTTTAAATATTGCTATTGGTTTAATTTGCGGGTACCTACTATTCGAGAGAACAAATACTTATACCCTTTTCACACCGATTGAAAAGGGTAGTAGGGTTGTTCTTGATAACATTTGAGTTTTAATTTCATTCGAAGAAAAATAATGCAATTTTGCTTGTATTAAGCTAATAATAAATAATGAATGATGACTATGAATTCCGTACTGAAACGGTAACGTGTTTCTTTCCTTGTGTTCGAATATAACCCCAGTTAAAAAAAATGTTAAACTGTGTAAACAAAAAAATTATTTGTATACGTAGACTTGTGACTGTCAGCCAATTATGTTAATGAGGTTAAAGCTGATGTATGATGACTAATTATCAAACCTACCAAAAACCTGATCGCTTAAAAACAAAAAAAAAAAACGAACTACTCATCATAACGTACGTTCTTCATTGATTTTATATTGTTTACCTCTAGTCTTCTTGAAACCTAACAACCAACAAATCAAAACGCCCTTGAAAGGCCCACAATCGAATTTATACAAGCCCATAAATCAATAGAATTTATATGAAAATTAAAGAGACTTTAAATGTAATTACCTCCATAAGGATCGAATTCTGGATCGATCTTCGGCGTGAGGAAAGCAATAAACAGGTTCAAGTGGTATATTCCTAAGGCATAGCAGACAATATACCAGCCCTGTTTAAGGAACACCCGCAACAAAAACAGCAAGACAAGGGATCCAGCGCCCGTCCAACGCAGCCGCGAATGTGGTGTCCATCTGTCTAGAATCGATTGGTATGTCTACACAACGATAAAGCATGCAATTTGACAAAAGGAATTTAATTATTTCTGAATAAAGTTGTGAAGAATGATTCTATACAAATGAATTAACAACCCTCTGCCCACTCCAAACCATATAAATGATTTTTTTTTTTGCAATTTCTATTACCTGTGACAATCGAGTAAAAACTTTTGTGATACCGCCACCGGACGACGTTGAGGTCGTCTCTTCATTCATCATAGTTTGCTAAGTTAAGTCCTATAGATTTATTTATTTTTTTCTACGTTAATATTATACGCACAAGATGCATAATTCATTAAATAAATAATATGAAATATCACTGACTTTTCATAGTTTTCTTCAAGAAAAATGAAATAAAGTGAAATGGGAGACGGATTTTTTCTACTTAACACGGGACCACGTCATATATGTCAAATATTTAAGAATGAAGTTTGATGTGGTTTGATTATAATGGGTGCGTTCCTCTTTCTGTTGTTGTGAGGGTTCACAGGTTCACACTGACTAACTTGCCGGATGGACTTATTGGGTGCGTTCACGTACGCACAGATACCCTATCCAAGATACCTAAGTATCCGATACGTTTGTGAACACGAAACAGCTGTTCATCAAATCTCCCATAAGATACACGAGAATCCAGAAATTTTTAAGATACCTTTGGATATTTTTGCTTGTCAACACAGCTGATCGATCAGCTGAGATTTTATATGGGATTACAACAACACAAAGGTATCCGGATACCCTTGGATCGGTACGTGAACGCACCCATTGGCATTTGGTCGGATGGCCCGATGGTCCGATGTCATGATACAAACTAAACAGATAGCGCACTCGCGTTTATAATTTTGTTTCGTTCTGCGCATCTACGTCACAGAGGGCCTTACCAATAATGAATCGCTAAACACACGTTTAAGTATCGTCGGGTTTAATTTTACCGTCGCGTTAAATTGGGTGTATACTAATAATCAAAATAAACACGCGTTTAACTAATTGTGCTTCTATTACCAAATCTATTACATTTGTTGTCAAAATGACATAATTGAAGTGACATTTTTTGCACGTAATGTAATAATGAACAAAAATATAACTACAAAATACCTACATACCTTCATATATTTTTATTTTGGTTGTAAAAGTTAAAAAATTGAGCCCAAGCAAGGAGGCCAAAAATGCATAAAAAAATGTTCATCTATCGTGAAGTACGACGATAGACTGACTCAATACAATGGTGTAGTTGTGGCTGTAGCTTGTAGTACTGCCAAAATTTTACTGAGGGAAACAACAACAAAAGTTGGCAGCAGCTGATAAAAAGTTGAGAATTATTCAACTTGCGCTAAAAGCTACAGCCACAGCTACACCATTGTATTCAGGGGGTTAGTTTTCTTTTTCAGCCTTTTCTGAAAGTAATGAATATTATTAATAAAAAGGATAAATATTTATAAACAAATAAATTTTTCCATTTACTTATTTAATAAATTGCCGCCAATATTATTAATTTTTCTCAACAGCTTGTTGACTTGACAAATGTTTTTTTTTTGCTGACAAATGACAGTACAAACCGTGCGTTTACATTTAACCGCGCGTTTATAGTTCAGTTTCCCAACTATAAAATTAACGTGGCGTTAACCCTTAACCTGACTATTAAATTGGTTATTGGTATGGAGAAATATTTAACGCTCAGTTAAATATTTAACTGAGCTTTAAATTTGATTATTGGTAAGGCCCAGACTCTCAAAGAGTTTGACATTTCTTCTTCAGCATAGGAATTCAAAGCAAAGCATTTTAGTATTTTGGTTTGCAGTTTTCTTTTTTATATTAAAATGTTAATATACCTACATTTATTTTTTCACAAATTAATAAATGTATTTAAAGTTTAAAAAATTGTTTTTTTGGGGTCGATTAAAGCAATTTGATGTTGTTTTTATCAATTAAAGGCACATTAAAAGTAAATACTAATGGCGTTTTTAATTGGCAATCTGGAATTGTTCTTCGATTCGGAATCCCAATTGAACAGTTTTTTTTTATTCCGAAGAATCTGAAGTTTGGTCTGAATGTATTGGTTGAGTTTAGCATGTGCCACATATATGTGTACTCGCGCCAAACTTCATTTGTTTTTGTGCTGCAAACATTTTGTAGTGCTGTCATTTAAATCTATGAATGTGTGAGTGATTCTGCTTATGATTCTGTTTTTAAAACCAGAAGAGAAATTCTCTTTTTTTCAGAATCAGAACTGTCAGTTTTGCCCAATTGAACGCATTTAGATTGCTTTTTTTAGCTTCCAGATTGCCAATTAAAAACGCCATAAATGCAATACCAACAGGAATTAGAGTGAAAACGCGCCGAGATCTTCAAATTGCTTTAATTTTTTTTTTTTTTTTTAAATATTTGTTAAATGTACGTAGATATCGTTCTTCAACGAATTTTTTTTATCTATACAAAGTATTTTTAAAATCATTAAAATACAAGAAAAAGCTTTGACAAAAGGTGTTATGCAAATGTTATTAATATGGGATTTAATGACATCTTCTTGCAAAATTAAGAGGTCTGCCGGATCGAGCTTGGCATTTTACCCTCAAGCCTGTGGGAACCTTAGAAGTGAAAAACGCTCCTAACAGGCTGCATGACCTAAGTTCCAATTTCTGACTTGAAAGACCTCTGGTTTTCAAAAGTAGACATTATTAGCTTTAATTTGAGATTAAATTTGCCTTTTAACTCCATAAGTTCAAAGGGACGCAGCGTACTATATGAGACTTTTTCCTGAATTATTCGTAGGTTTGCGCATATACATACTTTGGGTCGTAAGAATCTATCATTTGTATTAAAATGCTAATGACTTTTATTTTTTATTTTATTGTGAAATAATTCCTTAACTCGTCGACCAACAAATTAAAAAAACAAGACTTTATGAAACTTCCATCGCTTCTAACCTTAAAACCAGCTCTGTTATGAAACTGACAACCTTTGACCCGGAAAACGTATGAATTTGAGAAGAAGATGGCATTACATTTAATTTAACACCAATATCGTCTTTAAGCTCTACCTATGAGATACACCATGCACTTTATTAAGCCAACAGGTCCTAATGTAGACGGGAAGACCTGTGGTTTTCGTAACTACTAATAGCCCTCTTTCACTTCAAATTTGAAATTTTCTTTAGCTCGATGAGTTAAGCGTTTCTGCAGTCGCCTAACAAAATCTTGAGTGAATTTTGAGCAATTTGATTTAAGGCGCATTTTTAGAAAAAAATATCAAAACCGTTAGAAATCGTTATAAACATTTTTCGCAAAAAAACTATTTTAAGTGAAATTGTTATGAAATTTTGCAGAAATTATTTATCTACATTCCAAATTTCAGAAAAAAATTAATTAAAAATTTTCTAAAATTTGACTATTACAAAAAAAAAATCAAACATAAAATCGTAAATAATTTTTGAGTAAATTCTAGGTACTTTTCTAAAATTGGTATAATATAATATACATTAGGGTGGTCCTTATTTTACTCTTTTGCGAAAATTGAGTGCGACGCCCCCTAAATTGGTTCCAAATCAGGAAAAAAACATACCCTATTTTTTTCAAATTTTTACCTCTGACCCTTGCTGGCCCTATTTTGATAAGAAGTTACTATAGCAGGAGCGATATTCTGTGTCCAGTGTAGGGTAAATTGCAAATATTTGATATAAACTTCTTAATGAAATAGGGTCAGGAAAGGGCATTAGGGCATTTTTTTCCTGATTTGGAAACATTCTAGGGGGCGTCCCCAATTTTTTTTTTCCTAAGGACCACCCTAATATACATGGTATTAGATATTTATTTTATAATGAAAAAAGTCTTGTTTTCGCCAGTTTGTTCTCGGTTTCTTTTTTAGAATATAAAAATATCAATTGAATCACCAATTGGAAAAAGGGAATAAATCCATCTCATCTTATTGTTGGCAAAACGCAAATAACTGCATAACTTCTTTATTTGACGGTTCTAAAAATGTGGTTAGGCTAGTCTCACGTTAGTCATAAAATTTGAAAATTGTCACTTTACAAACAACCTGTAATATCGCTGAGTGTCATTGCTATATTGACATACAACATTAAAATTTATCAGTAGGAAGAAGGAAATAAAGTCGGGATTTGTTTCTTTCTTTAAACTATTGTTTTTAAAATCACTTGTTTATGATTTCTATTAAAAAAAGAGACCGGAAAAAAACCAGGGCGGCAAGGAACTAGATGTAGGAAGATATATATAGTCCATTGGAATGTTACAAAAATTTGACAGAACCTTGCATTTTGGGTAGGACAAGATTTGTTTGTTTTGATCTGTAGGGGAGGTTAATGTGAGTATACAATCCAGTTTTCGGGGTTGAAAGCCCCCCATTTGGCCGCCATCTTGGAAAAAGGGGTGTTAACTGTTTTTTATCGATATGCAACATGCGAACCGTAAGTACCTTGGAAAAAGGTAACAATTTATTTTCGTACTTTTATATGTAGTCGAGTCAAATTAGACATAAAATTTTGTAAAATCTCGGAATCCAGGGAAAGTCGATGCATCTGAAAAACGAGTATAGGGCTGCATTTTAAAAGGGTCAAATAAGAAAGTTAAAAAAAAAAATTTCACCGCTCTCGATTGCAACAGTTTTTATGGACCGTTAACTGTCATTCCGTATGCAAGCGTCAATCGGAATTGCTGTCTCATTTTAGATTTGGATCAAACTTTGTAGGGATGTTCTCTAGGACTGTAAGGCAGCAAATCCATGATGATTTAATTTAATTTAAGTTGCTTGGTTTCCCCGCTACCCGCATTCGGGTAACACTGTTAGTTTCATGTTTCTATCTTTAGTCAAATCGTAAAAAATCATAGTATAAAAAAATATTTTTTCAAAAAACTCAAAACTTTGAACTTAAAATTTTTGCATAAGGAGTACAGCCATCGAGTTCATTTTAGATTTATTTTGTTGAAAAATATCTATATTTAATATTTGGTAAGTATAAGCTTCCTAGATATAATAGCCAAGGTTCTGGAGCCAGTCAAAAACCATGAAAAATCAGCAAAATTACCAGTTTTTCAAAAATTATTTTTAATTCAGGGATAATTATTAAGTAATTTTTTAATATATATTCAAAAATTACTACTCTTAAGCTTTAAAATGGCGTTTCAAACAAAAAGATATCTTTAGTAGACGCAAAGCTATAATAACATAAAAATGACCTTCTGAAAAAGTTCGAATGCGGGTAGCGGGGAAACCAAGCAACTTAAAATTAAATCATCATGGATTTGCTGCCTTAAGGCTTAACTACATACACCACTTTTTGAAAAAGTACAAAAGTGAAAATATTTTTTTTCTCGCTAGCGCAATTGTTTTGTGAAAAAGAGTATACAAATTGTTTTTTAGACCAAAAAATAAGCTTTCTGCATCATTAGTTTTAATTTTAAAGCCCGAAAAACTACACAAAAATGCATTTGAAAATTTTCACTTTTGTACTTTTTCACTTTTTGAGCCAATGTAGTTATACCTTTACAGTCCTAGAGAACATCCCTACAAAGTTTGATCCAAATCTAAAATGAGACAGCAATTCCGATTGACGCTTGCATACGGAATGACAGTTAACGGTCCATAAAAACTGTTGCAATCGAGAGCGGTAAAATTTTTTTTTTTAACTTTCTTATTTGACCCTTTTATAATGCAGCCCTATACTCGTTTTTCAGATGCATCGACTTTCCCTGGATTCCGAGGTATAAAGCTAATTTGACTCCACTAATGTTTATTTTATTTTTTTTTACTTTAAACAAGGGGTCCATTCCGTACCGTTTAGTCAGGAGAGCAATTTTCTAAAAAAAATGTCTTACTTTTGAAAAAAAAATTACTAAAAATCAACGATTACACCCATTTTAACGTGTTATTTTTTTTTGTAAAGCCGAAACCTTTTCTTTTATATTAATTTTAATTAAACCTGTTTTATAGAATAGCTTTTGAAAAAAATAATTTTCAAAATACGAAAAAAATATTTTGAACTAATTTTTTTCAAAATCTTATATAATTAAGCACTAATTAAGTTTTCCAAATTCAATGCTGTAATGTGTTTTCAAACAAAAACAGAAAACCGTATGCAAAAGAGTCTTGTCGTTTTCGAGAAATTAAAAAGAAAACAAAACTACTTTTTTTCTAATAACCCCATTATTGTTTGTTTTTACTTTAAAAAAGTATTTCGTGGTTCTACATACCACCAATGATTTTTTTACGATGTTCGCATTTGCTAGTAATAATAACATATTTCTCCATTGAACAAAAATGGAAGGTGTCAAATTAGCCTTTGGACTTGACCAATTCAGCTTTAATAAACAGTGATAACCTTTGGAGAATGAGCCACTTCTCATTCTCAACACTTCAATTCAAGTGATATTTTTGAAAATCTTTATTTTTTTTCAATAGAATAAAGGGGTCGAACGACAACTTGAATTTTGGTCTCATATACTTTTTTTTCTCAATTTTTTACTTGCGATATAGGTACTATATATCAAGTTATGCATTCGTACAAAAAAAAAAGTTGAGATAACATTTTCCCATGACATTACGATGGTAGACAATGCCAAAAAAGTGGGTCCCGGAAGTCCGTCTGTCTGTCTGTCTGTCAGTCTGTCTGTCTGTCTGTCTGTCTGTCTGTCTGTATAAGGAGCTACAGCCTAAACGGATGGACCGATTAATGTCAAACTTGGTATGTAGCGTTATTTGGCGACTCTCCAGAGGAGTTTTTGGAATTAATTTTTTTGGACCAAAATAACGGTACTTGTCATATACCGATTTTAGTAAAATTGAAATATCTCAAAAACGGCTGCAACGATTTTGTTTAAAAAATTCAAATGTTATTTTTAAGCTAAGGTCTATCTTTCAATGGAAATTTTTTTTTTTGAAAATCATTATTAACGGTACCTGCCATAGAACCGTTTTTTTTCAAATCCGATTATCTCCGAAACTGCTTATTCGATTTCAACGAAACTTTTTGTGAAGAAGCATTTATATAATTTAAATATAAGCCAAAAATAAAATTTTGAAAAAAAAAATGTTTTTTTTGAAAAATCAAATTTTTGAAAACGGGACATTGAATTTTTTTGAAATTTTGGTTTTAGATGTTGATTAGTGATTTATACAGAATGGCATACCAATTTTATTTTAAAACTTTTTTTCCAAAAAATTATTTATAAAAAATTAGTTTTTTAAAAAACGGCTCTAACGATTTTGAAAATTTTTTTTCTAAAAATGCATCTTAATATCTCAATCAAAACTGCATACTTGTTTTGGAGGGCAATTTAATTTCAGATTTTATTTTATTTTTTTTTTTAATGAATTTTATTTTTTTTCCAAATTTCTAAGAGCAAGTTCGTGCGACCCAGTCGTGCATTTTATTTCATTTTCATTCTCCGGGGAATGTGATAAAAACCAAAAGCGTTCCTAATACTGCGTGGAAATTTGATTTTTCGTTATTTGTTGGCATTCCGTTTGTGACTTGGTTTTACATATAGGTATCGTAGTGGCTTTTTAATACCCTAGTTTGATTTTTTTTTTAAATATTTTTAAAATAAGTTTTTAAATTTTAATCATTAGGACTTGATAACTATCTTTAATGAATAGTTATTAAAATTTGCTTCTTGCTACCGATTTTGTCGCCCCTAAAATTTATTTGTTTATTGCGCATTTTAAGAGACGTGACCTTTCAAAGCAAAAGTTACTTTATAAAGTAAAAAATGGTACAAATTAAAAGTTATTTGTATAGAAGACTAGCGTATTTCTACTTAAACCAAAATATTAAAGGACTTTCTTGTGTTGGTTGAAAGAGCGTTGTGTTGCCACTTTCAAAAAATTTTTGCAAAATAAAGTAGATTACAAAATTTTAGCAGTAGATTTTGGAGCGAACACAGAGTCAACTTTTTTCATTAATAACACCTGAAACTTACCTGAGAAGTTTTCTTACTATGTCTGGGGTGCTAGCCGCCCATGGATTCTTGCTGTAAAGGCCTTAAGTAAATTAAATCGCAATGTTGTAATGAAAATTGAACAACAAATAATAAATGTAAATTTTTTTCGAATCAAAAAAACTGAGTAAAACAAATAGAAAATCTACTGACATACAAAAAACTCCATAATCACCTTTAGGGTTTTTTTTTCATTTTTTTTTTCAAGTGACTTGTTAACCTTCTAAAACTTCTTTGATCGATCGGAAAATTTTTTGCAGTTATTTAAGTTCCAAATGGCACCCATCCTGGCTATGTATATCAAAAAATAAGACCACTTTTTTACTCCACCCTAGCGTACACATCATTTGGGACAGCAACATAAAATTTAATCAAAAAAAAAAAACATTACCTCAGAGGTCCCAATGAAATAAATTTTTATTTTTTAAAGAAAAATTACATAATATCTTGAGGCCTCAAACAATATTACTTGAATAATCTTAGCGACCAACAAATGATAGGTACATCAGGGTGTCTAAAAAAAATGAGAGCGTATACGTACATTTTTGTCCGTTCCCTAGATATCAAAGGGTCCCCAAAATTAAGTCTTGCCCCGGAGCGGAGGCCCCGACAACTCAACGTACGCCCCTGAGGAAAAGGAAGATATTATGTACATTAGTAAAACCATGGAAAATATGTTATTTGTCTCTTTTGATGAACAGTTAGTTTGTCATTTATCATTTATTACTCAAAATATATGTATACGCAAACGCTACACAGCGCTACACAACGCTTCACAACGCTACACAACGCGCCATAACGTGAAACAACGCGATACAAAGCGAACAACAAAGAAGCATTTATATAATTTAAATATAAGCCAAAAATAAAATTTTGAAAAAAAAAATGTTTTTTTTGAAAAATCAAATTTTTGAAAACGGGACATTGAATTTTTTTGAAATTTTGGTTTTAGATGTTGATTAGTGATTTATACAGAATGGCATACCAATTTTATTTTAAAACTTTTTTTCCAAAAAATTATTTATAAAAAATTAGTTTTTTAAAAAACGGCTCTAACGATTTTGAAAATTTTTTTTCTAAAAATGCATCTTAATATCTCAATCAAAACTGCATACTTGTTTTGGAGGGCAATTTAATTTCAGATTTTATTTTATTTTTTTTTTTTTAATGAATTTTATTTTTTTTCCAAATTTCTAAGAGCAAGTTCGTGCGACCCAGTCGTGCATTTTATTTCATTTTCATTCTCCGGGGAATGTGATAAAAACCAAAAGCGTTCCTAATACTGCGTGGAAATTTGATTTTTCGTTATTTGTTGGCATTCCGTTTGTGACTTGGTTTTACATATAGGTATCGTAGTGGCTTTTTAATACCCTAGTTTGATTTTTTTTTTAAATATTTTTAAAATAAGTTTTTAAATTTTAATCATTAGGACTTGATAACTATCTTTAATGAATAGTTATTAAAATTTGCTTCTTGCTACCGATTTTGTCGCCCCTAAAATTTATTTGTTTATTGCGCATTTTAAGAGACGTGACCTTTCAAAGCAAAAGTTACTTTATAAAGTAAAAAATGGTACAAATTAAAAGTTATTTGTATAGAAGACTAGCGTATTTCTACTTAAACCAAAATATTAAAGGACTTTCTTGTGTTGGTTGAAAGAGCGTTGTGTTGCCACTTTCAAAAAATTTTTGCAAAATAAAGTAGATTACAAAATTTTAGCAGTAGATTTTGGAGCGAACACAGAGTCAACTTTTTTCATTAATAACACCTGAAACTTACCTGAGAAGTTTTCTTACTATGTCTGGGGTGCTAGCCGCCCATGGATTCTTGCTGTAAAGGCCTTAAGTAAATTAAATCGCAATGTTGTAATGAAAATTGAACAACAAATAATAAATGTAAATTTTTTTCGAATCAAAAAAACTGAGTAAAACAAATAGAAAATCTACTGACATACAAAAAACTCCATAATCACCTTTAGGGTTTTTTTTTCATTTTTTTTTTCAAGTGACTTGTTAACCTTCTAAAACTTCTTTGATCGATCGGAAAATTTTTTGCAGTTATTTAAGTTCCAAATGGCACCCATCCTGGCTATGTATATCAAAAAATAAGACCACTTTTTTACTCCACCCTAGCGTACACATCATTTGGGACAGCAACATAAAATTTAATCAAAAAAAAAAAACATTACCTCAGAGGTCCCAATGAAATAAATTTTTATTTTTTAAAGAAAAATTACATAATATCTTGAGGCCTCAAACAATATTACTTGAATAATCTTAGCGACCAACAAATGATAGGTACATCAGGGTGTCTAAAAAAAATGAGAGCGTATACGTACATTTTTGTCCGTTCCCTAGATATCAAAGGGTCCCCAAAATTAAGTCTTGCCCCGGAGCGGAGGCCCCGACAACTCAACGTACGCCCCTGAGGAAAAGGAAGATATTATGTACATTAGTAAAACCATGGAAAATATGTTATTTGTCTCTTTTGATGAACAGTTAGTTTGTCATTTATCATTTATTACTCAAAATATATGTATACGCAAACGCTACACAGCGCTACACAACGCTTCACAACGCTACACAACGCGCCATAACGTGAAACAACGCGATACAAAGCGAACAACAAAATTAAAACACCACACCTAGGAACGGAGGACTACTAGACAAAAATAAAAACATAATTAAATTAAACATTTAAATATTTCTCTGGGGGGAGGGGTCATATTTTCCTATAAAAAGGGCAACACCACACACAAATTATTCAGTCTGTCCGTGGTCGTCGACCAGTGCACATCGGTAAGCAGCTCTTGGGGATCGGTGAGCGATCGCATGTCTCATGAGACACGTAGCATGTTGCATATTTCATGTTGCAAGTTGCATGTAACATGTTGCATGTTGAATGTTGCATGTTACATGTTATATGTTACATGTTGCATGTTGTATGTTTCATGACGCAAGTTGCGTGACACGACGCGACACAACGCGACACGACGCGACACGACGCCACACAACGCGACACGACGCGACACAACGCGACACAATGCGACACGACGCGACACAACGCGACACAACGCGACACGACGCGACACAACCCGACACAACGCGACACGACGCGACACGACGCGACACTACGCGACACAACGCGACACAACGCGACACGACGCGACACAACGCGACACGACGCGACACTACGCGACACGACGCGACACAACGCGACACAACGCGACACAAAGCGACATTACGCGACACGACGCGACACAACGCGACACAACGCGACACAAAGCGACATTACGCAACACGACGCGACACGACGGGACACAACGCGACACGACACGACGCGACAAGACACAACGCGACACTACGCGACACAACGCGACACGACGCGACACGACGCGACACAACGCGATACAACGCGACACAACGCAACACGACGCGACACAAAGCGACACTACGCGACACAACGCGACACAACGCGATACAACGCGACACAACGCGACACAACGCGACACGACGCGACACAACGCGACACTACGCGACACAACGCGACACAACGCGATACAACGCGACACAACGCGACACAAAGCGACACAAAGCGACACGACGCGACACGACGCGACACGACGCGACACGACGCGACACGACGCGACACGACGCAACACAACGCGACACAACAGTTTGTTTGTCATTTATCATTTATTACTCAAAATATATGTATGCGTACATAATAATATAGGATTTAATGACATCTTCTTTCAAAATTAAGAGGTCTGCCGGATCGAGCTTGGCATTTTACTCAAAACGCGACACGACGCGACACAACGCGACACAACGCGACACAAAGCGACACGACGCGACACAACGCGACACAACGCGACACAAAGCGACACTACGCGACACAACGCGACACAACGCGATACAACGCGACACAACGCGACACAACGCAACACGACGCGACACAACGCGACACAACGCGACACAACGCGACACGACGGGACACAACGCGACACGACGCGACAAGACACAACGCGACACTACGCGACACAACGCGACACGACGCTACACGACGCGACACAACGCGACACAAAGCGACACAAAGCGACACGACGCGACACGACGCGACACGACGCAACACAACGCGACACAACAGTTTGTTTGTCATTTATCATTTATTACTCAAAATATATGTATGCGTACATAATAATATAGGATTTAATGACATCTTCTTTCAAAATTAAGAGGTCTGCCGGATCGAGCTTGGCATTTTACCCTCAAGCCTGTGGGAACCTTAGAAGTGAAAAACGCTCCTAACAGGCTGCACGACCAATTTCTGACTTAAAAGACCTCTGGTTTTCAAAAGTAGACATTATTAGCTTTAATTTGAGATTAAATTTGCCTTTTAACTCCATAAGTTCAAAGGGACGCAGCGTACTATATGAGACTTTTTCCTGAATTATTCGTAGGTTTGCGCATATACATACTTTGGGTCGTAAGAATCTACCATTTGTATTAAAATGCTAATGACTTTTATTTTTTATTTTATTGTGAAATAATTCCTTAACTCGTCGACCAACAAATTAAAAAAACAAGACTTTATGAAACTTCCATCGCTTCTAACCTTAAAACCAGCTCTGTTATGAAACTGACAACCTTTGACCCGGAAAACGTATGAATTTGAGAAGAAGATGGCATTACATTTAATTTAACACCAATATCGTCTTTAAGCTCTACCTATGAGATACACCATGCACTTTATTAAGCCAACAGGTCCTAATGTAGACGGGAAGACCTGTGGTTTTCGTAACTACTAATAGCCCTCTTTCACTTCAAATTTGAAATTTTCTTTAGCTCGATGAGTTAAGCGTTTCTGCAGTCGCCTAACAAAATCTTGAGTGAATTTTGAGCAATTTGATTTAAGGCGCATTTTTAGAAAAAAATATCAAAACCGTTAGAAATCGTTATAAACATTTTTCGCAAAAAAACTATTTTAAGTGAAATTGTTATGAAATTTTGCAGAAATTATTTATCTACATTCCAAATTTCAGAAAAAAATTAATTAAAAATTTTCTAAAATTTGACTATTACAAAAAAAAAATCAAACATAAAATCGTAAATAATTTTTGAGTAAATTCTAGGTACTTTTCTAAAATTGGTATAATATAATATACATTAGGGTGGTCCTTATTTTACTCTTTTGCGAAAATTGAGTGCGACGCCCCCTAAATTGGTTCCAAATCAGGAAAAAAACATACCCTATTTTTTTCAAATTTTTACCTCTGACCCTTGCTGGCCCTATTTTGATAAGAAGTTACTATAGCAGGAGCGATATTCTGTGTCCAGTGTAGGGTAAATTGCAAATATTTGATATAAACTTCTTAATGAAATAGGGTCAGGAAAGGGCATTAGGGCATTTTTTTCCTGATTTGGAAACATTCTAGGGGGCGTCTCCAATTTTTTTTTTCCTAAGGACCACCCTAATATACATGGTATTAGATATTTATTTTATAATGAAAAAAGTCTTGTTTTCGCCAGTTTGTTCTCGGTTTCTTTTTTAGAATATAAAAATATCAATTGAATCACCAATTGGAAAAAGGGAATAAATCCATCTCATCTTATTGTTGGCAAAACGCAAATAACTGCATAACTTCTTTATTTGACGGTTCTAAAAATGTGGTTAGGCTAGTCTCACGTTAGTCATAAAATTTGAAAATTGTCACTTTACAAACAACCTGTAATATCGCTGAGTGTCATTGCTATATTGACATACAACATTAAAATTTATCAGTAGGAAGAAGGAAATAAAGTCGGGATTTGTTTCTTTCTTTAAACTATTGTTTTTAAAATCACTTGTTTATGATTTCTATTAAAAAAAGAGACCGGAAAAAAACAAGGGCGGCAAGGAACTAGATGCAGGAAGATATATATAGTCCATTGGAATGTTACAAAAATTTGACAGAACCTTGCATTTTGGGTAGGACAAGATTTGTTTGTTTTGATCTGTAGGGGAGGTTAATGTGAGTATACAATCCAGTTTTCGGGGTTGAAAGCCCCCCATTTGGCCGCCATCTTGGAAAAAGGGGTGTTAACTGTTTTTTATCGATATGCAACATGCGAACCGTAAGTACCTTGGAAAAAGGTAACAATTTATTTTCGTACTTTTATATGTAGTCGAGTCAAATTAGACATAAAATTTTGTAAAATCTCGGAATCCAGGGAAAGTCGATGCATCTGAAAAACGAGTATAGGGCTGCATTATAAAAGGGTTAAATAAGAAAGTTAAAAAAAAAAATTTCACCGCTCTCGATTGCAACAGTTTTTATGGACCGTTAACTGTCATTCCGTATGCAAGCGTCAATCGGAATTGCTGTCTCATTTTAGATTTGGATCAAACTTTGTAGGGATGTTCTCTAGGACTGTAAGGCAGCAAATCCATGATGATTTAATTTAATTTAAGTTGCTTGGTTTCCCCGCTACCCGCATTCGAACTTTTTCAGAAGGTCATTTTTATGTTATTATAGCTTTGCGTCTACTAAAGATATCTTTTTGTTTGAAACGCCATTTTAAAGCTTAAGAGTAGTAATTTTTGAATATATATTAAAAAATTACTTAATAATTATCCCTGAATAAAAAATAATTTTTGAAAAACTGGTAATTTTGCTGATTTTTCATGGTTTTTGACTGGCTCCAGAACCTTGGCTATTATATCTAGGAAGCTTATACTTACCAAATATTAAATATAGATATTTTTCAACAAAATAAATCTAAAATGAACTCGATGGCTGTACTCCTTATGCAAAAATTTTAAGTTCAAAGTTTTGAGTTTTTTGAAAAAATATTTTTTTATACTATGATTTTTTACGATTTGACTAAAGATAGAAACATGAAACTAACAGTGTGTTAAGTTGAAACTTTTAACTTTAAGTCCTCTAAATAAAATTGTGTTATTTTCATATCTTCTTAGTGTACCAATTGTTTGAAAATTCGCAAAAATGCTAAAAAGCCAAAAAAACCCCTAGTTAAGGCTATGATTGCACTATGTTTGACATAAGATAGAAGCATGAAATTAATAGTATATTTAGTTCGTACTCTTAGCTTAACACACTGTAAGTTTCATGTTTCTATCTTTAGTCAAATCGTAAAAAATCATAGTATAAAAAAATATTTTTTCAAAAAACTCAAAACTTTGAACTTAAAATTTTTGCATAAGGAGTACAGCCATCGAGTTCATTTTAGTTTTATTTTGTTGAAAAATATCTATATTTAATATTTGGTAAGTATAAGCTTCCTAGATATAATAGCCAAGGTTCTGGAGCCAGTCAAAAACCATGAAAAATCAGCAAAATTACCAGTTTTTCAAAAATTATTTTTAATTCAGGGATAATTATTACGTAATTTTTTAATATATATTCAAAAATTACTACTCTTAAGCTTTAAAATGGCGTTTCAAACAAAAAGATATCTTTAGTAGACGCAAAGCTATAATAACATAAAAATGACCTTCTGAAAAAGTTCGAATGCGGGTAGCGGGGAAACCAAGCAACTTAAAATTAAATCATCATGGATTTGCTGCCTTAAGGCTTAACTACATACACCACTTTTTGAAAAAGTACAAAAGTGAAAATATTTTTTTTCTCGCTAGCGCAATTGTTTTGTGAAAAAGAGTATACAAATTGTTTTTTAGACCAAAAAATAAGCTTTCTGCATCATTAGTTTTAATTTTAAAGCCCGAAAAACTACACAAAAATGCATTTGAAAATTTTCACTTTTGTACTTTTTCACTTTTTGAGCCAATGTAGTTATACCTTTACAGTCCTAGAGAACATCCCTACAAAGTTTGATCCAAATCTAAAATGAGACAGCAATTCCGATTGACGCTTGCATACGGAATGACAGTTAACGGTCCATAAAAACTGTTGCAATCGAGAGCGGTAAAATTTTTTTTTTTTAACTTTCTTATTTGACCCTTTTATAATGCAGCCCTATACTCGTTTTTCAGATGCATCGACTTTCCCTGGATTCCGAGGTATAAAGCTAATTTGACTCCACTAATGTTTATTTTATTTTTTTTTACTTCAATACAGAGTGATTCAAAAAGATATGTAGGTTGGGTTGAAACAAGGGGTCCATTCCGTACCGTTTAGTCAGGAGAGCAATTTTCTAAAAAAAATGTCTTACTTTTGAAAAAAAAATTACTAAAAATCAACGATTACACCCATTTTAACGTGTTATTTTTTTTTGTAAAGCCGAAACCTTTTCTTTTATATTAATTTTAATTAAACCTGTTTTATAGAATAGCTTTTGAAAAAAATAATTTTCAAAATACGAAAAAAATATTTTGAACTAATTTTTTTCAAAATCTTATATAATTAAGCACTAATTAAGTTTTCCAAATTCAATGCTGTAATGTGTTTTCAAACAAAAACAGAAAACCGTATGCAAAAGAGTCTTGTCGTTTTCGAGAAATTAAAAAGAAAACAAAACTACTTTTTTTCTAATAACCCCATTATTTATTTTATTTAATTAACGGACTTACCGCGATTTTATTTTTATTCAAATTAATTGAAAATTTATTCCCGACGTTTCGACTAGATTCCACTTGTCGTGGTCAGGGGTAGACTGATGGCTTGTGGGTGGTTGTTGTTTTTTCTTTTTCTTCATTCTCTTCTACGCAAATTGTACCGGTGTGTTGACTGTGGTGGCAATTGCATTTGAGATGTTGATTGTTGTTGTAATTGATCTGTTATTGTTTGTTGTGCTGTTAATTGTTGTTGTGCGTTTATGTAAGCTTGAGAGCAGACAAAACTTACAGCATCAGCTTGTTCTATTGTTTGATTTTTGTTTTTGTTTTGTTTTAATTTATGTAGCAGAGGATCCCATGCACCAGAAAGATTGAAACTTTGGTCACGGTTGAAATTTGTGTGCAATTTTATTTCAATCGCTTCTCGTACTAATCTTGGAACATAGAATCTCTCCGTGGCAATAGATTTAGCTTTATCAAATCTGATGAAATGATCATTATTATAAGCTAAATGCTCACATATTGCCGATTTTGTGACTTGGTTATTTTGTATGGCTTTAATGTGTTCATTCAATCTGGTTTTTATGCTTCGTTTTGTTTCACCAATATAAAATGAACCACAACTACAGGGTACAGAATATACTCCTGGATTCTGTAGGAGAATTTTATCTTTTGGCGACCGTGGCTTTTTAATACCCTAGTTTGATTTTTTTTTTAAATATTTTTAAAATAAGTTTTTAAATTTTAATCATTAGGACTTGATAACTATCTTTAATGAATAGTTATTAAAATTTGCTTCTTGCTACCGATTTTGTCGCCCCTAAAATTTATTTGTTTATTGCGCATTTTAAGAGACGTGACCTTTCAAAGCAAAAGTTACTTTATAAAGTAAAAAATGGTACAAATTAAAAGTTATTTGTATAGAAGACTAGCGTATTTCTACTTAAACCAAAATATTAAAGGACTTTCTTGTGTTGGTTGAAAGAGCGTTGTGTTGCCACTTTCAAAAAATTTTTGCAAAATAAAGTAGATTACAAAATTTTAGCAGTAGATTTTGGAGCGAACACAGAGTCAACTTTTTTCATTAATAACACCTGAAACTTACCTGAGAAGTTTTCTTACTATGTCTGGGGTGCTAGCCGCCCATGGATTCTTGCTGTAAAGGCCTTAAGTAAATTAAATCGCAATGTTGTAATGAAAATTGAACAACAAATAATAAATGTAAATTTTTTTCGAATCAAAAAAACTGAGTAAAACAAATAGAAAATCTACTGACATACAAAAAACTCCATAATCACCTTTAGGGTTTTTTTTTCATTTTTTTTTTCAAGTGACTTGTTAACCTTCTAAAACTTCTTTGATCGATCGGAAAATTTTTTGCAGTTATTTAAGTTCCAAATGGCACCCATCCTGGCTATGTATATCAAAAAATAAGACCACTTTTTTACTCCACCCTAGCGTACACATCATTTGGGACAGCAACATAAAATTTAATCAAAAAAAAAAACATTACCTCAGAGGTCCCAATGAAATAAATTTTTATTTTTTAAAGAAAAATTACATAATATCTTGAGGCCTCAAACAATATTACTTGAATAATCTTAGCGACCAACAAATGATAGGTACATCAGGGTGTCTAAAAAAAATGAGAGCGTATACGTACATTTTTGTCCGTTCCCTAGATATCAAAGGGTCCCCAAAATTAAGTCTTGCCCTGGAGCGGAGGCCCCGACAACTCAACGTACGCCCCTGAGGAAAAGGAAGATATTATGTACATTAGTAAAACCATGGAAAATATGTTATTTGTCTCTTTTGATGAACAGTTTGTTTGTCATTTATCATTTATTACTCAAAATATATGTATACGCAAACGCTACACAGCGCTACACAACGCTTCACAACGCTACACAACGCGCCATAACGTGAAACAACGCGATACAAAGCGAACAACAAAATTAAAACACCACACCTAGGAACGGAGGACTACTAGACAAAAATAAAAACATAATTAAATTAAACATTTAAATATTTCTCTGGGGGGAGGGGTCATATTTTCCTATAAAAAGGGCAACACCACACACAAATTATTCAGTCTGTCCGTGGTCGTCGACCAGTGCACATCGGTAAGCAGCTCTTGGGGATCGGTGAGCGATCGCATGTCTCATGAGACACGTAGCATGTTGCATATTTCATGTTGCAAGTTGCATGTAACATGTTGCATGTTGAATGTTGCATGTTACATGTTATATGTTACATGTTGCATGTTGTATGTTTCATGACGCAAGTTGCGTGACACGACGCGACACAACGCGACACGACGCGACACGACGCCACACAACGCGAACGACGCGACACAACGCGACACAATGCGACACGACGCGACACAACGCGACACAACGCGACACGACGCGACACAACCCGACACAACGCGACACGACGCGACACGACGCGACACAACGCGACACAACGCGACACGACGCGACACAACGCGACACAAAGCGACACTACGCGACACGACGCGACACAACGCGACACAACGCGACACAAAGCGACATTACGCGACACGACGCGACACAACGCGACACAACGCGACACAAAGCGACATTACGCGACACGACGCGACACAACGCGACACAAAGCGACACAAAGCGACACGACGCGACACAACGCGACACAACGCGACATGACGCGACACAACGCGACACAAAGCGACACAAAGCGACACGACGCGACACAACGCGACACAAAGCGACACTACGCGACACAACGCGACACAAAGCGACACAAAGCGACACGACGCGACACAACGCGACACGACGCGACACAACGCGACACAAAGCGACACTACGCGACACAACGCGACACAACGCGACACAACGCGACACAACGCGACACGACGCGACACAACGCGACACAAAGCGACACAAAGCGACACGACGCGACACAACGCGACACGACGCGACACAACGCGACACAACGCGACACAACGCGACACGACGCGACACAACGCGACACAACGCGACACGACGGGACACAACGCGACACGACACGACGCGACAAGACACAACGCGACACTACGCGACACAACGCGACACGACGCTACACGACGCGACACAACGCGACACAAAGCGACACAAAGCGACACGACGCGACACGACGCAACACAACGCGACACAACAGTTTGTTTGTCATTTATCATTTATTACTCAAAATATATGTATGCGTACATAGAGCCAGAACTATAATTAGCGGATGGAGTCGGATGCTAATGTCAATTGACCGTAGCTTCCGACTCTATCCGCCAATTATAGTTCTGGCTCTATGTACGCATACATATATTTTGAGTAATAAATGATAAATGACAAACAAACTGTTCATCAAAAGAGACAAATAACATATTTTCCATGGTTTTACTAATGAACATAATATCTTTCTACTCCTCAGGGGCGTACGTTGAGTTGTCGGGGCCTCCGCTCCGGGGCAAGACTTAATTTTGGGGACCCTTTGATATCTAGGGAACGGAGAAAAATGTACGTATACGGTCTCATTTTTTTTAGACACCCTGATGTACCTATCATTTGTTGGTCGCTAAGATTATTCAAGTAATATTGTTTGAGACCTCAAGATATTATGTTATTTTTCTTTAAGAAATAAAAATGTATTTCATTGAGACCCCTAAGGTAATATTTTTTTCAGATTAAATTTTATGTTGCTGCCCCAATGATGTGTACGCTAGGGTGGAGTAAAAAAAGTGGTCCTATTTTTTGATATACATAGCCAGGATGGGTGCCATTTGGAACTTAAATAACTGCAAAAAAATTTCCGATCGATCGAAGAAGTTTTAAAGGGTTCACAAGTCACTTGAAAAAAAAAGGAAAAAACCCTAAAGTAACGACAAAATGAGTACCCGCATGTATACGTTACTTTTGATTCTAGTAGCCGCATCAATAATATCGTTACTCGTTACTTTCGTATGTTTCGCATTTTTCGTATATTTCGTATGTTTCCTCTGTTTCGCATGTTACTTTCGTTACTTTCGCATGCTTCGTGTGTTTCGTACATTTCGTATATATTTAATTAATGTTTTTAAAATTTTTGCCATTAAACGTGTAAAAAGCAATTTTGGAAAAAGTCTGAAAAAATGACTTTTTTTTACCAAGCTAAATCTCTAAAATTATAACAATTAAAAATCTGAAAAATTTTCACATGATAGCTACACTTATTAAATTTGAGTTTGTAAAGTTTTAAATTTTTTGAACGAATGGTTTGGCTGGAATTTAAAATTGATCGAACAAGGTCCAAGAAACCCCAAGTTATTCCCATAAGAAACTTCAACCGCTTGGCGGCACGGGTTAGAATTAAGTTAGAGACTTGAAACTTGGAAAATATTTTTTTTAGTTTATTTCCAACCATATAAGATCCTAGGAGCATAGAAATTCTTATTATTTTAAAATAATGAACACCCTATTGTGCACCTTGCAATTCACATCATGAAAAGCCACATTTTCTATTTGAGAAAAAATAGCATAGATTCCGCAGTTTTGATCAAATTCAATAAAAAATACGCCAATTTGTGCCTAAATGTATATTCTTTCAGAATATAACCTTACTTTATTTTTTTGTTTGTTTTATTTTGCAAAAAAAATTGGGTAAAGTTGAAAAAATTGGGAAAAAAAATCACTTTTTCAAGATTTGTGGGATAAAAACCTACACTTAATTTGTTTAAACAATAGACTTATATACATCATTCAAAAGGTCTGGAAATCCTCTTTCCAAAAACATATAACATATTGAGAGTTGTTAGAAAAATGACTTGATAGATTACATCGTATGGTCTGTAAAAATGGTTTTTTGTAAATAAAAAAAATGATGGCGGGTTCCAAAAATATAACAAAAATATTTTTATGCATTATTCGACCATACGAACAACCTTCACTATGTTATTTCTCGGGTGTATTTTCAGTGTCGCACCGTGTAATTGGAAAAAGGGAATAAATCCATCTCATCTTATTATTGGCAAAACGCAAATAACTGCATAACTTCTTTATTTGACGGTTCTAAGAATGTGGTTAGGCTAGTCTCACGTTAGTCTTAAAATTTGAAAATTGACACTTTTCAAACAACCTGTAATATCGCTGAGTGCTATATTGACATACAACATTAAAATTTATCAGTAGGAAGAAGGAAATTGTTTCTTTCTCTAAACTATTGTTTTTTAAAATCACTTGCTTATGATTTCCATTAAAAAAAAAGAGGCCGGAGGGTGATTCAGGAGTAATGTGCCAAAAAGCTAGAGCGTGTAGGTTAGGTCGAGACAAGAAAAAAATCGTATGGGGCGGCGAGCACCCCAGACATAAAAAGAAAAATTCTCAGGTAAGTTTTCAGGTGTTATCAATGAAAAAAGTTGATCAACTCAGGGTGAATCCAATACTCTATCACTTTATTGCATCCTTATTTAAGTCTGAATGTTTAAAAAATAATTGGCTAGTGGTTAATGTTTCGTAAATTAATTTATCAACAAGTCCAGCCACGTAAAAACAGAAAATAAAGAGGTTTTTTTTAGAAAAAAGAATTTTTGGGTTTTTGTTAATTTCTCGAAACTGACAAGATATTTCTTTGGCGCCGGGTACAAAGGTGTTAAGTCAGAAAAGGTGATTTTGAGAAAAGTGAAATTGAAGTTTCAATTTTTGTTTGTAAATCTGAATACGATTATTTTGAAAAAGTAATGATGCAGAAACATCATTTATAAGATCTTTTCTAATATCCATATGCTGTTAAGCAAAAAATGAGCGTTCTTAAAAAAAAATTGTGTTGACTTAACACTTTAGAGCCATTTAGTCTTCAAAAATAAACTTGGTCCAAGGGTGTTATGTCAAGAAAAATCTTTGTTTACATTGATAACAAAGTTTAATTTATAAAAGAAGGTTGGAAATATCAATGTGATTAATTACCAAATGTGAGAATTCTGTTTGAAATAATATAATACCATAGAAAAATAGTTTTTCGTTTTCTGTCTTCTTCTTGACTTAACGCCCTAGGATCAAATTTTTCATTTAAAAATTAAAAATAAACGCAAAAATAAAGGAGTTAAGTCAACTTACGCCCTTAGTACCACACAATTTAAAAAAATTTTGACTTAAACCCTTTGTACCACATCATTTCTAATGGAAGGAGATACACTAGAGCTATGGCGATAGGACCAAACGAAATAGAAAAAAAAAACTGACTAAAGTCCAATAAAAATCCGAAAATCGATTTTTTTGGCTTAACCCCTTTGTACCCGGCAGCAAAGATTTTTGAATCTGGTTTTCTGTTCTTGTTTTAAAATAAATAAGAGCATCGAATTTTAAAAACTAAATTAGTCTTAATTACATAAAATTTTGAAAAGAATTAGTTTGAAATTTTTTTTCCCAATTTTTTTTTCAAAATTTTGATTTTAAAAATTAATTCTTCAAAAACTGTTCCATTTTATGGCTTTGTTTAAAATTTTTGTAAGAGAATAGGGTTTTGGCTTTACAAAAAGGTATAGCACGTATTGATTTTGATTTCTAATAATTTTTTTCCAAAATAAGTCAATTTTGTTTTTTAAATTGCCCCTCCCCGCTAAACGAGGGGGAATAGACCCCCCTCCCATAAGATTTTTTTCTTGTCTCGACCTAACCTACACGCTCTAGCTTTTTGGCACATTACTCCTGAATCACTCTGTATAAAAAAGTTGTGCGACTATTCTACGTTTGTTTTTATTCATCATCTAGTTGGAAGTTTTTCAATGAAGTTATAATGACTAATGGGAATTTTTTTTGTTGATGTTTGATTTCCTCTGTTAGATATACTTATCAATAATTTAATATTTGTTTTTTAAGAAATAATTAATAAATACATAAATTATTCACATTTTTCTTTGAGCAAAATTGTTGATTTAAAACGGGTGGATTGTGAATCCCTCCGTATTTTAAAACATCAATGATTCCGCAAAACGTGTTCGAATACGGGATTTCGAAAAGCGAAAAATTCCACTTAATAAGATTGTCCTTTTTAATCATTTTTCAGGAGATCAACAAATTGGCGGCGGAAAACAGGGGTCGAAACACCGCACACGATTACGATCATACGTTAACGTTTTGACTATTGCTCTCTCTATTTAATCTACAGAAAAAGAAAGGGACACATAGCAACCATACGTTAACGAACGTATGCCGTAGTTCGACCCCAGAAAAGTTCTAAGTCCTAATTTTAAATTGGTACAAAGTGTAAACAGTATATATTAATTGCGAGCCATAGCGAGAAAACAATTTTTTTACAGGAAATAAAGTTGGCCCATTCTTAAGCTCTATACAAAAAATTATTTTATCCAATTTTAAATACCTTTACAAAATTGAAAAATAGAAAAAAGAGAAAAAAGTTTTTATCACTGAGATTTTGTAAGAAAAAATGTATGGGTAAGGCGAGGAGGAGGTTCCATCAAACTCAAATTTCTCCCTTCCTTTAAATTTGATTGAAACGATTACGTCCTATATTTAAGACTGGGTTCCCTTTTTCAGCAAAGTCAAATCTCATGTAAAAGCATTTGTGTGTATTAGTGAATGTGTTTCGCTCTCTCGCCATCGAATTCTCTGGTTTTTTACTCTCAGGATGTTGGTTATGGTCATAAACAAAAAATACCAAGACTGGAAACTCGGCGGTCAACTGACATTTGCCTACAAGCTGCGAGGTGTGGTGAATGTCGTGAACTTATCGTTGTGTTCGTGTCCGATGTGTGGTGAATGTCGTGAATCTATAAATGTGTGCGTGTTAACGTCATTTACCAACGTGGTGGCTTTCACATATATTCACAAACAACACTGTACACAAAAGGGTTTTGGGGGGAAAGACGTACGAAAGTTTCCAGTCTTGGTATTTTTTGTTTATGGTTATGGTTTTCATTCATTGTCTCTTTGTGAGATCGCCATCGCACTCACGCGTGCGGGGTGACATGCAAATGGATGTAGGTATACTTCATAGATCTTTAGTAATTTTTGAAAAAAAATTACTAAAAATCAACGATTACACCCATTTTAACGTGTTATTTTTTTTTGTAAAGCCGAAACCTTTTCTTTTATATTAATTATAATTAAACCTGTTTTATGGAATAGCTTTTGAAAAAAATAATTTTCAAAATACGAAAAAAATATTTTGAACTAATTTTTTTCAAAATTTTATATAATTAAGCACTAATTAAGGTTTCAAAATTCAATGCTGTAATGTGTTTTCAAACAAAAACAGAAAACCGTATGCAAAAGAGTCTTGTCGTTTTCGAGAAATTAAAAAGAAAACAAAACTACTTTTTTTCTAATAACCCCATTATTGTTTGTTTTTACTTTAAAAAAGTATTTCGTGGTTCTACATACCACCAATGATTTTTTTACGATGTTCGCATTTGCTAGTAATAATAACATATTTCTCCATTGAACAAAAATGGAAGGTGTCAAATTAGCCTTTGGACTTGACTAATTCAGCTTTAATAAACAGTGATAACCTTTGGAGAATGAGCCTCTTCTCTGATAAAAACCAAAAGCGTTCCTAATACTGCGTGGAAATTTGATTTTTCGTTATTTGTTGGCATTCCGTTTGTGACTTGGTTTTACATATAGGTATCGTAGTGGCTTTTTAATACCCTAGTTTGATTTTTTTTTTTTTAAATATTTTTTAAAATAAGTTTTTAAATTTTAATCATTAGGACTTGATAACTATCTTTAATGAATAGTTATTTAAATTTGCTTCTTGCTACCGATTTTGCCGCCCCTAAAATTTATTTGTTTATTGCGCATTTTAAGAGACGTGACCTTTCAAAGCAAAAGTTACTTTATAAAGTAAAAAATGGTACAAATTAAAAGTTATTTGTATAGAAGACTAGCGTATTTCTACTTAAACCAAAATATTAAAGGACTTTCTTGTGTTGGTTGAAAGAGCGTTGTGTTGCCACTTTCAAAAAATTTTTGCAAAATAAAGTAGATTACAAAATTTTAGCAGTAGATTTTGGAGCGAACACAGAGTCAACTTTTTTCATTAATAACACCTGACACTTACCTGAGAAGTTTTCTTACTATGTCTGGGGTGCTAGCCGCTCATGGATTCTTGCTGTAAAGGCCTTAAGTAAATTAAATCGCAATGTTGTAATGAAAATTGAACAACAAATAATAAATGTAAATTTTTTTCGAATCAAAAAAACTGAGTAAAACAAATAGAAAATCTACTGACATACAAAAAACTCCATAATCACCTTTAGGGTTTTTTTCATTTTTTTTGTTCAAGTAACTTGTTAACCTTCTAAAACTTCTTTGATCGATCGGAAAATTTTTTGCAGTTATTTAAGTTCCAAATGGCACCCATCCTGGCTATGTATATCAAAAAATAAGACCACTTTTTTACTCCACCCTAGCGTACACATCATTTGGGACAGCAACATAAAATTTAATCAAAAAAAAAACATTACCTCAGAGGTCCCAATGAAATAAATTTTTATTTTTTAAAGAAAAATTACATAATATCTTGAGGCCTCAAACAATATTACTTATTGAATAATCTTAGCGACCAACAAATGATAGGTACATCAGGGTGTCTAAAAAAAATGAGAGCGTATACGTACATTTTTGTCCGTTCCCTAGATATCAAAGGGTCCCCAAAATTAAGTCTTGCCCCGGAGCGGAGGCCCCGACAACTCAACGTACGCCCCTGAGGAAAAGGAAGATATTATGTACATTAGTAAAACCATGGAAAATATGTTATTTGTCTCTTTTGATGAACAGTTTGTTTGTCATTTATCATTTATTACTCAAAATATATGTATACGCAAACTATACACAGCGCTACACAACGCTTCACAACGCTACACAACACTACACAACGCGCCATAACGTGAAACAACGCGATACAAAGCGAACAACAAAATTAAAACACCACATTTAAACATTTAAATATTTCTCTGGGGGGAGGGGTCATATTTTCCTATAAAAAGGGCCACACACACACAAAAAGTCACACACAAATTATTCAGTCTGTCCGTGGTCGTCGACCAGTGCACATCGGTAAGCAGCTCCTGGGGATCGGTGAGTGATCGCATGTCTCATGAGACACGTAGCATGTTGCATATTTCATGTTGAAAGTTGCATGTAACATGTTGCATTTTGCATTTTGCATGTTGAATGTTGCATGTTACATGTTATATGTTACATGTTGCATGTTGTATGTTTCATGACGCATGTTGCGTGACACGACGCGACACGACGCGGCACGACGCGACACGACGCGGCACGACGCGACACGACGCGACACAACGCGACACGATGCGACACAACGCGACACAATGCGACACGACACAACGTGACACGACGCGACACGACGCGACACAACGCGACACAACGCGACACAACGCGACATTACGCGACACAAAGCGACACTACGCGACACAACGCGACACAACGCGACACAACGCGACACGACGCGACACAACACGACACAACGCGACACAAAGCGACACTACGCGACACGACGCGACACAACGCGACACAACGCGACACGACGCGACACAACGCGACACGACGCGACGCGGCACGACGCGACACGACGCGACACGACGCGACACAACGCGACACGACGCGACACAACGCGACACAATGCGACACGACGCGACACAACGCGACACGACGCGACACAACGCGACACAAAGCGACACTACGCGACACAACGCGACACAACGCGACACGACGCGACACAACGCGACGAGACATGCGATCACTCCCGACGAGACACAACGCGACACAAAGCGACACTACGCGACACAACGCGACACAACGCGACACAAAGCGACACTACGCGACACGACGCGACACAACGCGACACAACGCGACACAAAGCGACACAAAGCGACACGACGCGACACAACGCGACACAAAGCGACACAACGCGACACGACGCGACACAACGCGACACAAAGCGACACAACGCGACACGACGCGACACAACGCGACACAAAGCGACACAAAGCGACACAAAGCGACACTACGCGACACAACGCGACACAAAGCGACACAAAGCGACACGACGCGACACAACGCGACACGACGCGACACAACGCGACACGACGCGACACAAAGCGACACAACGCGACACAACGCGACACAAAGCGACACTACGCGACACAACGCGACACAACGCGACACGACGCGACACAACGCGACACAAAGCGACACAAAGCGACACGACGCGACACAACGCGACACGCCGCGACACAACGCGACACGACGCGACACAACGCGACACAAAGCGACACAAAGCGACACGACGCGACACAACGCGACACAACGCGACACGACGCGACACAACGCGATACAACGCGACACAACGCAACACGACGCGACACAAAGCGACACTACGCGACACAACGCGACACAACGCGATACAACGCGACACAACGCGACACAACGCGACACGACGCGACACAACGCGACACAACGCGACACGACGGGACACAACGCGACACGACACGACGCGACAAGACACAACGCGACACTACGCGACACAACGCGACACGACGCTACACGACGCGACACAACGCGACGCGACGCGACACAACGCGACACGACGCGACACGACGCGACACGACGCAACACAACGCGACACAACAGTTTGTTTGTCATTTATCATTTATTACTCAAAATATATGTATGCGTACATAGAGCCAGAACTATAATTAGCGGATGGAGTCGGATGCTAATGTCAATTGACCGTAGCTTCCGACTCTATCCGCCAATTATAGTTCTGGCTCTATGTACGCATACATATATTTTGAGTAATAAATGATAAATGACAAACAAACTGTTCATCAAAAGAGACAAATAACATATTTTCCATGGTTTTACTAATGAACATAATATCTTCCTACTCCTCAGGGGCGTACGTTGAGTTGTCGGGGCCTCCGCTCCGGGGCAAGACTTAATTTTGGGGACCCTTTGATATCTAGGGAACGGAGGAAAATGTACGTATACGGTCTCATTTTTTTTAGACACCCTGATGTACCTATCATTTGTTGGTCGCTAAGATTATTCAAGTAATATTGTTTGAGACCTCAAGATATTATGTTATTTTTCTTTAAGAAATAAAAATGTATTTCATTGAGACCCCTAAGGTAATATTTTTTTCAGATTAAATTTTATGTTGCTGCCCCAATGATGTGTACGCTAGGGTGGAGTAAAAAAAAGTGGTCCTATTTTTTGATATACATAGCCAGGATGGGTGCCATTTGGAACTTAAATAACTGCAAAAAATTTTCCGATCGATCGAAGAAGTTTTAAAGGGTTCACAAGTCACTTGAAAAAAAAAAAGGAAAAAACCCTAAAGTAACGACAAAATGAGTACCCGCATGTATACGTTACTTTTGATTCTAGTAGCCGCATCAATAATATCGTTACTCGTTACTTTCGTATGTTTCGCATTTTTCGTATATTTCGTATGTTTCCTGTGTTTCGCATGTTTCGCATGTTTCGTTACTTTCGTTACTTTCGCATGCTTCGTGTGTTTCTTACATTTCGTATATTTCATGTATTTGATACGTTTCGTATATTTGGTATTTAAAGTATTTTTCTTACGTCGGTAGGTATATGGGTTTAAATTTTTTTTTTGAAAAAACCAAAAACAATTTGTATAATCTAAGCTACATTTTTCGAAAAAACTTTGGTAATTTTTTGTTTATATTCGTTCAGCAATCTTATCACAATTCTTTAGAGACCTTTATTTCAAAAGTACAATGCGTAGATCACACACATCGGACAATTTTCTTCAAAACCCGTTTTCAGATAATTTAATTGTATATTTGTAAAGAAAATGTAATAAAAGTAACATTTAATGATATATCTAATAAATTATATCTAATAAATTATAATACTCAAATTCTGTTGTAAAGTTCAATTTTATTATGCCAAAGTCATACCTAAAACTCATAATTTGTTATAAAAAATTGTTTTTAACTGAAGAGCAAGTACCTGCAGGAAATCTAGTCGTGCATTTTATTTTATTAAAAAAAAGAACAACAATAATAGTTAAAAATTTCTTGCATAAGAACTTCCTTAGTGCACATTCGGCGATAAAATATCGAACACACCTTGGAATTTGAAGTGAGCTGTCAAAAAGCAATCCGTCATACGACGTATTCTATGGATCACCCCTTTCTGTCCCATCCTTCAACTTCCACGGATGGATTGACGGAACAGACGCAACGGATTTTATGGGTTGGGGCCTTAACGAAAAAATAGGTGTGTTTTTTATTAAAACCGGTCTTAACTAGACAAAAAAAACGCAGTCTGGGCTAAGCAACTTACATGTTGAATACAACAACACCTTAGCCCCTTGGACTTAGTTGTTTAGCCCGGAGATTTCTCTGGGCAGTTTTAAATCTGTGCTGCCAAACTAATTTTTTCATAAATTGTTTAGTCTTTGTTTAAAAACGTGAAAACTGACGTTTGGAAGGACAAAATGTATTAAAATAGTTTTACTAGCATACATTTTTGTATCTCTTTGTAAAACATACATGAAAAATACAAGAAAAGGATGAAAGCAAAAAATATGACAACTCTAAATTTTTGTTGTGTCTGCTGTTTTCGGAACATTCAATATACAGTGCTGCCAAGATTTCAGGTTAAGCCCCGAGGAGTTTTTTTTGTCCAGTTAAGACCAGTGGTAATAAAAAACACACCTAATATCATCGAGTATTCTGTCCAAGTCAAAATAAAAAAATTCAAATCTAATTTAAAATGAAGAAAAATAACAGAAAATAATAATAATAAGTGACAAATTAATGAAAACTCTCCAATTTTTCGCTAGAGCTGGGTACTGAAAAACGAAAAGCAAAACGAAATTTTTCGTTCAAGATTTCGTTATCGAAATTGTATGGAAAATTTCGTTTCGTATCAGCATCGTACTAGGCTTTAATTGGACAAAAAAACGGATTAGGGAATAAGCAATTTACATGTTAAATGCAACAACACTCTAGCCCTTATAGGGGCTTAGTTGTTTAAGCCTAGTACGCAGTTCGAGCTTAATTTTATCCATGGGGTCAAAAAATGTCTGGAGATTTTATCCATTGTTCCATTGGAGGTGGCAGTCTTCTAATAGTAGATGATTTGGTAAATCTAGTTTTATCATCTACACATCTACTCGTGCTCTTTTTCCCGAGTAAATACGATTTGTATTGAAATAGTTAAGTGTTTTCCCAACTAGCACAACAGCTTCTATAAATCAAGATCTTACAGGTACTACTTTTTATACAGCTTGTATTGAGCTTGCTTCAGAATTTAATTGCTTATAGAAGTTCGAACTTGTTTAGCAACTTCTAATAAGTTGTTTAAATACTGTTAAAGAAACTTAAACGAAAAAAGCTTGTTTTCGGAAAAGCCTGCTTAGTGAATTTATAGAAGCTTTATACAAATTACCAAGTTTAGAATTAGATTTTTGGTTTTGATATTGAATAATCTAGCTCGCACACTTTTTGGTTTTGACATTGAATAATTTAGCTCGGACATTTTTTGTTTTGGCATTTATGCTATTTGAGCTGATTAAGTTTTTGACTTCATTAATTAATATATTACGATGGCCGAGTGTGTACAGTGGCAGACTGCCACGAAGCAGATTCCTGGGTGTGGTAAAAAAATGATATACTTTTAAAATTATTATCAATAGGTATACTAAAAACTAATGGAAAATATATATAATTTAAGATCAAAAGATAAAATTCATGATTTAAAATGAAATAAAAACCAGTTAAAAAAGAATTCTTTTTTGTTTTTGTAGTTGTTTTTTTTTTTTAATTTCGATAAGACATGTATTAAAGAGCTAAACAAGCTCTTCCGAAGCTTTCTGTCAAATCTCAAAGCTTCGGTACAGCTTCGGTAAAGCTTCCTTTAAAATTCTTATAGAGGGTCAAACTTGTATAACGTTCCTCCTTTTTCTATGCCCAACAACCTTACTAAGGTTTAAAAGAAGCTGAAATGTAGCTTTTGTAATACCTTAACCGAAGATGAAATGTTAGTTGGGTAGTAAACTACTAGTATTACTTTGCCACCTCCCGAAGGAACTCGTGAGTAGAAAATCTAGTACAACTACATTCCTATCTCCTTGAGTAGAAGATCATGTGTTTTTTCAATTTCAATTTTATTTTTATTGAACTTGTTATTTACAATTGAATTAAAATTAACTTATGTCTAAGATTCATTGATAGATACAAAATTTTGTTGGCACAGAGGGGGCCTAACCTTATACAATGACTAAGTTATAAAATATAAATAAATATTATACATGGATAAACTTAATTTAAAGTCTGCTGACTAGGTTATCCTCGGGGTGTTCAGACCCGGATGTCCAGTTGTGGGGTTGGTTGAGTTGGGTTGGTTTGGTTGGCGTTAGCCACGGTAGTAAGCCGACTGGGGTGTCGGCGTAAAAGTTAACTTCTTCGTTGTCCATTGAAATTATGTTCTCAGCCAGTATATCCAAAGCGCAAAGGTACCTAGGTTCCGGATGTCGTTGAAAGATCATGTGTTAATTGTAGTAGATTGTAAATTGTACTCATTTAGTGGCCCTGAAAACCTTAGAGGATATAATATATGGAGTGATTGTTCCTATACCTAATACATTGTAACGCCATTATGCCCTATCCATGTCGCTGCCTTCGTTTTTCAATGAGAGTCCGGTTCCGCAGCTGTTAATAAACACGCTTGTTGATGACAGTCATTAAATGAAAATAAAATGGAGGCATGCACTCATCGAAAAACTTCAAGAAACTACAGCCCCCTATAAAAGCTTCAAGGAACTAACAGCACAAGCACTTCATATATTATAACCTCTAAGCTGCAAACCAAAACTCAGTAGTTTGGTTGAAAACACAACACAAACAAAAAATATTCTGTAACTAGGTCTGTTTAATGAATCTGATCCGCACAGAAAAGATCCAAAAAGTACAAGTTTTTGTGTTTCATGAAAAAAACTCACCCCAACTTGTTCTACAATATGTCATTTTATGTTTCATGATTTTTTTTAGCACAGAAAAGTTCAAGTTTTCTGCTCCTACTTTTTTGGTGGAGCAGCTTTGTGAAAACTGTCAAATGCCAAAATATCACTTGCCAATTTATTGTTTTTTTTTTTCAATCAAACAAATTTTTTCAATTCAATCGTTATAAAACATATTAAAAATAATTTAAAATATGGAAAATTACCAAATTGAAATTAAATCCACGTCTGGACATACATTGACCGTTCAAGTCCCCTAAAACAGGAAGTGTTAAAATTAAAAAAAAAAAATTAACAACGATTTATTTCGTGCGTTCGCAAACTTTGAATACTACAATCAGAATGGCAAACTTAAATCTAATTTACAATTATTTTTATTATTTTCCTGATATGCAGTTCCCATGCATATCCACTCCATATCCACGCCTCATATTACCCGATGGGATTGATCGCCAACTTCCGTCGCTCGTGTGCAGCGTTTGCACTTTTGCTAGTCAGGTTAATACCTGACAGTGATAACTGCCCCCCTCTCAAATATCTGCGTCCCGCAGATTTCAAGTTAAATCAGGACAGCAACTTGAACTTCCGTTGGTGTCATCGAACCTTGAGGTAGGCCTGGGTATTGGAATTGGTTTCCGACTGAAGAATAGACGGAGTTGTGGTACGTTGACCCTTCCATAGATTTTTTTTTCCAAAGTAAGGATATTATTGCTAAGACTGTTAAGAATAAGAAGATTTCTGTAAGGATGGAGGAATTAAGATTATTTTTAATGGTATTAATAAGCTCTATATTTAATCTCTATGTTTAATCTTGTGGATTGTTATATTCGTCAGGACGGGAGGAAGCGCTTGAGGACTCGATACCATCTTACTATAGTATGTCTTCTCTTTAATTTTTACCCATTCATTGTCCAGCTGAATCAGACAGGTACCTTCTAAAGGAATAGAGGAGTTTTTATTTAAAATAGTTCCATTAAAATTTGTTAGGAAAACTGTATTTTCCCCGACCAGTTCGACAATTTCTTCGTTCGTTGTTTTGTAATTACACAGAGCATTTCCACCTTTGAGAATTCTGGATATTCAAGAGTTTTCAGGAATTTTTTTAAGGACATTCTCTTCGCACACAGATGTATTAGCAATGTTAAGACAGTCTCCAATTAGACCGTACGTTTCGTTACGGTTTAATAAAAGTCTGGAATAGTCCAAGTCAATTTGTCTATTGTTTTTAATCGCCGCATGAACAGTAATTAAATGATGTACCCTAGGGTCAAATTTAGGTATAGATAATACGTAAAGTAGCAAAGTCCCATTACAATATACTGATGGTCTTTCGTATTCAACTGCTTCTACAACATTTGGTAAGGTAGTGTTTCCATTTCATTTACTATGGTATTAATTTCTTCAGAGTCCAAAAGGTTGCTATTCACTATTCCGTTCTTAGCTAATTGGCAAGCTCATACTATCTCACTAGCCCCTTCCTTTAAAATAAGTATCTTGTCAAGTAAGTCGTGTCTTAGTTTATCTGTTTCTGTTTTTTGTACAGCGTTACTGTAGCGTTCAATTAGTTTGTTAATTTTGTCCGTTACTTCCTGGGTCTTTTCAAACAATTTTTTATTGATAATGTATTGCTGGTTGTTGTTTTCTGTGATGTATGTCTGTTCCTTTAAAAGATTGTCCCAGTCAGTTGCGTCTGGAGAACCACCTATCCATTTCCAGGCAGTCCCTATCCAATTTATTGACCTAACCCTCCTTGTCCTTGAGTCTCTCAATTCGTCAATCCTATCCTTGATTTGTGTTATGTGATAATTCCGAATAGTTCTCGTTTCTTCGTCCTTTAGATGTTTAAACGTAAGTCGTTCGGTTCGTTCCCCTTGTTATCCAGGCATTTGTCTCTTTAATCGTTACCACCGGTGATTTATGATAGGCAAATACATGCAGTGACTGCATGTCATTGAAAAGAACTATTAATCCGTAATGTAATACAATCAAATTCATTAAGTACAGTTTAATTTCTTAAAATCTATTTCATAGGTTATAAAATTATAATATTTTATAGATGTATGCATAAATTGCATTCTGTAATTCTTTTTTTATAATTTTTGCAAATGGATTGTTTCTTGCATTTTAATATGATTTTTTTTGTATTTCAGATGCCCGATGAGTTAGCTCTTCATTAAATTTTCAGGGCGGTCACAGCGGATCGGAAGGTTCGTATTCATCCGCTTTAGCTTCAAGGTTAAATGTCAAGCAACCTACTAGGGTACGAGGATCAACACCACCGCAATTACGATTAAGTAATTTTTTGTGAACCGGCCCTTTGTTCCAGGGGAGCCAAACTCATAAGCATATTTTACATTGTTTTAATTTTTATTTCATTTCATTCGTAGCTAAAGGAATCAAACGAAATCACATTAGTGTCGAAGGTAATTATGACTTGTCATCAGATCATACTCCAGTGATTCTAACACTAAGTGAATCGGAAGTAATAGAAAAAAGTAATCCAAAGCTTGTAAATAAGAAAACAAACTGGAGTGATTTTAGAGAAAGGCTTTTAAGTTTTATAAATTTAAGATCTCCCATGGATACAATCGAGCAAATTGACCATGAAGTGGAACAATTTATTGCTGATGTGCAACAGGCCGCTGAAGAAAGTACTCCAACGTTTTCTAATAGAAGACAAAATGAAATAAAATATCCTTTAGAGATAAGAGAGTTGATAATAATAGAGAAAAGAAGAGCTCGAAGAAAATGGCAAAATACTAGATTTCCAGATGATAAAACAACGTTTAACCGTATAAGCAACAATCTTAAAAAACAAATTTATAAATTCAAAAATGATTCACTCAGTACATTCCTAAAGAATTTAACGACTGATGCTTCAACCGATTTTTCGCTATGGAAAGCAGCCAAGCACCTGAAAAGACCGCAGTTACTAAACTCTCCCTTGAAATCTCATGATGGGAAATGGATCGGTAACCCAAAAGAAAAAGCTAACCTTTTCGCGGAGCATCTTGCGAATGTTTTTAAGCCATACCATACCCAACAAACGCGGTTGAAAATAGCTTACAGTTAGTTGAAAGTGAAATACCAATTGTAAGATTAAAAGAAATAAAAAGTATGTGTTTACATCAACTATCAAATAAAAAATCACCAGGTTACGATCTAATTACTGCTCAGGTTATGAAAGAAATGCCTTTGAAAGCCTTCATAAAACTCCAATACATAATAAATGCATGCCTTAAGCAACGGTATGTCCCACACCATTGGAAAATTGCTGAAGTTATTGTCATACCCAAGCAAGGTAAGCCACCTACAGAAGTGACGTCTTACAGACCAATATCGCTTATACCAATTATGGCAAAAGTTTTTGAAAAACTGCTTCTGAAGAGACTTAGCAAAATTATAGAAGAAAGAAGGTTAATCCCAAATCATCAGTTTGGCTTTAGAAATAAACATTCCACGATAGACCAAGTTCATAGAATAACGGATGTAATAGAAAAAGCATTAGAAGAAAAACAAGTATGTTCAGCTATTTTCTTAGATGTTGCTCAAGCCTTTGACAAGGTTTGGCATGAGGGACTTGAGTACAAACTGCAAAGGGATCTTCCCAGACAGTACTATGAAATATTAAAATCGTACATCTCAGACCGATTGTTTAGAGTAAGGTACGATCAAGAATATTCGGAATTGAAGAAAATAGAAGCCGGTGTACCACAAGGAAGTGTCCTAGGTCCTACCCTGTATTTACTATACACAAGGGATATCCCAGTTGGGAATCACACCATAATGGCTACTTTTGCAAATGTGTCTCTAGGGGAGCAGTAAAGCTGCAATATGCCGTCGACACAGTCAGAGATTGGACCGAAAAATGGCGTATCAAACTCAATGAAACAAAATCTTCACATATAAACTTTACAAATAAAAAGATAAACAATATTCCAATATTCATTAATAATCAAGCTGTACCTTACGCCAATACGGCCAAATACCTTGGAATGACTTTGGATGCAAAGCTAAAGTGGAAAGAGCACATCAAAAAGAAAAGAGAAGAACTAAACTTGAAATATAGAAAAATGTAGGTACTGGTTACTTGGTAACAACTCTGATTTATCAACCCAAAACAAAATAATGCTGTATAATCAAGTACTAAAGCCTGTTTGGACCTATGGTATCCAATTATGGGGCTGTACAAGGAAAACAAATACCGAAATCATCCAAAAATTCCAAAACAAAGTCCTTCGTGGAATAGTTAATGCACCTTGGTACATAAGAAATAGCGATCTACATCGTGACCTACAAATAGAAACGGTTACAGAAGTTGTTAAAAAATACGCTGTATCGCATAATCAGAGACTGCAAAGTCATACCAATTCTGAAATGGTGTCCGTCTTGAATACAAGAAACCATGTTCGGAGATTAAGAAGAACCAAGCCTCATGAGCTTATGGTCTAAAAAAACATGGGAAAGTATTAAAAGTTTAAACTTCCCCCAAAGTGATTTTACAAAGTTAAGAAAGAAAAATCTGATGTCGATCTCTCAAGATTGGTCCTGATAAAGAGGTGGTTTTAGTGGTTAAGAGTCCCACACTACTTGGTGTCGAATACTGCCAAGTGTCTTTTGAAGATTTCCTCCCGTCAAAAAAAAAAAAAAAAAAATTTCATTTTTATTGCAATTTGATTTTTGTTATTTTTTATTCTAGACGTTAGAACGCAATTAAGTAGGTAGAAGAAAGATAAAAATATTTTGGGTTTTATTATTTAATCATTATTTAATATTTTTCAAATGGTCTTTGTGGATTTTTTTACCACTTAATGTCATGATCGTCACTCGATTGTCTTTTGCGACAATTTCTTTTGGGTATAAGGGCTTATTTTTACGACGTACACGATATCCCCATTATTATATTTCTTTGGTACCACTCTTTTTAAGCTTCTTCTTTTATTCCTAGCCTCCATATTTTTCTTTATAAGCCTCCTAAGATCGTTATTGATTCTTGATCTGATGTTTAAGAGATTTTGATAATTAATCCTTTGTGATCGGTTAAAAAACACATCTGATGGTTTCCTGTGTATAACAGAGTGCACTGTGTTGTTATATCTGTCAACGGCCACATAAACGAGTTCTTTGACACTTAAGTCTCGATAGCCTGCCTTAAGGCACCGGTATATTTCTAAAATAGTAGAGTGAACTCGTTCTATTTGCCCATTGACTTCGCTCCTATGAGATGGGGTCAGATAAAGTTTTACTCCTAGGTTTTTTATTAAGTTTTTAACAATGGGACTAAGGAATCCTCTTTCGTTGCCTGTGACAAGGATGATTGGAACGGTAAAGAAATGTAAGATCTTTATAATTTTTGATCTGATAGTGATTGCAGACCTATCTTTAATGCGGAAGAACTGTGAAAATTTTGAAAATTTATCAACGACAGTTAAGAACTTTTCCTGAATTTCCATTATATCCATGTGAATTATTTCACACGGATATTTAGGAATGGGTGTTGCGTTTAACTCCGGATTATGCGGGTATCTATCGAATTTGCTTCTCTTACATATTTCACAAGAATCTGCATATTTCTTGATATGTGCCATCATCTGTGGAAAATAGTACTTTTCGAGGATTTGTTCTTTGTTTTCTCTAGGAGCTCGGTGCCCTTTTATGCTCCTCTTCAATAATAGAAAACCAACGGTCTTCGTTGGCGACGTCTTCAACCTGCCTCTGAGTTATTCTTATTTTATATTTCTCGAAATTTTCTAAGTGTACATTTTCAAGCATCCAAAGGTATTCTTCTGGGATTTTTATCCCATTTATTACATTTGGATTTAATGTTTCTTTTAATGCTTCTATAAGCTTTGTTCTATCCAGTTGTCTATAAGAGAAGTAATGGCGTCGGAAACCCGGATGTGGTTGTTCATGAGAGCATAAGTCAATACCTATTTTAAAAACCAATTGGTTCCTGAAGACATTTAGTGGAGCTACTGCGTAAGGTATAAGGTCGGTATTGTCTTGGTCAGCACTGTGCATCGTGCCAGACTCAGAAGGGGATAGTTCAAGCAGTCCTTAGTCAGCTGTTGCGGTCAGTAGGTTGTCAATTATGTCGCTTCGTCTTTCACTAGTCGTTCCTCATAGAATCAGCAGTTTCTGTTCGAGAAGAAGAGGAACTTGATCCTGAGAGCTGATTGACTTGTGTTGGAAGCCTAGAAAGAGAGTCTGCAACAAAGTTTGATTTACCAGGAGTGTAAATCAACTCGGGGCTATACTCTTCTACTTTGGACTTCCAACGTTTGAGCTTGGCGTTGTAATTTCTGTTGCTCATCGTATAGGTTAGGGTTTGATAAATATCTTGACCTTCTTAGCACCATAAAGATAATTTCTAAGATTGTCAAGAGCCCAAACTATAGCACGTAGTTCTTTTTCGTTAGTTGCGTACCCTTCTTCTGTCTTGGTAAGAGAACGACAAATAAAAGAGATGGGTCTATCTTTCCCATGTTCACCCTGCTATAGAACGGCTCCTATGGCATAATCAGAAGCATCTGTCGTCAGGTTGAAGGGTTCATTAAAATCTGGGAATGCTAGTACTTCTGCAGACGTGAGTAAACTTTTAAGGATGTTAAAAGCCTTAAGTCCTTCGTCATCGAGTTGAACAGAAACCTTCCTCGACTGATTTAAGAAAATTCTCCTCGAGTCATATTAGTCAAAGGTTTCGCGATCTTGGCGTAATCCTGCATAAATCTTCTGTAATAGGATGTCATACCAAGGAAGCTTTTTAATTCTTTTAGTGTAGTAGGAGGTAGGATCGAATCTATAGCTTTGACCTTATTCGGGTTAAGGAGGATGCCATCTGATAGTACCAGAAATCCCAAAAATTCTACGCTGGTATCTAGGAAATGGGTTTTCTCAAGGTTTACCTTCAGACCAGCTTCATGGAGTTTCAAGAAGACAGTCTCAATGTCTCTTAAATGATCTTCGACTGTTTTGCTATAAATGATGATATCATCAATATAGACAAAGCAGACTTTTCCGATCAGTTCTTTCAGGACATCGTCGATCATTCGCTGAAAAATGGCCGGAGCATTTTTCAGTCCGAAAGGCAACCTGAGAAATTCAAATTTCCCATTCATTGTGGAGAATGCGGTTTTCGGTATGTCTTTTTCGTTCATTGCGATCTGGTGGAGCCCTGAGGTAAGATCTAATGTGGAAAAGAACCTAGCATCACCGAGGCTAGCTAGGGTATTGTTTATATCCGGGATAGGATATGTATCTGAAACTGTGACGGCATTAAGACGTTTTAAATCCATAACCATCCCGTACTGTTTTTCCCCCGTTTGGTTTGTCCTTTTTCGGTACAATCCAAAGGGGAGTATTTTAAGAACTTTTTGAAGGTCTTATAATTTTTTCCGCTAAGAGTTCCTTCACCTGTTTCTCTACCTCGTCTCTCATATTGACGGGGTAAGGATAGCTTTTAGTATATATTGGGTCTTTAACAGTAGTTCGTATTTCGGCTCTTACGTTGGTTTTTATTTTTTCGTTATTGAGCGGGCCGAAAAGGCTTTTGAACTTTTCACATAGTGATTCCAGTTCAAGTTTTGACGATTTGGGGACATTTTTATTTACTGTTAGGTTATTAACCACGTCTGTTGTTTTATTTTTTAATGGAATTTTGATCTTGGAGTTGATTTATTAATTCATTTTTATTTCTATCTATACAAGGGCGGATTCAGGAATTTTTTCTGGGGGGGGGGGGCACAAAGGACTGATTGGCAAAAAAATCAGCAATAACAGTTAGAAATAAAGTGAAGTAGGTATCATACAACTTACTGACAAGCAGCGAATTTTAACGACGACGCACAGTGCGGTATTTTGGTCTAAAAAATGGCCAAAAATATTTGGGCACATTTCCACATCAAATAGGTACCAAGTGACAAAAAAGTTATACGGAATTAAAAATTTTCATTTTCTTGGTACAGTAAAAGCCACTTAAGTGCTTACCCACTTACCTCCCGATTAGCCGGGAGAAAAAAAAAAAATATTAAAAATCAAAAAATGCATGTACAATCCTGTGCTATAACTTTTCTTCAAGTTAGTAATTTATTCTTTATTTTATTTTTTGACTAAAATTGTTTCATTTAGCCCTGATTTTTCAATCGTCAGTAAGATTATAAGAAGAATAAAATGTCAACATAAAAAAAACTTTTATTCCTAGGAATAAGCTCTAACTGAGGTTTATCGGACTATTGAAAAATTGGCCTTAAATAGTTTCTGAAAAATTAAGTTTTAAAGATGAAATTTAGAAAAAAATGTTTTCGTTTTTTAATTGATTTTGTATAAAATTTTGCAATATTATAGACATATTTATACCATTATTTAATAACCTGTAGTTTTTAGTCAAACACTAAAGACTTCATTCTTATAAATATTAAAGTTTCTAAGAATAAAAAAAAAACGAAACATGCTTTTTCCCGGGAAACCCAGTTTTGTTTTTTTTTTTTTTTTTTTATTTGCATTAAAATTTTCTTCATATCTCAAGAATATTGTGTTCAAATTGTAGGTCTATTGGAGCCAAATTGACCAAGTTATGAGGATTTTAATACTTCGCTTACGAACGTTTTAGTCCAGACTTCAAAACTTTAAATCGTTCTCCCCACAACTAATGTTTTCAAAGCCGGTGCCCCTCATAACCTCAAAACTACAGCACCGATTCTTTTGAAATTCGGAACCCTATTTCGGTACATATTTTTAAAGGTATTCCTGAAGAAATTTTCTCAATAACATAATATTTATAAAAATCTATAAGGTCGTGTTTGAGGAGCTTTTTACTTGCGATATAGGTACTATAGGGCAAGTTTAGGATTCGTAAAAAAAATCGAACTCGAGATAACAATTTTACATGACATTACGATGATGGAGAATGCCAAAAAAGTGGGTCCGGCAATTCTGTCTGTCTGTCCGTCTGTCTGTCTGTCTGTCTGTCTGTCTGTCTGTCTGTCTGTATGTACCTCGAGCTACAGCCTAAACTATTCGAGTGATTTTGTTCAAACTTGATAGTTAAGAGTTTTGGGTGATTCCCTAGAGGACAAATTAAAATTTTTTTTTTAGGACCAAAACTAACGGTACCTGTCATATAACGGAAATAGAAAAGTTAATTTTTTTCAAAAACGGCTCTAACGATTTTGATCAAAATTTTTGAGTGTAGTATTACACATAAAAGCCAACTTTCGAAATAAAAAAAATATTTTTTTTTACCGTTATTAACGGTACTTGTCATATAACGGTTTTTTTGATTTATGAATATCTCGTTCAAGAATACCCCAATTTGAACGAAAAATTTTACATAAAAGCGTTTAGGTAAAGGTAATATTAAAATTTTAGAAAATTTTCAAAAAACTCATTTTTGGATTTTTAAAAAATATTTCAAAATTTTTTTTTGAAAAATCAATTTTTTGAAAACGGGATTATGAAAAATTTTCAAATCTCGTTTTTATGCGTAAATAAATTATTTCTTCAAAATGGCCTACCAACTTTTTTTTTGAAAAATATTAGAAAATTTTTATATAAAAAAAATTATTTTTTTTAAAAAACGGCTCTAACGATTTTCGAAAATTTTTTTCTAAAAATTCCTTTTTATACAAGAAGTAAACTGGCATACTTGGTTTTTTGTGAAAGATCATTTAAAACGGTATTTAATTAACTATAAAAACAGATTTTATTTTTTTTTATTTCTTGAATTTTCTTAATTTTCTTGAATAAAAAGCTTTAACATTAGAGTAACTTTAAGCATAAGAGCAAGTACGTGCGACCCCAGTCGTGCATTTTATTTTTCTTTATTTTCGGAAATGCAATCTTGGGCAAACTATTGAAATGCAAGATTGTCCTACATATCCGGCAGTTCAATAATATAAATCAATAATATATAGGTTATGTAATGTTGTGGCGTGTTGCGCTGTTTTAAAAACACTAATGTTAAATAAATAACGAAAACATTGCAAATTTTTTAAGTGTGTAGGTACTTCAACCCCTCCGTATGAAAAATAGAGTTTTATATTAATTTTGTTTTAAGAATACCATTGATTCCTTCATTGTCGATGCCCATATCAAAATTTTTCACCAAAATCAATTTGAAGTTTAAAAAAGAACACTTAGGGCCATTTTTTTCACTCGGAGTTGAACATAACTTGAGAATTTTTATATTAAAAATTCTCAAGTTTTGTTCAACTCCGAGTGAAAAAAATGGCCCTTAGAAAATTCACTTTTTTTTGTATCGAAAAAAAATCGTGTTTACCCAAGAAATAGTCGTTTATTTATTTGTGAGGTGGAGCTTTTCATGAGAAAGGGATGCAACAAACAATAAAATTCGCATTTCCAGCCAGAAATAGACAAAAGTTTGACTCAAGTTCTTTCTGTTATTATTCATATATTTTAACAACTCTTATAATTTGATTTGCTTTAATTATGAACCAGTTCTGGGGGGGGGGCACGTGACCCTGTGCCCCCCCCCCCTGGATCCGCCGGTGTATCTATAATTGCTCGAAGAGCTTTGAGGGTATCATCACCAATTATTCCATCGAATGACTGTAAGCCTGGAAGGATAAAAAAGCTTATATCTAAGTCGCAACCAACGAATGCCAAGAATTTTCCACAGACCATGTTTCGTACCAAGATATTTCCTGCATGGCTGTTAATAATAAAAGGATTTTTAACGGACTGAGATACGGGTGCTAGAGTTTGCCTATTAAAATTCTTGTTTGCACCCGTGTCAACAAGGAATTGCAGTATTTGTCCGTCTCGCGTACGCTGGAAACGAGGCACCTAACATTAAATTTTCTTGTGACAGTGTCGGTTCGTCAGAACAACTCGGTTCCTCTATAGCATTCGGGACAGCTGCGACTATGTGGTTAAGTCGTTGCTGTTTTCTCGGATAGTTTTCAGAATTATAATCTCTTTTGAAAGGATTATAATATATAATAATAATTATTATTAGGTCGGTTTATATAGTTGCCGTTTCTCGTCTGAACAGATCCCCGTTCCATTTTAACTGGGGTTTTTGGTCCTGTTGGATATTCGTATCGTTTTGAATTATAACTAGGGCCCCATGTATTCGGAAACTATCTTGACTGATAAGAGAATTTATTTGGATATTTACTAATGTTTCTATTTGGCAAAGGAAGTTTCCTATCCGTTCCAAAATCATATGGCACGGGTGCGGAAACCACGTTTGGTGCCTGTACATGCACCGAACTGTTTCTTAAGTTCACATTTTGCATGTCGAGACATGCAGTGTATGCTTCAGGGAGAGATTTTGGCTTTTGTATCATCAAAAGCCGCGAAAAATCTCCGCTCAAACCCCTGATGAACACATCCAGAGCCCTGTCGCGACATGTTCTTACGAGAGCATCGGCTGTCTAGGAAGAGTACGACTCTGTGCAGAGTCGACCTTGCCGCGAATTTTTTTGACGTATGTGGAGGATTGCCCTATACAAAGGCTTGGTGCGGACTATTTCATAGTCTTTGAGCACCGTCTCCACACAGTGCACCCACGAAACATATTGGACCGGGATTCCCGTCGAATACCTGAATTTCTTTAACAGGATCAGGGAGCTTGGAAATTTCTCTCAGCTCCTATTCTGTGCTTGGCCCTCGAAGGGGGTGAATAGTCGTTGATGATTCTGTACTGTTTACTTCGTTTGAATTCTTCGTCAATGCAATTCGCTTGATTTGGTTCTCAATGGAACTCAGTTTCCCTACAACAAACTCTGTTGTCTGACTACCCCCATATTGTTCTAACTGAGTTATGCGGGTTTCAAAACCTCTCAGCTGGTCCAGGACAGAATTAACTGCGTCGGTTAGCTGTGTTACTGAATGTTGGAGTTCTTCCATTTAAATATTTTTCTTTTTTTTTAATGGTAGCTCTTCCTTTAATTTTTTTTTATTTTACCTCTTCTTTAGTTTTAATAGAGTATAATATTTTGTGTAATATATTTTGTTTTAATTTTTATTTGGTATTTTCTTTTAATATATTTGATAGCTAATTTTTTAATTTCTTACATTAAGAGAAGCAGCATCATCAGGTCCAATTATAGTTACAGATGTAAAAAAGTTTTCCTTGTATGTTATTAATTCCTCATAAAGACAGCAGTTATTTCATTTCAGAGCTTCACTTGATTTTCCGTTAAGAGTTTTCAGTTTTGATTACTGTTACAGATGTTCAAAGTTTTTCTTTAAGGGTTTCCAGTTTTGATTATTTAATCATTTATGTTTTTTCTAGGAACACCGTTTTTTATGGGTTTCAGAATTTGTATTACCTTTTTTTGAAAGTTTGATTTTAGCACTAGATTTTTCTAGGAGCAAGTTTTTTTTTTTTTATGAGTTTCACAACTTTTATTATTTTTTTGAAGATTTGGTTTTAGCACTAGATTTTTCTAGGAGCAAGGGTTTTTATATGGGTTTCAATGTTTTATTATTTTCGAAGATTTTATTTTATCACTTTTAGCACTTGATTTTTTCTAGGAGCAATGATTTTTTATATAGTGTAATGTTTTATTCCGGGTTCACAATAAAACTTATTTAATTTCCACTTATATTTCCGTTCAAATAAGAACACACTTTATTTCAACTCAATTTACTTTTATTATTCGCTCAAACAAACACACTTTTAAATCACTTTATTTACTACTAACAATTCGCAACACTTTATTTCACTTTGTACTGTACTCTTTCACTTTCAAGATTAAACTGTCTCCGGTCGGTGTCTACGCTGCCTTTTATACCGGAATCTCGAGACTCGAGAACGTCCTCGAAGGCTCTCGTCCCTGTCTCTCGAAACTTCCTTTCCAGGGCACTTCAACTTCATACTTCCAGTCTAGTGGGATATTTTGAGATGTGTTCAGTGTGGGATATTTTGAGATGTGTTCAGTGAGATATTTTTAGATGTGTTCAGTGGGATATTTTTAGATGTGTTCAGTGAGATATTTTTCTTAATTACTAAAGGTCCGTTTACATTTCTACCTTTGCAGTAGTAGGTAGTGTGTTCAGACTTTTATCTTAAAAGTAGTTCAGTAATTCATCGTTACATTGCCCCCCTCTTAGGATTGTTCGTCCCGAACAACTCCATTGCTTCTATCACCATTATAACGATGTAAACGGTCACAATGAACTACCTTTAGTTTGCCTCTTACCCCTCTTTGTATACGGTAAACCACGTCGTTAATTCTGGTTATTACTGTGTAAGGGCCTTCCCAGTTTTGTTGTAGCTTCGGTGATAGTCCCTTTTGTCGGTGGGGATTGTAAAACCACACAAGTTCTCCTTCTTGAAACCCTGTTGCTGTCGCTCGTGCGTCATATCTTGTTTTCATCCTGTCACTAGACGCTTTTATATTTGTCCTTGTCCGTTGGTGAATGTCAGCCAGTGTTCCTTTCAGGTTATCTACGTACTCATCCATTTCATGTGGCTCGTTTGGAACACTTCCAAATTTTATCTCACTTGGCAGACGTATTGTTGAGCCAAATAGGACTTCCGATGGTGTATGTCCAGTAGAACTATGTGTTGCACTTCTATAAGCCATCAAGAATAATGGAATATGTCGGTCCCAGTCTCGTTGATTATCATTGACTACTTTTGACAGGTGTTCCTTAAGTGTCCTGTTAAATCGCTCAACCATCCCATCAGATTGTGGATGAAGCGGTGTTGTTCGCGTCTTCTTGATGCCAAGGAGTGAGCAAACCTCTTGAAAAATCTTAGATTCGAAGTTCCTTCCTTGGTTGGAATGAAGTTCCATGGGTACTCCGAACCTGCTCACCCAATGAAAGACAATCTTATCCACAACTGTTTTGGTTTCCTGGTTTGGAATGGCAAATGCCTCAGGCCATTTGCTGAAGTAGTCCATCACTACAAGGATGTATCGATTTCCGTTGTTGGTTTCGGGAAAAGGACCTGCTACGTCTATTGCAATTCTCTCAAAAGGTGCACCCACATTGTACTGCTGCATCTTGCTTTGGATTTTTCTAGCTGGTCCTTTGCTAGCGGCACAAGTATCACATTTTCGGCACCACTTTTCAACGTCTTCTCTCATACGTAACCAGTAGAATTGCTCTCGTAGCTTTTCCAGCGTCTTGTTGATGCCTAAATGGCCTCCAGAAGTTCCACCGTGCATCTCTCGGAGAACATCATTTACCTTTGACTGAGGTACGACTAGCTGCATTACATAGGATTTACCATCTGCGGATTCCCACTTACGCCTGAGTAGCCCTTCTTGCACATGAAGTGAGTCCCATTGTGCCCAATATGCTTTTAGAGTGGGGCTTCGGTCGGAGATGTCGGCCCATTCTGGTTTCTCTTGATGTTCCTTCCATGCAAGGATGGGTTCGATGTCCGAATCTTCCTGTTGGGCCATTCTGAGTTCTTCATTACTCCAGCCGCAAATGGGATCAGCTCTCGTTCTTCTAACAGCGACAACTTCCTTTTCTTCTAGTCGTGTGCAATGTTTGCAGTCTTGCTTGCACGGGCGTCGAGATAATGCGTCTGCATTTGAATGCAGTTTTCCTCTTCGATGTTGAATCTGACATTGATACGTCTGAAGTATCTCGATCCATCTTGCTACTTGACCCTCTGGATTTTTGAAGTTCAAAAGCCAATTTAGTGCACCATGATCTGTGCGAAGAAGGAACTTCTGTCCATAGATGTACTTATGGAAGTGCTTTGTTGCCAATACTAGAGCTAGAAGTTCCCTTCTGGTCACGCAATAGTTTCTTTCTTGTTTCGAGAGTACCTTGCTGAAATAGGCAACGACCTTTTCTTCTCCGTCATGAACTTGCGATAAAACAGCACCAACTCCAACATTACTTGCATCTGCGTCAATGATGAATTGTTTGCCTGGAGTCGGATAGGCCAGCACAGGAGCTTCACATAACCGCAGCTTCAGTTCCTGAAAGCTTTTCTCACACTCACCTGACCATTTAAAGGGTTTACCCTTCTCCGTAAGTTGGTGCAAGCTTTTGGCGATTCTCGCAAAATCCTTCACAAATCGTCGATAGTACGTTGCCAGACCGAGGAAACTCCGAAGTTGATGCTTGTCCTGAGGGGTTGGCCAGTTCTTCACAGTGTCAACCTTTTCAGGATCAGTCTTCACTCCTTGGGATGAGATGATATGCCCCAAATATTTAACCTCGGTCTTGAAAAGTGCACACTTCTTTGGATTCAACTTAAGATGTGCTTCTCGTAGCCTTTGGAATACAGCCTTTAGGTTTTCACAATGGTCATCAAATGTTTTCCCGTAAACGATGACATCATCCAAATAGACTAGGCAAGATTTCCAGGTTAATCCATTTAAAACGCACTCCATTAAGCGCTCAAAAGTAGCTGGGGCATTGCATAGCCCAAACGGCATGACATTAAACTGCCAAAGACCATTTCCTGTGGAGAAAGCCGTCTTCTCCCGATCTTCTGGATGGATTTCTACCTGCCAGTAGCCACTCTTCAAATCCAAAGTCGAAAACCATTGTGCTCCTTCCATTGCATCTAGAGTATCGCTGATTCTTGGCAGTGGGTAGCTGTCTTTCTTCGTCACATCATTCAGCCTGCGGTAGTCGACACAAAATCGAGTGCTTCCATCCTTCTTTTTGACGAGAACTACCGGTGATGCCCAAGGGCTTTTGGAATTTTCGATTAGCCCGTCTTTCTTCATTGTTGTTATCATTTCTTCAACTTCACCTTGTTTGGCCAACGGGAGACGTCTTGCTGGTTGACGAATCGGCCTAGCATCTCCTGTATCGATTCGATGCTGCACCAGTTGTGTCCGGCCGTATTGCCCGCTGGGTGAAGAGAAAATATCAGCATATTCGTGAAGAAGACTTCCCGCAACATTAAGCTGATGTTGACTCAAGTTGTCTGATTTGAGAATTTGTTTCTTTAGTTTCTCCGAGTTCATAGTCATCTGTGTATCCACCTCGTTGATCTTAGTTATTGCGGCCACAGATTCACATTGCCCAACAACTTCTCCTTTCTTAAGCTTGATTGGGTACGGTTTGATGTTAAGTATCCGTACAGGTACCATGTTGTTCTTTGGTGCCACAAGAGTCTTCCCGATGATGATGTTTTGGGAACTTTGTTCAACTTCTGGCTCAACCATGAGGTATCGATGGCTTCCAATATTCCCCTTTAGTTTCGTCCACACAAAAACTTCTGAAGAAGGAGGCAGGCACATGTCTTCTTTGATGACAGTTCTAATTGTTGTTGAATTTTCGTTGCCATAGACCATTGGGATCTCCACATTTCTGTATTTCAGGACTTGATTACCTATATCCAAAATGATTTCATGGTCCTTCATGAAGTCGATTCCAATGATGCACTCGTCACATATATCTGCCACCAAAAACACATGCGAAAACTCTAGTTCTGCCATACGGATCGTAAGACGAACTTCACCGTACACCCTTGCTGCTTCTCCTGTGGCTGTCTTCAGACGGTAGCTGTTGGTGTTATGTAGCCATGTCATCTTCACCAAGTCTCTTCGTACAATAGAGGCGGTGGCACCGGTGTCAATTGTAGCCACGTGTTGTTTGTTGTTTATGGTCGCCTCCACTGTCAGACTTTTGTTGTCTCGTTTACTCTGTGAGACTTGAATTGTGGTTCTGGGGCCATCGATACCAGAAACCAGCTTCTGCCCCTCGAAGTTGGTCCTTACTCGTTTCCCGAATGGAAGATGAGCATGAGTGTTAGTTGTATCGCTTACCTGTTGTTGGGCAATATTCCTGTTTCCACAGTGTTCGCAAGCAGTTCTTCTTGGTGGCAATCTGCACTGCCGCTGGAGATGTCCTGTCTTGTTACAGTTCCAGCATCGAGCAGCTCCGTCTCGCTGGTTTCTTTGGAACGCGAGTTTTTGACAAGAGCATTCCTCCACTGCAACTTCTCTTACCCGATGAACGCCTTGAGAAGCCTGTTCTGCTGCTTCCATAGTCAGTGCAAACGCTAATGCTTCAGGAAGGGAACGTTTTCCAGCTGTTCGAATTGCTCGCTGAAGATTTATATCAGATACAGCACGTACAAAGGCTTCTGTCGCAAACTGATTGATAATGTCGTCTCCTGCTGTCGGATATGCCAGATGAGCCAACCTTTCAATATCTGCTTGAAGTTGTTGCAGAGTTTCTCCTCTTTTCTGGACTCTTGTATTGAGTTGGACGCGGAAGACTTCCTGCATATGGCCATCTCCAAAGCGTTTTTCAATGACCTGGACAAGAGCGTTAAAGTTACCATTCTTTTCTGGTGGTAACGTTTGTAACAACTCAGAAGCAGGACCTCTAAGAGCAAGAGTCAGCGCTATACATTTGTCTTCGTCATCCCAGCCATTTGTTGTTGCAGCTGCCTCAAACTGTTTCTTGTAGATCGACCAAGAACTTTGTCCATCAAATGTTGGTGGGTGCATTTCCTTCTTCTTTGGGTACTCACCAGAACTTTCTCGAATCTTAATTTTCCGAACCTTGTCAAGTTCCTCAGTAATACTTTGCATTTTAACTTCCATTTTTTCAAATTTGTCATCCACTTTCTCGAACTTTCCTTCTACTTTCTCGAACTTTTCTTGAGATTGCTTTTCAACGCATTTGATGGAAGCATCAATAGCAACGAACTTGTTCTCGATCGCGTCAAGCTTACCTTGGATGATGTTTTTCTGTTCATCTAATTTTTCGAGAAGATTCTGTTGTTCACTCTTTTGCTCGGTACGTTGCTTTTCCATTTGTTCGAGAACACTCTGTTGTTCACTCCTTTGCTCGGTACGTTGTTTTTCCATTTGTTCTCTCTGTTCCTTGTGTTGTGTCTCAATTTGTTCTTTCTGTTCTTCAAATTTTGCAAGGAGAACAGCCATCATGGATGACATATCGGAACTAGTACTTACTCGTTCTTCTATCATTTCAACCTCGAATTGAAATGTATCCAAATCTTCGTTTTTCTGGGTTAAATAATCCTGTAGACGAATAATGAGATCATTTTTCGATCCAGCAGTAGGAAGACTTCGCTTAGTCAATTCCGCCTTCAACTCAGTCAAACTTAACTGAGTTAGTGTTTTACCCATTTTAACTTTTCAAAACGCGAGCACTTTTACTTATTTCTAAATGTTTTACACTTTGTTTATTGTTAAAACACACGCGCACTTTTTATTTTATTCGCGAAATTATCTGATTCGCACAAATAAATAAGTTTTATTCCACTTTTCTGACACCAATGTAATGTTTTATTCCGGGTTCACAATAAAACTTATTTAATTTCCACTTATATTTCCGTTCAAATAAGAACACACTTTATTTCAACTCAATTTACTTTTATTATTCGCTCAAACAAACACACTTTTAAATCACTTTATTTACTACTAACAATTCGCAACACTTTATTTCACTTTGTACTGTACTCTTTCACTTTCAAGATTAAACTGTCTCCGGTCGGTGTCTACGCTGCCTTTTATACCGGAATCTCGAGACTCGAGAACGTCCTCGAAGGCTCTCGTCCCTGTCTCTCGAAACTTCCTTTCCAGGGCACTTCAACTTCATACTTCCAGTCTAGTGGGATATTTTGAGATGTGTTCAGTGTGGGATATTTTGAGATGTGTTCAGTGAGATATTTTTAGATGTGTTCAGTGGGATATTTTTAGATGTGTTCAGTGAGATATTTTTCTTAATTACTAAAGGTCCGTTTACATTTCTACCTTTGCAGTAGTAGGTAGTGTGTTCAGACTTTTATCTTAAAAGTAGTTCAGTAATTCATCGTTACAATAGGTTTCAATGTTTTATTATTTCTTGAAGATTTTATTTTAGTACTTTTAGCACTTGATTTTTTCTAGGAGCAAGGGTTTTTTATATAGGTTTCAATGTTTTACTTTTTTGAAGATTTTATTTTAGCACTTTTAGCACTTGATTTTTCTAGGAGCAAGGGTTTTTCGTACGGGTCCCTAGATATATCTTGAAAAAAAATTAATTTTTAGGGACCCAACCACTTGGTCCAAATAAAACTCAAACAAATTGAATTAATTTAACAACGATTTATTTCGTGAGTTCGCACACTTTGAATACTACAATCAGAATGGCAAACTTAATATTAAGTTAGAATATTCTAATTTACAATTATTTTTATTATTTTGCTGATATGCAGTTCCCATGCATATCCACTCCATATCCACGCCTAATATTACCCGGTGGGAACGATCGCCAACTTCCGTCGCTCGTGTGCAGCGTTTGCACTTTTGCTAGTCAGGTTAATACCTGACTGTGATAAGTTGTATGTGCTTCTTTATTAACCAACAAATTTCCTCTTCGAAACAAAAAACCAAACACTTCACTTGCAAGCGGAAGCACGAGAGCGATGTATGTTGTATGCGATGCAAAGTGTCTTCTCTTTATTCATATTTAAATTCACTACGAGTATTAATTTTTTCTTTAAAAAATTAAGTTTTCCTGTTCATTAAATGTTAGATCCAGCGCCACTTCAAAGATAATTAAGCGCATCAGGTATATTTCAATAAAAAGCGCAGTAGATTTCAATATACCGCAGTATATTTTTTAATATGCAAACAAAATTCAAATCATAGAAATACATTTTACTTATGAATTAAAACAGCACAACTTAAAGAATTAACAGTTAGAAACCAAACCAAATTTTTTAAACTCTATGCGAAAGAGAAAGCAGGTGAACTCTGTTTATACACGGTATGGAAGAGTTTTTGTCAGAGATGATGCTGATAAGAAGCCGATATGTGTAACAAGCATAGCACAATTACAATCCACCTTCCCTGTGCATGCTAATGGTTTTAATATGGAGAAAGCACACAACGCAAATAATTTGTCTCCTTCTGTTGCTGATAATGTGGATGTTGTTAGAAATGTTGCTTCTGTTTCTGACGTTGATGGTGTTGCTGCTGCTGGAGTTGTTGATGGTGTTGCTGATGTTGGGAGAGTTGCTGGATTCATTATTGATAATGATGTTTCAAAATTTATTGTTGATTAATTTTTGTTTCGTACCAAGTATGTAAAGTAAATTATTTCATATTTTATTTTTATGTTTTTAGTCAAAAATCTTAAATATCATTTATAAATGAATTTATTTTCTAATTTATTGCTAAGTAGATTGAAGCTTAACTTGAAAATTAGTTTTTTTGTTTTAATTTTAAAATATTTGTATTTTTAAATTTTAATGCTAAATTTTATTTAGTTTAAATAGTTTCTTCAGATAGATTGTCGGTGTGTTTTAATAAACATAATACTTCTTGTCCAGATAATATAAGATCTATGTGCAGTGTTCTGTGTAACGCTTCCAATGGTCTTAACGTATGTCACCTCAATGTGGGAAGCATTCGCTCTAAATACACCGTTATTCTTCAAATGCTTAATAGTTCTAAACTAGATATAATTATGATATCTGAATCATGGTTGAGTGAAGGTATTACATCTCAACTAGTTTGTTTTAATGGTTTTAAAATTTTTAGAAACGATCGCTGTAGTCGAGGGGGAGGAGTGTGCATTTATGTTAGAGAGCATATACCTACGAAAGTAATTTATAGTTCAACGAAATTGTTAGAGTTTTTATGTGTAGAGATTAATAATGGTGTTGAGAAATGCCTTTTAGTGGTGGTGTACTGCCCACCTTGTTTGTTTAAAGAAGAAAACTTAAATGAAATTGAAGAGACACTTTTTCGTTTGAATTCTAAGTACTCAGATGTGCTCATTGCTGGCTGGTGACTTTAATGTTAATTTATTAGTAAATAATAGAACCACGCGTCTCTTTAAATATTTTTGTGAAAAAATAAGTTTGTCTGTTGTTAATACAAGTTGGCCAACATGTTTTCAATCAATTGATAATCCTTCGCTTATAGATATGTTTCTTACTACCTCACAAGAAAAAATTTTATGCAATGAACAAATTAAACTAACCTCTGAATTTATTCATGATTTAATTTTTTGCTCATTCCAGTTCAATGTAAGAAACTTATGTTATTCGAATACTTTCAGTTATAGATCCTATCGTTCATTTAACTATTATGATATGCAACATAGTATTAGCAATAACTACTGGGATAATATTCATTATACTATTGACGTTAACAGTAAAGTGTTAATTTTTAACGACCTACTTGAAAGATTATTTAATGCTTACGTGCCTTTAGTTACAAAACGGGTAAAAAATCGAAAGGGATGTCCTTGGTACAGACAAGACATTGAAGTACAAATTAAAGAGAGAGAACGCTTTTTCAAAAGGTACAAAAGAAACCCAACGGAGTTTAACAGAAATCAATAGGTATATCTTTTCTCGTAACAAAGTCACTGCTCTTATACGTTCATGTAAAAAAACATATTTTATGAATAAACTTAATGTTTCTCTGAGTTCTAAGGATCTTTGGAAAAATTTGAAAGATGTTGGTGTTTGTTCATCTAAGTCGATTTCGAAATGCCCATTGGACCCACAAGATATGAAATCATTTTTTGCACCGACTCAGCTTAATTCAAGTCTTACATTAGTTATTCCTGAAAATGACAATGAATTATTTTCATTTAATTGTGTGGAAGATATCGAAGTTGTTTCTGCTCTAAAATCAGTTAAATCAAATGCTTCTGGTACAGATAATATCTCACCGAAATTTATACGTTTGATTTTACCAATTGTTATTAAACCTTTGAAGCACATTTTGAATACATGTATCTCAAGTTCTCAATTCCCAGAAGCCTGGAAAAGTGGAATTATTGTACCCATACCCAAAAAAGCTAATTCTTCAGAGCCTTCGGACTATAGACCAATTAACTTGTTACCTTTTTTTGGTAAAATATTTGAACGGTTAATGTTTAATCAAATGCTAGACTTCATTCAATTCAATCAAAAGTTATCTAAATGGCAGTCTGGTTTTCGTAACAAACATAGTTGTGAGTCTGCTGTTCTAAAGGTAACCTCTGATTTTCGAGCTGCTCTTGACAAGGATCTTTTGGGTGTTATGGTGCTTTTGGACTTTTCGAAGGCCTTTTACTGTGTTGACCATCAAATTCTGATTTCTAAATTAAGCAACAAGTTCAGTTTTTCAAAAACAGCTTTAAAACTATTAAGCAACTATCTCTGTAATAGACTGCAGATGGTAACCACGGATCAAGGTAATTCAAGTACATTTATTGTTAATCAGGGAGTGCCCCAAGGGTCAGTTTTAGGACCACTCCTTTTCTCAATATTTATCAACGATCTTCCAGATATTGTTTATAGTTGTCATACTCACATGTATGCAGATGATGTTTTGCTCTATAATTTTAGTGAATTAGGTTTGATGGAAAACTGCATTGTCCGGGTTAACGAAGATCTTACGAGTATTCAAAAGTGGTCTCTTGAAAACAAATTACTATTAAACCCATCAAAAACTCTTTGTATGATTTGTTCGAGGAGTGAAGTTACTCTTGATGATTTACCCAAAATTGTTTTAAATTCACAAGTTGTTGATTATGTTTCAAAAGTAAAATATTTGGGTTTCCAAATTAACAACAAACTAACCTGTTGTGACGCTATTTCTGATACTATCAGACGTGTTTACTATAGTCTGCGTTCTCTAAGATCTTCTTCGAACATCTTGGATACTGATTTAAGAAAACATCTTGTGAAAAGTCTCGTTATGCCCTCTCTTACTTTCAATTGTAATGTATACCCCTCTCTTGACTATGAGTGTAAACGAAAACTTAATGTCGCGTTTAATGATTGTCTACGTTTCATCTACAATATTCCAAGGCATGAAAGTGTGTCTAATTTACATTCATCGCTGTTAGGACTAAATTTTGATAAATATTTAATACTCCGTAATGTTATCTCCTAAACAACATTGTTCATAACAGAAGTCCTGCGTATTTAGGTGAAATGCTTCAATTCGCACATTCTCAAAGAGGATTAAGATTAATTTTACCGCACTTTACGCACACCATTGCCGAAAGATCTTTTTTTGTAAAAGCTATTAGATTGTGGAATGGCTTACCATTTGATTTGCAAAGAACCACCATTTTTAAGAAGAAATTGTTTGAACTATTATCATCTATGGTTTAAAATTGTACTTAATGCACTTAAATTCTATACCTATTTATTTATTTTATTATTATTATTTATTCTTTTTTCTCTGTTTGCAAAAATTGTTTATAAAATGTTTGTAACACTTTTTCTTACTATTTTGTTTTTTTTTTTTTTTATATCAATTGTTATCATTTTTATTATTTATTAAGTATTGTAAAAATATAAAACTTGGTTACGAATTATTGATACTATAAAAGATTGAATCTTGCTGTATCTATTGTAATTTTTCTATTAATGCAAAATACAAATACAAAATACAAATACAAACTAATCTAATAAAAAATAAGTAGCCGGTAGCCTCAAATCAAAATAAAATCAGCCCTATCGTGGGTTTCACGTTTAAATTTTTCCACCTGACATCATTTACTTAGTATTTTTTCGGCAAAATAAAACTGAGCTGTCGATTTCTTCGCAAATTACCTGAAATGGACAAAAAACAAGCTTTGATTAGGTACTATTATAATTTTTAAAAGAGGAGTAGATTCGTTTTGCTGCGCAGTAGAGCTGTAAAAGGAGTAAAGTGACAGCCCTAGTTAGAACTCCTTTTCATCGAAAGATCAATTAAAAAGAATTTTTCAGCCTCCCAAAACTAATGGGGACTTTTCACGAGTCGATTTTTGCCATGCGGCGAAGCTTTTTGACTCGTGTGAACGTAAGTCGAAGGCGACTAAAGTGACAATCCCCATAAAAAAATCCTAGTCGACCCACATACCGTGCGTGAAAAGTCGGCATAAGCTTATTTCAGAAAACTTAAACAAATTAATAAATAAAATAACAACCCCCTTACGAACACAAACCAGGGAAAAATATCCGCATAAGTACTTCTACAGTACTTCATGAAACTACTGCTAAATGTGTATCATAACGAAGTGCATCCAGGGCCCTATTTCATAGATGATACATCACATACATTACATACATCAAACATCATACATTAAATTTTTTTTCATATATTACATACAATTTTTTGTTTCATAGATTTCATTGGAAGTAATGTATAAAATCTAATTGTTGTAGTTGATGTATTTATTTTGACATTTCGCTTGAAAGAATTGTGAGGTTAGGTTTCGTTGAAGTGTAGGAATTTTTTTTACTGACTAACCAAAACGAAAACTAACAGAAACTTGAGTGTCATGAAATTTAAAAATAAAACAAGAAAAGTCAATGAATTATTATTTTCTTTGCAAAAAGACAAAATATATTATGTGAATATTCCTTATGATTAAATTATGAACACAAAACTCCCATTTTTATAATTTTATTAAGTAAATAAATTTTGTTTACATCAAAAAGACTTGCTGTAAGAAATGTATGAAAAATTCACACAAAATGTATTAAAATGATGTATGATAAACTTCTATGAAACAGTATCATACAACATTGGAATACTTCCAGTCGATTCTCCGTTCATACACTGATGTATGACAGTTCTTCATACAACATTTCTATGAAACAGAAATAATACATCAGAACTGTCAATATCATACAATGTATGTAATGTATTATCCATGAAATAGAAGTCCTTCGTCAACATATTTTGGAAGTACATGATGCTACGAGAACAATAGTGGCGTAACCCACTTTTTTCAATAATGAGTTTTTCATAAAAATGGGTCTCTTAAATATGTCTTGTTTAATACAAAAAATCGATTTATGCAGCTAGATACACTCAAAACTAGATGGCACTCAAAAAAGTGTTGTTTAAAAAAAAAACCCTGTAACCCTGTTAAATCTATCTTAGCTCAAAACTGAATTTTATGTTTATGTTATGAATTTTATTTACGCCACTATAGTTCTCATAGCCTCATATTTCATAATCAGTTCAGTACTTTTTAATGGCGGGAAATTCTTGGTAGAAGAGATAGTTGCTTCACGTAGGGGAAAGCGGGGCATATTGGGCCCCCGGGGTATAATGGGCCCCCCTCTTATTTCTTGTTTGAATAAAGTTGCAACTCCGATTTCGCATCAGTCTTTTCAAATTGTTTGTGGTGATACGGGGGAATCACTTTATTGGGTGAAAATGATATCTGGGATTCGTAGTGAATAAAAATAGTTTTTCAAATGAGTTGATGTATTTCTGAATCAAAGTAAAATTCGTGGTTTTAGGCTATTAATTTTTCTCATTTAACAATAAAGTAAGTTTATTTGTTTTATCTTTATCTAGTTATTTCATTTAATTAAGTTACTTGACACAAAATATAGAAAACTTTTTAAAGAAATAATACATGGGGCATAATGGGCGGGGCATAATGGGCATGGGTTCCCATTGAGGCTGAAACTCCAAACTTCAAATCTGCCTCAAAGAAAGAAAAAAGCTCGTCGCAAAAATAAAAAAGAAAAGGAAAATAGAATTTTCGGAAGGCTAAGAAGATGAAAAATGTCTTTATTGTGGACATTTGTATTCCGAATCAACAGAAGGGTGGGTGTCATGCAAAGCCTACGGAAAGTGGGCCCATTGCTCTTGTGCGCCGTCGAGGAGGATGGAGATGATGGATCGAGTCACATTTGAAAACGTTTCAGTTACATCATTTATCTAATACCCACCGTTTCTTTCTGTGCCCAATATGCCCCATGCACGGGGCATAATGGGTTATTCAAGCAATTTTTTTATTTTAATACAAATTGAACAGTTTTTAATTTATTTATTTTATATCTCCTTAATTTATGTTGTAAATGTTCATTTAATGAATTAAATTATTGTTTTGAACAAAATTAATATTTTTTTGTATGTTTTTTGTTGTTTTAACCTTAACCATTAGGCCCGCTTTCCCCTATTCTTATTTAGAGTCGTTTGTGGTAAGTGTGCGCACGTTTGACTTTGAAGAAGGATTACAAGCAAATTATAGGATGTACATCAAAGACTCTTTCCCTCTACAATTGTTTAGTACGCCCCCACCTTGAGTACGCATCGCAAGTTTGGACTCCTTTTTACGAGACCCATAATGTAAGACTGGAATCAGTACAACGTAATTTCATTCGTTTCGCCTTAAAAGGACTGCCATGGTCTGGTCCTTATAATCTTCCTCCTTATGAACATCGGATTAAACTCCTTCAGATTCAAACTTTGGCTCAAAGGAGGGTTAACAATGACATAATCTTCATTCACCAGTTAATCACAGGCGTAATTGATGCACCAAATTAACTTAAATCTGTTGGTTTTAACTATCGAGGGGGTGCTTATAGCCTCCGATGCTTGGATTTAATGAATATTCCACCACACCGAACAAATTATGGCTTGCATGAACCTTTAACACGCATGTGTAAACTTCTAAATTTAAATTCAAACCTTTTTGATTTAAACTTTAATAAAAATAGATTAAAAACTGTCTTAAAAACCAGTGTACCACGCTCATAAATGTTTGTGTTTATTTTTATGTCTTTTTTGATGCTCAATTAATTATTTTGTTTGTTTTTCTTTAATGTTTGTTTTATATAATATTGAATTCAATGTTTTTATCTTAGTGTACGTTTTTTTGTAGTTATTATTTGCTTACTAACTACTAACACTGCACTAAGTGATGAGCCGGATAACACAGTTTTGTGTTGGCAAATGGTCGCAAGACGGTGCTTGCTATAAGCGCCCTTCGGCTATGAACTGATAGTGTAAAAAAAAGAACTTGATTGACTATTAGAGATACATAGTTTGACCACTTAATTTCATTTACAAAATAACTTAAATTTGTTAAATCAAATATGTTTTTTATAAGAAAACCAAGAAATGTTAAACTGCGCACACTTGCCCCTTTAAAGGGGTAAGTGTGCGCATGTAATTAAGCTGAGTAATTTAAATGAATATCTATTGTTGTTTTTTTTTTCTTTCTTTAAATTTTTAAAGCCATTTAAAAACCAAACGGGGGGAGTAAGGCTCCAGCTCCCATACGATTTTCTTATTATTTTGATCCATTCTATACACTCTACAAATTTGATGCATTTTATGCAAATACTAAAATTTTGTTTTTCAAAAATCTGGTTTTTTTTATGAAAATTCTGCTTTTTTTCTATTCTGTCTTTCAAAATTCTGCTTTTTAAAATTCTGCTTTTCAAAATTCTGCCAGCATATTTTTTGAACAAAAAAATTCTTCTAATTCTGTTTTTTTTTTCACAGCATATGCGCTTACATCTCATTAATCCTTTGTAGTAATTCAACTTTACTACTTTCCTTACTGTTTTTTGTGTAACTGTCCCGAACATTTGTTATAATGCATAGACTGACTTTCTTAAAATTCACATCTATAAAACGTTGAAAACTATAAGAAAGATACAACATACCTATTCCTTTCTTAGTTAATTTTTAAATTTCTGATTATTATTTTTCGAATTATTTAACATTGAAAATCTTTTCTTAACCCTTTCGAACCCAAGCTATGAAAATCAATATTAAAAAATGTTTTTTCAGTACTATCGTGTCAAACACATCACAACTAAGAAATATGAATAGCAAAAAGTTATGCTCCAAAATAAAAAATAGCAAAACTAACGTGTTAACAATAACATATATGACCACCAAAAAAAGTCGGACAACTGAGAAAATAAATTTTATAGAACAATAATGTGTAGCATACATTATTGTTCTATAAAATTTATTTTCTCAGTTGTCCGACTTTTTTTGGTGGTCATATTCTTCTAAGCTAAAACACAAAACATTTTGTGGGTTAACATTTTTAATATCTTTTTTTTCAAAATTATAACCATATATAAAAAATTTTTTTTGCAAAAAAAAAAACAAAAAAAAATCTGGATTTTCAGTCCCTTTTTCGATAAAAAAATTTAAAAGTATGATATTTGACTAACTTTTTGCACTAATCCAGTAACTAGGCATTATTATCTTTCAATTAAGCCATCGAAACCTAAAAAATTATTTAATTTAATATTTTTTACGAATTTTTAAAGATATGGTACATGAGAGTAACGCTGGTACCGAAAGGGTTAATATTTTTTAATTTATTGACAAACAATGAACAAACAAAAAAAACTGATAAAAACTGGAAAATGTTTAAAAGTGCGCGCATTTAAACATTTTACAAACAATTTTTAATTTTTTGCAGAATTTTGTAAAACAGAATTTTGACCCCAACCCTACTAAAAAACCTCAATTTCCTTCTCTTTATATGTCAAAGAAAATTGTGAAAAGTTTTAAGGAAAATTGAATTTTTTTTTCTTTTGCTTTTATCGAAACATCACTGATTCCAGTAGTATATAGAATTTGTATTATAAAACCAATCTTCTTCTTTATTCACTAGCCAGGCCACGGGCTTAAATCTTTTTCCAGTTTTAATGATTAAAAACTCAATCTTGCTGGATATAGTTCACATTAGGTTTTTGTTTAAAGGTCTTTGTAAGTTGAGCTGAATATAAACAATAATTGCGTATTGACAAGGTATCTCTCGATAAGTCAACTAATGAGTCCAAGTGAGCTCCAGCGGGACGAAACGCCAATTTTTTGTTTCGACTAAAGGGCATAAAAAGCTATATTAAATCAATAACACAGTGTTACAAAAACGAGGTTTTAAAATATACCCCGGCGGAGACCTATCACGTTTTGTAAAGCTAGTCGCACTGATTACGAAACGGTATTTAAAAAGTCTCTAACACCCCCAAAATCTGGAGTTAGGGGCAAGAAACGGTTTTTTGACCTTCAGCAATTGAAAAAAATCTAGCTTCGTCAAATTTTTACCCATTTTCGATTTTATTACAGTTTCTGATAGGAGATAAATATACCTTTTGAACAATGTATAAAACATGTAACTCGGTTAAACCACCTAGAATTTATAAGCTGTCAAAGTTCAAAAATTTAATTTTTTTCGTCATTTACCCAACTTCGACATCAAATTAAAGTATATATTTTTATAACAACATGCTGTTTTAAAAATATATTCTAAAATAATATTTATTTCCAAATCAAACGAGGTATTTTTTATGAAAATCAGTTACAATTGGCTTAGAAAAAAAATTACGATTTCAACCCAGATACAGAAATTTGAACTTTTAGGTATAGAACAAAAATGTTGTTTTGGCACGTAGTAGGATAACTTGGGCGCCAGGATTTGATTACGGGTTATTGTAGAGGAGTTGAATACAAAAATGTTTTTTCTTTGGGAGGGGGGTCTATCTCCCCCTGTTTAGGTGCGAGGGGCAGTTTTCTAAAAAAAAATTATTAAAATAAAAAAAAATATTAAAAAACAACGGCAATACTTACAGTAATAAATGATACCATTTCCGAAAGGCTAAATTGAACATTTAATTTAAATTTTTAAATCAAATTTTTTTTAAACTCATTTTATACTATTTTTTTCCAGATTGGAATTTAAAAAAAAAATTACTCACACAGAAAACTGCCTCAATTGATTCCTTATCGAACCGTGAAAACTATATGTTTCTATGTCTTCTAGTTTTTGAGAAAATTGAAAAATTATTTTATCAGATTTTTCTTGTTTCAAAGTTTTTTTGTTTTTATTTGTTTTTATTTTTCAATTTTCTCAAAAACTAGAAGACGTAGAAACATATAGTTTTCACTATTCGATAAGGAATCGATTGAGGCAGTTTTCTGTGTTAGTATTTTTTTTAATTAAAATTCACAGTCTGGACAAAAATAGTATAAAATGAGTTTTAAAAAAATTTGTTCGCCTTTTTTTAACTTTGAAATCGATTATTTCAAAAACTATTGGTTATAATATATTCATTTAAAAATTAATTGTACAATTTTTCCTTTCGGAAATGGTATCACTTATAACTGTAAGTGCCGTTGTTTTTTAATAATTTTTTTTTATTTTGATAATTTTTTAGAAAACTGCTGTTTTTGAAAATATATACTTTAATTTGATGTCGAAGTTGGGTAAATGACGAAAAAAATGAAATTTTTGAACTTTGACAGCTTATAAATTCTAGGTGGTTTAACCGAGTTACATGTTTTATACATTGTTCAAAAGGTATATTTATCTCCTATCAGAAACTGTAAAAAAATCGAAAATGGGTAAAAATTTGACGAAGCTAGATTTTTTTCAATTGGTGAAGGTCAAAAAACCGTTTCTTGCCCCTAACTCCAGATTTTGGGGGTGTTAGTGTTAGGGACATTTTAAATACCGTTTCGTAATCAGTGCGACTAGCTTTACAAAACGGGAAAGGTCTCCGCCCGCGTATATTTTGAGTGTAACACCGTGTAATTTAACAAGTCCAATTAAATATAGTGCTTATTCTTCTACTTTACTGATTTCAGTAGTATATAGAATTTGTATTATAAAACCAATCTTCTTCTTCTTTCGTCACAACTGTAATAGTGGTATCTCGTCGGATAACCGAGTTTTTGTCAAAAAAACAATTTAATCAAAATGGCGGAAAAAGCTCATAGGATTGATTGTACAGTAAGTTCTCGAATAACGCAACTCTCGATTAACGATTTGTCTTTTATCATTGTTGACCCAGCAATCGCTACCCTTCAACGATAATTGACTCGTTAAGTGCAACTACCAATACAGAATTTCGATTATCTGAACAGAATTCATCCCTAATTGAACTAATATCTATAGTCTTCAAAAACTACAAGTTATGGCAATTAAAAAATCTAACAACCCAAAAAACCCAAACAAAAGTTCCATTTTCTTGAAAGAAAATAATTAAAGCTATATAGAGAACTTAACACATTTAATAGTAATTAAGTAGGTACTTACTTTTTTACTTATAAATTAACTTCCATTCATATCGTATCGTATAAGTAATATATTTAACACAAATTTGTTGTATTAAATTTTAAATATATTTGTAAATCTAAGTAAACACATTTGAAAGATCTTCTAATATTGGCTGAACTATCAAAAATCTTCCAATATCAACCAATGAGCTCCCAATTGTCAATTTTCTACCAAGTGAAAATTGTCTGTTTATACGGTAGGATAATTTTATCCAAAAATTAGACAAATTAGACAAATCATCAGCTGACATCTGCCGTCAATTTTTTGTCAACCAATTAAAAATTCTCTGTTTACATGTTTGGTAGACTTTAGAGACCAACAAATTGGTAGACTCATTGGAAAGCAATTTTCTGACAGATGACGTTATTACGTAAAACTATCACACGCAAACCGACTTTATAGATAACCACTTTGGAGTACCTACTACCTACCAACCATGGTTATGGAAAACAGAAAACTAAAAACAAATATTATAATTTCTTCAGACTTTTTTAATAGGTACATAAATAAATAAATATCTACAAACAAAAGTTGACATTAACTTATTTACTTTACTTAAAAATTCTTAAAATTATATTTCTTTGGATTCAAAAAGTTCTTAAAAAGTCTACAAACTACTTAGCACTTAAAAGTTTAAATATTTCTTAAAATATGACTCAACATTTTTCTCTGTAAGCATTAAATGTCTATGTACAAATCGTATTCTCTTAAATTAATATGTAGATACATTTTGAAATAAATAGAAATAAATTATATTACTCAATTATTATTATTAAAATAACTGCCGTGACTTATGTCCTTAGATCCATAGCAGCATCATATAATACATCAGTAAGGCTACAACTGGCAATTTGCAACCAAACACACAACAAATGGATGGTGGAGACAATGAGTTCATTGGAGCACTCTCCATAAGCATATGATACGGACACAAACTTGGCTGCTTTACGAATGTCGTAAAATTTGGGTATCGTATAATTTCAGATGGCTGCAAAAAGAGTAGAAATTCCAATAAGTGTAATTTTTATAATTTCAGATAAGTATATTTGTATTAAGCCTTACAATGGATATTGATTCATTAGATACTCGACAAAACGTCATGTGTTTGCCGGATATCATACTTTGTTCTACACGCTTTGTAAATAGTGGTTCTGACCATGGCAACTGATTTAGATGTGAAAGAAATGTTCTATCATGAAATTCAACCGGATCCGAAATAATTAACTTATCTAAACAAATATTAATGAAAATTATAAAATTTTAAATATAATATTTCCATAAGACTTACTCAACAAGGATTCTTCATAGAGCAAATCCTCTTCATCAGCATACGTTGTAGATCCTTTGGTACGGTTGTTTCTTGGAGTTTTCGGGAATATGGTATTTGGTAATAGGTCGAGGATATTTCTGGAATAATTTTAAGAATATCATATAGGTACTCATAAGAATAGCTGGTTCACTGTACCAGCTATTCTTAAATATTTTGAGTGTACAAATTATAAAATTTAAAGGAGATAAAGTATGAAATTGGGATAGGTATAAACATTTGTATTTGTATTTATTAATTTGAAATATTTATTTGTTAACCTTATTTTCGCTTAATAGTAGAGTAAATAAAGCAATTTATTAGGGAACCCGGCCGAACAGCTCTGATTTTGACGATTTTTTTTTTTCAAACGTAAGTAATTAAAAGTATTTAAAAGTCTATAGATTAAAAATTGCCGATGTTGCCGTATTGTTTTTTAAAATTAAAATTAATTTTTTTTTTTGAACAACACCAATTTTTTTGGCAAATAAGAACTTTAAATTTTTGCTATTTAACTTTCAACAGTAAGGGTTATTTAATGAATACAAAATAATTTTATATTTAAATGTAGAACTTTAAAAAAAAAAAATAAGTTAAATTTTTTTCAAAACTTCTGTTAAAAAAAGTTCTTCGAAAATGAAATACTTTTTAATTTTGTTCATAAACCGTAATACATAGTGAGATTTCCTTTTATAATTTTAAATCATAATAAATGCGGCCAAAAATATTTGAAAATAAATGCATTTTATATTACGAAAAAGTTTTAAAAACGAATTTGAGTTCAGTTACCATTCTTTCAAAAGCCCTTGCTTCAATTAACTTAATTTTAATTTTACAAATATGACCCAGTTTCTAGCTTTTTAAAAATGTATATTTAAATATTGTAGGTGCTGCCGTTGTGTTCAAATATTTTTTTTTTGTGTTTGAAGTCAATTAATAAGAAAATTGCATCTATCGCTTGAACGGTGGAAGATTGTACCTCACTTCTATATATTTTTTTTCCTTGAATTTATTAGACAATTTTTTGGCATCAGTTAAAATTTAAGAAAAATTTTTGAAAAAAAAATTTTTTGTTCACAAAAATCTTCAATTAAATTAAAAAAATCAAAACGGCAACTCCGGCAATTTTAAATCTATAGACTTTAAAGTATTTTTAATTACCGACGTTTGAAAAAAAAGATCATCAAAATCTAAGCTGTTCGGCCGGGTTCCCTAATATTGCTAATTTTTGAGCACTATAATATAAAAACAAAATACAATAATTTTCAATCGAAAATTATCGTGTCAAAATATCAAACTATGTATAAAAAAACGATATCAATTCTTCAAATGTTTCTTTTTAAATTGAGTAAAAAATAAAAATGCGAAAAAAAGATAGGTTCAAATGGCCATACTTCGATTAATTTTCAATAGAATTTATTGAGCCTAGCATTTTGAAGGAAATTTAATCTCATTTTTTTATTTAGAGCTATGAATATTGCTATCGAAGCCAAAAAAAAGATACAGCCAAAAAAGCAAAAAAAACTCAGAAATTAGAAAATTTTGATTTTTTTGTTATGTTTGTTCCGAATGTTTTAATATGATTTTTTTTTTTTCAATTTTTTAAAAACATTATTCGCATATATGTATAAGAAAATTAACTTTTTATCTCTGCGAGAAAGTGTACTACACATGAAAATTTAAAAAACCTGTAAGATAAGATTTATCAATGTAACATTAAATCTTACGATTTTTGAGTAATTAAAGTGTTATTAAATTTTAAAATAATTTTGGGCTAGCGGAAAACAATGCAGAGTTGTTTTAAGGCAGACAGTACAGAGTATTTTTAGAACAGGGTGGTTTTAATTAGTCAAGACCTAGGCGTAACGATAAAATAAAACAAACGAATCACATGCCGTTTTCTTTTAGTTATTCGTAGAACTCTTCTTAAGTGTTTAATTCGAAATGCAAACCGAACAAATTTAAACATTTGTAAGCACATTTTCAACCTATCTACTATAAAAACTTTTGTAAAAAATGTCATGCCCCCCCCCCCACAAAACGGGGAGGACCTGTATGAATTTCCAAACCATACAAGATAAACAAAGTTCCTTCATGGCTCTTACTCCTCCCCACTACGATTATGTAAATGTGTATTAATATGCACTTACCCATTGTATAAGAAAAGATTTTCAACATCCGTCATATTCAACGAATAGAATTGATAAACGCCAAATGTCTCAAAGAATTCTCGGACTGGTGTCATGCTGTAACAACCGGCTAAATCAATTTTGGGATAATATGTTATAAAGGACAAGCACATCTCTTGTTTGGTAGAATAACCTCCAAATGTTGGCCGTTTTCTATTTGTTGTCTAAAAATGTAGATATGTACAGTTGTGTAAGTTTTAAATACTCAGCCCTTCATCAAAATAATTCAAATGGCATCTAACACAAAAATATTTTAACTATATATGTACATTTAGGTTAACAATCACTTTTTAATAGCTTCAATGCGTATTTCTAAAATTGAATGTCATTTCAATGCTGAATGCCCTCTTAGTGAATAGATAGATAATAATTAGTTACTTGCCTCGTATGCACAATCCGTTATTATGTAATCACCCGGCAAAACAACAGTTTCATTTTCCAGTTGACGCACCTGCTGGTAATTATAATCATAATTGTCATCCTCAATAATGCGTTCCAGCTCTTTGCCATTTCGTACATGACGTAGAGTCATCTTACGGCCCGCTCGATGAGAGTGTAATGTTCCAGATATAATTTTAATACCTTCTTCTGGAAACATCTGAAATTAAAAGGGAGATGAATTTTATTATGTTTATAAAAATTTTTGGGATCAACGATATATAGTAAAGGAAAATAAAATGAGGACATTTATTGTTTAAGTTAAATTACTAAGCCGCGTTTTCATTATGCGCGGCAAGGCAAGCCAGAGAACATTGTGCTACGCGGCAGCCACAGCCACGCAGAATTATGAATGAATACCTAGATGCCATGTGCGGCAGCTCGAACATGCCGCGTGGCGATCCATTCTAAATGGATTTTAAATGAGCGGAAAAATGTCAAACTGTTAAGGAGTTTTTGAAAATTCTATGTTTTGTCGTTTTGGATGTTTTATTTTTCTTCTCTTTGATTATTTGGTGGATTAGAATAAAGTTAGCTGCTGCTCGAGAACTGGAAACGTCCATGGTTGCTTCGCGAAACTTAAAATCAATGTTCCAAACTGCTAACTCTGTCGACTGCAGCGGTGGGCTGCCGCGGTAGACAACAATTGGTTACGCGTATCGAACTTTCAAATTTGCCAAAAGCTTCCGGAGTAATGAACCACTTCTATAATCTATTAGCTTCAAACAGCATAAATTCATCTCGAAACATGACTTTCTTCGTGACGTGAATACAGAAACATTGGCATTCTTGAAGTCAAAATTTGTTTCGTCAAATCTCGAAATAAAGAAACTAAACGCTTTGATGCTGTTGGGTATCTTTCAGAGAACCAAATGAGTCGAGTATTGTTTACGAACATCGAGTACTTACTCGAACATTTTTAAATAAAAGTTGTTTCAACTTTGAAAAAAATCATCAATTTATTAAAAAAAAAAAAAAATTCGCAGCCGCAGTCGAACCTACAACTCTTGGGTCTCTAAGCGAATACTTTACCAACGAGCTATCTCACCGTTGAGATTTAGGGTGATAAAATGTAACAAAAGCTGAAGTCCGACAACAATAAAAAATTTCTTACGTTGTTTCAATTTTATTTTAAAGATGTTTCATGTTGATGTTAGTTTTTTTAATATCAAATCAACGTTGAACATATTACATTTTACGTTGAAAAAATACATCTGGATGTAAAGAAATTGAAATGTGAAAAATATATCCAAATCCATAATATTCACTATCACACAGAGAAAAAAATAGTAATTTTTAACTATTTTCAATGTATTTTTTTAACTAGTGAATAATATGGCCGTTAAAATATGTACATATATGTATATGGTTAAATATTAAATTTCAGAAAAAAATTTTGGAAAATAAAAATAGGAAAGTTGAAAAAAAAATAAAAGCTATGAAAATCGAAAAAAGGGGAGTTATAGAATTTTTATTGTTTTTGGCCCCTATTTCCGAATTATTAAACTTAGAGGTCCAAAAATTTGGAACATTGTTAGAAGAACTTTCAAGCCCCGGAACAACTATTAAAAATTTAATTTTTCGAAAAACAGGCGCTCTAAGCCCGCCATTAAAAAAAAAAAATTTCCCGGAACAAATCGGGAACAACTTTCAAAAATATCAATTTCAAAACACACTCGTGGTATGGTACCTAAACTATTAGCGAAAGCTTAGAGTCATTATTTTGAAGAAGCGTTTTCTCATTTTTTGAGTTAACGCTCTTTTGTACTGAGGGTGCGGTGTGTGATTGTGACCCATCCATTCACTAGTAAATTTTTTGAAGCATGTTATTTCGGTACGAATGAAGCCGGCATTCTCTTTCTAAAGCGACCAAATTAAACTATTTTTAACATTAGACACCTACAATGTAGGTCCTACATAGGTATAGTTTATCTACTTACAATATTCGAACAAGATGGTCCACAAATTCCAATATTACGATAGAGTTTTTGTCCTGGTGGAATTAATTGAGTGTCAGAAATTGAAACACCTGATATCATAATTCCACCATCATGCTTTCTCAAATGATTCGTGTAATGAATCCTAAATCCTGAATGGTCGACAACTGAAATGAATATGAATTGATATCGATTTTCAGATAAATTAAAAATTAATTTGGAGTGGGAGTTTGGCTTACCTCGATGAGCATTGGGATTATCATAGTGAATTTCAAGCATATAGTACTTTGGGCCAGTCCTTCCACCAATGGGTATACCAACATGTTGTGGTAAAAATTGACCTAAAATTATAAAAACAACAAATCAAATAAAATTATATTGGCTCAAATATACTATGAGCCTAGAATGAATTAGTTTGACATACCAGTTGATCCTATAGACCAAACAGCAACTGGAGTAATGCATGAATCCCAGTCACGAGGCGTTAGTAAATTGCTGTTGCACACAGCACCGCTACTTTTAACCCACACATCCCACGATGCTGGGTCTGAACCAGGGTATGATTTAGTAGAACACTCAAAAAGCGTCATATGATGAACCAGTGGTTGGTCCGTTGAACTGAAAAAATAATTATGTATGAATTTTTTTTTCTTTCTGTAGAATGTCATATAACTTTTATACAGATAAATAAAAAGATAGTCGAAATCAAATATTAACGGTTGAATTTTGATGTTTAAATATGTATGTTTTTAAATTTTGAAACAGGGAGCAAATATCACTAAAAATGCTAAAAAATATATACAGTTAAATTCGTTTATAGTGACTTCGGTTATAACGACTTAATTCTAAGCTTGTTGGTTTGGTACTAAATTGTTAATAATATCATCCTGTTGTTACCAGCGTTACCCCTTTGTTGGTAGAATTTCACAATATACAAATTTTTAAAATAAAGAAAAATAGATTTTATCTTTTTCCACACCACCAAGATGTAATCAAGTAACTTTTTGTAATTTACTAATTCAAGAAATATCCCGACCCGAAACGCCCGCCGAATGATTTTCCCTGAAAGTCCATTGCGGTTGCGGCGCATGTTAAAATGTTAACATTAATTGTTTTCCACAAACAAAAAACAGGTAGCCAACAACCACACGACAACACTTATGTATGTATTTTTTTCGTTTTAAAAGCTTTAAAAAAGCAATAGGGTAACTTCGGACATTATGGCGCACCGGGCATTATGGCGCAACTCTCAACTAGCATACTTCCAATACTCGCATTTAAATAAAACCAATGCAGAAACTTTGGCCTTCGTCGAACACTAGCCTTGTGACGATCGCAGGTCAGTGCTATTATTTTTGTGCCAAACAAAAAAGAAAACAAAAAAAATATACCGGTTCTGGGTTCCAATATAATATCGCTTTGTTTTTGTTTGTGTGTATCTCGGTAAGTATACAGTGCACGTGTTTGTTGTAAAGATTAAAACGCAGGGTACAGTTTTGGTTTGGTTATATCACTTGTTAATTTTAACTGAAGTAAGAATTGTGTTTAGTTTTTGGAGTTTTGTGAATATGTGTATATTTTGCAATATGGCGCAGATGTAATAAGGGCATTATGGCGCTATATTATACCCGCCTGCGCCATAATGCCCTTATGTAAAACTAATTTCAAAAGTAACTCTGCATTTTTTTAAATTTGAAAATAACCTCAATTTAACTTTAATTTTATGAAACTTATTTACAATTATATTTCAGAAATGCTGAATATACGTACAAAAAGTAAAGGGTTCCGAAGTAAATGGGGTTCGCCATATTGCCCGTACATAGGGCAATATGGTTTTTTTTGGACTATTTTTAATTTAATTTATTTTTTGTTAAAAAGCTTGAATTTTTATTCTTAAATAATTTATTTATGTAACGTTTTTATGAAATTTAATTAAAAAAAATGATTGAAGTAAAAATTGTAGTCCGTAGTAAAGTTATTTGAGTTTGTGCTTAGGTATGCCATAATGCCCTAATTTACCCTAATCCTGAAAACTAAAAAACCAAAATAAGAAAGAAAATACACTGCTGCTCATCTGAATAGGTTCACAATTAAGTTCACTTACTTTTAGCCTGTCTTGGCATCAGTGGCGTATTGAGGGGGGGGCTCAGGGGGCTCAAGCCCCCCCCAAGCCTGCAAAATCATGTCATTATTTGGCTGATTTCATCATAATCTACATGATTAACTGAGACTTGTTCGTAAATCTTGGAGATTTAGAGGCAGCTCAGATGATCGAGCCCCCTCCAAGTTCTGAAATGGCTGTTTGTGTTTGTTTGAGTAAGAGCCTTAGCTGACGTTGAGGGTTGGGATAATTTTTTCGGATTTTAGTCCAATTCAGAATTCTTCAAATATTTTTTTAGTATTTTGACGTCGAACTACCTACATCACCGTTAAATTTTGCAAAACTTCTTTTGCAATCTCAAAAAGCCGTATTTTATCGTCTTTAGTATATTTACTTTTTTTCAAAAATAATATTTTTCTCAAAGATATTGGAAATAGACATTTTTGATATCTCAAAATCTTAGTGGTCAACATAGCTAATGGTTTTTTTTTAAGCAAATTCCGGTTTGTGCTTCTGATTTGGATTAAAAAAGGAACATATTATGAAAAAGTATATAATTTCGGACTAGACATCAAAAAGAATTTCATTGAAAACACTGGCACACAAAATAATAAAAGTGTCATGTACCAGGAACCAGACCTATCTTTCTATATGTTTTTGGGCCCGCTGAATCCGAATTTCAAGTCCGTTTTGCCCGTTTACCCTCCAGTTTTGAGAAAAATGTAAAAAAGGCACAAAACTTCTTTTTTTTGAGTTTTTTGCATTTTACTCAAAACTGGAGGGTGACAGGGGCAAACGGACTTGAAATTCGATTCAGCGTGCCCAAAAACTTTAAGAAAGATAGGTCTGGTTCCTGGTACATGACACTTTTTTTATTTTGTGTGCCGGTGAAATTAGTTTATGAGACTTTCACGTTCTGCATTGGACTTTTTGAGCATTCACTTGTCCATAGGGCAATGATTTGTTCGGCATTTTTTCATTCATTTAGATTTTCTGATCCAATTCAGTTCACTTTGTTTTTGTTCTTGAATTTGATGCCTTTTTCAGTGAATCTGCAAATTTTGGACACAATATTATCGAAACTTATATTTTGATTGTTTTGTAATGTTTATTTGTTGTTAAATTAATACAAAAAGCATAAAACACATGAGTAATGAAATATCATAATTCATCACTGCCTCTGTGTTTGCAACCTCATTGCTTTAAACTCTACCCAACAAATTTTTCTTTGAAAATTTGCAATAATATCGCCCATGTTCTGCATTTCACTTACATACATATTTAATATGTCTCCCATAATGTGACTTCTTCTTATATTTTCTTTTAAATTCAGCTTTTTTTCCATTAAAGTTGCCAATAAAATTGCATCCATGTTCAAAGTAGCAGTAATTTTATTTTAGAAACAAAATAAAATTGGATGATCCTTTAGTTTTGACAGTTCGAAGCATTTTCGAAGTTTTCGAAATCGACCAAAGGTCAATTTCACGTGAAATTGAAAAGTGATTTCAATTCACTCTCGGTCGAATTGCGGAACATGGCCGTTTATATCGAAAAAAATGATGAGTATAGATCAAAAACTAGACGTCATAGGAATAAAAGTGTTTTTTTTTTTAAGATTACTGAACACCTCGCTGTTTGTGTAAAAGGTTTGCGATACAAGATTTAAAAAAAAAACACTATTTTGAATGTAAAAAAAAGACAGTAGTACGAAATTGTCGAAAGCAGTAAAATGCTACAATACCACTTTCAGTACCGCAGCACAGCGCTTTTCTCTTGATCAAAGAAGAATAAAAATGAGAGAAAAAAAAAATTAAAAAATTTTTTCAGCCCCCCCCAAATTTTTTTCTGGATACGCCACTGCTTGGCATTTATTGCAATGGGACATCTTTTTTATGTATGTAACGAGAGTACATCTTAATGCGCTTAGTTTAGGAGAAAAAAAATTGTCTTAGGGCCTACCGTTCTTCTCACACGGTAGCCAGACCAAATCTATTCATACAAACAAGCATATTTTGTGGCTCATCTGAATAGGTTCAAAAGCAAAAATGTTAATTAACGATGAGTTGCATGGGTCAGTTGGACTCAAGCTACTCTTGAAGCTTTTTATAACCTTTTATGCCTGAAATTCCTTGTTTTTTAATTATTGATTTTTCGAACTCATATGCGTTTAAGAGTCAAAAAACGGTTCAAAACAAAAAAGCGACCAAAGTTGTACCGTTAATTGTGTGGAAAATGGCGGGTTTAGCTTGGGTACTAATGTTCAGTAGTATTTTGAGTGCCAACTGCAGTTGCGAACTATTTCTCAGCAAAAGTCTAACTTGCCTGGACTAATATGGATACAGCCATACAGCGGATACTTTGGTGCACACACACGATAACACACACAAGTTGTTGTTGTTCATTCAAAAACTTTAAGATATTCACCTCTGTTCTGATTTTCGTTTACGTTTTTGTGTTTTTAAAGAAGAGGTGTTCCAAATTTCTTTTTGTTTTTAATAAGTACTTGCGAATTGTAGTGTTCTTAAATACTATGTCAGCTATTACATAAGCCTCAAGAGGCGCGCCTCATTTCAAAACTAATGAGTGCAAAAGAGTAAGAAGATAAAACAAAAAATTATCCGACCGGAGAGTCGTGGGCCAAATTTCTGAGACTCTTTTTTGACGTTTCTTTTTCCACTCTTTCTTTTTTCAACATCCCCTTTCATTTCTTTTTTCTTCTTGGTGGAATACAACAACAACAATACTTAAATCAAAAGAGAAATGTCAAATTTGAGTCTTTGACTCAAGAGGCATCGTGTAATAGTACGCGCCTCACAAAATGATTATCAAAAGAAAATTCGAAAAAAGAGTGAAGCCTCTTAAGGCTTCTTGTAATAACTGACTATCAAGTTGGCAAAACTTTATTTTTTTGACGTTTATCTACATTTCTTTTTCGTTTTTTTTGAACGAATTTGAAATCGCAAATTTAAAAATGTAAGTAATTTCAAAAATAAATTTGTTAAAATAAATTTCTTTTGTTATTTTGAAGGGGAGAATACACTAATAACACACAATTTACATGCCTTGTAAATTTTATGGAAGAATATCTACCCTGAAGGAAGGAAGTTTGGCATTTTTTCGCAGACAAATAGTTCGTCCAATAGAACTACCCACCTGAATAGTCCTTCTCCTCCAATAGTAAGAAGCAGATCTCCATTCCTCAAACCCGAAACAAATTTATAAAATTCATTGTGCAATTTCCGATATCGATGTATCAAAGATACGTTCAGAAAGAAGTGACTTAATCGATAAAAGATCATCTGCTACTGCTACCAAACCAATACTCGGAATTTAATAGAAAAGAAAAAAGATAAACAAAAGTAATGAAATCTTTTTCCAAAATAACGAAATTGCAGCTAATTAAATCCATTGATAACATAAAATTCGTAATTAAATGCATATCTCGTATTGTTTTCCATTTTTTTGTTTTGTCAATTTATGATTGTTGTCACTGATTCTGACAGTTGAATATGACAAAAATCTTGTTTGAATGTTGGTATTACTGCAATGTAAATTTTTACGGAATTTAGAACATCGTTTTTAAATTTATGCGAAAAAGAATTTCGGTAACGAATTAAATTTGTAGCGAAAATCAGAACAGGGGAAATTATTTATTTTATTTATTACTTTAATTCATTTCAGCTTTAAGAATGAATTATTGTTTTCGCAGAAATGCAATTTTAAATTCTTACATAACAATTAGTAACCTTTCATTAAATGCAACGGCAGCGTAACCTGCTCGTACTCGTATACTTTGTATGATGTGTAACATCTTTAAATCAATTGATTTTGGGGAACAAGGCAAGATAATAATTGAAAAATTCTTTTTTGCCATTTTTTTTGGCAATGGATGCTGAACAATTTGTTAAAGGCAGCCCAAGTACGACGGTGAAGTCGTCCATAAAATCTGAATTGTTTTGTATTGAATAAAGATTTGGGGGTGAATTTATACGGAACATACATATATATTTTTAAAGATTCTATTATTAAATTATTATGTCCACAGATAAAAACTTACCTTTCTCTTGTCAGTAGAGCTTCGTATCCAATAATGTGATGTTTTTCCTGAAGCATGGGTGCTCCGATGATTTTGCACCAGTATAATGTGTCCATATTAGCATCGATTGTTACCTACGGATGAAAGAATCCATGATGAGGCTTAATTTATTTTAATGGTAAAACAAAACAAATAGGTTCTATTTTATGTAAGAAAGATGTTCCATGCCAAATAGGATTATAAAAGCAATGACCATAAATGGTTAGAATATCTCTAATCATATTGTGTGTTTCTAATTACATTGAACATTGTGATTGAAACACTTTTTTGGAATAATTTTGTTTGCTGCCTATTATGATGGGAGAAATAATGGTAGGTATTGATAATAACTTAATTACTAGGTACAGGAATTCACATTTGCTGATTTGTTTTATTTTGTATTGTAACACGTGACACAAATATGAAATTTTAATACTGTATGAGCTTTGAATGTTTAATTTACTATACACACATTTAGAAATGAGTACATTTTATAAAGAATGAACGCATCATTTATCAGCTAAATCTCAAAAGTGGGGACAAATCGGGACAGCAAAAAAATACATGAAATCGAAAATAAAAAATAATAAAAAGAATTAAGGTCTTAAGGTTCTTTTGACATTGAATTTAAAATATCTTAATTCTGTTACCCACTTCAGTGATCCATCAATAAGTGATTCCCTAAAGGTTTCGAACAAAGAGTGATTAAAAACGGAATGTCAGGACAAAACCGGGACATTTCGTAAATCGGGACAGAGTCTAAATGCCGGGACTGTCCCAGGCGGTGGACGCCTGGCAGCCCTAGGTGTACCATCACATAAACTGTTCAACGTTAATAAATTGGTGAATAACTTTCACATTTGTAGAGATAATCGAATGAAATAAATTTTGTTTTTTAATCAGTAAAAAAGGCTTAAAGCATTCGACCTTAAATTTCTAAATTTGAGCAATTGTAATTTAGAGAGTATAAAAAGCGATAATTTTGGTCGTTGTTTTAGTACGACCTATTTATGTGTTTGTTTCTTACTCAGACTAAAAATTTTATATTTTTAAATTCTATCCTATGCTAGTTTTCTTGACATCAACTAATCAATGATTAAAAATTCTTTGTTTTAATTTATTCAATACACAAACCTCATCGGGTGATAATAATGCCAATAAAATAAATAGCGGCCGTTTTGCAGGGTGTTTACTTTTATTTGTAACTAATCAATGGTAAAAGCAAATTAAACTTACATTTTGAACCGTAACATCCCATTTTGTGAATTCATTTCGATTGATTGGTTTCTTGAACATTGGCGCCAACAAATGCAAAGGTTTCATTCCTCTATTTGTTCCATGTCCTTTAAGATTGCCATGTATTGGATCCTTGTCACCAAATGACCATAGAACTTTTATTGTATCCGGCTTAAAAGAAAAGAATTATGTTACTTGTTTTTTTTTACAAAATGGTTAAATGTCTATAAAAATATGAAAGTAGTATAGGTTTATGTACCTACTGCAAGTATGTATGTATAACATATCGTCGGCGTAAAACAAAATTGTTCTAAATCCGAAAATGAGTTTAATGATGCAGTTTTACTAATTTGAAAGTGCTCTTTTCGAATTTGAAAACCATTTTTGTCAAAAAAATTTCATTCCGCAGATAATATAATTTAATGGGACATAGAACAATGAAAACAGGGAAGCAGCCTTTTGAAAATGAGCCCGAGTATTCTTGATTGTTCTAAGTCCCATCATATTTTGTTCTAAGTCCACTTTTTTTTAAGGAAAAAATGTACTTGTATAGGAATTGTTCTATGTCCAATTTTGGGTTTTTAGTTTTAAAAAATATTTAAAAATAATATGCACCTACTAATGAGGTAAACTTGTATATTTTATTTAAGAGAAAAGAACAAACTTTATAAAAAACATAACTTGAACGGCAAACGAGCAGAAAATTGTCGCTTTAAACCAATTTGAAACTTAAAAATCGTCCCCTGTAAAATTTTCTTTTTGTGACTTAGAACAATTTTGCTTTACGGCGACGATATATTAAAATTTACGATAGCCGTGTTTCTTTTTTTTCACTTCAGATTCCTTGATATAGTAAGCTTAGATCAAGCGGCACCAAATAGTCAAAATTTAAAGAAATACGACGAATATTAGAAAAACAAATATTTAAAGCATACATAATACAGTTTGAGTCGGCTTATTAAATTTTGAGGAAAGTCTCTATTTGGGTAACTACTTTGAGTTCCACATTAAAACTCTGTTTTAAATATACAAAATTTTAATTCTTTTCGTAAGTTGAATTTGTAAGGTAACAAATTTATATAAATAAATCTTTGCTGCCGAGTACAAAGAGGTTAAGTCAAAAAAATCGATTTTCGGATTTTTATTGGACTTCAGTCAGTTTTTTTTCTCTTTCGTTTGGTCTTATCGCCATAGCTCTAGTGTATCCCCTTCCATAAAAAATGATTCGGTACAAGGGGTTTAAGTCAAAAAATGTTAAAATTTTTAGTACTAAGGGCGTAAGTTGACTTAACTCTTTTGTATTTGCCTTAAATTTTTAATTTTTAAATAAAAAATTTCAATTTAATTTAAATTAATTAATCACATTGATATTTCAAACATTCCTTTATAAATTAAACTATGTTATCAAAGATTTTTCTTGACTTAAGTCCTTTGGATCGAGTTTAGTTTTGAAGATTAAATGGCTCTAAAGTGTTAAGTCAACACAATATTTTTTTAAAAACGTTCATTTTCTGGTCAACACTCAACAGCATATGGATATTAAAATAGATCCTATAGATGATATTTCTGCATCATTACTTTTTCAAAATAACAATACCTATTCAGATTTACAAACAAAAATTGAAACTTCAATTTAATTTAAAAACTTATTGAAACAACGTCATTGAAGATTCTAAGTATACCTAAAATTCTTAATTCTAAATGCATGATTTTGGTTTTTGTCTCCAAGTTGTATTAAATATATTTTAATTTGTTTTAGGGCCAATTTTTCAATAGTAAGTTAAACAATCAGTTAGTACTTATTCCTCAGGTAGCACAAAAATCAATTTTGCAACAGTCAAATAAAGCTTATTTCTAGGAATAAGACTATATTCTTCTTTCAGAGACAAATAAAAATTATTCTAAGGAATAATATCAACAAAATAATGTGTCAATTGTCAAAGCTGTTTTGAAAGAAATTTTGATTAAACAAAAACAATTATGAATAAAAATGACGTTTAATTTTGAAAATTTTTAAATTTGTTATTTTTGTTATTCTGTAGAACTTAACTGATTGTTTATTAGACCATTGGAGGATTGAAAAATCGGCTCTTAATAAAATAAACAATAACGGCCATATTATTCACTAGTTTAAAAAATACATCTGGATGTAAAGAATGTCAAATGTCAAAAATAAATCCAAATCCATAATATTCACTACTTAAATCCAATCTAAAATCTAATTTTTTAAATCCAATCTTGTTAAATCTAAACAAATTTTAACTGCTCTCTGGAGGTCTGTTTAACTTAATAAATCCAGATGTAAAATTAATTTTCACAGTGTTCAGTTGTTTTGTCAAGTATTTTGTGAAGGAAAAATAAAGATAAATGCAAATTATAAAAAATTTATTGAATAATCACATAATTTTTTTTAGTGAATAATATGAACAAAAAATTAAATCCTTGGATTTATGAAATTCAGATTTAAGTGATTGGATTTAAAATTAACTTTAATCCAAACTAAATCTAGAGTGAATAATATGGCCGTTACACAATTATTTTCATTTAAATATTTATTTTAAGTTTTAATTTTAATTTTACAACTTTTTAATTTTATTTTATACGACGACGCGTTTCGGAGCTGCTACTCCATCCTCAGGTCGAATACTTTTGTTGTTAGTGTTGTTGTTTGCTATCATTTGACCTAAGCTTTTTTGATCTTCTGTTGTTGTTGTTGGTGAAAGTTTATTATTCTTTGTTCGCAGTTTATAATAATGATGATGTTTTCTTTTTCATTTGGTTTTATTTTGTTGTTGTTTATTGTTTTAGTTGATGTTATTTAATTTTTAGCTTTTCTATGATAATATGTATGTTGTCTTCTTTTATCTTTATTGTTTATGCTCAAATTGTATAGCTGTTTCATATAATGCGTTTGGTTTAATTGTTAGGTAGTTTTTCGTTTAGTATATTGTCCTGTTCTTGTCTGTAAGCTTTGTAAATTTCAAATTCTTCTGTCGCGTCGAGAATTCTGCCTTTTCTGCATACATGTAATGTTTGTAAGTTAGTTTCAATGGCTGTGTAGTTATGGTTGTGTTCTATTAAATGTAATGCATATGTAGATCTGGTGTTTGGTTTGGGTTTGTGTTCTTTGAATCTTTCTTCAAAGGTTCTACCCGTTTGCCCATGCAATCATTGCATTGCATAATTTATATACGCTGGAGTAGAGTTTGGTTTCTTTTTTATTTTTTGGTTTCAATATGTTTTGTATATTGTTGTTTGTTTTGAAACTTATGTTTATGTTTAGTTTTTTTAAATTGATTTGTTATTATTTGTGGTATTATGTTGATATATGTTATTGATGTGTATTTTGAATATTCTATTGTTGTTGTACCTATTTGCAATTTTGTTGTTGTTTATTTTCTTTTTCTTTTTATTTATTAGTTTGTTAATTGTTGTTGTTTTGTATCCATTACTGTAAGCAATGCATTTGATTATGTTAATTTCGTTATAAAAATCAGTTTTGTCCATTGGAATGTTAAATGCTCTGTTTATAAAAGCATTAAATGCTGCCATTTTTTGTTAATGGGGGTGGTGTGAATTATTGTGGATTATTGTGTCAGTTGTGGTTTCTTTTCTGTAAATTTTATATTTTAATGTTTTATTGTATTTTGTTATATTTATATCGAGAAAATTAATTGAGTTGCTGTTTTCTATTTCTGTTGCGACTTTTATTTTATTGTTGATGTTGTTGATGTATTTTGTTAATATGTCTATTTGTCTTTGTGCACCATCACAGATCAGAAAAGTATCATCAACATATCGCACCCTCAGTGCAAAAGAGCGAGAACTCAAAAAACTCCATTTCGAGAAAACTCTTCTTGAAAATACTGACTGTAAACATTCTCCTATAACTTTCCAAGCGACAGCAATTTCCATAATGTCAAGCTTTATTACAATTATGTTTATTTTGTATTTTTAATACATTTATTTTTTAAATTTGTTTAAATAATATAAATAATAAGTAAAGAAAAATCTTTTTTCAACTGTCGCTCTTTTGCATTGAAACAATCAGAGAAAAAACCAGAACTATTTTGGTTAATCGCTCTTTAGCACTAAGAAAAATGAAATATTTTTGTTTTGCATTGGAACCAAGAATTGTTTGAAGTGGATTATTTTGGAATGTCTCTGTTTTGCATAGATTTTTTTTTCAAAATGAGAAAATCAGTGTGATTTATGAGACTATTTTGGATAATCTCTGTCTTGCATTGAAATTACTGAAGAAAAAACGTGAGCATTTTGTGTTAGCTCTGTTTTGCACTGGAAATTATGAAAGAGTTTAACTTTTAATATAATAGGAATTGAATAAAAACAGTCCTAATCTTTCGAATTTTATGTTCATGTAAACGACAATGAAGATAATTTAAAAAGCAAAATTTACTCATCATTAACTCAAAAATGACATTTTTTGGCTTATCGCTGTTTTGCACTGAGTGTGCGATATCTTGAATAGGTTATAATTTTGATTTTTTGTGGGTTGATTGAAGATAAAATATATTTATTTTCAAAATGGTTTTAATATATTTCAGCTAATAAACCGCTTAGAGGGAACCCATTGCTAGCCCTTCTGTTTGTGTATACATTTACATTTACATATTTAATCTAATCTGAAGATAAATATTCTAGACTAGACACACTGCAGCTTCGGAAACTAAGTCCATTTGGCTGATACAGCACAAGACATTAATACAACAGAGAAAGACAAAGAAAGAAAGAACAACAGAAACACATAACTACGTGGAACAGAGGGGAGACATCGTTGACAATTGTCTCATGTTATCGCACAGGTGGCTTCAGTTAAGCTGGCGATTTTAGAAAAAACTTTTGAGCCCAAATTGACAACTGGAAAAGTCAAAATGCGATACTGCACAGTGTGGTAGTTCGCCAATCTGACTGGACAAAATAGAAAAAAAAAGTTTAGCCACATGATTTTAAATCATGAGTTGAGCTTCTCAATACAATGGGTAACTGTAATTCATGTTTGGTTTTTTTGTTTTCATCTCGGATTAGCGTAAGCTAAGCTTGAAAGTTGGTTCTTGTCAACAGTTGGATGGAGATAATACAAAGTATTCTATTTTTCACTTGAGTTTGGTTGACGATTAAAAACGCTGTGGTAGTTTCATTGTTGTAATTGTTTTTTTTTTATTGTTAATCTACATTTGGAGGTAAAGTATTATAATTTTTATTTATTAATTACCATTGCAACTATTTAAAAAAAATAAATTCTGTAAGAAGGCTAGGAAGTGCAAAAAAAAATCTTTGTTTTTCAAATAGAGGTAAAGTTAATTTTTCCGCATGTTTCCGGTCTGAAATTAATTAATTAATGTATTGTGGAGTGTTGTCATTAAGATTAGCTATTTACATGTCTCGCATTTTCTCGACCGCCATACAACTTTTTTCACTTTTCAAAATGAAGTCAAGATTTTCAAAAAAAAAACAAATTTTCAAAAAATGTGTCAAAACTGCCAAATAAGATCGAAAAGACAGTTTTTTTTCGATCTTTTAATGAGCAGGTATCATCTTTGGAACATTTTTGACAATAAAGAAAAATTAAAAACATATATATGTATAAGTTTTGTGCTTCAAGTTAAGCGAAAAAAAGACAAACAAGGTGGAAGACACATTGGACCGCTCTTTAAACATGAATTTCATTTTGCTTGACCAATATTATGTGATTACTAAATAAACAAAAACAGTTGATAGTGAAACAAAAGTAGAAAAGAATTTTTAAAAACTAAAAAAACGGGAAAAATATAACAAACGGAAGGTTAAAAGTCTCCTAAGTGCACCTATCCATTAGAAAATAGTTAAAATCAGTAGAATCGCTCTCCGCAAAATTGAAAAAGCATATTCCAATAATATCGGAAAGGATTTATCGAAATGTTCCTTGAGTGAAGGATCAAAATGTATAAAAGATTAAGTTCTGATCCTCTGGAACCACTAAACCACTGGAATTTTCAACTAATGAGGCATTATCATTGATGAATGATGCTTTTCTGTCGGAACATCTTAAACAAGTTCAATGCAAAAAGCAAGCAAGTGTAAAAGGCCAGAAATAGGGTCACGAAGAAATTTAGAGAATTATTAGCTTGAAAGATATCGAAGGTAATATAAACACAGCTGTTTTTAATAGGCCTTTATGTTTCAAGTTTGCATCGCACAAAAAGGAGTTAGGTACTTTTTTAAATTATCTGCAGATATTTTTAAAGGTGATGCCATTTTTTATGATTGTGAAGCATATTTAATTAAAATCATTGCTAAAATTTTAATTTAAAGCATGATATTGAGAAAATAAATCATGTATGTCACCTGTCAAAAACGTGTGTAAAAGTTCTATTTCTTAATAAAAACTAATTATTCTGCCTCTCTTTTTTCGTGAATAGCAATAGAGTTTTTATTTATTGAGATTTTTAAAGCGTATTTTAAAATAATTAAGTATATCCAATCATAATTTACGGAAACATAAATTCAAATACTTTAAAAATGCATTTTCTTCATCACTATTTTGACCCACTTTTTGCAGAAATTATAGATCTTTTTAAAAAATCTTTCTTTTTTATAGAATTTTATCTATTCGCATTCATTTGTTTAAAACTGTTTAGAAAAAAAGATTTAACGCGAGTTATTAATTTTGTCCAGCTAGATTCGTGATTGGCCACACTGTGCACTGGTGGGAAAAATAAGCAACTACATATACACATACAAAATCAGAAGCCATAAGAATACATGTGTTTTTCATTCAGGTAAAATAATTAATTAAAAATATAAATGAATTTAATTTCAGAAAAATTACATGCAAATAACTTTTATTACATTTTTTTTCCATAGCATTCAAGTTTTTCCCCAAAAACTTAGTCACAATCAGAGAAAAGGAGAAATAAAAGAGATCTATTTGATGGATCTATTCTGTGAGTATTATTTGCCACAAATTTTTATTTTGCACAATAAAAATAACGTAATAACCAAATACTTTTTTCAATTATTCCAAGATCAAGTGCAGAATAATCTTCTACTGGTTGTCGTCAAAGCACAGAAGGTACTGCAAAGGGCTTGAGGTTCGTCAACATTTTCAGCATTTTCCATGATAAGCAATCACTCTTGTATGAAATATAACAAACATGATTAAATTTAAGCTCCATTAACTTTATAATGTTGACAACCCGCCAATTTTTCGTTCATATGACAAATTTGAAGAACAAAACGCAAAGAAAAATTAACAGATTTAGGCTTAACTACATACAACACTTTTTGAAAAAGTACAAAAGTGAAAATATTTTTTTTTTCTGGCTAGAGCAATTTTGTTGTGATAAAGAGTATACTAATTTTAAGGCCAAAAAATAAGCTTCCTGCATCATTTGTTTTAATTTCCCACTCCGAAAAACTGTTCAAAATTGTGTTTGAAAATTTTCACTTTTGTACTTTTTCACTTTTTGAGCCAATGTAGTTAAGGCTTTACACTTAAACTAAACTTATTGCAAGACGAGCTTCGATTTTAATAAGAATTATGCTTTTAATTTATAGTTTGACCTTTTTTTTATGAAAAAATGTTTTACTATTATTAAAACTGTTGTTTTTACTTTTTATAAATAATTTCATTAAAGAACTTATTAATTTCCATAGTTTTCCACAATTTCTGATACTTGATGTGTACACGGTTAAAAATTCTGGAGTATTTTTTAATACAGCTCTTGTATTAAAGCAATTTTCAATACAAAAAATATTACATTTTAATACTTCCAAAATATTAAAATTATTTTTTATCTTTTTTGTATTAAATTTCAATATTTAAGTACTAAGTTTATTTTTTGTAATACAAAAATTATTAGAAAATAACCTCCGTGGGTTAAATTCTAATCTTGTATTGAATTTTAATACCACTGTATTAGATTTTAATATTTTTGTATTACATTTTAATATAATTGTATTAAAATGTAATACAAATTTATTAAAAACTAATACACTAGCCAAAAAAATTAAGGGAACAAAAAAAAAAATCGTGATTTTTTTAGTGATTTTCGATAGGCTGTATCTCAGTAAAAAATTATCGCATCATGACAAAATAAAAAGCATGTGAAAGCTCTATTCTTCTAGTTTTAGGATTAAATGTTTAAATATTTTCTTTCTAACGGTAAAATAGCTAAATTGTTGAAACTGTTCAAAAACCAAAATTTTCCAATTTTTTAAGCTATTGCATAGATTTTAACGCAGGCCTGGCATGGGGAGCTAACCAAGAAAAAACGTAACGAAAAATTAGTACATTTATGATGGTATGTATGTATATGCATATGATACGATTGTACGAAGCTTGCATGGATGTGTTTGAATGAATGGTTTTGGTTCAGCCAGAGAGGGTTATATAAATTGTGTTAGACAACAAAAAGAGGAGTAAGGAAGACGACGCCATAAATGCTGTGTCTGCAGAATAAATCAGAAGCAACAAATATTATCTGTATTTTCTTTTCTCTTCTCTTCCCTTCCCATTCTTCTGTTTCTTGTTCAACTTCTTGTGATTTGTGAACGAGTTCAGCGTTGCATTGCGCTTGCGATATTAATGTCGTTTTCTATTGACTTTTGAGATTTTTGTGTAAAATTCTCAGATTTTCCACTGCAAATAGAATATGAAATCTAGTTTTGTAATTGTATGTGAAATCTGTGCGTATAAAAAAAATAAAACAACAACAAATGTTCAGACAAATGTCAAACAGAGGAGTGTGTGTGAAAGTGCGTGTGTTTGTATGCGTGAATCTTGATAAAAATCCAGAATCAGATTCTTGAATCTCAGATTCATTTTTTTGTCATTTTTTAGAATCTCAGGACGCAAATAGATCATGAAATCTGAGATTTGTCCACTATTTCCCCTCTTCACCCCCCCCTTTCAGCTGTCAAAATCACAAATCTCATTCTGAGATTCGTCAATAGAAAACGACATAAATCAGAAGAGAAAAAGTATTCTTGTGTTTTCTTATTTTTTTTTTTGTCTGGAGAAGTTTATGAGTTATGACATGAGATTGTGTGTATGCATGTTTTCAAATGTGACCTTGTTGTTGTATATGAATTGATAGGTAGATAAAAAAAACATAATCATTGGTTTTGTGTAGTGTAGGTACCTAAATAAATAATTATAATTGCATAAGTCGATAAAAAATGCAATGCAATAGCTTTACCGCGGCAGTCCTCGAGTGACACAAGTCTTTTTTTGTTTTTACTTTTCTCCTAAGAAAGTGGATAAATTTTTTCTGATAAAATGATTATTATTTTTAGAAAGGCTATTTATTTGGCTTTAATATTCATTTTGTTTCAAGCTTCTACGATTTTTTTTAGACTGCAATATAATATAGGTACCTACCATGACTCTTGCACATAGAGTAAAACCAACGGAAAACGAAAACACAAGTGAATTTGGTTGCGCAAAGCAAAACCGCAATATACACTTGCAAGGCTTGCAACCCTTTTTTTGCTATTTCCTGTATGTATGTATGGCGAAGAAAGGTCACTAATACACACAAACTCATTTACATGAAGTCTGAGTTCGTCATTCGGGGACACCCACTCTTAACTAAAAAATTTTAATATTTGTCATATCCTAGCGCCACCTGTCGTGATCTAGAAACCCTAGAGATATTATTAATACATTGATTTATGGTTTGTGTACCTACTAAGTACATTACTAAATTCGGAGTACACTGCGAGCGAACATTTTTAGCAAATCTATAATCATGAGTAAAACATCAGCTTGTGGAAACATTAATTTTACCACATGTACAAAAACAAATGATTGGGTAGTTTGTAATGGGATTTGTGGTAAAATGTTCCATCCGATATGTACAGGTATTAGTAGGACCGCAAAAGCTCACGTAGCCGAGTTATCAGAATATTTCTGTTTTTACTGTGACGAATGTAGAACCTTCACGCTTTCCCACATTTTATCGGCCATAAAAGTCAACAATGATCAAATAAAAGAAGTTTATGAATCTGTATCCGATCTCAAAAAAGAAATTCGTCTAAGCTTTACGAAAAATACTGAACTTTTGGACGAACTAAGTGATTCCAATACAAAAACTATTGAAAAATCTCAGCTAAATATAAAAACCCATCTTACGAAAATCGAATCATTTTGTCAATCGTCAATTAAATCATCAGAATGCGTTGATATACTAAAAGTTTTTCCTGATCAACTTAAAACACAACCAAATTGCATTCAAAAATCTACTATTATAAAAGATTCACTAGTGCTGGCTGACATTCTAGTAAAAGAATCTGTTGCTACTCGTACTGCCATTACCGACATATCTGAAGAAGTGAAAAAGGCACTTTCTAAAAATAATAACACTGAACCTGATGTCATTATACACAATGATAGATCCCTATACTTTGAACTACAAGACCATGAGTCAGCTATAGAAGTTTTTAATGAAAGCTCTTCAGAAAATATTCTTTCCCTGCCAGCTCCAATTGAACTGAACATGAACTCATTTAGCGTCGATACGAATGCCGATTTGCCTTCTAATAATGTTTCACCAACAATATCTACGTCGCCCTCTTCAACTGATTGCTCCAACAACCAACCTACTGCAATTATAATTGATAACTTCGTTATCAATGGTGCTCCCCGCTCCGCTGATGTATCCTGGATTTTTAACTTTTTTATGAATAATTATAATTTTAACCCTTCAAAATGTAGCCCAGTTGGTCTCGGAATGTTTAAAATATCTATATCCAAAACATATGAATGGCTTTTCTCATTTTCTCCTCTAACTTTAAAAAATAGTGAAAATTGCTCGTTGAAGCTCGAGAGAAGATCCATAATTAATAACTTTAGTTTTAAGTTAAGTAATAATTGTAATTTTAATTTTACTTCTAACAATAAGTTTTTATCTGATCATAATTTAGAATCACCCCATCCTACTAAATTTATAAATCATTTTAAACCTGCGAGCTTTCCACCTCACAATGATACTAATTTCTCTAACTTACACTCCTCATCCCAATACCAAACGTTTTCCTCAATCCCTACCAAATCTGCTTCAAACTCATCATTTATAGATCCAAACCCTATTCAATCACACTTAATGAAAAGTATTCAGAATATTCTGATAATAATCGCTATGCAGTATCACGACTGCGTGATCCTAAGACGTATGACAATGTCAGACGTTATCTCGCATTTTTACACGACAAATCTGCTCTAACTTGTATTGATGGCAAAACTAAAACAAACATAGAACTCTTGCTACGAAAGAAAGGCCTTCCTATTAATCTGTTTGTACTTAAAAAAATATTTATTAGATATCACGAAAGTTTTGAAATTTCTCCTCTTCAAGTTGCTGACGATCTCTCTTCATATTCTTTATATCTTAATTCTAAATTAAGATCCCAAGTTATCAATAAACAGTTTTTTCGTCAATAACGATCTGCAGCCCGATATGAAACAAAACAACGTCCAATATATATCCATTTATTATCAGAATGTAAGAGAACTACGTACAAAAACAAGCGATATCTATCTCAACTCCCAGAAACTTCCATATAATTTATTTGCTCTGACTGAAACTAACCTTTCTCCATATATTTTAAGTAGTGAACTTTTCACTTCTGAATTTACTGTTTTTCGTAAGGATATCTCAGTTGCTGAAACCTCTGGTACAATCTCCAATAAAGGTCGTAGTGTTTTACTGGCTATCCATTCTGACCTTGACTCAACTTTGATTTCAATTCCTAATACCTCAAATATTGAAATATTATGTGCAAAAATTAGCTTTCCAAACCGTAATGTGTATATTTTTTGCTGTTACATTCCTCCAACTCAACCTACTAGCGCTTACGAGACTTGTGTGAATGCCGTTGAATATATTGTCGATTTATCTAATCCTAATGATGACATATTAATTGTTGGGGACTTCAGTCTTCCTCTTTTAATTTGGTCATATTCCGAGGATGGACTTTATTTTTTAACTGAGAATGCTATTTCTGAAAAAGAAATTCTTTGACCGCCTTTTAGCTTCAGGTCTTGTTCAGATAAGCGATGTAAAAAACAATCTTGGAAGACAACTTGACCTCATGTTTACGTCTGATGTCGATAATACAGTAGTAACGGAAAGTAGACACCTTCTTTCAAAGCTCGACTCTTATCACCCATCTCTCTCGATTGTTTTCGCCTATGTAAGTCCAAATGCCAATCCTGAATTTCTAACACAGAATAAATTCAACTTCCGTAGGACTAATTTCACCAAGCTTAATGAGCTTCTTCGTATGACTAATTTCGATTTTTTATCAGACCATAACTCTCATATTGATATAATAATAGCTACTTTTTATGCAATTATTTATAACTGTTTTTCTCAATCAATTCCTATGCATTCACAAAAAAACCTTTCGTCATCGCCCCCCTGGTATACCAGAGAACTACGTTCGCTTCGCAACAAATGCAACAAACAATGGCAAAAGTATCTGATTTGTAATGTACCTCCCTATATTCCAATTACATTTGTCAAATGCAATCCGACATAATCACTAACCCAAAACTTTTTTTTCAGTTTATCAATAGCAAAAGAAAATGTGATGGCTACCCTTCAGTGATAAAATTAAATAACTGTTCGTCTGCAGATCCCCAAACTATTTCTAATCTTTTTGCAGATTTTTTTAGTCAGTCTTTTTCTCTCAACAATGCTGAGATTCATACTAACTTTTTCCAGTACATGAATGGATCTGTTCAAACTTCCTTGAGTTCAGTTGCTATTGATGTATCATCAGTAATAAATAAGGTGAATCTACTCAAGGATGACTATTCCACTGGTCCTGATGGGCTTCCCCCTGTTGTTTTAAAAAAATGTATAGAAAACCTTTCCCAGCCTATAACAACGATTTTTCAAATGTCTCTAACAACTGGAATCTTCCCTAGTATTTGGAAAGATTGTTTTATTATACCAGTTCATAAAAAAGGACCAAAGAACGACATAAAAAATTATCGACCTATTGCAAAACTTTCATCTCTACCTAAACTCTTTGAATGTATTGTTTACGATACAAAGTTTTTTCATTGTAAACAAATTTTTTCTCCCAAACAACATGGATTTCTTAAGGGGAGGTCTACCACCACAAACCTTACTGAATTTGTGTCTTTTGCACTATGCGCTCTAGAAGAAGGTAAAGAGGTCGATTCAGTTTCCACAGACTTTAGTAAGGCCTTTGATAAAATATCGCACAAAATTATTCTTTTTAAACTTAAAAAACTTGGTTTTCCCCCAGTATTTATATCTTGTGTTCAATCGTACCTATCCAACCGACAATATAGGGTTATTTTTAGATCTAGCATGTCTACCGTAATAAATGCATCTTCTGGAGTCCCACAAGGTAGCCACCTTGGACCACTTATTTTTGTACTCACTACAAATGATGTTGACAAAATTATTAACAATTCTGAGTTGCTTATCTATGCAGACGATATGAAAATAAACAAACATATTTCTTGTGCTCAAGATGCTTTACTGCTACAAAGTGACCTAGATTTATTTTATATTTGGTGCCAAAACAACTTTCTCGAGCTAAATATTAATAAGTGCCAAGTCATGACATTTTCTCGTAAACGCCCACCTTTGCCAAAAAGATCTTATACTATTAATTGCGAGCCTATTCCTGTTGTTAACTCCACTTGTGATTTAGGATTGTTATGTGACCCTCATTTGAATTTTCACTCTCATATTGATAGTATAGTTAATAAAGCTAATTCTACTTTAGGATTTGTAAAACGGTGGTCTAAGGAGTTTTGCGATCCCTATGTCACCAAATCTCTCTATACAACATTTGTCAGACCACTACTTGAATATTCATCCCAGGTTTGGTCCCCGTATTAACAAGTGCACATCCAACGCATCGAAGCAGTTCAACGAAGATTTATTCGCTATGCCTTACGTGGTCTAGAGTGGGATGATCCTTTATACCTTCCCCCCTATGAAGATCTAAAACTTCTAAATATGCAACCTTTATTTACTCGCCGAAACAATGCGGATATTCTATTCATACATCAGTTGCTAACTGGTAGTATCGATAGCCCTTATCTGCTTCAACAGGTCTCATTAAATACTAATCCACGTCGATTGAGATCAGTCCCTTTCTTTAGCATACCCTACCATCGAACTGAATATGGACAAAATGAACCCATAACAAGAATGCTACGAAAAGTATAATTCAAATATCTTTGATCTAAACTTTTCGAAATCCAAGCTAAAAAATAATCTTTTAACAATATATGCTTAATTTTCCAATCCTTTTCTTTTCCCGTTCACAACCCTTTATTTATTTTAGTGTTAATTAATTGAATAAATATTGTATTCGCTTAAAGTTTTTACTCTTTTATACAATTTATTTTTTATTTTATTTTCTTTTTTTTATATATTTTGTAACTATGTTCATTATAACTACCTGAAAATAATTAAATTTTTTTCTTTTTCTTTTGTTATATATAAGTATAATTTTGTTAGATTTAAGAATAATACTTTGTAAATATAGTTTTTAAGAATCAGTTTAAGTTCGCTTGTATTAAGCTAAATTAAAATTAAAATGTATTAAATTTTAACACATTTCTGGTGTACACCTATATGTAACCCAAAAAATATTGAAAAATACTCCAGAATTTTTAACCGTAGGTATATAAGTAGTTTAAACTTCTTTCCGCCAGGGTACTTGGTCCAGTTGTCAATTGGTTGTTGAATGTAAAATAGTTCTGTTTTAATATAATTTCTAATATGTTTATTAATGCATTAGTTCGTTGTGTTGTAATTTTTGCAGTAGGTATGTGCGATGTTGTCTTTTAGTATTTTGATTGTTTCGTTGATCGGTATGTTAGTATACATATTAGTTATGTCGAACGAAATTAATTTGAGGTTTTGAGTTATGTTTATGCTTTTTATTTTTTCTATTAGTTGTGTAGTGTTTTTGATACTATGGTCGTTTTTGAGATCTATGTTATTTATTATTTGTTGTAGTTTTTAGCTATCTTGTAGGATGGGGCTGTTGTATAATTGATGAGTTGTGTATCTTTCTTGTGTATTTTTGGGAGCCCTGTTAATTTTCCCTTAAATATAGGAATATCGATTCTTATGTTCTTTGAGATCTCGAAATATTTAACAAATGGAACTAACTTTTTTGCTTAAAATATCTACAGGTCATTTTTTAGCTCTGTTGCTGATTGCTTTAAGCTTCTTGCTTTGAATTTTAACTTATTATGGTACCTATACTCTATCCTACTCTCCCGCGCGCCAGTATTAATTTCTGATCCTGTATTGAGTTTTAATACCGCTGTATTAGATTATAATATTTTTGAATAGCATTTTAATAATATTGTATTACATTTTAATATAATAAAATGTATAACATTTTAATATAATTGTATTATTTAATATAATAAAATGTATAACATTTTAATATAATTGTATTAAAATATAATAAAAAACTAATATAAAAAGTATTAAATTGTAATACATGAATATTAAATTTTTATCAAACGACAGCAGCAGCCATTTTAAAAAAGAAAAAAAATGCATTGTTTGAGGTACCTTAAAAAAAATTAAATCAAAAAATGTAAATTTGTACTAATTTCAAGTCGCTTTGTGTTTTTTCGAAGCAAAATGCAAAATTGCAGATGAAGTTTGATCGGAAATAAGATTTTACATGCCACAGTTTGTAAAACAGATAAAATAGAGACAATAATATCACCAATATTATTATGATAAATATTTATTTTCAGTGATGAATTTTGGAAAAAAGAATACATTTTATTAACTTTTAATACATTTGGTATTGAATTGAAATATTTTTGTATTATCTTTTAATAAAATTCTTACTAAAAATTAATAAAAAAAGATTAATAGGCAATACTTGTAATTTAATACATTTAGTAATAAGTGCTAATATAAACTGTATTAATTTTTAATACAACTATATTAAATGTAAATACATTTTGTATTAACTAAAAAATTTTAATATTTGTCATGTATTTAATTTTAATACATTTCTGGTGTAGTCCTATATGTAACCCAAAAAGTATTAAAAAATACTCCAGAATTTTTAACCGTGTAACTGCATTGTTTATATTGATTCCAAAGCTCATGCTCAATCATCGCTTTATTATATTTAGTCATACAAACATAATATAGAAGTGCGAACAGGTCCACAAGACTCAAGCACTTTTTCAGTGATAAATTTTTTCTATAGAGTTTGAATTTTATTTTTTTCATTAAAACCACTGAGACTATAGATTGATATAAGACGAATGAAATTATATTGATAAAAATGAATGTGAACCGTTTTGGTAAATAAAAATAATTATTTAGAAATTAAGCCTATTGATTATGATTGCTTTCTACTTTCTAGCTGATTTTAACCTCAAATCCAATGACACCGACAGGCTTCTAGAAGCATGTGCCACATGCACTCCACAGCAACTTGAAGCAGTCGATTTCTATGGCAATACAGCTCTACTTAAAGCTTGCTATTTGGGTAACCTTGAAGCTGTGCAGGTACTCTTATCATTCAATGTGAATTTACATGCCATCAACTATTTTGGTAAGAATAACGCACGAATCTCACTTTGAAAATAAATTCATATTCATTCTCTTTAACCATTGCTTACATAAGGACAAAACGCATTGACCTTAGCAGCATATGCTGGCTCCCTCGGCGTGGTTTGCGAATTATTAAAGTACCGGAGCTACACTGATTTTACCTTATCATCGATGATTCCGCCAATTTGTGTGGCAGTTCTAAAAGGCCACAAAAATTTGATGGCGTTTTTCGAAAACATGCACCCGATGAGCTTCCGCAGTGTTCATGGTAAGAAAGACTATGTCAATTAAGTTGAAATAAATCATACAAAATTTAATTTTCAGGATTAACTGTAGGCGATTTACATAATATGCAAGAGGAAAATATGGGTCAAAATGGATATTGTAATATTTTCGAAAATGTGTTCAAATAAAAGAATGATTTATGTTTTTTTTTACCTTAAGGCTCAAGAGAATTATATGTAAAGTTAATTGTTGTCTTAAATAATGGTAAACTAGTAGTAGGATAATTTCGTGTGTTGTAAAGTATATTTTATCAATAAATTGTCATATTTATAAACTTCTTTTATTTAAGGGAATCGGAATAGTTTTTTGTAATGACTTATGCTGAATTTAGTGTTGCCATAAAATATATTTTGAAATCAGGAGATTACCACATCCGTAATTTTTGAATCGAAAAAATCGACAAAACGATAATCGTTAACGTGGTTGTCCGTTTTTGCTTCACGTAACTCCATCACTACGGTCTCATTAAAATTTTTTGTCACATCACAGTTTGAAAATCTTCAAAAATAAATCCAGAACAGCCAAAGAGGAATTGGGTTTAAAAATGTTGAAAAAAGTAGATATATTTCTGTTTTAGACAGTACCTAAAAATACCGTGTATGTACATATGTGTAGAAATATTTATAAATGTTAGCCTAGGTCACAAGGTGTTTGCCTCTTGGTCCGGCTAGGTTCGTTTTCCAAGTTGAAAATGAGTTTACATTAGTAGAATAAAAGTTAATTAAATTTGTATAAAACAACGCGTATTTTGAATTGCCTAACGATTTTAAAACGTTTCTTTTTGAAGAAAAATCTTGGGAAAAACGCAACGCTTTCGTTGCATTTATAAAAAATATTTTTATAGGGGCTTAGAAAGAAATTTTTCTATCGTCAACACAATATCGTCTGATAAAAATTGATTATCGCTTTTAATTGAAGCAAGACTGACGTCATAACGATATCGTCTGTCGATAATGAATTGACCCTTTTTGTTACTCACGTATTCTTTTTAAATATTTTTCCATTTTATAACCAAATAGTGAATGAAACAGATAGATTTAAACCAACAACTGTTAAAAAAAGACAACCAATTAAACGAAAAGAATTTTTAAAAGTTCTGCGTGAAGTTCTGCCAACTTTAAAATAAAATGCATGCACATACTTTTTTGAGTTGAAAATCGGGAGAGATCCTAATTTTTAAACATAAAATCGGGCAATCGTAAATAGCTCAAAAATCGGGACAAATACGTAAAATCGGGGAATCTGGAAACGCTGGCTGAATTGGCCACTTTTTGAAAAGAAAATGTTACACAAATTTGTTTTTGAAACTAAAATCTAAGCTTGCTCACCACAAAATAAGTTTGAAAATGTTCACTTTTGTACTTTTTCGCATTTTAGCTTTTTTAAGTTGCACTTTTTTGAATCTTTGTTATAACTGTATAATTGATTTTGCCCCCGATACATATGGGCGATATGGTTAACATTAATAATATAAACCCATACTACATTGGTTTAAGTTTTGGCGTTCGAACTTTTCATGAATATGCTTTTCAGTATATCATATGACATTTCAGTAACAAACCAAAAAAGATCCTACAAAAACCATGTGATATAATAAATTATTTTTAAGATACGGTTTTATCGAAATAGTACAAACTATTTCAAAGAAATGGCGAAAGAAGTAGGTATGTTATTGACAGTTAATTTTGTAAGTTTAATATTTTCTATATTGTATGTAAAATAAAATTGTAAATTTTATATTATTATACCTATGTACATAATATTGCACAATATACCGAAAAAATTCCATTAAAAAGAGAGACACAAAGTGTGATTTTTCTTTCCTTCCTTGAGATGAGTACTCATCAAACTTCTTTCATTTTTTAGAAAATCAACACTATTCTAATGCGAAAAGTACAAATTCAGTTCTGAGATAGGTACAAAAATTAATATGAAAAAATTAAATCATAAAAAATTTAAGATTTTTTTAAGAAAAACATTTTTGTTTCCATTATTTATGGAATATTCTCAACAATATTGTACCGTTTTGAAAAAATAATTGAACACACCCACTTTTAAGGTAACCTGTCAATTGCCAAAATATAGTAGTGCATTTGTATTACATTTTGTTGTTTAATTATTTTTCTGATTCCTTTTACCACCTACTCTATCTATCGTTTTCGTTTTGACGTTGACTTTTGAGACACGCTTCTAGCTAGAAATTTTATTTATGAAGTAGGTATAATTGATCTTAAAGCATTTTTACAGTATAAGCTTGCCAGCTAGAATTCCACATGAAAACAAGATGGATCTAAGAGTGTCGATGAGAAAATTCTTTTATGATAACTAAAATTAATTAACATTTAAACAAAAATCGTTGCACAATATTATACTTTAAAATAGTTTTATTGAAAATACATCTATTCTTTATTATTGTCACAATAAATCGAAGGTAATGTAACGTGAGTTACCTAAATATTTTCGAGTTTTCCCTCGAAATATTGAACAAATTTTGGATTTTTCAAAGATTATATAAAAGTTTGTAATTAACAGGTGTATTTCTTAGGTCAAAGGCTTAAATGGCCATAGGCAATCCTGTTGTACAATAAATGTTTCTGTTTGATTTGTTTATTGTTTTCTTTATGATACATACTTACATACATAAAAATTGTATGGGATTTATGTACGATTGTAATCGTATTAATTATTATTTTGTATAAAACAAAGGAGTTAATTGAAAACTTCAATTTTCTTTTCAATTTTTTTCTAAAAAAAATGTATATGATAATAATAGACATAAACATATGTAGAATCTTATAGTTTGATATTCAAATTAAAGATTATAAATAAATTTGTATCTGTACGTTCTGTAGAAAAAAAGAATTTTTATTTGAAGACAATCATATTATTTTACAAAAAGAAAGCGAACAAAATTATTTTTGTTTTCTTTTATCATCTTGTCATTCTTTTTTCATGAAGAGCTTACCATGAAACTAAACTATTTAATAGCCTAATATTTTTTCATAAGAATAAAAATAAACTATATTCAAGTCAATATGTTGCACTAAAAGTATTATAATGATTAATGATTCTGTAAAATCACTAATATTTCATGAAAAAAAAAACAAAAGAAAAAATAACTTTTTTTTCTTCAGACAACATTTTATAAGTGGATTTACATGATATCATACCATACATTGTAAAACATCTGAAAGCTTATTAGATACAAAAATTCACCACAATTATGACTTTTTAGTCTTATAAGTTGGTTATAAGATTTTAAAGTCTTATAATAAAATCAAAATTTGGTTAAAATTAACTTAAGTGGTATGAGCCCAAAAGCCCCTTGCTTCCACTCGTACATGCAAACTATAGTTTTTATATCCACACTGCATATATGGACTAAAATTGATTTGAAGTTTTTCGACCCCCCAACCATGCCCCTTTCATGGTCCGCACCACCATAACACTGTGCTGTTATACGAACTGCATATATATGAATGTATGTGTTAAGTCTCACCTCGGTACGATGTTGAAGTGTGTCAAAATTGATTTGGGGTGTTTCGAACCCCCAATGCTTCTCCCTTGAATCCGCACCACAAATATATTTTGATGTCATCCAAACTACATATACATATGTAACATAATGTGTGTAGTGTGTACCAAGTTTTAGACAGATACCATAATTGGGAAAGGTTAAAGCTTTTTTACCTGTTATTGTCGTTTTCAAAAAAGTATAAAAGTTTCCCAAGTTGCAGTTAGATCGCAAAATATTACAATTTGAATTCAACAAAACAGGGTTTTTCAGAGCAGAGTGGCTCATACCACTTAAGGGGTTATATCTAGTTGTAAGTGCAAAAAAAACCTTCTTTTTTGTGGATTTTTTGTGAAGAGGCATTTAATTATATAAATATAAAGAATACATATCCATATAGCAAATTTAATGTATTAAAAGAATTCGCTGTGTATTTACAAAAATATTGGGTTCCGGTTTTCTTGTAGTTGATCTATTAGGCGACCTCAAAAAAAAAGGTGTCTGGCGGTGAGCAAGATATCTCTGATCCAAGTCACTTAAAATTAAAAAAACCAAAAGATTCATTTTCAAGATAGACGAATGCAGGTAATGAACGAATAGTTCATTACCTGCATTGACAAAATGGCGGCTTCCCAAAGAAAAAAATCGTTGTTTTTCACGAAAATTTACACTTTAAAGTGGCTTAAAAAATCGAAACATTGTCAAAAACCTTTTTCCTTCGTTCATTACCTGACAAGAGTATCTGAGAAAATTGTGTAAAAATTTCAAGCCGATTACTTCAGCCGTTTCAGAGAAATTCTGCTCACCGCCAGACACCTTTTTTTTGGAGGTCGTCTAGGAGATCTACTACAAAAATAACGGAACCCAACATTTTTTTAAATACACAGCGAATTCTTTTAATACATTAAATTTGCTATAATATGGGTACGTATTCTTTATGTTTATATAATTAAATGCCTCTTCACAAAAAATCGACAAAAAAGAAGGTTTTTTTTGCACTTACAACTAGATATAACCCCTTAAGTTAATTGCGGGTCCGAGTGCATCCACTGAAAGCTTACGTCAGACTGAATTCTATTTTGCTCTTTTTGCATTCAAAAGAAGTCATTAAGTAGGAGATATTGAAAGGGTGCCATATCACCCGTGGTGTCATATCACCCGACTTTCCCTATTATTTATAAGTCCTCTTGTGAAGTTCACGTGGACAAATTTTCGCTCAAAAAATTTTTGTTCGCCCGGAATTTAATAAGCTATATTGCAAATGGCATCGGATTGAAATTTGCATTTTCCGCTAAATTATTTTTTTGTTTTTCATCAAAGTTTAAGTGAGCTGCTAACCTTTTTAACTAAAAAAAGTTCAAAATATGAGGAGTTTTTGGGACGCGAACAACTTGTCGTCCTCAACTCACAATAGAAAAAAAGTTAAAATTAAATTTTTGCGGGTGCAATCTTGTTCACGTGAACCTCAAAATAGGACTGAATATGTTTTTCGGGGAACATAATTATATCGTCGCTTGAAAAGTAAAGTGAATGTTGCCAACTTAATTCGGAAGTAGTTCGTGAGGGGTCTTAAGGTAGTACCTAGGTAGACATGGGAATTAACCACCAGAACGAATCAACGAACAAACCAAGCTTTGTAAATTTTTAACTGTATAAATGGGCCAAAAACGAAATATAGACCGACCGACGAAAATACTCTTCCGGACCACCTTCATAATTGTCGCGTTTTCTCTGTTTTGCGATTATGTGTGTATGTAGGTACTACCCATTGCAATTTCCATAGCTGCAGCAAATATGCTTCCAAATTATTCTTCCTAAAGTCGTTCCGTCATGTCAATGGGAAAAAATCTGAAAAAGTTGTGACGACAGCTAAGCTTGGATGCAGCATTGAAGAGGGGTTTCTTCTGAGTATAAATCTCAATATTTTGAGAACGACTTGTTGCACAGAAATTTTGTGAAATACAATAAATACTCTGTCCGATAAAAATTGGCAGTACAGGGATGATAGGACATTTGCATCTCATTCTGCTTCACGCCTTATGGATATGTTTATCACATCAAAAAGCTCACACAACGATGCCGTATTATCCAGAAAAAATATTTTAAAAAGGTACCAGCGTTACCATCTTGGCGGTAAAATTTCACAAAAGCGAAAAAAAAATAAATTTTTCTTTTTACACCAAAATAACAAAACAAAAATTTCACTCATTTGAGACAAAGCCCGGCCCCATGCATTGGTAACAAATTTTTCCTGTTGAATGTTAAAATGCATGTTAAAATGTTGACATTAACTTATTTCCTACAAACAATAAATAAAAACAAACAGCCACCAACACAGCACATATGCTTTTTTTGTTCTAAAAGCTTGAAAAAAACATTAATCCTCAAAGCTCTGATAATACTGATTTTAAAAAACCTCTCCCATAAGGCCTGTACTGCCAATTTTTATCGGACAGAGTATAGGTAGGTGTCTTAATTTATCTCGTACATCTACTCAATAGCTAAGATCGCATTCTTTTTTTTTTTTTGTAAAAAATCACTTAGATTCTTCATAAAGCGACAAATTGGCTGATCACTGTTAGTGAAACAATAAACATAAACATACATTTGTATTTTGTTAGTAAAAAAATGAATCCATCAGTTTTCAATTTGTTATCATCCAGGACCCCCCAATCAATCCACATTCACAAAGCGAAATTTAATTTAATTTTAATTTTTTAATTTTGGTGGGGGCAGCACCTACGTTTTTGAATTTCAGCAGCAAATTAATGTTTTTTTTTTTCTTTAAAACAAAAAATTTCGGGGGTTGGGGTTTTAACCCCCAAAACCCCCCTGCGTTCGCCCCTGATAAAAAGCTATAGTTATGAACAGGGACGGGATCTTGTGGACTTAAAAATAAAAAAAAAAAGTTTGGGATAGCAATCAAACAAGCAACTTTCATAGATCTATTCACTCGAATCTTTTATGTTAAGATGATATTATTCTGCCTTATTGTGAGTTTTTGACGTTAAAACGATTCTACCCGGAAAAATTGCATTTTACTTTTCTCGTATTGTGAGTTCCGGGTGTAAAGTTATTCACGTTTGGAAACTTTCCGTATTTTGGACCTTTTCCAGGTAATATGCGAGGTTATCGACACTTTCACTTTGATTTTAACTTAAATTTTGGTGACAAATCAGAAACTAGTTTAGCGGAAAATGTTAATTTTCTTCGGTTGGTCATAAAGTGCATTGTGAAATACATATATATTCTTCGACTACATGTCTGAACATGTAAGAGTGCGCACCATGATGAAGTATAAGAGTGCGCACCATGATGAAGTATAAGAGTGCGCAGGCAGTTTTATTTGTAACTTTTGTGCGAACCTACACCTGTGCGCAGCTGCGCACTCTTACAAACTATGCCGCGCACTCTTACACAATAGTATGTATAAGAGTGCGCAAATGACCTAATGTGGTATTTTGTTTATAACTATTGAATTAATACATGTTTGTTACCAGTTTTAAGTTTTGTTCGTTGCTTTCATTATAAACTAAAAAATATATATAAAAAAAGTAGTTAAATTCTTTTTGTTATTGTTTTATTTGGTGTTTTGTCTAAAGTGCGCACTCTTGTACCACCTTACCCTATGTAATATTTTATATGTAAGTATTACTTTAAAGAGGCTAAAAAGATAAACAATATGGGAAAAGGCAAAAAAAAAGGCAATAACGAAAGAAAAGCAAAATGAATTTACATAATTTCGCCAGAGCAGTAAAGTAAGTAAAAAGTGTCACACGATTGTACAAAAAAGGCAAATTCCACAAAACCCTTCCCTGGTTATGAATAAGTCATGATCACCTCAAAAACTGATTTTGTGTACATATTTGTTTTGTTGAAATATTGGCAACCTTAATTTCTCTACTTAAACGTACCTATATTAGCCCTGTTCCATTGGAGGTGGTGGTTTACTCGTGAGTAGAAATCTAGTACAACAACTACACATTCCTATCTCCTCGTGTAGAAGACTATGTGTTAATTCTAGTACTAAATCTACTCACGAGTAAACTACCACCTCCAATGGAACGGGGTACGGGGCTATTAGGTAATTCAATTAAGTTGAAAACACAACAAATTTGAAAGTAAATTCAAAATGCAAATGTGAGTAGGTACTTACGTAGAAATTTAACAACAAAACTTAGGTACATATGATTTATTTATTTTAAGACCCAGTTTGTCATTGGATGTCAGGAATTAATTTCCATTTAAGAACCAGTTTGTGATTGGATGCGTTTACTTTCATCTTCTTTTCACACAAACACAATATCACTTTATAAACTTCTGGGATAGTTCTATACTACGAAAACATCTGGGTTTTGTATTATGTGTTTATGTAGGTATGTAGTTCTTATTTTTAATAGAATTTGTAAGTTTCCAAGGACTCATTGTATTTATTTAAAACATATGTTTAGAAAAAAATACAAAAAATATTCACGAGATTCAAGTCTCTAACTTATAATTTTAACTCCTCGTGTCTAAAAACATCAGAACTTTATGATGGGAATAGCATGAGGTTTTCACCCTGAACAACATATGTAATTTCATCCTAAATATTTGTTTCCAAAATTTGAAACTTGACATAATCTACCCTTATAGTAGGTATTAGCTATTCTTTGGAAGGTGAAAATAACTATTTTTTGGCTTGGAAATGTTTTGATTCTAAGCCTAGAAAACTTTGGTCCGGTGACTTTTTTTTAAATGAATTTAGTGGGCGCTGAGGGCTAAATTCCTATTTTTATGACCTTCGTAGAGAGAAGCATTATTTTAATGTGTTTAGATAACTGTGAAGGCAATGTCATTAAGTGCAAAGCTATTTTATTCTACAAAACTTTCGATCCGCAATTTGTAACACAGTTCTTTTTTCACTATGTCGGCGAGTTTCTTTTCGTGGTTTATAAAGTGGTAATTTTTGCGAAGATTTGTTCTTCTCAAATGTTTACCACTTCTAACAACCCGTTTTGTTGTCGTTAAACTGCATTTTATACCGGTTTTCAGCTTAGTTTTTAGACCGAAGTCATGCTGTTGTGATCATTGCACATCTATCGGCCCATGTTGTGACTGAGTTGCATCGACTTTTAATGTTGTTTCTATACCTACCCTTGGATATAGAATTATTTATGTATTAACAAAAAAAAAAAAAAAAACACAAAAAAGAATAAATTTTGTGTGAAGACGGCCTTAAGAGATTTTCACTAAAAAATGTTAACTAGAAGCATTAGAGAAGACTCACACTGTTCAAAAAGTATTAAATTTTATTAAATTTTATACAGGGTGTTAAAAATGTCTTCAGAGGTCTAATTTCACAAGGAAACGATATTTGAAACTCTTCGCTCTATTTGGGAGAGAAAGGCGTTGCTATTTGGCGTTTTTCGGTTTTACCTATGAGCAGATTTGACAACAACTGTCAAAAAAATATTCGAGCACAAATTTTTTAAGCTCTGAGCTTCATCGATCTGCTCAGAATGAAATGACCAAGCATATGGAGCGAAATGCTGAGCGAGGTAAACTTTTCTTACTTTTTTTAGTAGTTTGATATAAAAAATAGAAACAAACATTCAAAATTGATTCCCAAGATATTTGGCCGTCTACTTCAAGTAAACAAAATAAATATTAATTACAATACTTTGTTATATAAGTAGGCCCAAGCGCAAAAAAATGTTCTTTGATTTTTAAAGTTTATGTCGAAATATTTCAATTTTTTTTTTGTCTCATTTACTTACAGTTATCAGGTAGATACGGATTGACTAAAAAAAGTTAAAGAATTGATATTTTTTCATAAAAAATAACGTACAAAAGGGGATTTCTATGGAATTCATGCCTAGAAAATTACCAAACCGGTCTAATACTTAAATTTTTGTACCGAGGAATAACGTGACATTCTTAACTTTATGGCAAAGACCGCATCTTGCATAAATAAAGAAGCTTCGAGCCTCGAGTCAATTTCGAAATTGTAGAATCAAAACGTTCCCAAGCACCTTTTTGTATTGGTCTGGAGTTAGGGCGTTTTCCACAATATAAAAAGAACCTTATATTTTTCCTGAGATAGCAGAACAGCCAATAATGATCAGAGGATGTTTTTTTATTAGAATAACGAACTGTGAATAGCTCTTCTCGTCTGATCTTATAAGAAAGAAAAAACTACCACAAATCTTAGAATAGTACGTACTATGCAGACGATCAGAGCTTCTATGTTTATTCAAGATGGGGTCCTTGTCATAAAGTTAAGAATGTCACGTTATTCCTCGGTACAAAAATCTAAGTAGGTATTAGACCGGTTTGGTAATTTTCTAGGCATGAATTCCATAGAAATCGTCTTTTGGAGCTTTTCCCCTTTTGAAAGTATCTTTAACTTTTTTTTAGTCAATCCGTATCTACCTGATAAGTGTAAAGCTATGATTACACGGTCAACGAAATAGGTCAACGCGTTGACTCTCTGACGTAAAAATGACCTCACAATCTGTCCCAAGAGTGTCATGTGTGTGATCGTCAACGAAAACTGTTGTCATTGCGTTGACGGGTACGATGACACTCGCGTTGACACACATTTTTGGGTCAGCGCGCATTGACTATTTTCGATGACCGTGTAATCTCTCTGTCAATGCCATTGGGACGCGTTGACAGGGTTTTAGGACTGGGTGTCATCGCAATGACCCTGTCCCAGCGTTGACGCGGCAGAATTTAATACCGTGTCATCGTTTTAGTATAACATTGTTTTTTGTATAGAAATATGATGAAAGTTGGATTGGGAAAATTTTTTGTAGGACGATTATTTGAATGGTGTACCGGTTTGGAGGGAGGGGGGTCTCATTTCACCTTTTTGTTTTTTTTTTTACCAAAACACGTTTTGGTATGGCCATGTTGGATGCAAAGAAATTTTTCTTTACAAAAACCATTTGTATATTCTAAGCTACATTTTAAATTTTGCGAGTCAACGCGTTGACGCTGCTAAGTAAACGTCACGTTGACACACCTGCGCGTCAACGTAATTTAGGACAACATTGACGCAATAGTGTCAATCGTGTGATAGTCAATGTTTTATACATTGACACTGTGAACGTTGACGGTGAGATGACAGAGAGATTATGGATTTTTTCTTGACGTCAGAGAGTCAACGCGTTGACCGATTTCGTTGACCGTGTAATCATAGCTTAAGTATGAGACAAAAAAAATTTGAGATATTTCGACAAAAACTTTAAAAATAAAGTAACATTAACCAAAAAATTGTATTTTTTCGCTTGGGCCTAATAATATGGCAAGGTACTGTACATAAGTTTTATATGCAATGACAGCTGAGCGATCAGGTCTGCTTCTTAATTAAATCTGAGAACCCGAATATTTGGATAAATAAATTTAACGCATTTCAGACACGGACTAAGACTAAGAATTCAATAATTGTAAATAATATCTAACCTACCTATTGTAAAGTTTTGAGCTATATACAAAATATTGTTGGCAAAGCCTACGGTGAGCGGTGGGGCATCCGGGGCTAGACTTACAGTAGTCCCCCGATAATGTGAACTGATTAAAACAAGTTTAAGCATTTATTGAATTCAGAAAAAAATCAATAAAATTCAAATACACTCCATTACAAAAACTGAAAACAAATCATAAGAATCTTTAATCTTTAAAATCAAATCTTCATAAAAAAACGTAAAAGAAACTTCAAAAAAAGATGTAAAATGTTTGCAAAAAATCTTCAGACCGCAGCTACATTCAATATATCATTTTTCAGACCTATACAAAAATTGCGCGAGAAAAACAAGCAAGCTTTTGCAAAGGAAATTCACATTATAGAGTCTTAAAATTTTCGAAGTTCACATTATAGAGATGGTAATGAAAATCACAACAAAAATATTACTGTGAAAAAAGAGCCAATTTCTCCTATGTGGAAATTAAGCAAGCACAAAAAGTACTGAAATGTGTACCAAGTTCTAAAGCTTGGCTTTGAATTTGTATCAATTTAATTTTGATTGTTTACTTGACAATTTTTCTTATAATTCATGATTTTTAAAGCTATTTGAAAATTGTAGTGGTACCAGTATTTTATATGTTTCAAATATCCAAGGGTGGGGACCACGCCTTCTGTTTGGAGAATGTCTATTTTTTTATATTTATTTTGAATAAGTTTCTACCAAGCATTAAGATTCTATCAGAAGTTTGATAAAAACTCAGCAAAAATGGGCGGTCACCACGTCCCCTATCTAAAATTCTCAAATTTATTTTTTCTCTTTATATAACCTACTAGCACTACCATTCTACCAAGTTTCAATATTCTACGATAATCAGAAGTGCTCTAAAATACTTGATGAAAATTCAATGAAAATGGGAGGTTACCAAGCCCTCTGGCTACCTTTTTATAAACTACCTACCAGCTCTACCATTCTACCAAGTTTCAAGATTCTACGATAATCAGAAGTGCTCTAAAATATTTGATTAAACTTCAGCGAAAATGGGCGGTTACCACACCCTCTGAATTGAAAATCTCAAGCGGGAAGTTCTCCATAATTTTGATGATCTGTCAGTGAATCACTGAGTCAGTGAATCAGTTACGGTTTTTGCGATTTTTGAAGCTATATCTCAGAAACTACTCATTGTAGCTGAAGGAGGAGGAGTTGTGAGGAGTATGGTTTTTACCAGCTTAACAAATGAAGCGAGTTTAAAATTTCTGGCATTTTTGGTTTGGAAGTTAGAGGGGTGGCGAAAATGGCCTGAGTTGTTTCACATTTTAGAGAAATTCGCATTATCGGTAATTCACATTATCGAGGGACTACTGCATTTGCGAATTTTCCGTTAAATTTTCTTTTTTGAACAAATGTTTTATGATTTCATTTTGGTTAAGGCCTAAAATTTGTTGCTTTCGGGTAGTTTGGGACAGTTCTAAGAACTACACCTAAGGAAATCGCAAAAGATAAGTGTTTCAAATTTATCTGTTTAGTGAACATGGTGGTCTTGAAAACGCGATAGGTTTTACAAAAATGGACCCCAAAAGTAATGATGCAGATTTGTTCGAAATGATCTCAAGATTCCAAATTTATGGATTTAAAAATCTTACCTGATCCCTTTTTTGAGTTACATTTGACTTAGAATGGAAAAAAAAATAAACAAAAAATAAAAGCACATTATAATGTTCTATACCTTTTTGAAAAGCTAAATAATACTCCTTCAATTTGATGTTTATTTGAAGTTGATTGAGTAAATACATAGTTTTTGAGAAATTTAATTTCAAAGTCAAAATTAAAAAAAAAATTTATTTTTGTTTTAAGTTCATTTTTTTAAATTTGTATTACAAGGTACAAGTTTTTTTCAAAATTGAATGCTCTATTTAGTTCTTAGTCAAATCCTTAAAAAAAATGTGCAAAATACTATTCTAGTTTTTCAAAAATGGAAAAAAGATAGGCACTTTTATATTTGTTTTATTTGTTCCTTAGGAAAAATTTGTGTAATGGTTATTTAATCAACAGATTTGTAAGTTCTTATCACACTCAGCGTGACTCAGAATCAACCCCAAGAACGTAGTGGTATTTTGACTCCTTTTTTGAGGTTTTTTTTTTGTTAATTTTTGGTGTTTTTTTAATGTTTTTTTTTTTTTTTGCCATTTTTAGAGTTTTGTATTTTTTTTTTAACTTTTATATTTTTTTTAAGTTTTTTTTATTACGTTATGAATATTTCAGGACTATTTTTGAAATGTAAGAGTTATATTGTTACGTATAACAGAAAAATATCACACATTACATAGATTTTAGAACAGGTAAGGTCCTCAGGGACCACAAAACCTTTTCTCGATTTTCATCGTGAGAGCTATTTTTCGTGAATCCATGTTGGCTTTTCGCGTTAATTTAAAAAAAGAAGACGTCCTGATCAGCAGCCTGTTATCGTGACCTTTTTTCCATTTGTTTTGAGGCTCATTTTTTTATGTGAAAAAATTAAGAAAAAGCTTAAAAAGATTTAGAGAAAAGATACATCTTTCCTTGAATCTCAAAAACTAAGATACTTTTAAACATGCGGTTTTTTGTTTTTGACTTAAAATCAATGAGAGCATTGATTTTTGTAAAAAAAATTTAACCTTTATTAAAAATAACTGAATAAAATAAACTTAGAAAAAAAAAATATTTTTTTTCTAAAATGATTACTTTAAAATTAAATTTCTCAAAATCTATTTACTTAATCAACTTCAAACAAACATCAAACTGAAGGAGTATATTTTAGCTTTCAAAAACATTATAATGTGCATTTGTTTTTTCTTCAATTTTTTTTCCTATTCTAAGTGAAATGTGTAAACATATACATTTGTATGTATAATGCCTGTAACTCAAAAAAGGGATCAGGTACGATTTGGAGCCCCGGTATGCCTGTAATTAGTTAACTTTAAAAGTCAAAGAAAACAGTTCATGGTAAAGTAAAGTATTGCATATTGTTACTAGTGATTCAAATAAAGTGTGTTTATTTGAGTCGAAATGAAAGTTGTGTGATATAAATAAAGTGTCATCATGTTAGTGTTAGTTGAACGCAATGAAAAGGTGGAAATTATGTTACACGCACTAAGTTTTATTGCTCACCTTAAAAAAGTAACAATATTTTTTATTTTTAACAACAATTCTGTAGAAAAACCATGTATGCGATTGATTACAAGAAACGTAGGTGGATTTATTTTTTAATACTATTACATTTTACATAAATAACCATAAATGGAACTTATTGGTCTCCTAATAAATACCTATGCACTTCAAAATGTTTATTAATATTTTCATAACATTGATGCCGAACAACACTTGACTTTTCATTAAATTTTTTGATAGGTGTAAGCGTTTTTAATAAAGAAAATAATAATCAAAAGTACTTAGAACTTACTCCAAGAGGCAGATCATACGGATCACAAGTTTCAATTTGTCTAAAAAACTCTACTTGAGTATGAGTAGCATTTTGGAATCCATCTACAACAATGTAATTTTGTGTATCGTCCTGAATTGGAACACCATTTCCTGTCTGTGGTCCATGACAGTCCTGGAAAAAGAAAAACAATATAGTTAGAAACAGAAGAGAGATAAGTTGTTAAAAAAAATATTTCAGAAAAAAAACAATAAACGTCTGCATGAGTTACTCTGCAACAAAATTGCTAAAATAAATTTAGTTGGACAGTGATGGTCACACAGATTCTGGGGAATGGCTAAATGGTTATATATCGAGAAAAGTTCGTAAAATTGAAGAGATTTATTTTTTCATTAATTTTTCAGGTAGGGAACTACTTTATTAAACTTTTCCAAGAACTGAAATTCCAAAAGTTTTATGTGCAAGACCAATATCGAAATATAATCATAAGCTATACCTATGGACATAGGGAAAATACGCAAGAAAGCAGAGTATTCGTTTGTTCATGAATCGTGCTGACAAAGAAGAAGTACCTACCTGTTAAGATGCAATTAACATAATTTTAACTAATTTGTGATTTAGTTTTGCCGGAAAATTAGTTAATGTTATTGTTGCAATTTTTGCAACAATAATAAATTTTAACTAATTAATAAAACCATTTTTTCACACATTTGTTAAAATGTTTTACTTGTGAACACTGGACATAATTTTTGTCCCAAAAACAAAAAAAAAAGTTTAAAATCACTTTATCAAAATATTTGGAATTCAATTTAGAACCACTAGTTGGAAAGTTTAGAAGAGTGATAAGTTCAACAAACACGATATCCTTTTTAAGTTCTTTTCAAACAATTCATATTCAACGACATCCTTACACAACTATACTTTTATAGCAACAATATGTGCAGGAACATTACAGAAAGACATAAATTACATGTAAAGGATACTAAGCGCTCTTGCTTAAAAATGGAATGAAGAAAAGGTCTTGTCTTATTTAAATAACTCTTTGGTGATATCATTTTAAATCTGATTTATAAAAAAAATCTTCGAAACTATTAAATAGATACATAATGTTAATTTTTGTGAGTCGAACAGCTGTCAACAAAAGTGATTTTTAGTCATGTGCATACATTAAGTGGGGAATATATTGTCCTTTAAATTCAAGATTTAATCGGATTTAGCCGAAGAATTATCTCGACTTCGTTGTCATAATAAATTTGATTCCCTTCAGAGCACAAAAAGTGTTTTAAAAAAGAACTTGGTTTCATAAATCAAATAAAATAAACTGATTGATAATCAAAAAGTGGATAACAGATTTCACTTACCTCCTTCTTTACACCTTACGACCATATTATTCACTAGTTTAAAAAATACATTGTCAAATATCCAAAATAGTTATCCCGATTTTAACTATGAAAATAGTAAAAAAATAGTTAAAAATTACTATTTTTTTCTCTGTTTGATAGTGAATATTATGGATTTGGATTTATTTTTGACATTTCAATTTTCTTACATCCAGATGTATTTTTTTAACTAGTGAATAATATGGCCGTTAGAATTTCAGATGTAGTGATCTTAGAACTTAGAGCAAGCTGCGGAAGGTGGTTTATTTTGCGGTGCTCTATCCCTGTAACTTAGAATGGCGGTGACCTAATTCATTGTGCTGAGGGTAACCTCAACGAGAAAAACAAAAGAAAATGAATATTTTTCTATAAGGCTCGATATGATTAGGTACTTTCTTTAACTTCAGTATTTTTTACATCAGTGGAAAAAATTTGATCTAGTTGATTCCAATCATTTGGGCAAGATTGGAGGGTAAAAGTCTGTCCATAAATAAGGTTTCTTTTTGCGAGACTGCGTTGTAAGAAATGTCATAGGTTTCATCATCTGATAGTTCCCAAATCAGTCGTGGGATTTTAAATCTCCGATTACAATGATACATCTTTGGAGTTCGTAAGATCGACAACAAAATCAACTGCATCTACTGGTAGTTGATATGCATGGAACCTTTCAGAACCTTTCAGAATACAAAAATTTAAATAATATTGAAAAATTACCTAATAAAAAAGTCGGATTTCTTAAGAAAATAAACTTTATCTCGGTTATTTATGGAATATTCTCAGAAATGTTATACCTTTTTTAAAAGAGAATTGAACACACCAACTTTTAAGGTAAATTGCCAAAACATGTTGTGCATTTTTTTTACACTACGGTTCATTGAATTAGAGTCATGTAAAATTTTTTAGTACTTAGTTGGGCAAAAAAATAATATTTGCTTTAAAACTGATGCAACTGAGTTAAAATTTTTGAATGCATTTGGTAGCAGGTTTATTCAAGGTTCCGTTACAAAAGAAAAAAAAGAGTGTGTGTACACATGTACACGCGACTGAAGTTATACTTCTCATTCAGTATATTAAATGACTTTCAGTTGATATTTTTAATTTTTATTATTTTTATTTTATATTATTATGTATTAAAATAATCAAACAGCGTATTTTTCTAACAATCTCAGCTTATGGTGATCTAAGGAAATTTTTAAATGCTATCTCCGTACCTTAACCCATGAAAGTCTGACTTCCCTGAATATAGTTATGCATGAAAATATCTTTATAATTGGAAATGAAGAATCTTCATCCTAAATTTTTGAGAAAAAAAAATTTAATTAAATCTACGATTGATGGCCTTTATATCAACTTGCCGCTTGCAACTTGCTACACACAACTTGACACATGCAACTTTCCACATGCTACTTGTCACATGCAACTTGACACATACAACTTGCCACCCTTTGTTTACTGAATACCACATGCCTCGTGCCACATAGTACTTGCCACATGAAAAATGCAACCTGCCACGTCTTGTAGGTTTTTTTTTACCCTACTGCGGCGTACTGCATTTTTAAATACTAAAGTACTGCAAACTCTAAACGTGAAACGACAGCCCTGCTGCCCAATTGTCTCGAAGATGGCGATCGCGTCATAATCCCTTTGACATTCTTGTCACAAAACAAATTTTCATACCCACCGTCCCATAAGAAGTAGGGTCAATGTGGGTAAATGTAAACAATTTCATGTCTTTTTTTTCTTTTGACTTTAGATTTTAATATGATTTTACGGAACAACTTGACAGGTATCTTCAAATGCAAATATGAAATGATGGCAATTCTTCTTTATAAATTTAAACAAATATTAACCAAATTGTTTAAATTGCTGTCAAATATGGCAAGTTTACAAATACCCCACCATGTTTGTGTTTTTTTACAAATTCGGGGTAAATGTAAACAGTGGTTTAAAATTTAGAATTTCCTCTTTATCATATAGATAACGACTTGAAAAACGTTCAAGAAGGTATTTGACAAAAACTTTTTCAAATTCCAATAAAAGTTTTTGTTTTCTTCCTTTGATTCTTTATATAGGCACCCGATATGCATCCTGAGCAGCTCTGCACGTCATATTTTTATTTTTTTTACGTCAAAGACCGATTTTGCAACATCATTCACTGAAAACGATGTGTTGGCTACTTTAAAGTGTTACTCCGTGGCACTTTAGCAATAGTAATTGACTAAAACTACTTTATTTTTATTAAAAACAATAATTTCAGCAAAAATATATGTTAACATTTACCCCCAGAATACGTTGTTTACATTTTCCCATGATGAAAAATATTCTGGGGTGAATGTAAACACATGCAAATCGACATAAATGTCCTGTATTTTAAAATTTGTTTGTTTCACATAGAATCTACATCAAAATTCGAAACTAAAAAGTATTTGCAAATTGTACTGACTTAATTGAATCTGCAAAAATTTTTAATATTTCTGAAAGACTAACGACTTGTTTGACACTTTAAAAAATTATCTTTCACGGAAAATACGCTCGTCGCATGAATTCTCTCTTGACAGCAATGAGTTTGGCGTATAAGTTAAAAGATACATGCGTCCGCGATTTGTACTTATGTATGCATCAAAAAGATTTAACTGAAGCTTGTTATGAGCCATGTTCTCATTTACCCCTGTTTACATTTACCCACATTGACCCTATAACTTCAAAAATGAGAAAAATAAAGATTTGTAATCACGGCACATGAAAAACCGTCACAGGGTGACCATTTTGTCCACTTTTTTTCAAATGCCCATGACTCACAATTATTATTTTCCTGATAACTGTCACCACCTACCCTATCTTCCGTTTTCGTTTCGACGTTAACTTTTGGGACACCCTGTATAGTGCAGTTTATGAATAACACTGTTAAACTATATATGAATAAGACTGTAAAATTTAATGTCGGCCTGTAAACGAATGTGGACATGACTAGACTGTATTATTTTGAACATTTTAAAGTCGATGTCGTCCGTAAGTAAATATTAGATTTTCACTGAAACAAAGGCATGATGTGTAAAATTCCTTTACACGGTTAAAAATTCTAGAGTATTTTTTAATACAGCTCTTGTATTAAAGCAATTTTCAATACAAAAAATATTACATTTTAATACTTCCAAAATATTAAAATTATTTTTAATCTTTTTTGTATTAAATTTCAATATTTAAGTGCTAAGTTTATTTTTTGTAATACAAAAATTATTAGAAAATAACCTCAGTGGGTTAAATTCTAATCTTGTATTGAATTTTAATACCACTGTATTAGATTTTAATATTTTTGTATTAAATTTTAATATAATTGTATTAAAATGTAATACAAATTTATTAAAAACTAATATAAAAAGGATTAAATTGTAATACAAGAATATTAAATTTTAATCAAACGACGCCAGCCACAGTACACGTGTCAGGTCTGCCTTTAATTTTTATATTTCAATCGCAGTTAAAAGGAAACATTTTTTTTTTTGTTTTAATTTATAAAATGTAATTTGAAAAAATTATAAATTAAAAATAAACAAATTTTCTTCATGTTTCTTCGCGGGAAATGGTGAATAATTTCTTAAAAATTAGTGGTCTGCGTGGTTTTTCGGTTTTTGTGCGTTTTTCGTCGGTAATTAAAATAATTACGGTAGCTGATATTGGTCGCCAAATTGATTTTTTTCCATGTTTTGACAATTTGGCGACCAATGTCATTTTGGAATATATTACCTTTTTATGTGTACTGTGGACGCCAGCAGCCATTTAAAAAATGAAGAAATCCATTGTTTGAGGCACCTTTTATAAAAAAAAATAAAATCAAAAACTGTAAATTTGTACTAATTTGAAGGCGCTTTGTGTTTTTCGAAGCAAAATGCATACATTGCAGATGAATTTTGATCGGCAGTAAGATTTTACATGTTTGTGGCATATCACCATTAATATATTTAATATATTATTTATTATATTTATTTTCAGTAATGAATTTAGGAAAAGAATACATATATCATTAACTTTTAGTACATTTGGTATTGAATTGAAATATTTTTGTATTGACTTTTAATAAAATTCTTATTAGAAATTAATATAAAAAGATTAAATTTTAATATGCAATACTTGAAATTTAATACATTTTGCATTAAATTCTAATATAAATTGTATTATGTTTTAATACAGCTATATTAAATTTTAATACATTTTGTATTAACTAAAAAATTTTAATATTTGTCATGTATTAAATTTTAATACATTTCTGGTGTAGACCTATATGTAACCCAAAAAACATTAAAAAATACTTCAGAATTTTTAACCGTGATTTAATTTAAATAAGAGCCACCCTAACTAATATACATAGCAAGATATAAATGAAGAATTAGAAAGGACTTAAAATGTTCGGTTTAGGGTTATCGAATTAAATGGTTACCTATTTATAGATTTTTCCTGATTTCTTCCTGATAAAGTTTCTGTATGCAAACAAGATAGATTCATCCCCTTTCAACTTATATGTATACTAACATGTTTTGTATGAAAGACTTAGGAAAACGATTTATTTCCAACTTGTTTTCATTATTAATCACTTCCAAGTATTTCTACATCGTATACAAGAAAACATAATTCTCTTTAATTTTCTACAAATTTTTCTATCTCTATTTTCAGTTCCTTGGACATCCGATCGATTTTAAATTTGAAAGTGTGCAAGGAATTATAGTGATTCATAGTTTATTTGATATATTGTTTCAATTTCAATAGCAAGGACGGACAACAAATGACCTAAAGAAAATCATTTTATTTCAGAAAAGTTGTTAATTATCCTGAGAAATAAGTAAATGAGTACCATGACTTCATAGTTACACCAACGAGAGTAATTTTTTATGATCAGAGCTAAGTAAACATGTATTTTAAGTTTAATAAATCTGTCTTACAAATCACAATAAACAACTGAAGTATGTAGGTTAGAGTGACCGCAAGAAATCGATTTTTGAAATTTGGTTGGGAGAACCCCATAAAATGTTCAGCCTTTGCAGATAGGTTAATTTCAGCTCGATTGGATAGTTGGCTAAATGGTGCCGACACTCGCTCAAAGTTCCAAAAATATTTGTTTTTCCACTGTTTTCCGAAGATACAAAGGAAAAATCTTCGTTTATCCACCCTCAAAAAAGAATTTTTTTTATAGCAACTCTCATACAAAATATCATTTTTTCTAAAATGTCCAAGAACACTCGCTCAAAGTTCCAAGAACATTTTTTTTTAATTCAAAGGGAATCGTTTGTCCAACTCGAGAAATAAATACAAACCAAAAATCATCGTTTTCCACCCTAGGTTTAGGAGACATTAAAAAAAAAAACAAATTTTCAAAATATAAAAAAAAACGCATACACCGAAGTGTACCTACTGAAAATTATAAAGTCCCTAAAATCCTCAAAAAATTACTTTTTTTTCAAAAACTCAAACGGCAGTCGTTTGTCCACCTCGACAAATGGATGCAAACAATTGAAAACAATATAGATTTATTTAAGTAAGAATAACAAAATTAAGCATCTGCATTAAGTGTAAAAAGACTAAGTACCTTTAATTTAATATCCATATAAAAAGTGAAAATAGCCTCATCCTCGGTTTGGGAATTTGAGTTAATTTTCTTCGCAAAACAGTGGAAAAAGAGAGATTTTTGGAACTTTGAGATTTTTGGAAATGTAGGCTATCTAAGAATCTGCATTTTATAGGGTCCCCCCAGAAAGAATTTGACAAAAAAAATTTCTATGAGAGTTGCGGTCACCCTAATGTAGGTACTCTAGCGGAGAAGGGTTGAAATAATTTTATAGGTACGCATTAAATCTGAGAAATTAAGGAAAATAATACCTATGAGCATTGAGTTGAGATCTACATATAAAAAGAGTTAAAATTAAAACATAAATTTGTTTTAATAAAAGGAAAAGCTCAAACTTTAAATTCAAATGGTTTTTGTTTAGAATGATTCGGAATGTGAATAAAACTTGATCTTGGTCTGTCAGTCTATCAGTCTGTCAGTCTGTCAGTCTGTCAGTCTGTCAGTCTGTCAGTCTGTCAGTCTGTCAGTCTGTCAGTCTGTCAGTCTGTCAGTCTGTCAGTCTGTCAGTCTGTCAGTCTGTCAGTCTGTCAGTCTGTCAGTCTGTCAGTCTGTCAGTCTGTCAGTCTGTCAGTCTGTCAGTCTGTCAGTCTGTCAGTCTGTCAGTCTGTCAGTCTGTCAGTCTGTCAGTCTGTCAGTCTGTCAGTCTGTCAGTCTGTCAGTCTGTCAGTCTGTCAGTCTGTCAGTCTGTCAGTCTGTCAGTCTGTCAGTCTGTCAGTCTGTCAGTCTGTCAGTCTGTCAGTCTGTCAGTCTGTCAGTCTGTCAGTCTGTCAGTCTGTCAGTCTGTCAGTCTGTCAGTCTGTCAGTCTGTCAGTCTGTCAGTCTGTCAGTCTGTCAGTCTGTCAGTCTGTCAGTCTGTCAGTCTGTCAGTCTGTCAGTCTGTCAGTCTGTCAGTCTGTCAGTCTGTCAGTCTGTCAGTCTGTCAGTCTGTCAGTCTGTCAGTCTGTCAGTCTGTCAGTCTGTCAGTCTGTCAGTCTGTCTGTATAAGGAGTTACAGCCTAAACGGATGGACCGATTGATTTCAAACTTGGTATGTAGCGTGTTTTGGGGGCTCTCCAGAGGGTTTTTTGGAATTAATTTTTTGGACCAATAATAACGGTACTTGTCATATACTGATTTTAGTAAAGTTGAAATTGCTGAAAAACGGCTCCAACGATTTTGTTTAAAAAATTCAAATGTAAGTTTTAGGACAAGGTCTATCCTTTAATGAAAATTTTTTTTTTGAAAATCATTATTAACGGTACCTGCCATACAACCATTTTTTTTCAATCCGATTTTCTCCGAAACTACTCTTTGGATTTCAACGAAACTTTTTGTGAAGAAGCATTTATATAATTTTAATATAAGCTGTACGTACACGTTTTAGATGTTTATTAGTGATTTCTACAAAAAAGCATACCAATTTTATTTAAAAACTTTTTTGCCAAAAAATTATTTATAAAAAATTAGTTTTAAAAAATACCGCTCTTACGATTTTGAAATTTTTTTTTCTAAAAATGCATGTTAATATATCAATCAAAACTGCATACTTGTTTTGTGGGGTGATTTGATTTCAGATGGTGTTTTATTTTTTTTTTTAAAACATTTCCCAAATTTTTACCTATATAAAAAGTCTTTAAAATTTAAGCAACTTGAACTCTAAGAGCAAGTTCGTGCGACCCAGTCATGCATTTTATTTAATTATGATTCAGAGAATACATTCTTTTTGTGTAAAAAAAATCCTATTGATGTCAAATAAGTAATGTTTTTCACTCCTATTCATAAAAAAGGCAATATTTTGCAACTCATTGAACAGGTCCAAATTGTACATGTCTTCATTCATAATGATATAGTATTTGACACAAAATATAGAAAACTTTTTAAAGAAATAACACATGGGGCATAATGGGCGGGGCATAATGGGCATGGGTCCCCATTGAAGCTGAAACTCCAAACTTCAAATCTGCCTCAAAGAAAGAAAAACGCTCATCGCAAAAATGAAAAAGAAAAGGAAAATAGAATTTTCGGAAAGCGAGGAAGATGAAAAATGTCTTTACTGTGGACATTTGTATTCCGAATCAACAGGAGGGTGGATGTCATGCAGAGCCTACGGAAAGTGGGCCCATTGATCTTGTGTGCCGTCGAGGAGTGGAGATGATGGATCGAGTCACATTTGCAGACGTTTCAGTTACATCGTTAACCTAATACCCAACATTTTTTTTCTGTGCCCATTCTTCCCCATGTACAGGGCATAATGGGTTATTCAAGCAATTTTTTTATTTTAATACAATTTGAACAGTTTTTTAATTTATTTATTTTATACTAAAGGCCCAACTATAATAGGCATTTAACTCATGCCGTGAGGTTCAGAGCGCACGTCATATATGCTTAACGAAAGTTAACGAAGCGCGCATATGCGCATTATGGCTATCCCATAAGAATTGTGTATGTTCGACAACTCACTCATGCCATTTTGACATAAGCCCATGCGCGCATATGCCTATTATAGACGGGCCATAATACAATGGGGCATATTCAAAGTCGCTTTTTAGACCACAGTTTATTTTAGACTGGGGTTTATCCAATGTTATTTGAGTAGGATAAACTCCTGTATTTCTTAGAAGCAGCTTAGACAGTGTCTATTAATATGTATTTTTGTATTCTTTGTTAAGATGGTAACTAAAACCATCAATATAACTTTTCCCATCTTTTACTCGTTTTTACAATGGACATATTCATTTGAGATATAAAATATAAAATAAAAACACCTATTAAATTTGAGCCTACAATTTTAACTTAAATATTAAAACTCACAATTTTATTGATTTTAATTCAACGATTTTTTCCCACTTAATTCAATCACAACACAACACTATATGCATATACAATATGAAATTGAACCTTGAAATCATATTCAAACTATATTATAACGGTTCTATATCTACAGTACATATAATATTGTTTTTTTGTGGATACCCCTTGAAGAGTTTAATATTTTCAATTTTCATTTTTTGTACTATGAGTATAAGTACTATCCACCAAAGATACGAAACTTTAAGAGCAATCCCTCTCAATATTTTCAAAAAATATACTAATATGTTTTTCCATAAGGTATGAAAAACAAGGTTAAATCGTGAAACTTATGCAAAAACAAGAAAAATATGATATGACAGGAAGTTATTAAGGTGGGTCGGTAAAACTTACAATATTGTGGTACACATATTTTGTGTTAAGTCAAACATCCAAGGTTTTAATGCAAAAAAATTATGTTTCTATCGTAGAAACTGAGAAAAATTTAAAAACCGAAAAAATAAAACAACATAACCTCAAAAGTGTTGTCTTCGCTGAAAAACAGTGAATGCACAAGAAAAGATGTTTATATTACCTACAACTTTGGTTCAGTAACTTATTCGGTCAAGACAATAGTTTAGTAGATATACACCAATTTGCGTTTTTTAAAATGGCGGATTTCACCAGAGGGTTGGCGTCCCGAAAACTAGGACTTAAGCTTTTCAAATACCCTTCTTTCATATTTGAAAAAAGTAGCCTCCCTATATTTCGTTCCACAAAATGCCTGTTTTTTTACTAACTTTCCTGTACTCAGACTATAGTTTTCAGATCAATAACTTTTGACTCATACATCGCATGACTTTCAAAAATATACCAAATTATTGGAAATTTGATGGTCTATAACTTTTACTGTTTAAAAAATTATGTAACTAATACCGGGCATGATAAAATCTAAAAAAAAAAACAAAAAAAAATAAATTAAAACAACATAACCTCAAAACTATTGCCCGCTTAAAAAAACAATGTATGACAAAGAAAGAGATAATTAAATTTCCAAAAACTTTGGTCTGATAATCATGTCTACAGGACCCATAGTTTTGGAGATATAGAGCGATTCGCGTTTTCCAAAATGGCGGATTTTGCCAGGGGGGTGGCGTCCCGAAAACCCCTCTTTCAGATTTGAAAAATTCAGCCGTCCTATATTTCGTTCCATAAAATGCCTGTTTTTTTACTAACTTTCCTGTACTAATTCTGATTTTACCTACTATACCTAGATACTATTAATTTTTAAAGAAAGAAGACAAGTAGGTATTTAACTTCAATTCTTACCAAGATGATTAGTATAAGTTTTTAATACAGAATTCTTTATTTTAATGCTTTTTTGTGACTTATTAAAAAAAATAACACAAAATTGCTGTGTAGCTATAAGAAAAAATTGGAAAATAACTGCAAAAGTTAACAGCAAGAAGGTGTAACCCTTCAAGCAAACAGGTCCGACCTCGGTCCGAATCCGCTCCGCCTCAGGCGGAGCTGAGTCCGACTTCGAGGCAGAAACTGGTCCGAAGGCGGCTCAAGTTAGTATAGAAATTAGAATCACCGCGGAGCCGATTTTATATGTATTGGTTTTTTCACCACGATTTCTCCTTCGACTTTGTGTTCATATACAAAAAATTGCAAGTGTGTGAGTGCAACCCCGTCTTTCGCGGTCGGAGGTCGGAGTGTCTTTTGAAGGGAAAAGACGTTCACCTGAAGCAAGCAATCCATTAATTAAGTGAAAATAATTCGACTTCTTCTCTATATGATATATGAATATAAATAAATCAATACGGCGCGGCCGGCGGCGGCGATAGAAATCAATACATATTATATAGCATAAAATAAATCTCTTTTTTTTCCTCACTTTTCCAGAACTATTTACAGCCACAAAGATAAACCATGTAAAGTATGAGATAAGTTAATTAAGTCTAGAAATTGAATGTTGTTCGTTTCGTTGAATTTAAAGGGATGACGATGGCGTGCAATCGCGGTTATTGCGTTTCCTTTCGCTAGGATAACAATAACATTGAGCTCTTGCATAATGCATTGTATACTCTACCCTCTGACCCGTCATGTGACATTAACATAAACCATTGCACTTTCTACATTTGAGAGAAAAAGTCCTCAACAGATTTTTGCATGGTAAGGTAGTCTGTAGTGTTTGCAAAAAGTTTCTTGAAGGAATCGATTTAGAACTAGCAAAAACGTACGGTGCGGTGCACCGCGGTGTTCAATTCAAGTGATAGAGGAGCTTTTATTATCTGCTATATATGCAAGTAAATGTCAAACCGTCATCTTCTCAGCAATGCTATTTCAAAAGCACATTTATGGTCGCAAGAGGTTAACCTCCCACAATCCGATGATAAAAATCAACTTGCAAGGATTGCCGTGGAAGGAAATGAGATATTGAAAGAACCGTTGTGCGGTTAGTGTGATGGGAATGGTTATAAGTCTAAGATCCTCTATTTCAGAGAATATGTTTATCTAACCTATTGATTGATTTGAGACTTGTCGATGTTATTCATACACTGAGAAATATAGTGAATAAATGTTAAATTTTATTGAGGCTTTTGGTTTTAATTACAAATAACAAACATAAAACCAGCAACTATTCCCAAAATGCCTGATTTTTCAATATGTTTATACTATCAGAAGAATAAAATCAAATAAAAAAGTTTCAATATTTGATTTGATTGATCTGTTCAACCTCAACTAGAGCCAGGGCCACCTTCGTAGATTTTCAAAAAAAAGGCCAAAAAAGAGGTTTTTGATAAAAAAAAGATGTCACAATAAAAAAATGTGAAAATAGAATAAGTTAAGTACGAAAGTCACACGAAATACCTCATTCGGGCTTTTCCCGAACCGCAACACAAACCTTTTAATACAATTTACTCAAATTAAAATTGTATGAACATACTCGTAATAAGAATAATACAAAAAACATTGCCTGTGTATAATTTCTTTAAGAAACATCATAAAATTTATCAAAAATAACCTTATAAAAATCAAATCAGCGCTAAACGACAGTAACGTATATTTTTGTTTACAATTTAGTCGTTATAATAATTATTGAAAGCGGTATAAGTCACATTTTCCTTGATTTGCAAAAAAATGTCAATTTTTTTAATCAAACGAACAAAGTTTTAAATTTAAAGACAAAAATATCAAAAAGAGGGATTTTTTGAAAATTTTTAAAAAGTGGAAGGAAGTGGATTAGGTGAAAAAAGAGGAAAAACGCCTGGTTAGAGCTAACTTAGGTTAAACAGAAACATTCTTACGAAACCAAATAATGTTAAGAAAAAAAATTTAAATGAATTTAATAAATTCGTCGTCATAGTTGACAGTGGTATGGTCAAATTTTGAATTCTCTTCAAATATTACACATCAATTGATTCAACCGAAAACAATTAAATTAACAGATTCTTGTTTGAATGGAAAATTAAATATTTTAATTTTTCTTTTTTGAAGATATTTGCATTCACTTTCATGTTTTTTCATGTTTTGTTTATTAGCTCAGAATCAACAATCAACCCACGGGGTAAGTGTACGCAGCGGGGAAGTGTACGCACAGTTAATTTCTCGCAAATGACAATAATTATTGAAAATCTGTAAATGCACAACTAAGCAGGTATATGTCCTTTGCTTGGGTCATTGATTGCCGCTTTACTTTTGTTTGTTTTGTGAAGGAAGGCCAAACAAAAAAATAAGCTAAGTTTTACTAAATAATTTCTCTATTTTAAAAACGTGTTAGTGTTCAGTGATTTTATTAAAACACATTGAGTGCTGATTATTTATTGATTATATTATATAAACATTGTATTTGAGTGAAAATTTTATTGGATTTGTTGCTGATTTGTTCAAAATAAACAAAATATTAAAAAAATTGTTATGTGGGTAAGTGTACGCAAAACTTTGGGGGCAAGTGTACGCACACTTTCACTTGGAATAACAAGTAAATTCTGTAAAAAATGTATTTTTCTGGCTAAGTCTTAAAAGGCTAACGACAAATGATTTATTTTTTTTTTGTTTAAGATAATTTTTATCTAAAATACAGTTACAACATATACCTAATAAAAGTGTCCTCCTTGATTTTTTTTTTGTAAGATAACGCCCGTCTTTGGAGTTCCAGAACTTTAAGTGCGTTAAAAAAATCTGTTTACATTCAAAACTATGAAATTCAATTTTGCGGCTTCTATATGAAATAAACTATTTAATTTTTTATATAACTAATAATAAAACCTTGTAACATAAGTGTCAAATTGGGTTCGTACACTTACCCCAACCCATGCGTACACTTACCCCTATGTAGGGGTAAGTTTACGCAATTTGACTTGCTTTGGTTTTTCTTTAATAATGTAATTAAAGTGAAAAAATTATACAGTTTTGTTTATGTAATGAGTACCCAAAATATGCAGCTTTGCAATTTGATAAAGCTCTGTATTATAACTTCAATATTTCGCTTGGAATCTTGCTTCAAAGTCGAAAGTGCGTACACTTACAACGTCCGACTCTAAGTTGTGTTTCTGCGTAATCGAATCATTGTTATCGCAATGGTTTATTCGATTGGCTTTTTCAGTTCAGTTTCATTTTGTTTTTTATTTATTCATATAAATTACTTAAAGCTAGATACAATTATACAGATAAAATTAAATTGAATGAATTAAAAATAGTAATCATTCTTTAACTTATTAGGTTAGTGTTGAATGACACGTTCCAATAAATCATCTTCAATAAAGGTCTGATGTGGGGTGACAATCGGTACAAAGTAAATTCGTTATTATAATTATAATTAATGATCACAATATTTCAACCATTACAATTATTTAATTTAAGATACAAAAGTAGAATTAAAAGATAAAAATGAAGAAAAAATCAAAAAACGTAGGAAAAATTAGAAAAAAATTAACTTAACAATTTCAAAAGGTAAATTATAACAATAATAAATTGTGCTGATAATTAATTTGGGACTCTTAAAATGGATTCAATATGCTCAGTTTCAACAGTGAATAGCCAGTCCTTGACTTTTTTCAAAAAAGAACTCAACCGGGTAGTGTTTCTGACAAAAACAGGCAGTTTATTGAAAAATTTATATGCTGTAGCAATGTAAATAAATTGCACGACTGCACAGTGGGTCCCGCCATAGGTCAAAAATAAAAAAAGTAAATGTCAATTTTTTAAAATCCAATGATTAAACAACGTTCTACAATCTCCCATCGAACCAAAACCAAAAAAAAATTTGACGGTTACCCTTTTTTTCATTTCTTAATAGCCATTCAAAGTCGGTATATAAAAAAAGGTACAGTTTTTTAATCGCTGCAGTTATAAGGTGTGAACTTGCAATAGTGATAGCGGGTGTTAAAAATTGTGAACAGTATTAAATTGTTATGGATATTAAACGAGAAGGTTAATACTTTCTAAAAACATAAATTATATTGTTAAATAACATTAAGGCTAATTGTAATGGGGCTCGTTAGCGAAGCAATTTTAACCATTTTTATTTAGCTCAATTTTCATTAAATTAGAGATTTAGTTGGTTTGCCTTCGAGTGCCCTCTACAATTTAAGTTCTCAAATGAAGAATACCGTCCTACCTTTCGAAATAAAAGCGCCGTTTTTTCCCCTTTTTTCCCCTTTTCGAGTAATACGAGTTTAAATGACGATACACGGAGAAAAAAAAATTACAACGTAAAACTAAAAAAATTCCTTTTTGGCACTATTATTTTTATAAAAGACTGAACTAGAGGGTAAGGGTAAAGTGCTCGACTGACAGGCAGGTCCATTTCCGGCATTAACCATTTTTTTTTATATTTTCAAAAAAAATTTTTTTTTTACCTTTTTTTAGTTTTCTTGAAAATAACCAAAATTTTAAAAAACTGACTTGATGCATTTTTTTGCAATAATAAATCATATAAAATGATAGTACAGGTATTTCATTAAAAAAAAATGGTCATTATATTTTTGACCGCACTTTGTATGGGAGGTGACCCACTGTGGACTGGGGTCGCACGTACTTGCTCTTATGCTTAAAGTAACTATAATGTTAAAGCTTTTTATTCAAGAAATTTAAAATTTGATATTTTGAAGAAATTTCAGAGGTAGTATAAAAAAATTAAATCTGTTTTTATAATTAATAAAACTCCGTTTTAAAATATCTTAAAAAAAAAAAAACAAATATGCCATTTTATTTCTCGTATAAAAAGGTATTTTTAGAAAAAAAATTTTGAAAATTGTAGGAGCCGTTTTTTAAAAAAATTATTTTTTATATATAAAATTTTTTTAACATTTTTCAAAAAAAAAGTTGGTATGCCATTTTGAAGAAATAATTAATTTACACATAAAAACTAAATTTCAAAATTTTTCATTGATCCGTTTTCAAAAAATTGATTTTTCAAAAAAAAATTTTGAAATATTTTTTAAAAAACCAAAAATGCGTTTTTTGAAAATTTTCTAAAATTTTAATATTATCTTTACTTACACACTTTTGTATAAAAATTTTCATTTAAATCGGGTTAATTTTGTACGAGATATTCAGAAACGAAAAAAACCGTTCTATGACAGGTACCGTTAATAACGGTACAAAAAATATTTTTTTTATTTAAAAAGTTGGCCCTTATGTGTAGTACTACACACAAAAATTTTAATCAAAATCGTTAGAGCCTTTTTTGAAAAAAATTACCTTTTCTATTTTCGTTATATGGCAGGTACCGTTAGTTTTGGTCACAAGAAAAAAATTTCAATTTCCCCTCTAGGGAATCACCAAAAACTGCTAACTACCAAGTTTGAAGAAAATCACTTCACTCGTTTAGGCTGCAGCTCCAGATAGAGACAGACACACAGACAGACAGACAGACAGACAGACAGACAGACAGACAGACAGAATTGCCGGACCCACTTTTTTGGCATTCTCCATCATCGTAATGTCATGTAAAATTGTTATCTCGAGTTCGATTTTTTTTACGAATCCTAAACTTGCCCTATAGTACCTATATCGCAAGTAAAAAGTGAAAAATGTGTTATACGAGTGAAAGGTTCATTCATTAGTTGCAAGCTGTTTGTGCGTAGATCATAAATTTCTGAGTTTCTACTGGGGATGTTGCCACTTTTTTTAAAAAATTCTTTAAGTACTTTAAAAACATAGAGATGTCTCATTGGTAGAATTTACAATTCCTTGTATAAGGGCCAACTTGACGCTAATCGATTTTTGTTAGAAATAATTCTTATCAAGTGTTTTTGTGCTATCAATAGAGGTCTAAAATTTATTAGCATAGCACCCACCCCAACTGGTTATACCATATTGAAGTTTTGACTGTGCAAGACCGTTATAAATACATTTTAATACTTTTTGTGAGCAAAATTGTTTTATAAGATACATTTTCCGAGAAACCAACATAATACACAGAGAAAAATATGACCCGCTAAAAACTAACAGATTGCCATATTGTTTTACCGTCCATACATTTCATAAGGAAATCTTATTAAAATCAACGATTAATAAGGTTTTTTTAAGGAGATTTCTTATTATTTTTATAGAGAAAATCTTATTAAAATTTGACTGAAAAGTTGATTTTTTTTCAACTTAGCACTAGAACAAAAATCGCGATCAATATTTTCATGGCAGGTTGGTTCAGGTGGTAAGGTGGGCGACTAATGATTTGAAGTCTCCAGTTCGATTCCCAGCCTGGTCATCGTTTTTTTTTTATTTTCTTGCAGATTTTAAAACAATAAGGAAAACCCGATTGTTTTAATAAGGTTTCCCTCTTGGATGAAAACCATAGAGAAATCTTATTGTTTTTGTTCTATTTTATGTGGTCTATTTTTCTCTGTGTATGCGTTTTTAAAGTTCGAGTATGTTCCTTCCGGTTCAAATTTGAATCAATTAAAACCCCTAAATATTTAAAATGCAATACTGATTCAATTTTAAAACAACTATTGGAGCATTGAAATCTAGGATTAAAATTGCTCCTACCACATCTGTGAATAGGTAGACGAAATTTTTTGCAGTTATGGGAATGAAAGTATAGGTTGTAATCAGGAAGACTATTTCCAGATACTTTGAAGTTCACCAGTTTTGTTTTTTCGCTGATGATAAGCTTATGAGCAGTAAACCATGTCCTTAGTGTTTCTAGATCTTCTTCAATTTTTGTTATACAATCAAATAACGTGCTAAATTGATAGGTGAAGGCTATATCATCTGCAAAGGCAGTAGATGATGTATTAAGTTTTAATTCGAATATTGAGTTTATATAAATTAGGAAAAATAACGGGCCAAGGACAGATCCTTGTGGAACACCAATTTTTTAAATAACGGGAATCGCTATAGGTCCCATTTACAACAACTTTTTGTTCCCTTTCTCTCAAACAGGATTGAAGCCATTCAAAAGTTTTTCCTCTAAAACCTGCACTGTACAGTTTATCGAGAAGAATGCTGTGTTCAACCATATCAAATGCTTTTGTCATGTCAACAAAAAGTGCAATGGTGGACTTATTTGCATTTAGGCTGCCATATAATTCATTACATAATCGTAGAATAGCATCTTTTGTAGACATGTTTTGTCTAAAACCAAATTGGTTTTTACTAAAAAAGTTATTTTTATCCAAAAACGACATTATTCGCACCTTCATAAGTTTTTCGAAAACTTTGGAGATAGTTGGAAGCAAAGATATCGGTCTATAGTTTGATATATTACTTCGGCTCTTTTTAAATTTTTAGGAAAACAACCGCTTTCAACACTTGCATTAAATAAGTACATCAAAACATCCACAACATAAAATGCAATTTTTTTAAGAAGAGTACTAGAAATTCCATCAGAAGTACTTGAATTTTTGTTTTTAAGCGATAGAATAACTTTTAATATTTCTTGTGATGTTATAGAAGGCGTGTTTTTTCTATTACTCAGTAGCTACTCATTTTTATATTTTATTCGAAAAACAATAAAAACAAATACTTACTTGTGTAATTTTTATTATTGTTTTGCGAATAAAATCAAAAATGAGTAGCTACTGAGTAATAGAAAAAACACGGCTAGAATTATAGACAAAACTATTACATTGTATACCAGTCATTAAAATTGAACTCATCGAGCAATCACAACTACAGTAAGAATCAACTCTAGGCTTAATTTTATCAGATATTTCAGTGAAGTATTCATTAATTTGATTAGAAATTGAACTTGGATCAGTAAAGGAAACACCATCAACTTCTAATTTTTTTATTTCAACCTTTTTGATTTGACTTAGTTTTTGGTTCCTGTGTATTTTTGAAGAATTACAGATTTTTACAATTCAGTTCACTGTTTCGGTGTTATTCTTCAAAAATACACAGGAACCAAAAACTAAGTCAAATCAAAAATTTGGCAGATACGTGTCAAGTTATTTTATTTATGCTCTCTAATAACATAAACAATATTTCAAATACCTGTGCTGATTTTTGGTGAATTATTTCTCAAACATCGAATTTCACGGTTTTGACATTTAAACGTCCATATCTCGAGTAGCAAATTTTTTACATTTTTGGTTTGTATGCGTGACTTATATAATTTAACAATATCTATCGATTGCAGTATCAATCTTTTTTCTACCACTCTTTGTTAAGGATATAGCTTTTTGACCTTTTTTTAAATTTACCTCAGTTTCCCCTTCTCAAATGTCAAATTTCTAAAAATCCTGAAAATTAAAATTTTTAAATGTAATTTTCTCTAACATAATTTTTTTTTACACCTCTAACACTTACCATATAAGCAGGGTGGTGTGGTCGAAAAAACTCAAAAATTGAACTTTAAGGCGTGGCAACCCTATGCCTTGACAGGATGTCGCCAGGCAACCCATGTGCAAACTGTTTCTTTAGACACTACCCTTAGGAAAATATAGCTTTCAACTGGTATAACGAGGTGGATAGGTCGTCCTATGACGGGATTTTTTCCTTTAGTATATTGAAATACGAAAATAAGGACTTCTTCAAAAAATTCCCCCGCAAAAACGGTAAGTTAAATTAAAAATTTGACAGATACGTGTCACGTTATTTTATTTTTTTTATAACTTATCAAATAAAAATATTAAAAAAAATTTTAAGACTGATTTTTGGTGAATTATTTCTCAAATATCGAATTGGAGTATCATGACTTTAAAAAGACTATATCTCGAGTTGTAAATTTTTTACATTTTTTATTTGTATGTATGGCTTTTATGTTTTTTTAATATCTATCGAATCCAATTTAAATTTTATTTCTATCACGTTTTGTTTAGAAAATAGATTTTTGCCCTTTTTCTAAAGTCACCTTTGTTTACCCTACTAAAACTTCAAATTTTTAAAAATCCTGAAAATTAAAATTTTTAAATTAAATTTCCTATGACATAATATTTTTTTATAACTCTTTGGCTTGCCATATTAGCAGGGTCGCGTATTCCAAAAAACGCAAAAATAAACTTTAAGGCCTGGCAACCCTATGCCTTGACAGGATATCGCTAGACAACCCATGTGCAATTTATTTCCTTAGTCACTACCTTTCAGAAAATATAACTCTCAACTGGTATAACGATGAGGGTAGGTCGTCCTATGGCGGGATCTCCTACTAACAGTTTTACAGAGAGAAATATAGTGTTTTCTAAGACTTTCATTAAGCGGATGTTTTTTTACATTTTTTACTAAAAGCATTTTTCCTATTAATGAGTTTGAGGAGCCCTTTATTCATCCAAGGCTTTAAATGCTTTAACCTTGAACTTTTGGTTGACGAAGATGTACAAGATTTGATATGCTTTTCTAAGATTGAAAAAAATACATCAAAAGCTTCAGAAGGGTCACTTTCTAAAAACACTGGATCCCAGAATTCATATTTTAAGCACTCATTTAGTAAAAAGTAATCAATATAATTAATGGTTTTTTTGGGATTATTTTGACGTGGCGTTAAGTTCGAAATCAAACAAATGTGCAAAAAGTGCAAGCAAGTTGAATTTGTTTTTAGTTCAATAACTTTAAGCTGCAAACCAACTATGTAACTAATCTCGTTCAACTCTCAGTCACGAATGGAACCGTTTTCGAGATTGTTATTTTCTCCCTTCTAATAAAATTGAGAACAAATAAACAAAAAACTCAATTTTATTGGCTCATTGCGACAAATCAACTCAAAAATAACAACAAATCATGCTAGAGAAAAAAAATAAACAAACGAAAAATCCGAATTTGTTTATTAATGACTTCTATGGTGACGACTCCAAAATAATTGAAAAATAAAAATAAGATATTTACTGCCCAATTATACAAATGAAAAGATGTGAATAGAATTTTAAGTTATGAAGATGACCAGAAATGTCCAGTTTATATGATAGCATATAAACTGGACATTTCTGGTCATCTTCACCTAGTCTTATAACAATATCTTCGGCAAAGTTATCCCAACTGCCTTCAAATGATAAATAATTAAATAATTGTATATTTTTTGTATTGCCCGCGGATATGGAGTGATGCAAGCCCGGGAGACTTGCCTCCGATTTCTGAGGCTAACTCAGTGAATCTCACAGACGGATTGTGGCTGATAGTCAATTAAGTTTTATGTTCGATTTAGTCTACTTGTTAAAAAACAACTTCCCAAAATATTCATCTAGTAACATTTAATTTTTCAAATTTATATTTTCATTTTTGTTCTTGTTTTTTCTTTATTCTTTTTTTAAAAATCTAATAGCAAACAATAAAAAGTTATTTTTTGTAAAAAAACTTAAATAAAAATTTGTATTGATATTAACATCTACATTGGTGACCTCGTATCAAGAACATTCTTTTATTATATTGAATTATTAATAGAAGATTCATTTACAGAATTTTTCTTGTCGACTCAGAATCAAATTTTCAGTTTTAATTTTGAAACAAAATGCCTGATGATAATAATTTGGACAATCAGGATAGTTCTACGTTCTCCAAAGGTGAAATGCACCATGTAAGCATCAAACCACCAGCTTTTTGCAAAGAACGACCGGAACTGTATTTTATTCAAATGGAATCTCAGTTCGCTATTGCTAAAGTGACGCGCGATGAAACAAAGTACCATCATGTTATCGGTTCTTTAGATGCGCAAGTACTGATGCAAGTAGCTGATATTGTTTGCAAGCCACCAGATGTCGACAAATATGAAACTGTAAAGAATGCACTCATCACAGAATACACAGATTCCGATCAGAAGAAGCTGAGAAAACTAGTGAAAGAAGTTGAATTGGGTGATTTAAGGCCAACACAATTGTTGAAACGAATGAAAGAGCTTTCAAATAATAAATTACCCGATGATGTTTTGAAATCATTCTGGCTTGAGCGTTTACCCGAGCAAGTCCGTGCTGTTATCTCAATAGGAAGTGGTGATTCAATGGACATGGCCAAGCAAGCAGATCAAATGATGGATATGCTAAGCTTCTCTAATGTGTCTGCAATCAAAAACGAATCGCCCCTTGAAAAAAAGATTGATGAGCTACAAAAACAAGTTGAAGAGCTTCGTATGTCAAGAAATCAAGCTCGCGTAAATAAAAATGACTCCAGGGAAAGAAAACGTGTTGGAAGCAAATCAAGACCAAGGTTTCCGTTCTGCAAATATCATTGGCGTTTTGGCTCGAATGCGAAAAAATGCGTTGATCCTTGTCAGTTTAAGAAGCTTGACATGAATTCGGAAAACTAGAAGAAGCTCTGTTAACACCAGCGACGCACAGAGCATCAACAACAAAAAGTCGTCGTCTATTTTTAAATGACCGTAAATCTAATCAAAGATATCTCATTGATACGGGAGCTGATTTTTCAGTGATTCCTCCAAACAAAAACGACAAGCCAAACTCATATTATTCATTATATGCAGCAAATGGATCATCGATAAAGACATATGGAACACGAATTATTTCAGTCGATTTTGGTTTAAGAAGAAAAATGGACTGGATGTTCGTTGTTGCTGACGTTACAAAACCAATCATCGGAGCTGATTTTTTGCATGAATTTGGACTGCTTGTGGACTTAAGAAGAAAGAAACTTATTGATACGACAACAAATTTAGAGGTAAGTGCAATTGAATGTACAAGCGAAAGCGAAAAAATTTTTACATTTACACAAGATTTACCGACCCCAATTAAGTTAATACTTGATGAGTATCAAGACCTTACAAAGCCATTTAAAGTTTTAGCTTCATATCCAAGCACCAATGTTCGCCATCATATAGTTACATCAGGTCCTCCTATTCATTCCAAAGCTCGCAGACTTAATTCTGAAAAGTTTGAAATTGCGAAAAAGGAATTTGATTATATGCTTAAGCAAAATATATGTCGACCAAGCAGTAGCCAATGGGCGAGTCCACTTCATCTGGCACAAAAAAAAGACAAAAACTCGTGGCGACCATGTGGAGATTATCGCAGGCTAAACGCGCAGACTCAGCCAGACCGTTATCCAATTCCGCATATTCACGACTTTACTCAAAAAATGTCTAACAAATTGATTTTTTCTAAGATTGATTTAGAACGAGCATATCATCAAGTCCCCATAGCAGAAGAGGATCGTGACAAGACAGCAATCATAACTCCATTTGGACTCTTCGAGTTCAATGTGATGACGTTCGGCCTTCGAAATGCTAGTCAGACTTTTCAGAGGTATATGAATCAAATATTTCAAGACCTTGACTATGTCATCGTGTACATAGACGATATCTGCATTGTATCAAATACTTATGAAGATCACGAACAATGTTTGAAAGTTGTATTGCAACGTCTTCGTGAAAACAACCTCAGAATAAATGTTTCGAAATGTGTTTTTGCACAAACTGAAATTAATTTTCTTGGGTATAAAATCACAAAAGAAGGAATCGCTCCAACCACGGAAAAAGTAGAAGCTATAATGAGTTTTCCAAAACCTAAACTCTCATTCGAACTTAGAAAATTTATAGCCATGCTCAATTTTTACCGACGATCGCTCCCCAACGCAGCATTTTTGCAAGGAAAACTCCAGAAGCTAATCAAAGGCAACAAGAAAAAGGACAAAACAGTACTTCTGTGGAACACAGAGGCGGAAGAAGCATTTGAAGAATGTAAAATACAACTCACCAATGCTGTGCTCCTAGCTCATCCTTCGCCAAATGCAAAGCTGGTTCTGCACGTTGATGCAAGTAATTTCTGCGTTGGAGCAGCAATTCATGAGTTGATCGAAAAAGAACTAAAACCACTTGGATTTTTTTCCAAGAGAATGTCTGATTCCCAAAAAACACAAAGCACTTTCGACCGAGAACTATTAGCAATGTATCAATCAGTCAAATATTTCCAGTATCTCATTGATGGTCGAGATTGTACAATTTTAACGGATCACAAACCACTTACGTTTGCTTTCAAACAGAAACCAGAAAAATCTACACCAAAACAATCTCGTCAACTAAATTTCATCAGTGAGTTCACAACAGATATACAACACATTTCAGGAAAAGACAACATAGTTGCTGACCTTCTCTCCAGGATTGAAACAATCTTCGATGGTGACCAAATTGATTTTCAAAAACTAGCCGAAGACCAAAAACACGACAGCGAATTGAAGAACCTTAGAAAAGACACGTCCCTGCAGCTCAAACTTATTCAAGTACCAAACACAAATTCTTCGTTGATGTGCGACGTCTCCACAGAACGCATTCGTCCTTACGTCACAAAAAGTTTTCGAAAACAGGTTTTCAATTCCATTCACAATTTGGCACATCCAGGTAAAAAATCTACTGTTAAGTTATTATCAGAACGTTTTGTGTGGCTCAATATGAGTCATGATATAAGAAATATGGTAAATACTTGCATTAAATGTCAAAAAACTAAAGTAAACCAACACAACCGATCGGCATTAAAAGAATTTCCAGTGCCAAACAGACGTTTTCGACACATAAACATAGATTTGATTGGCCCTCTTCCACTTTCTGCAGGTTTTAGATATTGCCTAACATGCATTGACCGATTTACACGTTGGCCCACGGCAATTCCTCTGCAAGACATAACAGCCGAAACTGTTGCTAGAGCGCTAGTTCACGGTTGGATAGCAAATTTTGGCGTACCGGAAGCAATTTCAACAGATCAAGGCACACAGTTTGAGTCAAAGCTTTTTAAGGAGCTATCAAACTTAATTGGTTCAAAACATTTTCGGACTACGGCATACCATCCGCAAGCCAATGGTATCATCGAAAGGATGCATCGTACACTAAAGACTGCTATAAAATGTCATACCAACAGCGACTGGATCGATTCACTGCCGATTGCCTTACTGGGACTTCGAACTACTTTTAAAGAAGATCTCAAAGCAACACCGGCTGAAATGGTTTTCGGAGAAACAATAAAGTTGCCAGGAGAATTTTTCACTACACAAACAGATGAGTACGTAGAGAGTGATTTCGTCAATAATTTACGGAAAGTCATGTCAAAATTGAAACCTGTAGCGACATCAAATCATTCTTCAAACAAAGTTTTTATTCAAAAAGAACTTACAAGTTGCTCTCATGTGTTCGTTAGAGACGATTCTGTTCGTGCTCCTCTAAAATCATCATATGATGGCCCATTTAAAGTCATTAATCGAAATGATAAAAACTTTGACATCGAAATGGGGACAACAATCAAAAGAATAAGCATCGACAGACTTAAGGCGGCACATATAGCAAACGAACCTGAAAATTTCATCGATAATCAAAAATTAAAAACTAAACTCAAGACATCAATCAAATTAAATCCAATTCCAAATGAATCCACAAACTCAAACATTCCTAAGACGACTCGCAGCGGCAGAAAGGTCCATTTTCCCAAACGTTTATCAAACTTCATCTAACGATGAAACTGAGGGGGGAGTGGATGTGGCTGATAGTCAATTAAGTTTTATGTTCGATTTAGTCTACTTGTTAAAAAACAACTTCCCAAAATATTCATCTAGTAACATTTAATTTTTCAAATTTATATTTTCATTTTTGTTCTTGTTTTTTCTTTATTCTTTTTTTAAAAATCTAATAGCAAACAATAAAAAGTTATTTTTTGTAAAAAAACTTAAATAAAAATTTGTATTGATATTAACATCTACAGGATCAATTAATTAAAATAGGGATATCATGAACTGTTCTTCATTATTTTATCGTAATTTTAGAAAAAGTTCAGCTGCCTCATAAATGCTTCCTTCCAGTAAGCGAATGAGTTTTTTATTTTTGCTCAATTTTCCATGGGACTTTTGATTTGAAACGACCTATATTTATTCTAAAATTAATTTTTATTATTATTTAATTAAACAAAGTACAGAGATGATTTTAGTTTATCAAGTGCCAGCAAAATTCTTTCTATTGACGAGAATTACCGCCTGAAAGCAATGGATGAAGATTAAAATAACGCTTGAAGCAGAAGCTTTCGTTAGAAACGCGCACTTTAAAGCAAAAGAAGTCAGAAATAAATTTTTTTTTCTACTTTGCATTAAAGAAAAGGTTAAATTATTTTTTTGTAGCATTGTTATAACACTTTTTTAATAGTTATGTGTAAGAAGAATTATTGTAAAATATGACTGATTAAAGAAACTGATGGAATCCATGCATTTGTCGCAGAAATGTGAACAACTTAAGATTTTACAGTTAAAATAATTTATTAAATTACATAATAGGCTTTTTTTGCACTTTGTTACCAATAACTTCCTAGTAACTCTAGATTTGATAAAAACTTTTACCATTCTGCAATCCCTTTTGGACGCGCATAATTTTAAAAAAGTTGGCCACCTACGTTCCTATGGATTTTTTATACCACAGGTGTTTGAAAATTTTCATAAAATATTTATTTTTACATTTTGCATCGAAAAACAAATTTCAAAATTTTTTTAAGAAAAGATGCAATAGTTATAAAAACTTTTAACTTCTTATGTAGTGAGTCAATTTTTGTAGAAAATTATAAAAATAAGAAATTTATAAAATTCATTCATTCGTGGTTAAAGAAACCGTTAGATGATGAAATTTAAAGTATACTGAACGAAAAAAAGCTAATATTTTCTAAACTAGTTGCGATAGAATCTTTTTCTATTTGGTTTCAGAACATACAAAAGTGCACCTATCAGCCATTTCCGGCTTATCTATTTTCTACCTGACACCCTGTATACATGCAAATTTTAATAATTTATATAATATTCCTGATTCTTCGACCATTCATCAGATCCAGTCAAGAAGTCATCTGGCATAGTAGGGTCGAGTATTAACTCCTCAGTAACTCTATTGTTGTCTTCTTCCAAAAGCCCATATTTTTTAAAACAAGCATCTAAAACAATAATTTAAGCTGCTTACTCCGATAAAATTAATAATTTTTGGTCTCATTTATTTATTTTTTTATTTTTTTAGTAGTTGAATTTTTGTATGATGACCTGATAAAGTGGCTTTAGAGATGCGAAGCTGTGTTTGAAGGAACATAATTCAGCTCAGTGTGGTTTTACCCACTTAGCACAACATGGGAAGCAGGGAAGGTGCATTATCCGCAAAAATAAGAACCCGTTGATGTCGCTTTCGCATAGTTTTTTTTATATCAAAAAACGTTAGCCAGTTTTTAATTTGTACTGCACTCAGTACATTCTTGTAAACATCAACATCCTACCAAACCCACTACAAGATGCTCAAACTCAATAAATATCTCATGTACGATTGCTTATTTATTTTTAGTGATTGTTTATTGTTGAAGGGTCAAAAAATTACAAGTCTTGCAAAAAATGTACTTTATAAACAACAACAAACGAATACCTACTATTGTTCATCCTTTACAACCGTTTGTTGTAGTTCACCGTGTAGAATTTTTCTAAAGAACTTAGACGGTTACCAATAAATCAAGGCATATTTTATATACACATACCTACATAATTCAATTGAACTCGGTATAATGTGTTATGTGTTAGGTGTAGTATAAAACACAATATCATGTTCTTAGGTTCCATCGAATTTACTTTGAAAATCTTTATCGGTTAATACACACAAAACTCAAGGACTTTCCAAACGTGCCATCTCAACATATTTCATCAATAACCTTCCTACATACATGAGAACGAGGAAATAAAAAAGGAATGTACCTATTAAAAACAAAAACCTCACTTAAACTGTGGTTTCCTTTCACACAAAGCAAATGAAATTAGGTTATGTATCATCATTTATATGCAAATGATCCGTCGGTCTGTGAAAGAAGGTTAAAAGAACTCAAAAGACAAGTAGGTACATAAACATACTTCAAAATTTCACAATATTTTAAATCTTTAGCATCTATTATGAACATTTCTAATTAAATACTTGCTCTTTCTTATGTTAAAAGTTGCTTGATATAGTAAAGATTTTTTAAAAGTCACAAAAGATTATTTTTATTTAATTCTATACAAAATTAAAAAAATAAAAAAAACATGACATTTCTTAAAATTATATAATCATAAAATTTTTAGAATTTTTGTTTTAAAATTGTTGGAATGGTTTTTTTTTTTTTTTAATAAAAATGTCGGAAATGCAAATAAAACGCCTTTGTCTTCTGATGCTGATTTATAACGACTTTAGAATAAGAAGTACTTCTTAATCTAAGACAACGATAGTGTTTGACAGATGAGGAAGCTGTGCAAAGTGCAATGGGGTATCAGAAAACGTGTAATAATTGCGAAACAAATTTCAGATGAATGCTAAAGATTTTTTTTATGGCATAATATCACGTCCTTTATCACAAAGGGACCTATTTCTACATTAAATATCTGTTTTCATAAGGCTACTTAGTAACTTCTTTAACCTGATACATATGGTAGTTATATTAAGTGTCTCTCAGATAATACTACCCTCAAAGCAGAAAACGTGTCCCCGAAACGGAAATATATAAAAGACGTTGCCCTGAAACTCCTTCCGTACATGCTTTTTCTCACATTAAAGAAATATCTTTAGGGAATTCTTATATTAATTCTTTTGCGTTCTTGACCGAACATTTATATCAAATTGATACTTTGAATGACCAAAGTTTGAAATCTACAGTTTCGTCCTTTTATGTATTATGTGCACGAAAACATCAGTTTAAGGAAAATCGAAAATGTTTCAAATGGAACAGAAAAAAAAATGTTTAGTTATACGTATTGAATCTACAATTTCTTTAATAACAAATCGTAACATCGAATACTTGAACATGAAATTACAGATTCTTCTATTCACCACCGAGAGTAGTAGTTACCATATCGATCATATCGTGTCAATCAATACGCCCCAAGGTGAATTCTAAATAAGAACTGAATTAAACAACAAAGTCTTTGAAGGTAAAAATAGTCAAAGCACTTGGGTTTCATTTTCTAGTTAAAATTATTGTTTCACATTTCGTCACCCTAGTATTGAATAGCTGATTTTCAGGAAATCGCATTTAAATGTTCGAAAGATTATTGCGAAAGAACTAACCGCTGGCATTTTTTGATTTTTTAGTATGATATACATATAGTCGTGTTATTGGACATCTGAAATTCGTTTATTTTCAAAATATTTAAATTTTTGTCCAAAATGAGTTTGCCGCCATGAAAATCAGAAGTTTCTTTTATTCATACACGTACCTACGTCAAAAAAAAACATAAGCGCATTAAGACGTACGTCAAAACAATTCTCAAAATGTTCAAAAATTGCATGCAGAATTTGACGTAAATGTCAAAATTTGGTGTTTACGCCAAACAATACGTGAATATCTCAAGATAGAAAAAAACGGATAACAGTTTTGAAAAAGCACCCCCGAAAATATAAGACTGCATAGTACATACCTAGTTCAAAAAATGAAATTTGGCGAAGACCTAAACGGCACTCCAATACTAGGTCGACGATTTGTAGGCAATTTTCCCACACAAAACATTAAATTTATTAAAATAAAGAAAAAAATTAAAAAATTAATTTTATAAAATAAATTTAATTTTTTTATTAAATACTTAAATCACAACATTTAATTTAATAATTTTTTTTATAAAAGCGACGCGTTCTGGAAACTTATTCCATCTTCCAGCTTATGACTTGTAATAAAGTTGACTTTTGGTGTTGTTGTTGGCAACTATAACACCAACGCAACTTTACTACAAGTCATAAACCCGAAGATGGAATAAGTGTAAAAAAATGAGTTAATTTTGTAAATCTTACAATATTAGATTTATCTTCGCATTAGATAAAAATTTGAAAACTTAAATGGAACTCGTCAAACATGAGAAATAGGAATAGCTTAATTAATCACCCAGGCCTAATTTCGGATCTCATACATATCAAGAAGAACAAGAAATAACACAACTGAAATTTCAAACTTTATCGAAAATCAAGCCGACGGACGATAAGTTTATTTCTTGAATTATTTTGGAATCATTCAAAATACTCTGTTCCAAATATTTGTATAAACATTAAAATATTCAATTTAAATTGAATTTGTGGAATAAGAAATAAATTTAAATACCTACATACACATATACATTAGGGTGGGTCAAAAAAATGGAAATTCGTATTTTTGATTTGGTACTTCGAAAACTCGATTGCTAGACACCTTTAGAATATACTCACCAAATATGAGCTCTTTATCTTAATGGGAAGGTCCTCCGCTTTTCAATTTTCCATTTTTACATCAAGCTTCTACTAAAAAAAAAATATTTTTTTTATTAATTGAATTTTTAGCCAATTTTTTTACATATTCTTGTAGAAAATTGAACGCTTTACAAAAAAGGCCTTATACACTTTTTTGAATTGTGTAACCGTTTAGTAGATATTTGAGGTCCAAAAATCGAGAAAATCTTTAAAAATTCTTTTTTTGTTCTTAATTTTGTAACAAATTGAAAAATTATAATAATCAAACGCGCATGACATATTCTTGTAGGAAACAGATTGCTTCACAAAAAAGGTCTTATCAACTTTTTTTTTATTTATCTAACCATTTGAAAGATATTCGAGGTCAAAGTTAAATAAAAATATAAAAACTTTTTTTACTTTTCAAAATTTTCCAATTCACTGAAAAGTCATTATTATTAAATTAGTAAAATGGATTATTTGTAGGGGCTTAAATGTTCTACAAAAAAGTCCTTGGCCTCAAATTGGTTGCTTTAACCGTTTAGAAGATATTCGCATCCAAGTCGCAATGCATAGGGACCATAAAAAAACTATTGAAATCAGTGGGTATTGGTTTGGATGCGAATATTTTCTAAACGGTTAAAGCAACCAGTTTGATGCCAAGCACTTTTTGTAGAACATTTAAGCCCCTACAATAATCCATCTTACTAATTTAATAATAATGACTTTTCAGTGAATTAGAAAATTTTGAAAAGTAAAAAAAGTTTTTATATTTTTGTTTAACTTTGACCTCGAATATCTTTCAAATGGTTAGATTAATAAAAAAAGTTAATAAGACCTTTTTTGTGAAGCAATGTGTTTCCTACAAGAATATGTCATGCGCGTTTGATTATTATAATTTTTCAATTTGTTACAAAATTAAGAACAAAAAACGAATTTTTAAAGACTTTCTCGATTTTTGGACCTCAAATATCTACTAAACGGTTAGATAATTCAAAAAAGTGTTTAAGGCCTTTTTTGTAGAACATTCAATTTTCTACAAGAATATGTAAAAAAATTGGCTAAAAATTCAATTAATAAAAAAAATATTTTTTTTTTGTGCCTAATGTAAAAATGGAAAATTGAAAAGCGGAGGACCTTTCCATTAAGATAAAGAGCTCACATTTGGTGAGTATATTCTAAAGGTGTCTAGCAATCGAGTTTTCGAGGTACCAAATCAAAAAAACGAATTTCGATTTTTTTTGACCCACCCTAATATACATAGGTATTTGTTAGGTGAGTAGTTAAACAGAAAATATTATTAGCTCTGATGATAAATTTAAGTTTTTAGGAAAGACTGACACAGTTTCAAAATATGTCTCTAGATATAAGTGTTTCCTAAACGTGGAAAACCTAACAGTCATAATTAAATCAAAATTCTGTTCATGAACTTTAGCATTCCGACGGGGGGTAGATCTATGCTTCTGTAAAATTTTAATATCTGTGTATGTAGGTATTTAAATTTATTTCTTATTCCACAAATTCATAAAATTATATATTCTGGCATCTCGTTGTTTTGATTTATTTTGTTTTTTTTGTTGTTAAAAATCATTCAATAAATGTGTTGTTTAAATTCAATTTGCACTTAAAGAATTAAGCACATGAGAACGATGTACCAAACGACAAAAAGTGAATAAAAAACAGTTCCATGACATGACTTGACGTGAATTTAATATTGTTTCATACACACACGCATATAAAAAAGTCTCAATTTGTAAGTCTACAGTCAAGGTCCAACTACAAAACAACAAAAGTGTCATCAGTCATGTGTAAGACTAGCACGTATCAAAAATCCATAATTGAATTTTATGGGCAATGTGTTTGAAAAATATAAATATATGTAGGTATGTTCAAATACACAAACAAATAATGTATAAATATATGTATATGAATATATATATACATATATTTATATATATATATATAATATATCAAATAGAGTCGACTCCCTCTAAGCAGCGTTGCGAGAATATTTTAGAGGCAAGGACAAAATTTGAAAAATCAAAGAGCCACAAATAGTCGCTTTCAAAAATGGTCAAAAAATAGTGAAATTATTTAATTTTAAAGGAGTGTTAAATCAAAAAGTTCAAAATTTGAAGAGCCAAATATTGATCATTTAATTTTTGTTTTCTTTTCTGGCATTACAAATTTTTTTTGTTTCGACTCCTTCATTTTCATTTTGTGTCATTTCCAGCACCAACTGCATTTACACGAATACCGAAAAAAATACGGCTGTCTAAATAATATTATTCTTTAAAACTTAAATTTTCATTTTTACTCGAATAAACAACTGAAAAGTGTAACTGTCAACTGAATTGAATCAGAACAAGCTTATTGAAACCGATTACAATATCTATCTATATCACGGCTGTTCTGATTTCGATTCGAATTTTATTTTCTCCCGTTTCCGAATTTTAGCAGCTCCGAATTCCGTATTCAACACATTTGGGGATTCATATAAGTGTTTCGAAGAATAAACGGATGTACACTCCGACAATTTTTTGCCGTTTTCAATCCGGGTAGCAATATGCTACCGGAAAACAATATTCTTCAACAAAAATGTCGAATGGAAATCAGAATAACCGTTTTCAATCTGTACGGATTTTAGTTTCCGTTTTCTAATTCGATGGAATATTAGAGCAGCCGTGATACAGTATCTGATATCTATCTACATTACGGTGGTCCTTGTTTGGGATAGCAGTTGGATAGCCGCCATCCGATTGCAAATAAAAAAATAAAATAAATATTGTGGCACGCCGCACCATCGAGATGGTGCGGGCGCACAATCAGTGATGCCATTTGTATTGGAGACCAGAAAAAAATCTGTAAAATCTGAGCTATGCAACGGAAATAAATGACACATGTTTGTAAAATAAAATGCACAATGTTTGTACTGGGCAACACTCATTGCGACAACATTTCATTGAAAAAAGGTTATTTAAAACTTCAGGATTTGCAGGTATGTATATGAAAAATGGTCTCAAAACTAGGTACCTATGACGTTTAATTTCTTGTACAACAAAAAATTGTAAGAATTTTTTTTCCAAACTATTAAACACATTAAATTAAGCGGATTTCTGCTTGTTTTTTTTTTTTGCCAAAATGGCCTTTGTCTTAAATTAAGCGGAAAAATCATCTTAATTTCTTGAATGCGAAAATTTAAAAGAAATCCACTTAATTTAAGCGTTAGATCATCTTGTGTTTTATGTGGAAAGATTAATTATTAAAAATTAAACTGGCAGTCCAGTCACTGGGGATTGAACCTACAACTCGTCGCCCTAGTATTGGAGTGCCGTATACGCCAAATTGCATTTTTTGAACTAGGTGTGCAGTCGTATGTTTTCGAAGTTGCTCTTTTCAAATCTGCTATCCGTTTTTTTCTATCTTTTTTCGTTGCCGAGATATTCACTATTGTTTTGACAAAAACAAGAAATTTTGGCATTTACGTCAAATTTTTCATGCAATGCAAGAAAATTTTGAGAATTGTTTTGACGTACGTTATGTTTTTCTTTGACGTACGTGTATATGAATAAAAGAAACTTCTGATTTTCATGGCGTATACGGCAAACTCATTTTGGACAAAAATTTAAATATTTTGAAAACAAAACGAATTGCAGATGTCCAAAAGCATGTATATAAAAGACACATTTTAATTATATATCATACTAAAATATCAAAAAATACGAGCGGTTAGTTCTTTCGCAATTATCTTCCGAACATTTAAATGCGATTTCCCAAAAATGTAAAAATGGCGTATACGGCACTTCAATACTAGGGCGACGAACTGTTCGGTAACTAGGCGAGTGCCTTACTATAGTGCTATCTCACTGTTAGAAGTATGATAAACTAAACCTAAAGTCTAAGTATAATTTTAAAATTTGTATTTTTTGTCGGTTTTCTAAGATGAAAATTGACACGAAAATGAAATGAAGTTCACCTTAAATTTAACAGAGTTTAAGTGGAATCCACTTATTTCAAGCGGAAATCGTTTTGTTTTAAGGTGGGATCATCTTATTTTAAGGTGCCATTTTTTTCTCCGTGTTGGAACCATTTTAAAACAAATTGTTTTATTTCTCAAATAAAAATATAAAAAAAGATTGAGCTAAAAACTGAATTTATCAGAGATACTTCAAACGATTAGTTTAATTTTATAATTATAAGTTCATGAGCGTGGTACACTGGTTTTTAGTATTTTGTTCAGACTAGTTTTATTAATATTAAAATCAAACAGATTGGTATTAAAATTTACAAGCTTACACATGCGAGTTAAAGGCATATGCATACCATTACACGGTGTTACAAAAATGAGGTTTTAAAATATACGCGGGCGGAGACCTATCACGTTTTGTAGAGCTAGTCGCACCGATTGCGAAACGGTATTTAACACCCCCAAAACCTAACACCCCCAAAATCTGGAGTTAGGGACAAAAAAACGATTTTTTGTCCTTCACCCATTGAAAAAAATCTAGTTCGTCAAATTTCTACCCATTTTTGATTTTTTTTACAGTTTCTAATAGGAGATAAATATACCTTTTCAACAATGTATAAAACATGTAACTCGGTTAAACCACCTAGAATTTATAAGCTGTCAAAGTTCAAAAGTCCCATTTTTTTCGTCATTTATCCAACTTCGACATCCTTCTTGTTCCTCATCAAATAACACTTCCCGTTCCGATATGTTGTACCCTGAAGCGAAAGTAGTTTTTCTTTCCGCAATATATATGCGAATGTGAACTAAATGAACGCGTTTTCTACTATAAAATCAAATGCTGTTGGAACTGATAGACCAGGGTCGATAATTTTTGAAACCAAAAAAAATCATAGTAGAATGAAACCCATTGGAAAAGGAGGTGAATATGATGAAAACTAAAGGAAAAATAAATTACGGGCGAGCCGAGTTCGGGAAGTGGGAGGGTTGAGTTTTTAATGGTAAAAAATGGTATATCTCGATTTCCGGCAAAACTACAAATCCTATAGAAAAAAGTTGTATGGCAAAGTTGTAGGTAATAAAAAGATCTACAACTTTTGTATCAACAATTTTTTCACATAACCTCAAAGTTTATGTGAAAAATTAAAAAAAACCGAGTTTTTGGGTTTTTATTTTTATCTTTTTCAAAGACAAAAATTTTTCTACAAAATTTGGTGAAAAATTACCTTATTATGTCCCAAATACACTGTAATTTATTTGATTTAAAATATTGATTTGTTCACCTTATTTTGACTTAATACCAAAAAAACACCCAAATTTTCAATCGAAAATTCACGCAAATCATTAACAAACATTGTGAAAACCACAGGGCCCAAAATCGCCCCGGTGGAGGGATAAAAATGACGAAATTTCCATGTTCACGTTTACAGCCTGGCTTCTCCCATTAAGAAAGGAAAATATAAGATTACATGCCATCGTAGAGAAACGAAACAGTTTCTTAAGTTTAAGACAGAGAATGTTATGATCCACACTATCGAAGGCTTTACTAAAATCGAGAAGGAAAAGAATAGCTACCATTTTCTTATCTAAATTTTGTCTTATATTATCCGTTATATTAGTTATGTTAGAAGTCGTACTGTATCCCTTACGAAAACCGGACTGTTTCTTGAAAAAATTATTAGATATAAAATTATTTTTCAAAAGTTGATCCTTTATAACTCTTTCACATACCTTGGAGAGTGCTGGCAGAATACTAATAGGACGAAAATCTGAAAGTAGAACAGGCTTTTTGTTCTTCGGCACTGGACAAGGACATATTCTAGCCGTTTTCCAACCGGAAGGAAATTTTGAAGTTGTAAGAACAGAACTAATGAGAGAAAGAAAAGGTTTGCCGAACGCTGGGAAAATTAGTTCCAGAAATTTATTGGGAAATCCGTCATAGACCAGTGCCGATGTACGTCGCCAACGACGTACAAATGCTACATTCCCCTGAGCTGAGTGATCCAAACAGGTGTGTAACAGAACTTTCTTTCGATTTTGATATGGTACTTAACTGGGCCGAGGAAAACTCTTTGGTTTTAAACGCTGGAAAATCAAAATCTATTGTTTTCAGAACCTCTTTGAATCCAGTTTCATTAAATTTGCTGAATCTTGATGGCAATATAATTCCATATGAAAGTAGCGTTAAAGTACTAGGTTTCTATTTGGATGAAAAATTATCTTGGGAAATTCATGTAAACAGCTTAATCAGAAAAATTACTTTCACATTAAGAAACTATATTCGATAAGCGATTATTTACTTCTCAAGGTTCGCTGGAAGTTATGCAAGGCCCTCATTTTTCCATTCTTACTCAATGGCTGTGAAGTTTATAGTGGCTGCAATTTGAGTTTACTTAATAAACTTAAACTTTGCTTTAACTCTGCTGTGAGATATGTTTTTAAAAAAAGAAGGTTTGATCATATTAGTGAACTTGTAACTAAGTTTCTTGGCTTATCTTTTGAAAATTTTATTAAAATGCGTTCAATGATTTTAATTTTTAAAACTATTAAAACTAAAACTCCTTCATATATCTTCAACAACATTACGATTAGCGCACTTCGACTTCATCCAACGAACATTAATACAGCTCCACATCCACATAGAACTAACATTATGGCGCGTTCCTTCATGGTGCGTTCTGCCAAATTATGGAACTCTTTGCCTGATCAAATCAGAAATATTTCTAAATCAATTAATGTTTTTAAAAAAGATATTAGTCTGTTCCTCCAAGACACCCACAATAATTCAACTTGCTTTTTCTTGGCATATCTACATCTTTGGCTAAGACAAGTTTTTTTTTGCTATTTTATTTCTTTATTTTTTGTTTTCAAATGTACTTCTAAAAATTTTTGTATTTTAATATGAATTGGTAAATTAGGGCTAAGCAAGCATAAGCGATTATAATTTAATTTATTATACAGTATATTTATAAAGCAAAAGTTGTACATAAATTTATTTGAATTTTTTATATCAATGTATACATTTCTTTTGCTATTCATATAATAATAATTAACTTTAGTTTATAACATATATTTTTTTTTTTTTGTATTTAAGTCGAACTTTTTACATTAACTTAGTGACCTCTTTGATGATCTGTAAAGGTCCTAGGTTGCGTTTTAGATCTCAATAAAAAAAAAGTATATAAAGTATATATTTTCACAACAGCATGCTGTTTTAAAAATATATTCTAAAATAATATTTATTTCCAAATCAAACGAGGTATTTTTTATGAAAATCAGTTTAAAATTGGCTTACAAAAAAAATTTTTCTATGTCTTGTAGTTTATGAGAAAATTGAAAAATAAGAACAAATAAAAACAAAAAATATTTTGAAAAAAAAAAAATTGATAAAATAATTTTTCAATTTTCTCAAAAACTAGAGGACATAAAAAAACATAATGGGTAAAAATTTGACGACCGTTTTTTCCCCTAACTCCAGATTTTGGGGGTGTTAAGGACTTTTTAAATACCGTTTCGTAATCAGTGCGACTATAGCTCTACAAAACGTGATAGGTCTCCGCCCGCGTATATTTTGAGTGTTACACCGTATAATTAGTACGGTGTTGGGGTAATTTTATTAAATCTAAGCTACGAAAGTTATAAGCACCTCTCCGGTAGTTAAAATTAATAGAATTAAGCAGATCAGGCCCATCAATTACACCCGTTATAAGTTGATGAATAAATACAGGGTCGTTATTAACTCTTCTTTGAGACAAGGTTTGGATCTGCAGTAGGTTGGTTCGATGCTCATAGGAAGGAGGGTTAAAAGGGTCCGTCCATGGTAAGCCTTTTAAGGCAAAACGAATAAAATTACGTTGGACTGATTCTATTCTTTCTATATGGATGCTGTGAAAAGGTGTCCAAACTTGAGATGCGTATTTTAAGTGGGGGCGAACTAAGCAGTTGTAAAGAGCTAATGTAACGTAAGGGTCCCTAACCTAACATAGAATTGGCCTAGTTTACAATCAGGTTTATGTGCTCGGTGAAATCGAGGTTGGAGTTAAAGTTAACACCAAGGTCTTTAAAGCTATGCACACGGAGTAAAGTGTGATAAGATATTTTATAATCATACAGACAAGGAGTTTTTTTCTTTGAAAAGGTCATCGTCTGGCACTTAGTCGGGTTGAGATTTAAACCGTTCTTTGTACATCAAATACCAAATCTATCAAGATGTCTTGCTAGGATATGCGGTAATTCACAGAGCTTATGCTTTTGTAAATTTTCATATCATCTGCGAAAATAAGAATTTCACTCTTACGTAAACATAACGGTACGTCATTAATAGCTAAAATAAAAAGAAGAGGTCCCAGATGACTATCTTGCGGGACGCCCGATTTGGCAAAGAATTTCACCTGATATGAGCAATTTTTAAGGTAAGAAGAAATCCAAGTGATAAAACTAATAGGAAAACCAAACATTTTTAATTTAAACTTTATGATTCCTTGATTATAAGACATGTGAAAAAATTTGGTACACTGCTTTCAAGAGCTCCGTGAAGCCAGAACTGCGACCTCAAAATTTTTGAACCAAATTTGTCTAATTCGTTTGTCCACCGTTTGTCCATGTTTGTCCACCTCCACCCAAAATTTTCGTTTGTCCACCCTTCAAAAAAATTTTAGAGCAAATTCTTTTTTTTTTATAGGAAGTCTGAAAAATGAAAAATTGTCTAAAACGCTTAAATTTTGAAATAGAAGAATACTGCAATCGTTTGTCCACCTCGAGTTCTATACATACATTACATACCAAATATTATGGTTTTTCCACCCCCCGTTTAGGAGCAATTCCAAAAACAAATTTTGCACTGAAAAATTGAAATTCCCCTAAAATCCCCAAAAATCAATTTTTATCAAAAATTCAAACTGCTGTCATCGTTTGTCCACCCTACGTTTGTCTACCAAATGGATACAAACAAAAAATCATCGTCTGTCCCCCTACGTTTAAAAGATATTCAAAAAACAAAATTTGTACTGAAATTTTCAAAGTCCCAAAAAACCTCCAAAAATTGACTTTTTCAAAATTTAAAATTTCTGTCGTTTTTCCACCTCGAGTTCTATACGTACACCAAAAATCGTCGTTTGTCCACCCTACGTTTAAAAGATATTGAAAAAACAAAAAATTCATTCCCATAAAATCCCAAAAAAAACTAGGAAACGAGCCATTGCTCAGTAAATTCTTCGAAGATACCATTTTTTAGTTACACATACTCAGTGCCGTTCCTAGAGCACCTGGGGCAGGCTCAGAAATCTCATACCTTTTCTCATCCAAATATTTAAGTAAAGTATTTTTCCTGTGGAACTAAGTACCTAACTTTGGACTGCCAAACATTAACACCGGTAAATCAGGACCAATCTATGAAAGATCGAGAAATGATTATATCTTAGTCTAAAATTATATTTTAAAGTTTTTATCAGTTTGGTTCTCCGATCATTGTTTCATACACAACTAACTTATCAAATCATTAAATATAAAAATAAATGAATTGTGGACCCGGCGCGGTGGTAGTTCATCAATAAAAATGTATTTTTTGACTCCAAACCACCTATAAAAATTAACCCAAATTAAAAAAAAAATAAAATTGGCAAGTAGTTAATTCATTCTTAGTTATACTAAAAAAAAAATAAGTACCTATGTACATAACAACATAGTTCAGTTGAAAAAACAATTTATACAAAACTAATTTTCCTTGCTTTTGAGATATACCTATGTATGTATTTATCCTAATTACATAAGAAACTCTCTCACTTTCTTTCTCTTAAAATTTGTTAGTTAATTAGTATGTTAGCAAATGTTAGTTTTAAGCATTTTTACAATAAAGTTAATTTAGTCTAAGCCGAGATCTCAAGCCTTTCAATTCATTTGTTCTTCCTTAGTAAAGACATATCAGCTTTAACTTTAGCAAAGTCTGAAATAAGTTCAGTAAAGTCAATTTGATCACACAATTCACTTTCTATAGATATGGTTGTCAATCCTACCATGTTGATCGCAGATAAGTTTTTATGATCTTATGTTTCGAAAAACTCGGATTTCCTGACGGCACTGATACAGGTAATGTAAGTAATATACGGTCATGTTAGCAATGACCACGTTAGGTAAAATTGACAGCATATCATTTTTAGCAATAAATTTCAAAGTCTGAAGTGGGGATTGAGCCAGATTCATTAATTCGTCCCACAGATCAATGTCATCAATATTCAAGCTCTCTCCATCTTTAAATCATTGCAACTCGTTTTCGTTGAAGATCTGAGAGCATTTATATCAAATAAAAATTTAAAGATATTGCTGTGTGCTTGTAATTGTTGAAATCTTTCTTCAATTGAAACCACTGCTGTATCAACAATATGATAGTTCTCTTGAGCTTCGTAATCGAAATTACGCTTCTTTCGTCGAACTCTAAACGTGTTTTTGGAGGGAAATATCGGATCTTTAAATCTCTACCTCTACCTAATGGTTAAAAATAGTTTTTCCGAAGGTATTTTCGCCGCTTTTAAACCATAGTGCGGCGCCTTTCATGGCACGGCGCGTCACGGCGGTCGGCTCAACTGCCCCGTTGCTCCACCCCTAGGCAAAATTTACTTTTCAACATACTATGTCGTCGGCTCACAAGCAAAACTGACCATTATTATTAAAATAAAATGAATATGAAATAAAAAAAACTATTTACCTATTGTAAAAAATCTTTGCATTGAAAAAATTGCAAAATTTGTGCATTAAATATACTTTTTTAATATTCGTTGAATTTCTAACAATTTTGAAAAAAAAGTAGATTCATTTTGCTACGCTAAAGGAGTAAAGTGGCAGCCCTGCTCACTTGGTGTCCCGTTTTTCAACATCACACCATACCAAAACTTATCTTCTACTTTTGCAGAACTTTCAATAGCACTAGATTTTGTTTTTGGAATTGCTGATCTAGACAGTTCAATTCTTTTATTAGGTGATTTTAACCTCCCTAATATAGACTGGGTCCCATCAGAAGACGAATCCTACTTTGAAGCTTCTTCGACTTCATCTCAACAGGAGCTTCATTTGTTGGACCATATTATCTCTACAGACTTACAGCAAGTAAGCTGTATCAAAAATTTTAGAAATCGAATACTCGATTTAGGTTTTTCATCTGACGCTGTTAATACGGTAGTGACAGAAGCTTCCACTGCCATATCTAACATAGACATTTACCACCCTCCCCTTGAAATTTTTTTGGATTTGGATCATTTACTTGAAAATAGTAATCCTCAAGACACTTCGTATGCCTTTGATGACTTTCGTTAGGCTAATTATCAGCAGCTTTCCGACATTCTCAATAAATCTGGTATTGAATACTTACCCACTTCGGACGACATTGAGATAACTGTTTCTCACTTTTACCGCGTTTTAAACAATTGTATAAGCGAAATAGTCCCACAAAAAATATCGAAATATTCTAACGTTTCTCATCCTTGGTATACAAAAGAGCTAAAGATTCTTCGAAATAAGAGAAACAAAGCTTGGAAAAGTTATGTAAGAACTATGTGCCCAAAAAATAAAGAAATTTATATCTCACTTTTTGAAGAGTTTAAAACCCTCTCTAATAACTTATATGCAGATTATCTTAGTTCTATGGAAAGTAGTCTCAAGCAAGATCCTAAATATTTTTGGAAATTTGTTAATATGAAAAAGAAATCAGATCCAGCCTGATTCAGCTATCCAGTCAATTTCAGTTATAAAAACAACATCTTAAAGAGTACTTCAAATATTTGCGATGCTTTTGCGACTAACTTCTGTCAATCTTTTATTGACATACCCGCCAATGTGGACGTAAATTACTTCCGTTATTTAGAAAATTGCCCACAAGTTACATTTAATAATATTCAAATTGATACTTGTAATGTATCCCATTTTCTTTCATTACTAGATGAAGATTATTCTGTCGTACCAGACGGTATTCCTGCAGCAGTTTTGAAAAATTGTAGGTCAATTTCATCTCTTCCACTTAAACTTATATTTTAATTATCTCTCAAGTTAGGTAAATCACAACAAAAACATTACTATTAAAAAAAGAGCCAAGTTCTCCTATGTTGAAATTATGCTGGCACAAAAAGTACTGAGATGTAAAAGTGTACCAAGTTCTAAAGTTTGGGTTCAAATTCGTAGCAATAAAATTTTGATTGTTCCCTTGACAATTTTTCTTTTAATTACCGATTTTTAAAGTTATTTCAAAAATTGCCAAGTAAACAATCAAAATTTTATTGATACGAATTTGAACCCAAACTTTAGAACTTGGTACACTTTTACATCTCAGTACTTTTTGTGCCAGCATAATTTCAACATAGGAGAACTTGGCTCTTTTTATAACAGTAATTTTTTTGTTGTGATTTCACTACTTTGTGCAAGGTATGGCTGTAGAATTGAAAATCTTTATATTTGATGAAAATTTTTAATTTTTTTTTTTATAATAAGCACGCACTAAAGGGATTAATGTACTCTTAATATGGTGAACACAGTACGAGCATTAGGAAAATAGGGAGGGGTTTGAACATTAGTTTTGAAGTTCTGAGTTTTGAAATGGGATGGGAAAACAGAGGCGAGTAACGCATTCCACATCCGTGTAGTGCGGCTGAAGAAAGAATCTCTGTATTTGACGGTACGTCCGAAGTTAGACTCTAGGGTAAACTGATGAGCATTCCTTGAAGCGCGAGTATTACGGTTGAATTGTTTCAGGGGAGGAATGCAACTAGCTATTTCATCGGAGCACTGCTTATAAAAATAACGATAGAACAACGTGAGACATGAGACGTTACGACGGTGCTCGAGAGACGTAATTGTATCAGTTATTGATCTATCACCTATCATTTTTATAGCTCTATTTTGTATTCTATCCAAGAAACTCAACGAGTTTATTGGAGCACCAGCCCAGATGTGGGAGTTATATTCAAGCTTTGGACGAATGTACGCCTTATAAATAATTGCTAGATCAGACGGGGAGAAAAATTTCTTGCATCTTCGGAGGAAACCTAAACATTTCGCAGCGGATTTAGCGGTGTCAAATATGTGTTCATTCCACAGGAGGTGGTAAAGCACATACCGAGGATGGAAAGTTTTTCGGTTTCCTCGATGCAAGTACCACTCATGGATAGTGGCATGGGAGATATGTTCCGCTTTAATGATAGTAAGCAGCATTGAGTTTTGGAAGCATAAAATTCTACTCGATTTCTTATTCCCCATTGGACAATGCTATTAAGATCAGAATTTAATGAGCTTATCATATTTAGCCGTTCAAGATCCACTTCCGAAGAACTTGGGCGAGAATCAGGAAACGTATATGAAAAACTGAGGGTACTATCATCTGCAAAACAGTTGAGTGGATTAGAAGTTTCAGACAGGAGATCATTTATATAGGCTTGTGTAGTTCGCGAATCTTGGTGAACTAGTGAACTTAGTTCACTTACTTAGTTCAATTTAGTTCGCGAATAGCGAAAAAGATTTTTTAAACAAACTAAACAGCGACCTAAAGCAGCCGTAATATGACATTACAAAATTTGGTTCTTGTCTTATACACCGAAAGCGCCCTTTTAACCCGACAGACGTTTAATGAATAGGGGTTCAGAAACCAAAGTGCATATGAAATTGCATCCAATTCTTTGTGGAGCGAAATCAGTTCTTCTGCTCTACCTCAAGATTTAGATGTAAAACAAAAAGCACAAGGTCGCTTGTACTTGTGCCAGTATCAGCGTTTTTCTTCAAGCACCACTTATTCTTATTTCTGAGCAAGAACAAAAAACAAGTAGCATCTTGGTCCTTGCATTACTATGATTTTGATTTAATGAAAGCAAAACGAACTTCTTATAGACTTTCGTCAGGAACCAGAAAGCTCGACAAGTATATGAACGAAATTAAAAATAAAAACTAAATTATGTATCTGTTATTTTTAGGTTGTATTTGTTTTATTATGTAGAATGCGTCAATTTTACATAAATTTACATAATAATAAACAAACTAATTTGAAGTCATTAAAATAAATTGAACTTAAATGAACTAGTTCAGAACTAGTTCAGTATCGTGATTTGAACTAAAGTGATCGATCACTCAAATGAACTAAATGCCCAACTCTACATTTATAAAAATGAGAAAGAGAGTCGGAGACAAAACGGAGCCTTGTGGCACACCAGCATTTATTTTGTGGGTTTCCGACTTGAATCCATCCAATACGACTTGTATTGAACGGTTCGAAAGGTAATTTCTAATCCAAAGAAGAAGAGATTCATCGACGCCAAAAGCACGCATTTTCGAAAGAAGAGCTTGATGCCAAACTCTATCAAATGCCTTTGAAATATCAAGTGCAACAATCTTACTTTCTCCAAAACGATGTAAAGATTTGTTCCACTGCTCGGTGAGATAAACTATCAGATCACCAGTGGACCTGTTGCTACGAAAGCCATACTGCCGGTCATTAAGAAGCTTCCGTTCCTCAAGATATTTCTTAAGTTGAAAGTTAATCAACGTTTCCATGACCTTGGAAAGAAGGGACGTAAGTGCGATCGGTCGGTAGTTTGAGGGTGAGGAAGATTCGCCTTTTTTAGGGACAGGCTGGACAAATGCTGTTCTCCATCTACTAGGGAAGAGACCAGTAGAATAGGACAGATGAAAAAGCTTACGCAGTGGTTTTGCCAGCTTGGAAGAACACCTCTTCAGAACGATGGGGGGGATACTATCCGGGCCAGCGGATTTGTGTATGTCAAGATCTTTAAGAACTCTTGCTACTGAACGAGTGCGAAAGAAGATTTGTCCCATGGATCCGTTTACGCGCTCAAGTACTGGCGGGGTCATGACACTATCAGGCAGTGTTGAGTTGGCAGCGAACTGCCTCGCAAGTAGGTTAGCTTTGTCAACAGAGCTAACAAATGGAGTGTCATTGAAGACGAGCGTTGGAACCGACGATGAGGTAGTGTTGCGAATATTTTTTACAAATGACCAAAAATTTTTACTACCTTTGGGACATTGTAGTATTTTTAGCCTTAATTCTTGATCATGCAAAAATTTGGTTCGTAGAATATGGGCGTTGCTGGCCTTTCTAGCTTGTTTGAACTTTTTTCGGTTTTTCTCACTGGGATTGGCTTTATAACATCGAAAGCTTGCCTCTTTAACCCTGATAACCTCTTTGCAGCTCGAATCAAACCATGCATTTTCTTTCGGTTTGATTGTTTTAACCCTATTCGGGAAAAAATTTCTCATTCCGGAGAGAATAATATTTGTTATCATACCAGCACTGGAATCAACGTCACTATCGAGGAAGCATAGCGACCAGTTAAAGTTTTTGAAGAATTCGTTGAGTCCCTCCCAGTTGGCTTTCTCGTATTGCCAGACGGTTCTTCTTGGTGCTTTTTCTTTAACTGGGTTTGTTTGACACGAGAAATTCGCTGATATGACACAATGGTCTGATGTGCCTAGAGGCGATAATACACTAACAGTGTATTTATCAGGGTCAGAGGTAAGGAACAAGTCTAGAGTGTTTTCAGCTCGACCATTAACGTCCGATATTCGAGTCGGCTCGTCGACAAACTGAGTTAGGTGGTTTAACTCAGCAAAGATCTAGGCATACCACGAAGAATTGTGTACATTGAAATCGCCCGTAATAACGATTTCAGTGCGAGGATAAAGGGTAACAATCCTTTGAATGGAGTCGGACAGAGCATCAGGTTCGTTAGAAGTTGAATTACTGTCCAGATTGGGGCTCCGATAAATAAAACAGGTATGAATGATGCGCTTATTAACCGTGAATTTAAACTACATGAAATTAAAATATGTGTTTGTACATGGACCGTATTGTGGTTGAAGTTGGTATGCGACATCATTTCTAATATAAACGGCGAGACCATGGTGGGAAAAGAATAATGGCACCAAGCTATACCCAAATAGATTAAATTCAGAACAGTCTGTATTTTCACCTATTTGCGTTTCACTCAGTGCCAAAAGAGCTGGCCTGTTTTGTACAGTGTAAATATACACGTCAGAGAAATTGAATCTTAGCCCACGAACGTTGGCATAGTCGACCCTGAATTTACAAACCATTAAAAAACTCAAAACTTTCTAAAACCAATTCGGACAATTACCTATAATGATTCCCTTATCTAAATCCCAATTGAATTCAGTGAAAATGGGCGGTTGACACGCCCCCTGGCTAAAATTCTCAAATTTTAAATTTTTTCCTTTTTATAAACTACCAGCTCTACCATTCAACCGAATTTCAAGATTCTACGGTAATCCGAAGTGCTCTATAATATTTGATGAAAATTCAGCGAAAATGGGCGGATGCCACGCCCCCTGAATTGAAAATCTAAAATTTTCAATTTTTACCTTTGTATACACCACAAGTCCTATCACCGTGTAAAATTTCAAGTATCTACGTTAACGTGAAGTTCTCCATAATTTTGATGATCTGTCAGTGAGTGAGTGAGTGAGTCAGTCAGTTACGGTTTTTGCCCTACATCTCAAAAACTACTCATCGTAAAAGGCTGAAACTTTTTGAGGAGTTTGGTTTCGACCAGCTCAACAAATGTAGCGAGTTTGAAATTTCTAACATCTTTGGTGTGGAAGTTAGAGGGGGGTCGAAAATGGCCTGAGTTGTTTCCTGTAAATAAGGGTGTAGTGCCAAAGTTGCTAGAGAACTTTGCTGGGCACTACCGTGCCCCTTGATTTCCTAGCATTTGGAAACAAGCGTTTATTACTCCTGTTTTTAAAAAAGGTGATAAATCCAATATAGTCAATTACAGACCCATATCTAAGCTGTCTTGTATTCCATAGCTTTTTGAGCAAGTCGTTTGCAGATGACATGAAAATTTATAAAAGTATCAAATCGGTTAATGATCGGAGGCTTCTGCCAGAGGACATTAATAATTTTTCTTATGGTTTAGTAAGAATAGCTTAGTTTTGAATCCAATAAAATGTAAGACAATGACTTTTTCAAAAAAACGTGCTCCTAGTTTGTATGAATATAAAATATCCCAACACACATTACAGCACGTTCAGAGCTTTAAAGACCTAGGCGTTAATTTTAGTTATAATCTTGATTTTTCCGACCATATCAACGTTATCGTGAGGCCTTCTCTATGCTAGGTTTTGTGAAGCGTTGTGAAAGAGGAACTGTGACATTTTGCCGTTTCCTTTAAGCGGGTTTTACTGTATTCTTAAGTTGATAACATGCTTTCATATGCGGGAGTCATCTAATTAAAATCTTAAGCCTAGTACGCAGATCGGGAAAATACAAATTTTATCTCTACAATTTTAATCTCTACAAAACATTTTTTTATCCTGCGCAAAAATTTTAAGTTGGAGAAATTACCTAGGGTAAACTGCCCAATCATTGGCGAATGTCGCACCAACTTTAGTTCGCAGTGTTTTCCGTATAGCATACAATTATTATTAATACTTTTTTTTATAATTATCAATATCTCGTTTGCTAAGTATATGCCAAAAAAGGCGGGAAGAGTGAATTTTTAAACAAAAATAGTAGAAGTAGCTGTAAATGGTTTTTAAACTTAAGGTGCCAATCACATAGGGAGTTGCAACAATAGGGCAGTTTACCCTAAGTTTTTTCTTCTTTCAAATTAAATTATTTTTTTTTGTTTTTAATTTGATTCTGAGTTGTATTTGCTTCGTCTTCACTTTCCAAGTATTTTATTAAAGAGTCCACCTTAATTTAGTTTGAATTTTTTTCAATTTTGTTTTATTTTTATTCCTTGTCACAATTTTTGCCGGCAGAATAATGCTTCGAACATTATTTGTCGGCGCAAAATTAAGTGGAGACTTCTTCTTTACAGCGGCTCCAAATATTTAACTGAACGTGAACTGCGTACTGCTTGGAAAAATATTCAAGACAAAATTTGTCCCGAGAAAAAATTTGTATGAGAAATAAAATTTTTCCCGATCAGCGTACTAGGCTTTAAAATCTTAAATTATATACAACAGGTAGGTATTTTAATTTAATCTGTTGAAATATTTAAATAAAAACTTTTATTTAAATGATGCTCACCTGTTCTTAGTAAACTTATTGGACCTACAGTGGCAAATATATTTTTCAAATATTGCCGTGTTTCGTGCTAAGTTCATAGGTGTAAAAAAAACGACAATTGAAGTGCACTCTTATTGGGCGGACACCCTAAACTCAGAGAAAAAATAACTGTTTTAATAGTAAAAACCGGGATGACTATTTTAAATAGTCAATATTGATTATTAAGTAGTTATAATTGACTTAATAGTTAAATAGTCACATATAACTATTTTAATAGTTAAAATTGACTGTTTAGTAGTTAATTTGGAGAACACTAGTACTTCGTTTGATTGAGTCACAAATAACTATTTTTTTAAAAATATTTTAATAGTTGTTATCCCGATATTAACTATTTTATTCTCTGAGTGTATATAAAGATAAACCTCAAAATTTATCATTTAAGCGAAGAAAGAAGACTTGCTGAGTAAGAATCAATTGAATATAAGCTTATTGGGAGAATAAATAGGTACTTAAAAACACCTTGATATAATTTACAAGGTTAAGGTTCCTCGATTGATAGGCTCATTATAGAAGTAGAGAACATGAAACTAACTACAGTTTATAAGTACCCCGATAGCGTTGTGCCAAGGCATTATATGAAATTGTAGGGAAATAATATGCATGTAATTACAGGAAAAGATGCTCATTAAGCTCTTCTAAATGTTTACCCATCGAATTTTTATCATGAAGATATATAGAAAGATAGGTATACTGTACAAATAACTTTTTCGGAGTCGGGAAATAACTTTTCGCATTCAAATAAAACATATTCCTACATACCTAGAATACTTAAAGTAGGTAGGTATCATTAGGCTTTCGTAAGAAAAAAAAAGTGTCAAAATGGTTCTATATGGTATTCCTTCGTATCTATTTGCCTTTTCTTGTCATCGATTTATCTTTTGTATGTACATTGTTATTTGTTATTCAATTTTCATTAAAAAATTGCAATTTTATTGCCTTAAGGTCCTTAAAGCTAGAATTCATGGGCGGCGAGCACCCCAGACATAAGAAAAATTTTCAGGTAAGTTTTCAGGTGTTAGATATCAATGAAAAAAGGTGATCAATTCAGGGTTTATCCAATACTGTACGACTGTAAAGTAATTGACGAAAGGTTAATGTTTCACAAATTAATTTTTCAACAAGTCCAGCCACGTACAAACACAAAATAAAGAGGTATTTTAGAAAAAAGTAGTTTTTGTTTTTTGTTAATTTCTCGAAAATGACAAGATATTGAATTGAGATATTGAATCCGATTTTTTGTTTTTGTTTCAAAATAAATAAGAGCGGGGGAATAGACCCCCCCACCCCCTCCCATACGATTTTTTCTTGTCTCGACCCAACCTACACGCTCTAGCTTTTTGGCACATTGCTCCTGAATCACCCTGTTTACAATGGATAGGTATAAAATATAGCAAAGCGACATAAAGGATCTAAGAATAATGCAAAGATAGTTCGAGGACTCGAAAGGTTTTAAATTTTTCTTTGAGTACCTAAGTATTGTCAAAAATTTCCTTAAAAAATTTAATCTTTCAAAAATCTTTTAATTTCCCTATATGAATATAACATCCGCATTTATCCAGAATAGTGATTTCAGTGTTTCTTGCTTATTTATTCAGCTGTCAGGTAGATACAAAGTCTAAAACAAAAAAAATTAAGTCTGTGTCTGTGCTCTGTGGTAGTAAATTGTGATAGTACCTCTAAGTTTTTGTTGTAGTGTTTTGTAAAGTTTTTTTTATGTTAATGTATTACTCTACTCTACCTAATGTCCCTCAAGTTAGATCGCATTTTTTATTGTAAATAAAGTGGTAGCTTAGAAAGTACCCCAAAATTAAATTAAGTGCTCCACTACTTTGAAAAAAAAAAATAAAATAAAATATTAATAATAATAATTAAAACCAGAAAAATGTTAAATAAGTGCTCTACGAATGTAAAATAAAATTTTCGTTTTTTGTAGAGCGCTCTTTGCCCTGCTAAGTTTTTATATAAGATTTTATTTATTTTCTATACAATCCACGTTCTACGAACTTGAATTTCGTTTTTTCTCAAAAAATATAGGAAGGTACTCAACACAGTTCGTTTTTTTAGGACATTGTCAAACAAGTGAACCAGGGCAATAATCAACGCGCTAGTGAGGTTTTTTTTAGCTAGGATTACACGGTTAACGAAATCGGAAAAAGCATTGACGTAAAAATGACGTTAAAATATTTTCCCAGGCTGTCATGAAGTTTTACCACCCACAAATAAAAAAGTCATCGCGTTGATGGGTAGGAAATGACTAGTACACAGTTTTAATTTTTGACGAGGCGATAACAGAGTGAAAATAAGTTTTTTGGTGATATCTTGTATTAAGCTAAATAAATAAATTATTAGACCGTGTCGCGTCAAAAAAAATAGACTTAAGTAAATCTTTAAAGCAAGAGCAACTTTTAACACTACTTGTGGCGCTCCAAAAATCAGCCACGAATTAATTGTTGCTCGCTGCTGTCCCTTAGAAATGTATTTGTCTATAGATAGTTTTAATTTTTTGGTTACCTAAATCAGGGCTATTCAAGGTTATTCAATTGAGAATGAATAAATAAATTAATTTCTTGTTTCTTTTCATATAAACAAAATTTATTTGCTTCATCAAAGCTTAATAAAAGCAGTCCCTTAAAATTGAAATGATTTCATTTATAAGATATCGTTATGTTTAAACATTACTGTCATATCAATATTAATTACGTGTAAAATTGAACCTTATAATTAATTTTTGCAGTAGGGAAACAAGAATATGGTTACGTGATTTGATGGAATCGAAATCAAGCATATCAAATCTCCCTATTTATTAATGTACAATGAGGATTTATGTCATGTTTAAGGACAGAGTGTATTTTTAATTAAAATTACTTGAGTGTATTCGAATATTGGTTATCAAGCAGAATAGAATCTGTGTTTTACTTGAGGGGCAAATATACAGGGTGTACGGTTAAGAATAGATAATCCAAAAATGCATCAAAGCTGACCTTGTACTCATGTAAAAATAAACAGGAAAAACAAATTTCTTCCTACTATGCCTCCTTTCAAATATAAGCTTGTTCTTTTCAGTTTTCAATTACATTTTTTTTTGTAGTTTTTGGAGACTTTGGGATTTTTTTTAAACGTTTCGGTCGAAATCATCATGCCAGAAGTTAAAACGAATTATGCTGTCTCAATGATTTTGTCAACCAGCACCGCCGGTTATAGGACCTCTGGAGTTCCTCGGAAAGATTTCACGCGGCACTCTCTCTAAAAATTAAACCTTCATTTCCGAATAATTTGTATCTGGTTTTAACTCCTCCTTTAAAAGAGTACTACAGTAAAACCCGGATAAACCTCACCTTAAATACCCCGTTTTGATATGCACTAAAGCGAGTTAGGTACTTACAAGAACCCGCTTTAGTGCTCATAGGCACTTATGTCTTTATTTATTCAATAATAAAAAATAACATGTTTGATAACTAAAAAAATAATCTTCACAAACAAAACTTACTTTGAAAGTTTAAAATATAGACCAGTGCCAATCAGGTTTTCAGAGGGCAAAAGTTGAAAAAATTATTAGCAGCATAAGGATGGTGGGAAAAAATAGGATAAATGGTATGAAAGGGAAAAAATAAATTGGTTACAAATTACTTTGTTATGTTTTCTATCTTTTTAAATGTTTTTTTGAGCGAAAAGTTAGTTTTTGGATTTTTGACGAATTTAATTTGTAAAAATAGCCTATTTTTCAATCAAAAAAGTTACCGAAAAAATGTTTTGATTTTTAAAAAGTTTGGAATGCAATTATTTAAATTAAAACCTTTTATTAAAGATTGTGTGGAAAAACTATACTTTTGTTTTAGAAAAAATTTTCAACGTCCAAAACACTATTTTTGTGATGTTTTGACATTGTAATATGTCAAAAACGTAAGCTGATAGAATTTTTTTGACTTCGAATTCAGCGCACAAAAAACCATTAGAAAATATACTTTGATTTCTATTAAAAAAAAAACTTTTTGCTAGTGAAATCGATAAGGGCAGAAAAAAACGAATGCCTTATTCGATTTCAATAGTCACTAGATCACACTATTTATTGGCACTGGTCTAATAGCTAACAAGTTAGTTTCTACCTTCAGTACATTTTTTTTAATTTTAAAGCGCTATAGCAAAGTTTTCCTTATTGTTGAAACTTTTTTCAAATGTGTAGGTACTTAAAAGAAATTCATGCAAGTAAATTAAATTATAAGTATTTGAAATAGCAGGTTATTAAGCGGGGAAGCGAAAGGTACCTAAGAGATGAGTTGTATATGAAAACATCCTTAAAATTTTGGTTCTAAAAAAACAAATAACGAAGAAAAAAAATAACAAAAATAATAAAAATTATTTAAATTATTTCTATTTTAAGTGGAGCGATTGAATATAATTCAATTTTAAAGTTCAAGTGACCTCAACTCCAAATTTATAAAGCGTTTCGCCCAAGTACGACAGTGGGCTCATCAGTTAGATCTGTCGTACCCTTACCCTTACCACGGGCATACATTTTTCTAAGGTCTGAATTTAAACAAATTCCCTTTGAATATTAGAATTCACAGTATATTCATGCTGTGAGTTTTATATAGTGTCGGTAAACATCGACCAAAATAAGGCGTCTTAGTAAGGGTACGACAGATCTAACTGATGAGCCCACTGTCGTACTTGGGCGAAACGCTTTATAAATTTGGAGTTGAGGTCACTTGAACTTTAAAATTGAACTAAAAAAACAAAGGTACTTATGGGGGTTAGGCACTTAGGCGAGAGGCACTTTTCCGGGTTTTACTGTAGTCCTATTTCAACCCGATCTTTCGGGAGTATCGGCCCAGTTCTTAACTGTTTTTTATAGATAAGCGAGTTGGCCAAGCATTGAAAAAGAAGCCAATCGTATACTTCATGAGGAAATTTGCGTGGTTGTAGGGCTCAATATACAGTTAATTTTCCGATATTGGGTCTATTTGGATTCCATCCAAAGTTTTTTTTGTGATCCACCTCATAAATTACACCAAGTGAAACATTTTTACTCATATGACACATGAGGTATTTTTTTACACTGGATCTACTAAAAAGTGACAGCCTTTAAACAAGTTATATAAGATTGAAAAATGGATAGAGTTGTACTAAAATGGTTAATTACAAAAATCTAAATTTTTTTATTGAAAAAAAGAATAAGATAGGTAATAGTTAACAATTTTTTGCATCAGAACTTTATTAGTACACATTGAGTTCAGTCAATGAGTATTAAAATGCAGCGGATCTGAAAAAAGTTGTGACGTCAGCTAAGTTTGGATGCAGTATTGAAGAGTCTCAACATCTCAAGAAGGACGACTGGTCGGACAGAAAATTTGCAAGGATTTTCTAGATTGGAAATATGTATGTACATATAATTATCTTTCTTTCTCTACTACATCATTTTTCTCTACGAGTTGTACTTACACAAGCGACGATGCCACTATCTTCAGATTTTTTTCTCTTTTTATGAGGGAGCTAGTAACTAGAGTTACTTTTGGTTTACGAAAGCGAATGTTGTTAACTGTCTTATACTAGATGGTTTTACTGCTTTCATCACATTCTGTTTGAAATTTTGTTTAAAACCTTAAAAATAAAACAAAAGTACTTAACAGGAGGGTAAAACACTAGGTGCTGTCACTTGAAAAAAAAAATGAAAACCGATATTCTGTGGGACGATATACTCTACACATACAACATACAAGAGACAAAAGCACACAAACACACTTTCACGGATGTTTTTGTAGTAGCTACCTATTAACTTGAAAAAAAAAAAACAAAAATTCTTGATTATTTTTGAAACGAAAACCGCTAAGTGAAATAAAACAGGTAGGCAGGAAACAATCCACCTTCCTGCAAGCCATTGTTGATGTATTCTTTTGTTGCAATGATGTTTAATAATCCTACCTGATAGGTATTGCTTGGATGATATGGTGTTTTTTTTAGAAAACGTAGTTTGCAAGGTTTCCTCTTCCTTTATGCTATGCACATAAAATTCAACACTAGCCCAAAAAATTAAAGGAACAAAAAAAAAATCGTGATTTTTGATAGGCTGTATCTCAGGAAAAATTTATTATATAATGACAAAACAAAAAGAATGTGAGAGCTACATTCTTCTTGTTTTAGGATTTTTGTACTTATTAGCTGTGTTTTATTTTCCTTGTGATCCAGATCAGATCATTGTGTTTATTTGCGAAACAATAACAAAACAAAATTCTGCTTTTGTTGTAAAGCTAATAAAAACAATGATCTGATCTGGATCACGAGGAAAATAAAACACAGCTATTATTTAATTTGAAATGGTGAAATAACAAAATCATTAAAACTATCCAAAAACCAAAATGTTCCAATTTTTTTTCTCTCTTAAGGAAGTGGGAACATTTTTCTGCTATTTTCAGATCGGCTATTAAGCTTTAAAATCAAAACTTTCAAAATAAGAAGAATTATATATATAAACTTTTATTTTCAAAATTTAACTTTTTAAGAAAATTTTTGATTTTTCTTTGGGTCTTTCAAGATTAAACGATGTAAAAATGTTCAAATAAATTCAAAAGACTTTGATTTTGCTCATTAAAAAAGTGATTAAAAGTAAGTCATTTACAGCTGCAAAAATGTGGTGTTTTATTTCATCTGTGTAAATGTATGTTTGAATTTTTTGTAAAGCAATCCATTGCGTTGGTTGTTGAGGTATCGATTAGTCAAATTCAAGAGTATGGTTTGTGGTTTGATGACTGATATTGCAGTCTAAAAAATCGTCGAAGTTTAAAACAAAAACAAACTTGAAGCTTAATAAAAATACCCTTTCTAAAAACTACTAAAAGCTCTCTTTCACTTTCAATCTGAACCTTCCTCGGTGAGTTGCGCGTTTCTACAGTGGCAGCCCTGTCTCAAAAATCACTAAAAAATTCACCTATTTTGTTTGTTCCTTTAATTTTTTTTGTTTAGTTTCAGTTAATTTATTTAAAAGTCACCTTTTCTTCTCGTTTATATTGATAAGATTTTTAGACTTTAACAACGATATATGTAAGCCTAACAATTATTACAAAAACCGCTTTTTTTGCTTTCAATTCTTGAAATGGGATACAATTATTTATTTAGCTAGGTACCTACTTATATTTACCAAATAAGAAAATCAACCATGCACACTAAAAATGTGTTTCACCATTCAAATATTGTTTTACTAAAGGTTACCTTTGTGGAAAATACAGGTCGTTTCCAATCAAGTCCTATGGAAACTTGAGCAAAATATCATAGTCGCTCACTGGAAGGAAGCATTTATGACGCAGCTGCAATTTTTCTAAAATTCCGATAAAATAATAAAGAACAGTTCTTGATATCGCTTTTTTAAACTTTAAGTTGTGAGATTCGCTGGGTTAACCTCATAAAGCGGAGGCAAGTCTCCCGGGTTTGTATCGTTTCATATTCACGGGCAATACATAAAAGAATACAATTATTTGATTATATGTATACCTTTATTTGATTATGACCTCGAATAACTTCTGAATGAGTTTATTAAATGAAAAATGACTGTATACCTACCTTTTAGTAGAGCATTTAATTCTCGTTGATCAACATGGCAGTGGAATTCAGATTCCTGTGTTATTCTTTTGGGAAATAAAAAAGTGCGATGCGGAAGTAGTAATATTAATATTAAGGGCTCAAAATTTCAGGGACCTATTTTTGAGTCTAAACGAAACTTTTGAGCCTGGTTCTGATAAAATCAAACATTTTTTTTAAACGCATATTAAAAAGTATTAATAGACAACAGAGAAACTGTGAGCTCTTATATAAATATAGGAAGAACGGTCTGTCTTTGAAAATCCATAATAAAGGGTGTTTTTTTTTAGAGATTTGGTTTCAAGAATTAATAAAATGCATATAATTAATAGTAATGTGCAAGAGTTTTGCTTTATTATAAAGATATGAAGGGTCCAGGGGAAAAACGGCACATGTCCACTTTTTGCCAAAAATAAACTAATGATGAGGTCTTGTAGTATTTATTGAGCACTGTCTGATGGCATCCTTACTTTTAGAAAACAAATTTAAGCCTTGGTAAGAAAATAAATAACTGATGACCCTTAAGTACTAAATTGTATGAAGAACAAAATTTTAAAATGCGTTTTTCTCGGAATGAGTTGGAATAGACTTGTGCTGTTTTTCCCCTGGACCCTTCATATGTTAAAATGATTTCGGGCAAGTGGCCACCTCGTTTGGCACGAATAACTTCTAGCCTAGGCCAATTTTCGACCAACTCGTCAATCGTCTCGTAGACAAGGCATCATATTCGACCTCGCCACAGGCCCACGACGCCGCGACCTTTGTATATAAAAAACAACGCTACCAAAATAGTAAGCTAGCGAACAAACTAAAAACTATGTCAAATTTCAAACAGAAATTTATATCTCATCTCCTTACTCCCATTATTGAATTCGATCTAAGCGCCCTCGCGACCACTCAAGTAGCGAACAAACTAAAAAATTTCACTTCATGATAGTACTATAGATTTTATATACAAAGGACGCGACGACACGTACGCTCACTAAAGTTTTCATCAATAAATTGATTTTTTTTTTTGCTGAAAGGGTTGTAGCGACGTCTTGTTTGAACCAAAGGTCGTCCACATCAACATACTCCAATTCAGAGACGAAGAAGTCATTAATCATGGCTCTATAGCGTTCCCCATTGACTGTAACATTGTGGCCGGCTTAATTTTTGAAGAAATGGGGACCATTGTGTTTTCCCCTCTGCCCATAGAACACACCAAACAGTGACTTTTTTATGGATGTAATGGTGTCTCAATAATGGCTTCTCGATTATGATCACTTCAAATACGACAATTTAATTTTCTTATAAAAATCGGGATCAGCGGCCATTTCGTTTTGGGCCCATTCCACGAATGTGCGACACGATTGATGGTTGTTCGGCTATTTATTATGAAATGACAAACCAAATTGAGCATAAGGCCAGAACTATAATTGCAGTCGGGAGCTAATGTCAAATTCACGTTTTTGTTGTTGTTGTTTTCTTTGACTTTTTGACACGTTTTCATCCGTCGAGTGCGGTTGCGAGCGCTGTTCCCCTCCGTTTCGTACGACGCATCCGACTATTATAGTTCTGGCTTAAATCAAGTGACAGCTGCTGCAAAAAAAGACCAACTCAGAAAAAAGTATTGCCAGATTGAAAACAAGATGTCTTAACAAACACCCTACATTCATTCACAATGCATTTTATCTATTATTATAATTTGGAATCCTATTCACTAATGACAATACAATTTCTTATACAAATAAATGATATCCTTTTAAACTCTGTTAAATTCAAAATGAACTTCATATCATTTTAATAGGTGCTTACCTATTTTCTTTTAATAAAACTTGACTTGAAATGAAAAGATTTCTAATTCTATGTGCTGTGCATACTTATTGAAATCAAAAGAAATAAAAAAAAAATTAAATTAATGTGAAAATCTGCTCAGAACATAAATTTTTGCTAATTATTATTATTTTCTTTTTACAGGTGCATTATTTAGTTGAGTGCAACAGCGAAGTGAACAGTTTTGAATGAAATGAGTTTAAAAAACCTAAAATAAATTTTAAGTAAATCAGTGTATTTTAAGAGCATACATTTCCAGCCAACTTTAAAATAAAATAGCCTAAATTGGTAGGATTTATTTGAAAGCTAACCGCCCAGAGACATAAGACTGACATATTTTTAAGTCCCTTACCTTTTCGGAACCTGTTTGAAACAAAGAACAAATTTTTTATTTGCTAGGATTGATGCAGATAATATTGTTTTTTTTTTTATATATTCTTCTTTGAACTCCTTAAAACGCTTAATTAAACCCAATCTTGAAGTTCACAGACCCTGTGGATGAGGTAGTGTTAATGATGTGGAGTATGGAAAGTTATATCACACGATGGGTCACATCACGTCTCATATGCATAAAAAATAATATGAGCTTTTACTTTATACTACTTATTAATTCCGCTAGTATTTACATTTTACTATTAATGTATACGGGTTACTGTCTTGTGGTGGGTATTAGGTCGTACCTACTTTTTTTCTCATTCTGAATCAGAGTAAAGCAGGGTTTGATTGTTATCTGGATATGAATGTTTTTAAGTAAATTTATTTATTTAAACAAATTTTTCTAGGTACTAGTTTTAAAGTGTTAATGCAAACTAAATTTTCAACTATCGAAACTTTTAATGGATCTTATTAGGTATAAACGACTTAATACATTGCAACCTTATATTTGAAGTTATTTAACTGTATAACTAACTTACCAAAACATTTGGTTTGCCAGTTCGATCATCAACCCAAAGTAGTACCAAATCTGAGCCAGACATTCGTATGGATTTTCGTGAAAAACCCAATCCAATAAACCCCTGGGTATTTACAGTAACACGAAAGTATATATCCTTTGCTCTTATCCACCATTCCAAGAGGTATAATCCATTTGAGTCCATGGATTCTATCCTACGCCAATCATCATAATGCATCGCTGATGACAGAGAAGAAGGATTACTGCTGCTACTGCTTGTCGGGGCATGGTGATGGCCTTCATGAAACCCGTTTGAAGGTGATGATAAAATTGAAGGAATAAACAAAGTCAGGGAAAGGAATAACACCCGAAGGATGTTGCACACTTTAAGATATTTCATGGTTTGCTTTTTTCAAGGGGGAGAGGGACTTAACTCACTTTATAACTTCACTTGAATTATTCACTAAACTAAATTTAAATATAAAAATATTTTTAAACTACAAACAGAATTTTTTAAATTTCTATTTCACTCTGTATCGGCATTCACATCTGCCTTTTTTGTACACACACTTTCCAAGGGGAATAACCAAACTAGTACGGGGAAACAAAAATACCGGCAGCTGCCCTTTCGAACGATAAAAACGACTTCGATTGCACCCTATTCTACGTCTCTTAAAACGATTGAGCCGTATTCTAACCAGATGTGTTCTTTGTTTTTTAACTAAAAATAAGCATTATAACTATGATTGCTAAAATTTATACGCACGCGTCCAATCCGTGGTTTAAGCATTCAAAACTTCTAAACGTTTAGGTACCTACAATATACAACATCAACACCGAACCGAACTAAAAAGACTAAATTGCGCGCGCGCATCCCTTTGCAAATACGGGCCACGCTACCATCTGGAACTTGTTAGACCTGAAATATACCTCAAACTCAGGCAGGAGATATAGGGAATTCTTTTATATTTACTTTGCCGGTACGGTAGGTATATGTTTAAATGTTTGAGGCTGTGTAAGTGTTGCGGGCATATTATGAGATATGAGCTTGAGTTTGAAAAATTTCTTTGTATTTGTGTATCGTTGTTCGTTAAAACATGATATTGATATAAATGAGTAAGTGGTCTTCAAAACAGAGTTTAGTTTGTAAGGTACCTACGTTACGAATAACGAGCATGATATGCTCAAGTACGTAGCTTAGAAAGGGGCTCTTGGGAGGTTTGACTTTTTGGATAGATAGTTTTTCACCCCTATTACGGAATTGGAATTAGTGTGTTCTAAAAAAATTGAGGCGTGAGTAAAGCAAATATCGTGTTTTAGGGAAGAGGAGCGAAGAGCGAAGGGAACTGTGAAGTTGAAAGTATAATTTATCACAAATTGGAGCACATAGAGCAAGGTGTTTCTTGTCGTTTTAATATAAACGACTTTACTTAATGATTATTAATTAAATACATTAACACATTTTAAAAAAATTCAATATCCCGTTTCCGGAAGTTCGATAAAAAAAAATTATTTTTTTTTCAAATTTTTATTTTTAATTAAAATTTAAGGTAAATAAATGCTTCTTTAATAAAAATCATTGAAATTAAGAAAATTATTTGGGAGAAAATAAGATTAATATAAAAAAACAACGGTTCTAACCGTTAATAACGATTTTTTTCAAGAAAACTTTTTTCATTAAATGATAGACATTGTCAAAAACTTATACGTGAATTTTTTATCAAAATCGTGGGAGCTACTGAGAAAATTTAACTTTTCCGAAATTGAAATATGACAGGTCCAAAAAAAACCCTTTGTACAAGATTCAATAACTGGTACCTACCAAGTTTGAAGTGAATCAAACTCCTTATACAGACTGACGGACTGACAGACTGAAAGACTGACTCTATCAGTCAGATTTTATCTCAAGTTTTTTTTTTTACTTACGAATGCAAAACTGTAGGTACTCCTACTCAATAAAAATAAAACCTCAAATGTTATTTTAGTTATGCTGTTGGAGGATATTGGGCCTAAAAGTAACACACATCCTATAATAATACTACATACTTTCTTGTTCAGAATGAAAATTATTTTCCATCACATAAATCTGGCAGTAGGGTGGGATAAATTCTACTTTTATGACATGCGTTAATTCCTCGTGCGACAGTTTTAAGGCACTTTTAGTGCCTTTTCATCAGCGAATTTCTTGACATGAGATTTTTCTCGTATTTGGAAAATACAAGTCATTTATGACCCCGCGATATATTTCTTTTAGCTACGAGCTTGGTGCATGTGTACATATCTTACTACATTTTACATACATATGTGTACGTATTGGGAATTCGAATCATGGTCTTTGGGTTTGTGTTGTGTTCGGTTTTGATGAATGTTTTTCAATGGTTTGGTACCTATTATACTTTTTTTTTATTTTGTGCGCCTGTTGGTGCTGCTTGCTGAATGTTGACTACTATCTAAAGTTGTTTGGGTATTCCATACAAATTCGTTTTTTCTTCATACTGTTAAGTTGTTTTTTTTAAGGAAAGTACGATTTGGTACCGACAAAATATGTAGGTAAATCATTTTGATCACTTGGAATCTTTATTTTTGATGTAGGAAGGTAGGTAGTTACATTAAAACTTATTTTGATAAGAACAATGCAGTAAAGCAAAACTACAAAACAAAATACGATTTAAATTATGTTTTACTTTAACATTGTATAAAGATAAAGTATTGGTACCTACGTACATCAGTTAGCTCCAATAAAACACTCGGTTCTATTAAAACATAGTCACGGCACCTGGCGGCCAGTGAGGAGCTCTCCAAGTGAGGTAGATTATTTTTCGATTTGAAACAAATGCACGACTGGGTCTCACGAACTTGCTCATAGGGTTCAAGTTGCTTAAATTTTAAAGATTTTTTATATAGAAATTTGAGAAATGTAGGTACTATGTCCCTATTATGTAGGTGAAAAAAAAACATAAAATTCTTAAAAAAAAAATAAAACAAAATCTGAAATCAAATTGCCCTCCAAAACAAGTATGCAGTTTTGATTGATATATTAGATGCATTTTTAGAAAATGCATCTAAAAACAACTAATTTATTGTAAATAATTTTTTGGAAAAAAAGTTTTAAAACAAAAATGGTATGCCATTTTGTAAAAATCACCAATCAACATCTAAAAACAAAATTTCAAAAAATACAATGTCCCGTTTTCGAAATTTTTTTTGTCAAAAAAAAAAATTCAAATTTATTTTAAAAATCCAAAAAATATTTTTTTTCGAAATTTTATTTTTGGCTTATATTTGAGTTATAAGTTATATAAGTGCTTCTTGGCAAATGTTTCATTGAAATCGAATATGCTGTTTCGGAGAATATCGGAGTTAATAAAAAACGGTTCTATGGCAGGTAGGTACCGTAAATAATGATTTTCAAAATAAAAAATTTTATCAAAAGCTTACATTTGATTTTTTTTTAAACAAAATCGTTGGAGCCGTTTCTGAGCAATTTCAACTTTATCTATTAAAATCGGTATATGACAAGCAACGTTATTTTTGGTCCAAAAAACCCAAAAAATTAATTCCAAAAAACCCCTCTGGAGAGTCGCCAAATAACGCTACATACCAAGTTTAACATCAATCGGTCCATCCGTTTAGGCTGTAGCTTCGTATACAGACAGACAGACGGACTTCCGGGACCCACTTTTTTGGCATTCTCGATAATCGTAATGTTATGGAAAAATGTTATCTCAACTCTTTTTATGTTAATATGTTAATGTCTAAATCAGGTAAAAAATATACCAAAAAATATATTTATTCTTCAAAAAGTGTAAGGAAATCGCAAGTAAACAAAAAAAATACTATTCTTTTATTTGCATTACTTTTTTCGACAATAGCACTAGATAGTGAATTTTTACTTGCGATATAGGAACTATATATCAAGTTATGCATTCGTGCAAAAAAAAAAGTTGAGATAACATTTTTCCATGACATTACGATGCATCGCGATGGTAGAAAATGCGAAAAAAGTGGGTCCCGGAAATCATGACATGACATTACGATGGTAGACAATGCCAAAAAAATGGGTCCCGGAAATACGTCTTTCTATCAGACAGACTGACAGACTGTCAGTCTATCTGTGTTAATTCCAAAAGCCCCTCTGAAAAGTCGCGAAATAACGCTGTCAGTCTGACAGTCTGACAGTCTGTCAGTCTGACAGTCTGACAGTCTGTCAGTCTGTCAGACTGTCAGTCTGTCAGACTGTCAGTCTGTCAGACTGTCAATCTGTCAGTCTGTCATTCTGTCAGTCTGTCAGTCTGTCAGTCTGTCAGTCTGTCAGTCTGTCAGTCTGTCAGTCTGTCAGTCTGTCAGTCTGTCAGTCTGTCAGTCTGTCAGTCTGTCAGTCTGTCAGTCTGTCAGTCTGTCAGTCTGTCAGTCTGTCAGTCTGTCAGTCTGTCAGTCTGTCTGTATAAGGAGCTACAGCCTAAACGGATGGACCGATTGATATCAAACTTGGTATGTAGCGTTATTTGGCGACTTTTCAGAGGGGTTTTTGGAATTAATTTTTTTGGACCAAAAATAACGGTACTTGTCATATACCCATTTTAGTAAAATTGAAATATCTCGAAAACGGCTCCAACGATTTTGTTTAAAAAATTCAAATGTTAGTTTTAAGACAAGGGATATCTTTCAATGAAAATTTTTTTTTTTGAAAACCATTATTAACGGTACCTGCCAAATGCATGTTGATATATCAGTCAAAACTGCATACTTGTTTTGTGGGGCAATTTGATTTCAGATTTCATTTTATTTAAAAAAAAAAAAAAACAATTTTATTTTTTTTCCAAATTTCTATATAAAAAGTCTTAAAAATTTAAGCAACTTTAACTCTACGAGCAAGTTCGTGCGACCCAGCCGTGCATTTTATTTCATTTGCAAACACAATTGAGAAACAAAATCAGACCATCACTTACTCTGTAACGCTATAGTTTTGTGTAAATATACACCGTAAAGATTTGTATTGTATTGTTTTATTAAGGTTCGCAATAAAACTTATTTCGTTTATTTAATTTCCACCTTTACTTTCCATTCAAAAAAACACACACTTTATTTCCATTAAATTTGCTTTTATTATTCGTTCGAATAACCACACTATTTAAATCACTTTTTCTACTAACAATTTACGAAACTTTCTTTCACCATGTACTGTAAACTGTCACTTTCAAAATAAAACTGTCCGGTCCGTGTCCGCGCCAAATTCTAGAATTACTGGGAAATTTCTTCTCTTTTTCTTACAACTTTACGCAGTGCCGGTTTAAGCACTAGCGGCGCCCCTGGGCAAGATTGCAAGTGGCGCCTCTAAAAGAAAATTCATTTTAAAACAATTTTTTAAAATCACGAAAAAAAGCAATAGCAGATTATGTCTTACCTCTCATATACTTGTTAATGCATCTATTAACTATGTGCCGTACATCAGGTTAACTTAAAAAAAAATTAAATAATCATGTCATTTAGGCTCAATTGACAAGTTAACCTTTATCTCTGACTTTTTTGTTTAAACACATTTAAAGAGTAGGTACAGTTGGTTTTATTTGAACAATAATTTTTCAAAAAAATTTTCAACTAGGTACATTAATATCGTTTTCGATTGGAATCACTCAATGATGCACTCATTCTGAAATCCAATAAAAAAGTTTGAATCTCTTCCACCCAATTCTGAAATTTAATATCTGTATTGGTGAAAAATCAAATAATTTTTTTTTGTTTTTTCACTAGGAGAATAAAAAACTTGCAGCAGGCTTCTGAATGATTCCGGACGCTTCCGGACGGCCAATCGAAAACGACATACATTTAAAAGTATTAGGTTTGTTGGTTCTGAGCTCTAGGGCACTCTGGGTCGCTCCGAATTCGTTGTCAAGCGTTTTTTGTAGCTCCTTTTTCAACCAGAGTTATTTCCTCTGTGTTCGATGTTCGCTGATGAAACTTAAGCTCTGAGGTGTTCGATGAAAAATGAAAACCCGAGAAACTCTGATTTTTTTTGACAGTTAATTGACATGATTTAGAGTGCCCTGGAGCCCCCCTTCAACGAACAGACCTATTTTTGTATTCTCACACACGAACGTAGTTCTTATGAGAAATGGAGAAGCTGTCAATTTTTGGCTGGATTTTGGGTTTTCGGGATTTTGGTTTTTCGGGATTTTGGGATTCTGGGTTTTCGGAATTTTGGGCTTTCTGGATTTTTAATTTCGGGATTCTGTCCGTCTCCCTTCTGTGAATATTAGGATTGCCTAAGTCTTTCAAACAAATTGGGGCGTCTTGTTCTTCAAAGATGAACGAAGATTTTGGACACCATTGTCCTTCCGGAAGCCAAACAAATTAACCCAAAATTGGTGGGCGCCTTCATTCTTCAAAAAGTTTAGGACAAACAATACGAGCGCTGTTGAAAATGTAAAATAGAAAAAAATTGGGGCGCCTTTGTGAAAGTAAAAATGAATAAAACATCGATTGGAAAGACTTGGTTATTTATATAACTTTTGTAAAAGTTCGGGGCGCCTGTGGCGCCCCTCAATTCTTAATTTAAGGAAGTTAATTTTCCATACAAAAATTCAATAACGAAATCTTGAACGAAATTAAATTTGTTTTGTTTTTGCTTTAAAACTTATTTTCTGATGTTTTTTCTTGAATTTTTTTATTTGTGTTTTTATTATTTGCTATAATACCCGATGTAATTTTTTCGTTAACATGTTCGTTGTTGGCTTTGAAGACTTCAAATTTCAAAATTTTTCGTTTCGTTTCAGCTGCGTAATAGGCTTTAACTAAAGGCCCCAACCCATAGAATCCGTTGCGGCCGTTCCGTCAATCCATCCGTTGAAGTTGAAGGATGGGACAAAAAGGGGTGACCCATAGAATACGTCGTACGACGGATTGCTTTTTGACAGCTCACTTCAAATTCCGAGGTGTGTTCGATAGTTTATCGCTGAATGTGCACTAAGGAAGTTCTGATGCAAGAAATTTTTAACTATTATTGTTGTTCTTTTTTTAATAAAATAAAATGCGCGACTAGATTTCATGTAGGTACTTGCTCTTCAGTTAAAAACAATTTTTAATAACAGATTATCATTTGTAGATATGACTTTGGCATAGTAAAATTGAACTCTACAAAAGAATTTTAGTATTTAATTGATATAATTTATTAGATATATCATTAAATGTTACTTTTATTACATTTTCTTCACAAATAAAAAATTAAAGTTCACAATTCATAAAATCGGAGAAGAAAAGAACACAGTTCTTAGTTCTGAAATTCCCCGGTGTGCACTCAGAAACAGAAAATCGAACTGGTCTATTGTTTACAACCAATGTCAAAGGATACGACGAATGAAAAAGTAGAAAGTTGGGCTACTTCTTCCGTCGAATCCGTCCGTCTCCGATCCGTCGCTTATGGGTCGATTCCCATAAGAACGTGTGTATTTTATCGAGCTGTCAGTTGAAAACTTAGACGGAACGGACGCAACGGATTCTATGGGTTGGACCCTTAACAAAACAAAATTAATTTTTTGGGTAGCATACGTAGATGGTCATTTGCCAGCTATTCCAAGAAACAAAATTTAAAATATAAATTGGAGGTTAGTGTTATCGTTTATTACTAATTAGTTTCATAAGCCAATTGCACCAAATCGATTGTTAAATTTTTATTCGGCCCATTCAACTCAAATGAAATATAATAGGGGTTTTCCTTTTTTAGTTCTGAACAGAATCTGAACTTTCAAAAAAAATCGTGATTCTTTTTTGTTCAGCGCGTTCTCAAAATTTGCGTATTTTTCGGAGAGATTGGAAAAAATAGACCGAACATTCTGAGTAAACCCTGAAGGTTTAACGTCAATTAAAAAAAAAAATACTAAATGCACGATCAAAATTAAATTGGGGGCAGAAGCTGACGGCCTCGCCGTAGTTGGTAAGTTTTAATAATAAATTGAGGGATGCCATTCTAGCGACTTTGTCCCCAGATCTAGCGACATTTCAACTTCTTCCGCGACAAAAAATATTTTGATGTCGCTAGATTATTTCTAGCGACTTTTCTAGCGACTTTTGAAGCCAAGCATTTCTGAGATCTGAGATCTTAAAGCAGTGGACAAATATTAACTTTGTGCAATTGAAATAACTGCATGATAGTGTTAAATTTTGGGGAGAAGTTTCAAAGTACAAAGATGCAGCGGGTGTCAATACTTATCAAGAATTATTTGAGCTAGCTGGAACTGTGATATCACTTCCCCATTCTAATGCTGAAGTTGAGCGCATTTTTAGTACGATGAACCTTGTGAAAAATAAAACCAGAAATAAATTGTCAACAAAAAATTTAAATTCTATTATTCTTATTCGAAATCAGCCTAAATTACTTAACAAAAACTGTCATACCTATGAACTACCACAAATCGTTTTAAAAACAAATGTATTTAAAAATAATGCTGTTGAACTTCTTGCAACTGAGAATATTGCAGAAATCGATAGTGAGCTTTTTGTATGCGATTCAGAATAAATACTAGGTATTTTATTCCAAAAGATTTAAGAATTATGTAGATATCTGAATACCTACTAACAATGAGACTGAATTATTTTTTGTTTTACCTTTATTTGTTTTTTGTTACTCTAGATCTAAGTTTGTTTGTTAAATAACTTTGAATTTTTGAAAAAAAAAAGTTATTCAAAAATAAATTTTTGTTGAGCTTTATTTTACAATTTTTTCTAGCGACTTCTATCGACTTTTTGTCTCCAGAATTTCAGCCAATCTAGCGACTTTTAGGGGTTGGCCTAGCGACTTTTCATTTCAGCTTGTGGCAACACTGCTTCAAACTATGTTATTTTTAATGATTAAAACATAATTTTTTTCCTTTGTTGGGTTTAACAGTTTGCCTATTTCAATAATAATTCAGAGCGCTCAGAACATGTTCAGTTCAGAGAATGTTCAGACTCTGTTCAGAGCTTTCTTCCGAACTAAAAAAGAAATAACCCTAATATGGTGAAAAACCAGCCACGTAGCCAGAGCTAAGGTAGGGCATTAGTAATCGTTTACAATTTTTTTTCTCAGTCAGTTCTCAACCTATTCTCATAAAAAGTACATCGTTGAATTTGAAAATAATTATAGTAGGTATATAATATACAATAGACTCCTGCTCAAACTTAACGCACTATGATTTATGTAAAAGAAAAGTCCTATTACATATTACTTTATGTCACAGTATCATGGTTTTTTCCTCAAATGAGACAGGAGTGATCTTAAATTCAAGTTATGGAATAAAATATTTGTGAGGAAGACTTGAAGAAATTTGCTGAAGTCTGTCTGTCAACACGCGAACCTTTTAGAGGTGAGTCATAAATTTTCATGGAGTAAAATCTGTGTGTACGGAGTTAGTGAGCTCTCCTAGACCTACGTTAGGTAAGTACCCAAAGATACTTGAGTGCAGTGGCGTCTCGTCAGGGTGTGCAAGGTGTGCATTGCACACCCTGATCTAACGAAAAGAATTCCTTATTGAACAATTTCTAATAATATTAATGACACGCAGAAATATGCATAGTTAAACAACCCATAAAACCTGCATCACACAGCTTACATTCATATTCTTCCTTCCTAATTGTTCTTTCAAAATTCCTTCTACGATCGTTGACAAGCAAAACTACTAAAAAATATACTCGCACGAAATCTCGATGTGCACATTTTCAGTTGTAATTAATTCATCAAACTCAACTCCATCCGAGCTGTATGAAGGGTCCAGGGGAAAAACGGCATATGTCCACTTTTTGTCAAAAATAAACTAATGATGAGGTCCTGTAGTATTTACGGAGCACTATCTGATGGCATCATTACTTTTATAAAACAGATTTAAGCCTTGCTAAAAAAATAAATAAATTGTGTGCTTTTAGTACTAAGTTGTATGGAGAACAAAATTCTAAAATGCGTTTTTCTCGAAATTAGTTAGAATGGGCTTGTGCTGTTTTTTCCCTGGACCCTTCTATGCTACAAGATTTTCACATTATTCATCCCCATAGTCTTGGATGAATTTGTAGGGTTGGTGATGAATAACCAAAACACATAATCCCAAAAAGAAAATCCCCATAGCCAAAATCCCCAAGACATACCTGGGTAAAGATAAAATCTCCAGGAAAAAAATATTTATTGGTGATTTTGACCATTGGGTGCCTTTCCCCATGGAGATTTTGTCCATGGGGTCAAACATTTTCTGGAGATTTTATCCGATTGAGATTTTTTTTTTGGAGATAGTGTAGGTTTCCCGAATTTGTATAGTAAGCTCGTGCGACGGTTTTTTGTTGCTGTTTTCTTTTTTCTTTTCTTTTGTATCTGTTCTGTTTCGTTTCTGTAAAACTTCATGGATGAAAAATACAATGTATAAGATCGAATCTCGTGTGAAAAAAAAGTAATATACGAGAGTCTGGAATGTTGTTTTGTTTTCTGTTGTAGGCACAATAAAGGGCATTTGTTATTGTTTTTTTTTTTTAATTTGTATCGATAAAACAATGAAGAGAAGGGGAAGTGTCTATTTAATAAATAAGTTAATTAATATTTGACATTTTTACATAACGAAACCTTCCCGTAAAAATGTATTAAACGACATTTCTAAAGGAAAGAAAACAACATTTTTCTAATGAGGAAACTAATGGGTTCCACAATTTTATATTCGCTATAGTTTCATTTGCATACATGATAGCGCAACAAAAATGGGACCAAAACCAAATTAAAAATTCATTTTCGAAAAAAAATTTGCTCTATAGGTACTATACAGGGTGTCCCAAAAGTAATGGATCAAACGAAATATGCTGTTAGGCCAACTTTGAGGCTGTCTCAGAATTTGGTAACTTGTTCATCCCAAATCCTTACGGTTTTCGATTTAATGCAGTTTTTGTGAGATTTCGAAAGATCCCGACTTTGCAACAGTATTTTGCTTCCTCCGCTCGTAATTGATTTTTGTTTTTTACAATTCTTTCATTAAAACATTGCCTAATATCTAATAAGAAATGATTAATTAATCAAAATATTTTTTTATTTCATACGCCATTTTGTTGCAAACTAATTAACAGTTCCATGTTTTATAAAAACTCAATTTCTTACTTTTATTTCAGAGCAACACCCTGAAAAAAATTTTTATTCAGCCTTATTTTGACATTCGCTTTCATGCGAAAGTTATTCGATTTCGAAAGATTCGAATTTTCAGTTTCGAACGATTCGAAAGTTCATTTATCTTTTGAAAATCAAGCAAACCTTGACTTTCTAATCATTCGAATCAAATGTCATTTATCTGACGTTAGCATTTTTGTGTCGAATAAAAAAAGAAAACATGTTCAGATATTTTTTTTTGAAAAATAAAGAAAATAAATTTACTTTTATTTTTTGGCGTACAAATTAAAGGTCACAATCCAATTGGACTAATAGAGAGCATGTATGTATGTACATAATGGTTTAGGTGCTTGGAAGGAATCTGCTTTTACTTACTTTGAACTTTCAATCTCGAATGGATTTGATGCATCCATTATTCTTCTCCTACATATCTGCTCTTCGCCGCCCTCTCCACTTCCCATAAATAAAACAATTGCCATTTATTGAAAATTAAAAACTTTAAATTCTAACAAAAGAAAAATATCGGCAATAGATTTTTGATAATTGTTTTTTTTTTTTGTTCAAAACCGAAAAGTGTGACCAGGTGTGTGTAGGTAAATCAAACCTTTGAAGTTGCATTCTCTTTTTTTTAACAATTTTAAACACACTAAAATTGACATGAATTTTCAAAAAAAAAGTTAGTAGGTACTTGACTATTCAAAATTTTCGAATTTATTTTGTTACTTTTTCATGTCAATAAACTTATCAATCCGCTTTCCAAATTTAATTTTTTTAAAGTTATTTAAGTTATTTTTGTTTTCATAGCACTTTAACACAATATTATTTATTTCATTATTTTTTTTTCTTATAAAGTATTTATTTTCTAACCTACTTTTTAGCAAAAATAAAATTCTTTGAAAAAATTAGTTTTGTCACACTAAACCAAATATAAATGTCAAAAACAGCTGATTTCGAAAATGAAATTCATTATGGTTCATTCAAGCTCATTTTATGTATGATATCAATCGAAAATGAACATTATTCGTTCGAATGTCCAAATGTACAAAATTATGTGACACTGGTTTATTTTTTTTTGAAAACTTGCCGTGTTATTGTAGTTTTTAAAAATCTATACAAATTTTCAAAGTTGAAATTAGAACGAAAGATATTACAATTTGAATGCAAAAAAACAGAGGTTTTCAGATCAAAATAACAAACAACACTCGGGGCTTTTATTAAAAAAAAAAAAAAAAATAAACAAAGAACAGTCGAGAAAATGTGTTTATTTTTCTTTGTTATTTCTCTGAAAAGCCCTTAGTAGAGTAACTAAAGCAAATTATTAGGGAACCCGGCCGAACAGCTCTGATTTTGACGATTTTTTTTTCAAACGTAGGTAATTAAAAATACTTTAAGTCTATAGATTAAAAATTGCCGATGTTGCCGTATTGTTTTTTAAAATTAAAATTAAATTTTTTTTAACAAAACCATTTTTTTTGCTTAAATTTCATAAAACAAATGATAGCAAAAGATTCTCTAGGTAATTTAAGGAAAAAAATACAGAGGAGTAAGGGGCAATCTTCCATCGTTTAAACGATAAATGCAATTTCCTAATATTCTGCCCTCAAACACAAAAAAAAATATTTTGAAAACAACGGCAACACCTACAATATTTTAAAATAAATTTTTAAAAAGCCAGAAGCTCATTCTTATCTCTTAAATTTAAATCCACTAATTTTAGATAAGAGTTTTTGAAAAAATGGTCCTCAAACTCAGAATTAAAAAAAAAATGTTATTAAAAAATTTAAAATGACTTTTTTCCAAACTTTTTCAGTTGAATTCCAAAGCAGAAAAGGTAATGTATATCACACTTTTGAAAAAAAAATTAAAAATTACATCAATTTCATTGGGTTTTTTGTTGATAAAAACAAATTTTTGCATTGAAATAATAAATTTTGTCAAAGATTTTGGTAAAAAAGAACTTTAAATTTTTGCTATTTAATTTTCAACAGTAAGGGTTATTAAATGAATAAAAAATAATTTTATGTTGAGATGTTGAACTTTTAAAAAAAAAATAAGTTAAATTTTTTTTTCAAAACTTTTATTAAAAAAGTTCTTCGAAAATGAAATACTTTTTAATTTTTTTCATAAACCGTAATACATATTGACATTTCCTTTTATAATTTCAAATCATATTAAATGGGGCCAAAAAAAATTGAAAATAAATGCATTTTATATTACAAAAAAGTTTAAAAAACGACATGTTAAAATTTTTTCCAAATTTTTTTTTTTTTTCAAAAATCTGAGTTCAGTTACCATTCTTTCAAAAGCCCTTTATTCAATTAACTTAATTTTAATTTTACAAGAATGAATAGGAATCTAGCTTTTTAAAAATGTATATTTAAATATTGTAGGTGTTGCCGTTGTGTTCAAATATTTTTGTTTGTGTTTGAAGTCAATTAATAAGAAAATTGCATCTTTCGCTTGAACGATAGAAGATTTTCCCTCACTCCCATATATTTTTTTCCTTGAATTTCTTACACAATCTTTTGGCATCAATTAATTTATGAAATTTAAGAAAAATTTTTGAAAAAAATTTGTTTTTGTTCACAAAAATCTTCAATTAAATTTAAAAAATCAAAACGGCAACACCGGCAATTTTTAATCTATAGACTTTAAAGTATTTTTAATTACCGACGTTTGAAAAAAAGATCATCAAAATCTAAGCTGTTCGGCCGGGTTCCCTAATATTGCCAATTTTTGAGCTTTGGTTACTCCACTATGTTTCATTTTTACAAAGTAGTGTTAGTTACACAAACACATATGCATTGAACCAGGGACGGAGTGCAGTAAGATGGTGTTCGCAAGGCGCAACGTTTTATCTACGTGAAAATTTATATTTTTTATGAAACACGTTATTTATTTTTTTTTTAAATAAAAAAAAAATAAAATATTGGCATTTAAGCATTAACTACTACATTGGCTTAAAAGTGTAAAAGTACTTAAGTGAAAATTTTCAAACATATTTCTGAATGGAAAACTTAAAAAAAGCTTACTTTTTTGATCTAAAAAACAATTTATATACTTTTTTTCACATTAAACTTGCGCTAGCGAGAAAAAAAATAACAAATGGAAAGAATAATTTCACATAAGGGCGCCCGGCGGTTGCAGCGCCTTACCATCACCAAATAACAATAAATACACCCCTATTTGTGAGATTTTCAATTTGACAGCTGTGGATTGAAAAAATCCAAGAAAAAAGGACACTTTTATTTTAACAAATTTTATTATTTTTTTGGCTTAATTCTAAAAGAAAACAATTATAAATTATTCTACGATAATCTATTTATATGAATAAATTCACTTTACATACATTTATGTTAATCAGTCTGTTAATCAGTCTGTTAATCAGTCTGTTGATGAAACATCTGAGTTTGATGACGTTGCTAGAGCTATATTAGATGATGCTGATACTGCCGGTGGTGATGATGATGACTGTTGATGCTGTTGATGGCTTAGGTTTTTGATGTATAAGTATTATTATTATTATTTCTATTATTATTATTATTGTTACATGCATACATACATACAATTTTGAATTTTTTTTTTCTTTTTTTATATTTGAACCTAATTATTGTACTATTTGTATATTATTTGATTTTAATATAGTTTCTTTTTAACAGAGCCTAATTATTGCATTATGATTATAAAATGTTTACTATAATTATTTATATCTCTAATTCTTTTTATCTTAATGATTTGGTGCAAATATTTTCCCCTTTTATGTCAGTGGTGTTGGTGGTGATGGTAGTCTGTTTCTTTTTACTATTTTATGGTGATTGGTGCAGATCCTGATAACGTGAGGTCCGTTCTGAATGTGTTGTGTGATGCGTTTGATGGTATAAGTGTTTGTTGTTTAAACGCTGAAAGTATAAGAGCTAAATACACCATGTTATATCAAATGTTTAGTACCTCTAAGTTGGATGTTATTATGGTAGCTGAATCGTGGTTGAATAGTTATATTTCAGACGCATTAGTATCTTTACCTGGTTTCAATATGCACAGGAGTGATAGGGAAAATAGAGTTGGAGGTGGAGTTTGTGTGTATGTACGTGAAAATATTTCAGCTGCTACAGTTTTCAAATCAACTGAAACTAACATTGATTTTGTTTGTGTTGAAATGAGTAATTCAGTTGAAAAGTGTTTAATTGTAGCTGTCTATAGTCCCCCGAATATGTTTAAAGAAGAAAACCTACGTGAATTAGAAGAAGCTTTATTGAAACTCGGTCCTAAATTACACTGATGTTTTAATTGGAGGTGATTTTAATGTAAATTTTTTATCCAATAACAGTTTTACTCGATTTTTTAATCATTTCTGTGATAAAATGGGTCTATCGGTTATAAATAATCAATGGCCAACATGTTTCAAGTCTGAAACTAATCCCTCCTTGATTGACATGTTTTTGACCAGCTCAAGGTATAGAATTCTGGGAAATGATCAAATTAGACCGACTTCTGAGTTTATCCATGATTTCATATTTTGCTCGTTTCAGTTTGATGTTGACAGAACTCATTTTTCTCGAACATTTACCTTTAGGTCCTTTCGTAACTTTGACTTTGAAGATTTAAGTAGAAATTTCTCTAGTTTTGATTGGAATCAGATTTATTATTTGGGTGATGTTAATAGTAAGGTACAATTGTTTAACAACTTATTGACTCAGTTATATGATAACTATATCCCATTAATTACTAAGGAGTTAAAAACTAATAGATGTCCTTGGTTCAATGGCAACCTAAAATATATCATTTGGGAGAGGGAGCGTTTTTTCCGTAGATTCAAAAATAACCCTACAGAATTTAATAAAAGGCAGTATATTTATGCTCGAAATAAAGTTAATTCTTCTATTCGCAATGCTAAGCGTACATATTTACTCAAGAAACTTGATCCCTCTCTCAGTTCTAAAGAACTTTGGACCAACTTAAAAAAATTTGGAGTCAAGAATGATAAAAATAAAATTAAATGCCCGTTTACAGCTTTAGAAATGTCTAATGTCTTGATTCCTTCCTTGTCAAGTGCGATAATTCCTCGAAGTATATTTGCTATGCCTGAAAGTGAAAGTTCTTTCTCCTTTGACTGCATAGGTGCATGTGAGCTGGTAAACTCTGTCAGATCAGTCAAATCTAATGCGATTGGTCATGATGATATTTCGCCGAAATTTGTAAAACTCATCCTACCCCTTGTTTTGAACCACTTACTCCATATATTCAATTTTTGCATCTACAGTGGTGAGTTTCCGGATGCGTGGAAAAATGCATGCATTATTCCTGTTCCCAAAAAAGTAAATCCCTCTAATCCTTCTGAGTATAGGCCTATTAGTATTTTATCGCACCTGGGTAAGTTATTTGAAAAAATTATGCATGACCAAATTCAAATCTATCTAAATGAACACACATTCCTGACAAAATGGCAATCTGGGTTTCGGCATAAACACAGCTGTGAATCGGCAGTAATTAAAGTCACTTCAGATATCCGCATTGCTCTTGACAATGATAAGTTTGGTGTTATGGTGCTCTTAGATTTTTCTAAGGCATTTGACAGCATTGACCACTCTATACTTCTTTCGAAGCTTAGGTTAAATTTTAATTTTTCGAACACTGCGCTCAAGTTGTTGTGCAATTACCTGGTAGATAGAGTTCAACGAATAAAAACTGATACTGGGATGTCTTATCCTTTTATCACCAACATCGGAATACCTCAAGGATCGGTCTTAGGTCCTCTGTTATTTTCTTTGTTTATAAACGACCTTCCTGACGTCATTTGCAACTGTCGAGTACACTTATACGCTGATGATGTAATAATTTACATATGTCGTACAGTTGGCTTGATGGAAGACTGCATTTTTAGATTAAATGAGGATTTAAGTCGCATTCTGACCTGGTCTAATGAAAATTGTTTAAAACTTAATCCTACCAAGTCTATCGCAATGTTATGCTCAAGAGATGATCCCAACCCGTTAGATTTTCCCCCAGTTGTTTTAGATAATGAAATAATTAAGTATGTCAGTCATGTTACTTATCTGGGTTTTAAAATAAATAGTAATCTTAGTTGTTGTAAGGCCATTTCTGACACTATCAGAAAAATTTATTGCGGGTTAAGATCTCTGAGATCTTCCTCTGACTTATTGTTACCTGGCATGAAAAAACATCTTATAAAATCGTTAATTATGCCTTACTTTACTTATAACTCTTTAGTTTATCCAATTTTAGATTGTGAGTGTAAGCGAAGATTAAATGTTGCTCTGAATGATTGTATTCGATTTATATACGGCATACCTAGGTATTCTAGTGTATCACATCTACGTCACATCCTATTTGGGATGAACCTTGACGAGTACCTGAAATTCAAAATAGTGTTGAAGCTTCATAATATCATCCACAATAGATGTCCTAACTATCTTAGTGAAAATTTAAATTTTGCCCAATCACAAAGAGGATTGAAACTAATCTTGCCGCGTTTCTCACACACCATAGCTGAACGTTCATTTTACGTGTCTGCAATTCGTTTGTGGAATGCACTCCCAAGCGGATTGCAAAGCATTACCGAGCCTGCGGACTTTAAGGGGAAATTATTTTTGCACTACTCAAATTCTAATTAAACTATATTATATGTATTGTCTCACTTATTGAGCATTAACTACATATATAAAATCTTGATTGAATTATTTTTGCTCTCTTAAATGAATTATTTTTGCTCTTTGAAAATTTACAAATTATTTAATTATAAATGTATATAAAATAGATATTTATTTTAATTTTTTATTTTTTATTTTTAACCTTTTGAATGTTAAGAAACTTTGTTTGTTAAATATGTATAGATGCTCCAAAAGATCCTTATCTTAATGCGTCATTGTAAACTAGATACTTATCGAATAAATGAAAAATGAAAATGAAATATTATGTTGCAAATAAGGTGTATTCACATGTGAAAGGAAAGGGCCTCTGAATGGTTATAAAAATATCTTTTGCACAATTTTACACAGCAATACATTATTGTTTTTATTGTTTTATTTGTTTTTATAACTAAGACTTATTTTTTTCACTATTTAATTCTATAAAAGTTTTCGCAATTGTGTCAAAGAATGATTTTTAAGGGTTTTTGAATTTGAATTATACTTTGGTTTTAATTCTATCACACACGAGAATGGCTCGAATGACAGCGTTGGATTTATTTTTGACAGTTTTTTTCCACGCTATCCTACACTATAAAAGTCAGAGATACCCAAAAGAGATGAGAAACTTCTGACGTCATACGGGTTTGCCTACAAGCTGCTTTAGACATTTTTGGATAAGTATGCGTGAAAAAATAGACATTTTTGGCTAAGTATGCGTGAAAAATCGTAAATTTTTGCTTATGTGTGCGTAAAAACACCGTGGCTACACTATGTGTGTTTTTCACATTTATTCACGAATACAAGAGAGATTACAACAACACGAAATAAACAAATGGGGTTTGGGGGGTAAAACGTACGAAAGTTTCCCATCTCCTTTGGGTATCTCTGATAAAAGTGATATACACCCATTCCTGTACTTCTCATTCTTAGCGAAAAAATTACCTCACAAAAAATTGTGATTTGTGAGCATCAGAATAGCCCTGTTAAATTAGAAGTGTACATAGTGATGTTTATAATGATGTTGTTTTGTTTGTTTTTTTAATTTTATTTTACTCCTCAGGCTATTAAAATTGTTATTGATATATTTCGCTAATTATGTCATTTCGAATGTCAAATCTACCAATTTAATTTAAAATTTGGGCTGTAGTGAAAACAGGCCATCACGTTATTTATTTGAAAAAAAAACGCAAAATGGTAGTTGATTTATGTATCGGCTACAAGTGCTAGAGGGCATTAAATGCAAAACAAAAAAATTTTAAAATTTTAAATAACTTGCATACCTTTGGAAGTTACATATTTCCGCCTTGAAATAGGGAGATTTATTCATGAGTGAAAATTAGTAGTATACTTTTGGGAAATCTGTATGTAATATTCTAATTAGGTTTCAAGGACACACACAATGTAGATTTTTGTTATTATTTAAGAACGAATCAATTTAATTAATATTAATATCAGCAATTAAATTAGATCTTCCATTTTATCTGTACAATACTGTACTCACTCATTGATGGAATTTGCATTTAAGTTTTGTAAGTTTTGGATATAGCTGGCTAGGTACGTATGTACCCAGTGTAAACTTAAATTAGCTCTAATTATTTAACTAAGCCTGTACAAAACTCGATTTTTGTTGTACAAAACTCGTAGATAATTTTAGAATTTTTTTTTTAATTTTGATACAATTTAAAAAAATGTCCGGGCTGAGGAAACGTTTCCCCAGCCCGGTACTTTCAATTGGCTATAACTTTCGTTGTAAGCTGGTACAAAACTCGGCTTTGGTTGAACAAAACTGTACAAAACTTGTACAAAACTTTGGCATACTTTTTTTTTAATTTTGCGATAGGTCCGGGCTGGGAAAATGCACGTGCAGTTGCGTGTTGTTTATGTTATGCATGTAAACGCCAACTGTGGATACGGTTAGCAATGCCATTAAAAACACAGCTATTGACTTCTTATATTAGCGTTCAGGTGATCTTGACTAGGGGATGGGGAAGGGGATACTCATCTTACCTAGCGTGGCAACCTTTTTTCTGAAAGTGTTTTTGTTCTTGCATTTTATTTCTATATTAAAGCTCCGCGCCGTATTTCCTAATCATTTTTTCATTACAAGGGTTTCTTCATTATTTTTTAAACACTTATGCGTTGCTCTAGGGAAAACTAGATGTAAATTCATTGATATATACATACATACATTGATATGTACATCATTCGTTATCGAATGTTTGCCGGTCGTGTCCTTCCGCCAACACAAAAATGACATATTAGTCAAGACTAATCCTAAGATATAAATTCCTAAAATCTCTGTGGCTAAAAGTTTCCTTGGTCACCCGAAAAATCCCATCCATCACATTTAAAATGTATCCCTTGTGGTGTGTTGGTGAAACACCTTCTTTATAATTTTATTCATGTCCATCAAATTATTTGTTTCCCTTTGTTTTTTTTATATACGAGTATATACCCACAATAATTTCAAAGAGAAATCTTAGTATGTTATATAATCCCATAGGAATTTGTTTAAAATTTGAAAATCATTCACATTTTAAGAGCATGAGTTCAATGATTGAGTTCATGAGTTCATTCATTGAAATGAAAATTTATATGTTACATGTAATAAAAAAAAAATTAAATTCTAACCACATCCGCATTATGTATGGCATTAAATTTTGTAAAGCTTCGTTTTCATTAAATAAAATTAATTATACGAGCAGCTTTTTGTTTTTATTTTTGTCGTTGAATAAAAGGTATCATTATAATGTTAAAAATTTCGTCAACCGTTACCGGAGTAGAGTTTTTTCTTTTTTTACTGTAATTAATTAAAATGTTGAAAGCACTAATAGAAAAATGAAAATTCGGCTATCTTTGTTATATGAGCTACCTAGATATTAATATAATTTCTTCCATAAACAACAAAGTTATGAAAATGCATATTTTTCTTGTTGTAATTATTACTAAAACTGAAAACTAATATTTACTTTGTTTTCTTTCCATGTTTTACAAATTGAATTATTGTTCCAATTTGAAAGGAGAATGTCAAAAAAATTGCATGGATTAAAATGAGACATTATGTATATCCTCTTGAGACCCAAGTATGAACCAAAGAGCAAAACCAAGGGGCAAAAAAGGCGCCCCTCATCCACATTCAATCTATTTTACTTTTACAATAGCGCTCGTATTTTTTACCATACATGTTTTGAAAGACAAAAGTGAAGTTATGTGAAGACATTGAAATTAATGCAACATGTATTGATATTTGTAGAGTTCAATCAAAAATCATATAACAAGTAAAGATGTCGCACGTAGAACAAAATTCTGTGCCAGAAAATTTCAACAATGAAAATTCGCGATGGGAAATTAGCGGATGGATCCTAACATGTGTCTGAGAATTAAATTGTTTAGCAACATTTTAAAATGCTTTCATATATGAAGTAGAAAAGAGAGGGTTGATTTTTATAGATGGAATGCATTGAATGGGAGAGAGCGAGATAGTATTTAAATGTTGATACCAACAAGGAAAAGAAAAAAAAAATACATTTCTCTTCGAGTTATGAATTAATTTTTTTTTTCTCAATATACCTTCACTGAAACTGATATTAGCTTAAACAATAATTTAAATAGAAACAGTTTTAGCTATATGTGATAAGTATAAGAAAAAAATTGTGTGAGAACGAATTTCAACCCTCAAATTTAGTCCAGTCATTTTAGATTTGGTTGTATGGAGGTCTGAGAAATAATTCGCAACTGCAATTCGGAACTTAAATATGAAAGTACACTAGTCCAGGAACTAAACCCCTCATTTTCCACAAAAATAACTGGACGACTTTGGCCGCCATTTTGTTTTGAAGAGTTTTGCGAGTATCGCTTGTAGTTCGGCTAGTTTTGGTGTTAGAGAAAAATGTTATGAGACAAAGTTGTAGTAAATTTTATTTCCCACAAAATATGTTAAGTAACTTTTTACTCTAAAACCTACCATTTAGGAATTATAATGAATTCAAATTTATCAAAAAATTGTTGTTATAAAATTTGAAGAACTTTTAATTATCTATGTTTGTCTCATATAAAGTTTTTTAGTCCGAGTTACCGTTACCTCAATAAAACGAAAAATCAATAAAAAAATTATCAAAAACAGTTCGAGGGGAGAGTACGATAATTGTGGTGCCGAGATTTGATAACAGTTTTTTGAAGAAGGGTTCAATACAAGTATTTTTTTCTAAAAAAAACAACCTAAAATAAAAAAAAATATTAAAAAACAACGGCAACACTTACAGTTATGAATGATACGTTTTTCAAAAGCCACAATTATATTCCTTATTGTAAATTTTAAATAAAGTTATTAAAGTTTATAATTTTTGAAATAATCGATTTAAAAAAAAAAATTTTCCCTAAATTTAACTTTGAGGTCGATTATTTCAAAAATTTTATTATTTGAATTTTTTTTTTCTACTTAATATTTAGCTAATATAAAGGTTGTCCAAAGCTATTTTATTAATAAAAAGATGTTAGGGTGTTTAAATTTTTTTTGTAAAAATACCATTTTTTAATATTTTTTCAAGCTTCAGAGCCGATGCGCGGATTGAAGATATTAACCGATTTTGATTATTTTTTAACCCCTTCTTTTCCGCCCTATTACGATTTGATATTCGAAAAAAAAAAAAACAAAAACGACCCACCTTAGTGTATACCCCTAATTTTGTACAAGTTACTTTTTACTGAAAAAAAATTTAAACGATTAACAATACCCTACCTGATTAGACCGTTGCTCTTCCTTAAATTCAACTCTGTCTACGCCTACGGGGCTGTCCGCAGAGGCGTACGTTGAGTTGCCGGGGCCCCGGGGCAAGACTAAATTTTGGGGATTCTTTGATACTTGGAGCCACTTTAATATAGAAAATAAGAACGAACAAAAAAGAACGTAGATATACGCCTTACTGCGTTTTTGGGGCCCCTGATGTACCATTTATTGGTCTATTGGCTAAGATTTTTCAAGTAACATTTTTTGGGGCTCTAAAATAATATAGGTAGGTATAATTTTTCTTTCAAAAAATCGATTTATTTTTTTGGGGCCCCTGCGGTAGGTACTTTTTTTTTTAGATGAAATAGCATGTGGCTAGCTACCAATTCATTATGCATTACACTGAAGAACATAAATTGTCTCTCTTGTGTCCGAACTGATTCATGTCAAATATCTTATCTTTTTGCTTCGTTACTTTTATAATAATTTGCCTTCTCTGCATTGTCTCTAGACGGGGCCCTGGGGTGTCGGGGGCCCCGGGCATCGCCCCGTTTGCCCCAATGGTGTGTACGCCCCTGGCTGTCCAGTGTGCACTTAAGTGTCGTGTCTATTGGCCGCTTACGAGGCGAGGCACCTCACTGTAAAAACTTGGGCTAATCAAAACTAATAGTAAGATATTAAACAACGGAATCTTACATAAATCATTTAATATATTCAAAATATTGCCACGTTTTTTCGGAACAATAAACAAATATTATACTACTTATAACACTTCGTGCACTTTTACAAGCCATGTTTGATACATATTCACAATTTTACAAATAGTTTTCCAAATAGATGTTTTGTTTTCTTATTTACAAATACATACATAAATAGAGTGTAGTCATATCAATATTATGTATAAACAGCTGCCAAAAAATGGTAATAGCCCTGTTCCATTGGAAGTCGTTGTTTACTCTTAAGTAAACTCTTAAGTACAACAACTACACGTTCCTATCTCCTCGAGTAGATAATCATGTGTTAATTGTAGTATAAGATCTACTCATGAGTAAACTACCACCTCCAATAGAACGGGGCTAAAGATTAACAACTCATTATAAGTTAGGCATTAAGAGGTCGTTTATATCGATCAGTAAATTGCCTAGTACAGTACATGAACATGACCTGCGAATAAACTAAAAACGAAGTGAATACATTAGTAGTTCTTCAACTTTAACTATGTAATTGTTAACATAGTTGTTTGTTTACCAATAAGCCCTGTTCCATTGGAGGTGGTAGTTTACTGATGAGTAGAAATTTAGTACAATAACTGCACATTCCTTTTCCACGTGTTGATTGTAGCACAAGATCTACTATCTACTCATGAGTAAACTACCATCACCAATGGAAATGGGGCTATTACAAGAAAATTACATTTAAAATTGCCGAACGACCAAAGTAAAAGTCAGTTCGCGATCGGCGATCCATAACAAGAACTTGCAAACAAAAAAATCATTTGAATTTGAAGGAGCTAGCTGACATGACGTGTATGAATATGAACCTAGCAAAGCACTTTTCGCAAACTGAATTTGGAGTAATTTATTACTTTGTTGCTAATTATACTCTGTTCGATAAAAATTGGCAGTACAGGTCCAATATTGCCACTTCCAAAAAAAATTTTGCGCAGTAGATCCATAAAAAAATGCAGTAGATTAAACAAAATAGCAGTAGATTTTTTATTTAACAAGCAAAATACCCGTATGTTAAGTAACAGTCAGAATACCTTTCTTTTTACAACCATGTACAGAATTTAAAATAAGCATTTTTACTTCCGTTTAGATTTTTTTCACAAATCCAGAATCTATCTGTTGGGCCAAAACACTTAAAACAGTGTTGATCTTAGTGTTTTGCAGCATTTTTAGAGCTGGTTTTGAATTAAGATCAGATTTTGTACATTTTAATGCAATTTTTACAAAGGAATTGGTTTATTATTTCCTTAAAAGACTTGGATTTTTATTTAAAAGGTGCATTAGATTTTTATTTTTTGCAAGAAATACAGTACATCTACTGCAATTGCAGCAAAGTGGCAACGCTGACAGGTCTTATGGGAGACCTTTTTCAAAATCAATGGGATCTTACGATTACCCAAACGCAAATTCACGAAAAATATGCCCCTGAAAAACACAAAAAAACCACAGACGCGCGATGACATTGTTGTTGTAATTTCTTTATTAAGCGAAGTACATCCTCCTATGACCGATCTGCCACACGATCTGTGGCAGAAGCAGAATGAAACTGAATTGAATCACAAAAGTTGTTTATTAAAAGTATTCACAATGTGTGAGCTTTTTTATGTGAAAGACATATCAGAAGGTGTGAAGCAGAGTAAGATGCAAATGCCCTATCTTCCCTGTACTGCCAATTCTTATCGGACAGAGTATAGTAACTGCATTTTTGATTTTGTTGCTCTGGTAGTTTTTGTTTTAAAGGGAAGTTCATATGAACTTATTGAAGCACCATCCTGATTGAATCCTTACTAGGTGCATATTATTTTGTTGCTAATTAGTTACGGCAATTAAAATTTTTTTGTTCCATTAGTTTTTGTGTTTTGGGTTTTTTTCTCACAGTTTATATGAACTTAGCGAATCCAAAATAAATTTATATTTAGTTTTGTTTGCTCCAATCGTTTTTGTTTTGTTTTAGTGTTTCGCTAAGTTTATATGAACTTAGCGCATTCAAACTAGGTTTGTAGGTATTTAGTTTCTACTTTGTTGCTAATTACTTGATAACGAAGAAAAAATAACAAAAATAATAAAAAATTATTAAAATTATTTTTATTTAAGTGGAGCGATTGAATATAATTCAATAACTCAATCGCTCCACTTAAAATAAAAATAATTTTAATAATTTTGTATCATATTTGTTATTTTTTCTTCGTTATTATATCAGCCTGACCACGGGCATACATTTTCTAAGTGTCTGAATTTAAACAAATTCCCTTAGAATATTAAAATTCACAGTATATTCATGCTGTGAGTTTTATACATTAGTGTCGGTAAACATCGACCAAAATAAGGCGTCTTAGTAAGGGTACGATATACAGGGTGGCTGATGAAAGCCGCTACCAAAAAAAACTTTAATAACTTTTTTTCTACTTAGTGAATCTGGTTAATTTTTTTTTTATTTTACAGATTGGTTTTTAGATTTAACAAAAATGCATAATAGAAAATGGATAATGTTTTCGTAGAATTCCTACGAAAATTTTCCGATAAGCTCATATGCACGATTTTACCATTCCGTCAAAATCCCAAATCGCTTGCACTTACTGCATCCGACTTTTTCTTTTGAGTTTATTGTAAACAGGAAGGCCGCAAAGCAGAATCAACAAATTTGAATGAAAGAAAACAATCCAATCGAGAAATATTTGCATTTATTCCTGTCTCAAATCTTCAAAAAACAACTTTTTTTAAGGCACCCCACATGCATTAACGACCAGGGGAGGCATTTAAAATCCATTATTTTTAAAACTAATAAAGCTATATTTAATAAAATTGAAAGCGCTTTAACATGAATAAAAGAAAAATAAATTTCATACACTGAAAAAAAAGTTATTTGAATTTTTTAATGTAGCGATATTCATCAGCCACCCTGTATCTTACTGATGAGCCCACTTCGTACCTGGGCCAAACGCTTTATAAATTTGGAGTTGAGGTCACTTGAACTTTAAAATTGAGCTAATTATGTAGTTGAGACAAATTTAATATGGTTTTGTAAGTATAATATTATTTTTTGAAAAGAAGTTGCTTAATATTTACTGTTAATTCAGGTCGTCTCCGAATTGCGTTAAAACTTTCTGCCACAGGTTAAATTTTGGCTTGGCGTTTGGTTAAAATGTTCTAAATTTGTTTGGTGTCCAAACTGCTTTAAAATAGAATGAGTTGAATGGGATTTTTAGTTGAAATTCCTTCAAGATTAAGAAAATTTCCCAAACCACACATATTAAGAAAAACTCAAAATAGATTCTCCAGTCATCGTGGGCAAAATTTTTTTCCGCTTTGCGTTTGAGCTCTGAAAATTAAGTAGATTCTCATGTAGGTAACCAAATTTGTTTCCTCTTCGCGTTTGAGAAGTTATAACACAAACATAAATCTTTGTTGTTTGATATATTATATGTATACAATGTATACTATACATGAAGACAATAAAGGGGGTTATATCTAGTTGTAAGTGCAAAAAAACAGTTTTTGTGGATTTTTTGTGAAGAGGCATTTGATTTTATAAACATAAAAAATACATATCCATATAGCAAATTTAATGTATTAAAAGAATTCGCTGTGTTAAAAAAAATATTGGGTTCCGTTACTTTTGTAGTAGATCTCCTGGACGACCTCCAAAAAAAAGGTGTCTGGCCGTATTTTTGTAGTTTCGGCATGCAACTGGAAGCTGGTCATTAGCTGGTTCATTCCCATAGAAAAAATTTTTGTCGAATTTTTGTCGAAGGAACTCCATAAAATGTTTTTTTTTCTGTCAAGAGCTGTGCTAGGCATGCACAGGCGAATCATTTTGGAAAGAATGTCTGTATGCAAACATGTCAAGCGGAAAAGAAAAACTAGTACCTATACCTAGTCATATGCAAATCTTTTCGTCCTAGCGTTCGTTTCGTCATAAGTTTAGCTATTTCAGGCTTATCCATTTTGTACCGGACACCCTATATACAAGAAAAAAATATTTATCTGAAATGCTGGAACAATGAGAAGTTTCACATGCTGTAAAAGTAATGGGCCAAATCCATAGTTCTTTCATAAACTGTGATTTTTATTTGTCGAAAATCGATTTCTTGCGGTCACTCCAATGGTCACTGGCAATGTTGTAAGTTGTCAAACGCTAGGACGAAATGATTTGCACATGACTGATAGTTTTTCTTTTCCACTTGCCATGTTTGCATACAGACACTTTTTCCAAAATTTTTCGCCTATGCTTGCCTGGCACAGCTCTTGACAGTTAAATCCATGAAAAAAAAAATAAGACATTCCATCTTTTACTGGGGAGGAATTGAGCATAGCTGTGCAGCTTAGCTTACCACCTAACCACTACAAAATAGAAGAGCCCCTGGTTAAAATGGAGTTCCCATGATAGAAGTCCTGAAATTGAACATCTATGCGGTGGTATAAGCATCGGCCTTTCTACAATCGGAAAAATAGAAAACAAAACCATGAAAAAAGCACTGTCCCGTCAACATTGTAAATTCAATCTAATAATGCCTCTAAAGAAAGTGTTATGCCCACATTACCTTACAACCTAACCCACTTTACTAACTTCATATCAATTATGGAAAATGGCAGTTTTATGCCACATTTAATGTGACAGAACGCCCAGTGGGCAAAGTTGTATTAAGAAATCATCATAAAAACACCTTTAACAACAGTTTATGCTCTTACGTAAAATATATAAATACAAAGGATTTAAAAAAAAAACGTCTTAACAGACCCTGCATGTATGCAAGGTGATGTGTACGATGAACTATAAGATAAGATGCAACATTTTTATTGGGGACTTACCCATGTCTAGATGGGATGGAAAAAGTGCATGGAAATTCGACAAATATTTCGTATTATTCGTTCTACATAATTCGTACAATTCGTTCTACATGACACATGAGTTCTAGACAAAAATGGGATACTATAAGCAACCAACCCCATGTGTAGATGGGATGGAAAAAGTGCATGGAAATTCGAGGATATTTCGTATTATTCGTTATACATAACATAGAGATAGAGATATTCCTTCCTCTATGCTACATAATTCGTACAATTCTTTCTACATAAGTTCTAGACAAAAATGGGATACTATAAGCAACCAACCCCGAACCGTTTTTTTTTTTTTTCTAATCTTTTATCCAAGTTCATTTTACTCAATATGAAAACTTAAGTCGACTTTACGACAGACGAATATTATTTTACTGATCGCTATAACCGGCCCTTAGCGTACAATTTTCGAGTTGTAGATGACAACATTAATTTTAAAATTGGTATAACTTATTAACGGCCATATTATTCACTAGTTTAAAAAATACATCTGGATGTAAAATTGTCAAATGTCAAAAATAAATCCAAATCCAAAATAGTTATCCCGATTTTAACTGTGAAACTAGTTAAAAAATAGTTAAAAATTATTATTTTTTTTCTGCGTGATAGTGAATATCATGGATTTGGATTTATTTTTGACATTTCAATTTCCTTACATCCAGATGTATTTTTTAAACTAGTGAAAAATATGGCCGTAAGAAAGAAAGAAAGAATAGTTCATTCATATGCTTTTCTGTTCAATTAGCTTAGGTTAGGTTACTTAAAAATATTACTGATGACATTTTATAAAGTTGGCCGTTGTACTGTCGGTAGATTTATTTTTTTCGGTATTTCACATGATATTGTTTTCGTTTCGGTAGTTATACTCACAATCAACATCATGAACATTTGTGTTATTTGGGAACATCGTTGTAATTGTAGTATCCTGCAGTCTAGAAAAAAAAGAATACAAAAAATATTACAAATTAGTCTTTTATAAATTCCGTGAGTTGATTAAATAAAATTTTATAGTTAGTCAAAGTGAAAGTTTGTCTCGGAAAGTAGGGGCAAAATGACATTTTTTCATATATCTGCCGAACTTTTGATTTGTTTGGGTAATTCTTAAAGAATGAACTATAGTTACGTTCATTATAATAATGAACTGGTCATTATTTCAAAAGGTGTTAATTTTTTCTTCAGTATTTATAATTTTGTGAAAACAAAAACGAATTTTTGGAACAAAATGATAATAGGAACGTGTCCCAGTTTTCTGAATGTGCAAAAATCGTAATGTAATTTACATTATCAGGTGAGAAACGGTTTTAATCCTTGTGGCCCTGAAGCTTTTGACGAATATTCCAGTATTCCAGGTTACCTCAGACCGAACAAATTTTTTTTTAAGATTCACAAAACTTTTTTATCAACTATAAGCGTGTTTTTTCTATTACTCAGTTACTACTCATTTTTGATTTTATTCGCAAAACAATAATAAAAATTACACAAGTAAGTATTTCTTTTTAAGGCTTGGCCACACCGGAGGGTACATGCGGGAGCAGTACGGGTAATTGTATGAAATAAATTTCAAACTGACATATCAACGTTCAGATGTGGAATTTTGTTCATACAATTACCCGTACCGCTACCGCATGTACCCTTCGGTGTGGCCAAGCCTTTATTGTTTTTCGAATAAAATAAAAAAATGAGTAGCTACTGAGTTGTAGAAAAAACACGCCTTAAGCCTGGTACGCTGCTCGCGCTAAAATTTAGCTGAGATAAAATTCTCATACAAGTTATCGATAACTTGTATGGGATCCATTTTATCTCGGCTAAAAATTTTCGATAATTTGTATGGGAGCTAAAATTTAGCGCGAGCAGCGTACCAGGCTTTATATGTAACTGCAGTCGATTCTTAATTCCTCTAAAGCAAATGGTCATTAGAACTGTGTCAGAGCGAAAAACTTGCAAATATCCTTTTTAAATATTTTTTAGGAGTGAAATTCATAGTTAAGAGTTTAAAATAGCTCTGCTTACCGTAGAAGAATTTAAGAATGTACCGAATATAAAATGGCCGAATATTCGGCGGCATCTCTAGTTTAAATTGGAACAAGGAGTGATAAGTTGTTTGAAAATTTTTTTGAAGAAATAAATTTGAACCATTATAGGCTTTATACAAAAAATTATTTCGCACAATTTTATATATGGGAGCGTATCGTAATCCCGCTTTTTAAAATCCCGTTTTTCGAAAATCCCGAAAAAAAAAAGTTTCAAAATCCCGTTTACTAAAATACCGCTTTTTTAAATCCCGTTTTCTGAAATCCCGCATTTTAAAATCCCGTCAAATCCCGAAAATCCCGATTTTTTTACAAAATACATGCTTAATTCACAAATAAAAAAATCATGAGAAATAGACAAAAAATTAGTAAAACTGATTTTTTGCCCATACAATATGTACCTTCAACACATTACGAAAACGGTTCTTCTTTTATAAAAACATAAAATGATTAAAGCCTTAAATTGAGTTCACAAGTAAAAGAAATTTCATTTATTTAAATATCAAAATTGTTGAAATGTATCCAAATATAAGTTGAAATATATTTAAATGAAGTTTCTTTTGATTAGGTATGTAGTGTGTACTTAATTTAAGGTGTTGTGATCATTTTATGTTATTATTAATCTATGGGATTATCACGATTTGATTGTTCTTCTTAAAATTTAAAGTAAATATTAGTTTGTTAATTGATTTCTTTTTAGTATCACATTCCTTATTTTTTCTTATTTTTTTTTATATATTATATTTTTTGTTAAAGGTTTTAATTAAATGTGTTTAGAACAATGTCTCATTTTTTAATTTGTTTTAGTATCCTGATTTTGCAAGCAAAACTAGTTGTTTTATTTTAAAAAATCGCGCGATTTTTTAAAATAAAACAACTAGTTTTGCTTGCAAAATCGGGATAATAAAAAAACGGGATTATAAAAATCGGGATTTTAAAAAGCGGGATTATAAAAAGCGGGATAATGAAAAACGAGATTTTAAAAGCGGGATTTAAAAAAACGGGAATATAAACAGCGGGATATCGAACCCAACCCTTTATATATAAAAACATTGAAAAATGAAATTTTTCTCCCACTAAAATTTTGTAGCAAAAAATTGAAATATTCTATTATATCAATTTAGTTCTAAATTAAATCGGGAATACAATTAAAAATTTTAAATAATCCATGTTGTTTGGCATGAGCTAATTTTCTAATTTGAAACAATTTGATAAATAGAAAGCTAAAAATATAACGAAAAAGTTTATATAGGTACTCTCTGAAATAAAAGGATAAGATGTCGGAAAGACTTAAATAGATTTAACGGTAATATTTCAAAAACGAGATGTGCCAATTCTTGATCAGAATTAGAGTCATTTAAACGCCCTAATGAATCTTCCATATCAATATCGCCCCTTTTTTTTTTTTCTTCAGTAGAATCTTCGAAATCTGGCTAAAAAATCGGGTTCTGACAAGCTATCATCATCAAGATCGAGTCCATCTTCACTTTTCGCGACGCAAAACAAAGTAATACTCTGAGTAAATATTAGCGATATTTATACCGTTTCAACACAATGTAGCCTACAGGACACAAACTCAAATTGGCACTTCACAAAGAAAAAACAATAAGAAACTACAAAAAACAATTATCTTGTAAACATTGAGCACTTACTTTAAAGATTTTCACAAAAAAAAATCACTTTATAAACCAAAAACTATTTTTATTGTTTTTAAGAAAAAGCACACTTCCAACTTTTAGAAATTATTAGTTTACTAAAGGGATTTCTCCGTAAGAACAATTGAGTTGTTGGTATTTGATTAGAAGATAACAGTATAGAATACATTCTGCAATGCTTAAAAACGGAAAATTTTTAAAAGATTAGGAGAAAAGGGGGGTTAAGCGGTTTGTTGCCTGTGGTATACTATATGCTATAGAGGGTTAAGGTGTTTACATAGTGCTTTAGGAAACGATCAAAGAGGTAAAAACTAGTTTTTTGAAAATCCCTTACCAAACGTTGTAATGGACCACAAAATTGTTGTTTTTCCTTATAAAAACTTCATCGACAGCTTCTTTAACGATACGAAATTGGTAGAGACTTAGGGAGATTTTCAGATAGGTAATTAAATTACTAAAATACAAAAACAAACCATTTAGTACTGCAAATATTAGACTTGTAGGTATTTTTATACTATATCTTTTGATTTTCTGAAAAAAAATTTCGGGGGGGGGGGGGTAAAACATTTAATAATATTAATAAAATAATATAGTAATAATAAAGTAATAAAATTGTGTGAACACAAACGACAACAAATAAAAAAAAAACATGTATACAGACCATGCAATTTTCAGATAAGACTCTTAAATGAATTGTAACAAGATTATTAAAAATTAGCAAAGTTTTGTCGAAAAAATTAGGAAAAATTTCAAAAAAGTTTTTATGTTTAATTTAAAAAACAAATCGAAAATAAATCAACACCTTCAAAGTTTATTACATAAGAACGCCACAACTACACCCATCATGGATCCTAAGGCGCTACCAGTACAGACCCTTCAAGCAAGAAAACGGAGTCCAGAAAAGACAGTCCGACCTCCGACCGAGAAAAGCGGGGTTGCACTCACACACTTGCAACTTTTTGTGTATGAACACAAAGTCTAAGAGAATCGTGGTGAAAACTGAGAAAAGGAAAAAAAAGTAGACAGACATAGCCAACAAGAGCAAAAGCGTCATTTTGTTATTTTTTGTTGAAGTGTTTAGTCGCGTCGTGTCTCGTGTCGTTGTTAATAAAATATAAGTATAATTATAAACAATTATATCAAACTATTAACAATATGGAAACAAAAAAAGGTATGTTGTATATATCGCTCAAAGTGTTTGGATTAAAGTGATGTGTATCTGTTTGTGTTGTAGATGTAATCTCTATAATGATGAAGAAAAAGGCAGAAGGTGAAACATGCAATTGGGCATCTAAATAAACACCAACAACAGCAGCAACAACAAATAAAATAAAATGAAAAAATGTATTGTATTTTATATTGTATATATTGTGAAAATTTCGTTTGCCAAAATTAAATAAAAAATAAAACAGTTTCAGTGAAAAAAAAATAAATCTTGTTCTTTTTTTGGTCGCAAATGCGAAACGTCATCCCTTTTTTATTCCTCTTTCTGGTAGGTTTTCGCTGCTCCGACTCAGGTCTGCCTTCGGCTCCGTTTTCTCGGAATGGAGATTTTCACCACACCAATACATATGCAATCGACTTCGCGGTGATTATAATTTCCATACTAATTTGAGCCGCCTTCGGACCAGTTTCTGATCCGAAGTCGGACTCAGCTCCGCCTCAGGCGGAGCGAATTCGGACCGAGGTCGGACCTGTTTGCTTGAAGGAGAGTTAAAAAAAAGTGTATGTATACCTACAGTGCTGCCAAAAATATGGATGGATTTCAAATGTCTCAACAAAACAATGGAAAGAAAACACACCGAAAGGATATGCGGTAGCGAAACGGGATATTGTGTGAACAAAATTTTAAACCTGACGGTCACGTTCACGATTGCAATTTTTCTCACAAAATATTTTAAGCAATGACTACACCGGAAAGGTATGCGGTAGCGGGAAAAATTGTTCTGGTGTACATTTTTGTTCATGTTCATACAATTATTCGCACTGCTGCCGCATAGCTTTCAGTGCTAGGGGTACGGGTTATTAGGTGTGTTTTTTATTACTACCGGTCTTAACTGGTTAAAAAAAACGCCTCGGGGCTTAGCGAGAAAAATTGGCAGCACTGCATATTAAATGTTCCGAAACCACCTGACACAAAAAAATATAAAGTTGTCATATTTTTCGCTTTTGGGGTTTCTTGTGTGTTTTTGAAGAAAAAAAGTTTAAATAACTATTAAATAAATATTTAAAATAATAATTGTCATTCCAAACATCAATTTTGATGTTTTTAAACAAATTCTAAACAATTTACGAACAAGTTAATTTGGTAGCACAGATTTAAATCTGTTGAAAAAGTTAAGCCCAGAGAATTCTCCGGGCTAAACAACTAAGCCCAAGGGGCTAAAGTGTTGTTGCATTTAACATGTAAATTGCTTAGCCCCGACTGCGTTTTTTTTGTCCAGTTAAGACCGGTGGTAATAAAAAACACACCTATTGTATGAACCACACCAGAAGGTATGCGGTAGCGATACTGGTAGCGGTACGGGTGCTAGTATGAACAAAATTCCAAACCTGTATATTGATGTTCCAGTTTGGATTTTTTTCATACAATAACCTCTACCGTGTGGTAAAGCCTTGAAGGTTTGGCCACACCGAAAGGGTATGCGGTAGCGTTACGGGTAATTGTACATTGTAGTTCCGGAGCCAAATAGTTCCTGGAACTAGTTCCTTACTCGGAACTAGTTCCACTCGTTCCACAAAATTAATTTAAACAGTTCCATCGTTCCGACACAGCCGCACACAAAAGAAAGAAAGAAGAAGAGGAACTAGAAACAAAACGAAATCGCACATGTCTCTGTCTCTGCTTGAAATACACAATACACACAGGCATGTCATAGAATTCTCATCCAAAGCCAAAACACATGGATGCGCCAAAAATTCACAAACCAAAACCACAACTACACTCTTATGAATCATGCTCACGGACATGGAACTACATTAATAGTTCCAGTTCCATGTCTTCCATCAGGAAAAAATATTCAATTTCATACCTTTTCTTTTTTGATGCATTTTCCTGAAAAAAAACTCAAATTCTTGATAGTTCCGCGGAACTATATTGATGTGGAATTTTTTTCATTCAAGTATCCGTACCGCTACCCCTACCGGTGTGTCCAAACCTTGAAACAAATTTTAAACCGAAACCTCCGCGTTCAAATGTAAAATTTTTTCTGAATTTTTTTATTATTTTTGAAGAATCCCTTATAGGCGTAGGTAAAAATATTTTTTTCGCTAGCCCCATTGCTTTGTGAAAGAGCATATACAAATTGGTTTTTAAGCCAAATTCTAAGTGTTGTTTTACAAACGTGGCTCAGCTTTAGTTCAGGAACTAAGCTTGCCGATTTTGGCGGATTATGTGTGGTTCGACTTTAGTTCAAAGATGTATTTATTTGACCACTTAAAACCCAACTAAACCCCAGTGCTACCCCAGCTTAAAACCCATCTAAACCTTGTGGTTTAAATTTTATTCTGTTTCACAGTAGATAATTTTTAACCCATTATTCACCGCGAAAATCTCGCAATATTAAACCAAGTTGAAAAATTTTAACGCAATTCACACGCAATCTTAATACCACCAAAAACTACGAAATTTGAGGAATATTTTCTGCTTTGGAAAAATGTGATTTTAGAGCAATTGGTGAGATTTATTCTAAATCTCGGACTTAGGGTAGGTTAAAATCTAGCTGTTCGGTGAATAAGTTGAGGTTTAGCAGTGGTTCAAGGTTATATTGCAAAATCCATGCTTGAACCGGCGATTTCAATTCCTGAACCAAGACTGATCCACCTTTTTACAACCGGCCCTTTGTCTATCTGTGCAGGTAAAAACGTTTTTTTTTGCTAGAGCAATTAGTTTGTGAAAAAGAGTATACAAATTTTCTGCTTTCTGCAAATTTTTTTGTAAGAATTCCATTGCGGGAAACCACCGATATCAGTGCGTACGTACCGCAAAAAACTTGCATTGGGTTTCAACCTTAATGAAAATCAAAGAAATGGAACGAAATAAGAAAATGGGTGCGTTCACGTACGCATAGATACCCTATCAAAGATACCTAAGTATCCGATACGTTTATGAACACGAATCAGCTGTTCTTCAAATTTCCCATAAGATACACGAGTATCCAGAAATTTTTAGGATACCTTCGGATTTTTTTGCTTGTCAGCTGAGATTTAACATGGGATTAAAACAACACAAAGGTATACAGATACCTTAAGACGAGTACGTGAACGTACCCAATGAATAATGAAAAAGTCTGACTGACAGCTGCGGCTGACAGTTTTAGCTGTCACTTTGATTTTTGATAATTTACAAAATTTTCAAGGAAATAATGGAGGTAAGTGTACAAAATTATGTTATTAGGATGTATTATTAATTATAATTTTTCTTTTCAGAATAGCTTATAATAGGTGTGTTTTTTTGTTTATCTATATAGATTTTGTGCAAAAAAACGACATCGGGATTTTTGAAATCCATGCAAACATTTGGCAACACTGTACATATACTTTGGCAGCTGTCAGTCAAAAATGTTGCTTTTGTTTTTTTTTTATTTTAAATCCGAAGTGGGAAGGCCATTACATCCATGTTGGATGCAAAGAAAAATTTTCATATGGCCATGGCATCCATGTTGGATTCAAAAAAATTTTTTTTTCACAAAAACCAAAAATTATCTGTATATTCTTAGCTTCATTTTAAGACCATGACCATTAACATTAGTTGCGTCGTTCTTGTGTTATAAGCGTTTGAAGGTAGCAATATTGAATTTTTTTCGATTTTTTAAAAATCAAATGTGGAAACTTTTTTATTTTTTTTTTAATTTTTCGAAAAAACTTTGGTAATTTTATATACATATCTGTTGAACAATCTTATCAGGATCCATTTAAGACTTTTATCTGAAAAGTGCATTGCGTTTATCTCGAGATATTAACATTTCAATGGAACCATGTCAAACAAATTTTTGATTATTTTTTTCTATGAGAGTTTTTTTCAAACCTCGTTTTCTCCGCTTTTTTTTTTTGTTAATATTTTCAGATATTTCTGTATGAACACAACAATTAACCTGCCTTGGCAATACTGTTTTTTATCGAGAGAAAGTAAAATCTGGATAATTATCTGGATTTTTCAAAAATCTATACAGATAAAGTTTTTGTTGTTTTTAACACGTAAATTGTTTCGATTTCAAAAATCTCGATGTCGTTTTTTTGCACAAAATCTATATAGATAAACAAAAAAACACACCTAATATGGACAAAATATGACTGTTAGTATTAAACATATTTATAAAGATGGATTTTTGTTGGTTTGGCTGTTTTGCGAATACAAAGACAAAACCGGACAAACAATCACAATTTTTGTTTGGATTAAAGGCCGTAAAAAGCTATATTAAATTAATGTCGAATCTTGAAGCGAATTTTTTCTAAAAATCATGTTCCATAGAAAAAAAAATTCGTCTCAAACGAAGCAGAATTAGAATTTTTTTTAATCCCTCTTTTTTAAAAGATTTACACGGATTTGCACACATACTTGGAACATTTGACATATCTCAAACGTCAAGCTGAAAGTTTTCTTCGTGTTGTTTGTTTATTTGAGAACACCAACTTCAAATAAAGAGTAAATTATAATATATATGTATATCGTATTTTTATTGCGGAAAAATATGAAATAAATTAAAAAAAAACAATGCGATCAAAATATATTTTTTCCTGGCATACTTCAAATTACTGTAAGTGTAAATGTATTAACGTAGTTAATTTAGTGAATAGGTTGATAAATAAGGGCGAAAAACATAGCTACAAAAATTAGCCTATGCTCTCATGGAATTACCCAATTGTAAATTATTGTCAAATTACCTTCTTATAGTACTTTGTTGGTATGATCGTCTGGATGTGTATCTCCTCGATGCAGTGCTTGTTAGTGATGTGTCTCGAGCACCTAAAGTATCGGTCCTTTTTTTTCTTCCAGCTGTGTATCCTTGACAAAACAAATATCTACATAGAGATGCAAAAAATTGTTCTCAAATCAGCAATTTTCAATCAGAAAATATGTTTTTGTTTTAGTTAGACAACACTTTTTCTTTTCTTTTTTTTAAATACAGCATTATTTTTTAAAGAAATATTTAAAAAATAAAAACATTTTTACTCCGAAAACTTTTGTTTATTGGTGTCTATGTTCTTGATATATGTGTTATTAAATTGGCTTTCATTAATATACATTTTTTCAACGTCAAAACTTGAATTAGATTATATCTTTTCAAATGACACATATTTATGTGTCATGCGTCTGGGTTGAAATCAATAAACAAGTACCTATTAAAATGTTTTCGGAATGCACCACTAACAAAGTACAATGCAACGGGATTTGCACAACTGTTGGCAAACGACAAGCAAAAGCCAAGAATTCGAAGGACATGCCAAAATGAATTGTAGTCATTTTGCGATGTTGGCCTATAAAAAAAAAAAAACATTTTAAAGAAAAGAGTAGAATTCTGGTATCAGTACTTAAACGATAAAAAATGTAAAACTTACCAGTAGTAAAACCATAACATAAAAATGTGGTAGGGAAGAAAGCAAACTCCAAATATTAAAACGAAAGCCAGAACTGTGACAGCAACTTTCTTTCGAGCACGTACCTAAGCAATATACAAAATTGAAACGAAGATTTAGTACACATAGAGAAAAATAGTTTTAAAAAAAACCTGCATTAACATAAGCAATAGAGTACACAAAAAAGACCAAACTACGGTAAATAAGTAAAGGATTTTTTTAATTGCAATTATCTTTATTTTGCCATAAGGAATACGCACAAGAATATCCGTGAGCACAAGAAAGTCGTATCCGCGTCATAAGTTATTCAAGTTCAAATCTTAATTTTTCAACAACAACGGTATCATAGAAATAAGAGCGTCAATACACAAAAAGTTACCGTTCTTGATTACCTGCTTGAAAGCAAAGTGACGGACCCAAAAGTGCACCAGTTATTCTTTGCTGACGATGGAGCCATCATAAGTGAAGACCCAATATCCCTGCAACGAGCACTTGATGTATGTATGGGTGGATGTTCTAGAAGGTAGTGGGTACCGCATAAGCGCGAAAAAGACAGAATACCTATGCTGCCCATTTTCTGATCCACACAAGCCTATTCCTGACATTTATTTGAATGGAGTAGTGCTCCCCAAGTGTGAAAAGTTTAAATATCTGAGGTGGCAGGAAAATTCTGCCATCTTCTGTGATCGAAAAATGCCCCCTAAGCTAAAAGGAAGACTCTACACCGCAGTTGTGCGTCCAGCACTCACATACGGTTCACAATGTTGGACAATGTACAAAAAGTATTAGAGTAAGTTAACGGCAGCTGAGAAGTACGAAGATCCGAGGAAGTCTCATCTTAAAAACACCATCTCCCAAAAAATTGAACACGACCGACTCAGTTGGTATTGCCATGTTCAAAGGAGAGATCCTGAGAACCCCGTCAAAAAAGCAATATCATACAACGTTCCAACACGAAATAAAAAGAAAGGTAGGCCTAAAAACTCCTGGTACAAGCAAATGCAAAAACACCAGCATTCAGTTGGCCTTAGAAATGGAACAATACAAAACCGGGAGGCTTGCCGCCGATTTCTGAGGTCAACCCGACGAACCCCACAGGCGGATCACTAGTGTGGAGCTGTTAAGTGGGATAGTTATGATCCCCTCGACATCGAGATCATAACAGCGCCGAGAAAAAGGAAGAAGAAGAAGAACGGTAATATCACAATTATCTTATGCACTTTCGTTTTAGGGCCAAGTAAAATATATTTATATTTAAAAATCTTCACAGGTTCGTTTTCTTCAGCAAATTTGTCCGAGAATATCTACGTTGGCCAAAAATATTAAAGTAATAACGTAGACCTTTAAGGAGTTATATCTAGTTGTAAGTGCAAAAAAAACCTTCTTTTTTGTGGATTTTTTGTAAAGAGGCATTTAATTATATTAACCTAAAGAATACATATCCCTATAGCAAATTTAATGTATAAAAAGAATTCGCTGTTTATTTAAAAAAAAAATATTGGGTTCCGTTATTTTTGTAGTAGATCTCCTAGACGACCTCCAAAAAAAATGTGTCTGGCGGTGAGCACGATTACTCCGGAACGGCTGGACCGATCGGCTTGAAATTTTTACTGAATTTTCTTTGATACTTTTGTCAGGTAATGAACGAAGGAAAAAGGTTTTTGGCAATAATTGGATTTTTTATGCCATTTTAAAGTGTAAATTTTCGTGAAAAAAACGATTTTTGTCTTTGAGAAGCCGCCATTTTGTCAAAAATCAAAATTTTGACTATTCCTTCGTTCATTACCTGCATTTGTCTATCCTGGAAATGAATATTTTGGATTTTTCAATTTTGGGTGATTTGTGTCAGAGATATCTTGCTCACCGCCAGACAGCTTTTTTTGGAGGTCGTCTAGGAGACCTACTACAAAAATAACGGAACCCAATATTTTTCTAAATACACAGCGAATTATTTTTATACATTAAATTTGCTATATGTTCATGTATTCTTTATGTTTGTATAATGAAATGCCTCTTCACAAAAAATCCGCAAAAAAGCACGTTTTTTCGCACTTACAGCTAGATATAACCCCTTAAAGTATTATTTCTATTAATTGATTGATAATAAATATGAACGTATAAAGTGAAACCTTGCATACATTTAAAGCTTAGATAATTTAACACAAAAGGAACTTGAAATGAAAGTTTATTCATAAAGGAGATGACCCATTTGTCTATGAAGGCTGGGTCCAGTGCGTTGAAAGGTGAGGTCAAGCACATTCATGCCTATTACAGAAGACGCAGTGACTCAGTCCCCGGGAATCTACTCGATCCGCAACCGAATCAAAATTTCAATTTGTGAACTCCCCGGGATGAACTGTATTATCGATCCACGAAAACACACAAAACTGCTTTCCGACATATGTCATTGTTGACACTTACATAGTCAAATGTAATTCTATCACTTCCGCACCGGCGGCTTCGGTAATACGAAATCTTGTGAAAGTGACTCTCACTCCCGCCGCAGTGCATCTGCGTCTTCGGTAATAGGCATGATTATGTTTGTAAAATATTTTCAAATTCATTGGTGGGGTTTTTGACATATTTGAGTTTGAAAATGCGGATTTAAAAATCAAGATTTATGCTGTTTTTCAAATAGTTTATAGTATAATGCGTAGTAAGAGCCGAACAAAAAACATTATTGATATCAAATGAAAATGTCTGTAACTAAATCTGTATGTTTTTCTTTAACAAAATAATTATATTAGGTGTTTACTAGTGAAAATTTCATTTTTTTTTAATTTATTAGATAGCCTACTGTATTAGTTCCACATATAATAAAAATTCTATTAATCATACAAAACCCTCACAATAAACAAAATATACACAAAAAGGCGCTTAAAAATATGCCTCTTAACTAATAACTATCCACCAAAAATTGTCAGTACAGGTAAGATAGGACGTTTGGATCCCACTCTGCATCATGTTTAAAGCAGCCCATAGACAAGACACTTGTGTGCACACTTATGCGCACATCTGTGTGTACACCGCGACACAGACGGCACACCGATCATGACACCGACACAAAAAAATCAAAAAGTTTTGTTTTTGTCGCTCCGGTGTGCACACAAGTGTGGTTTCTATGGGCCGCTTAATGCAACAGTCTATCACAACAAGAAGCTCAAACAGCGATGCCACACTATGCATAAAAATGCTTCAAGTTTGATCAAAAAAGAACCAGCGTTACCCCTTTGTTGGTAGAATTTCACAATAAAAACATTTTTAGAGAAAGAAAAATAGCTTTACCTTTTTCCACACCACCAAAATGTAATCATAATCAAGTAACTTTTTGCAATTTATATAGATATGTAAGAAACATATCAAAAACCGAGAAAATTGTGATTTTTCCTGTTGAAAGATCAGCTGTTTAAAACCGTGGTTTGTGTTTGCCCACGGTTAGCCCCGGATAGCTAAACTTTATTTTCGCTATCCTCGCTTATTTTACATTTTATAGAAGCATTAGTTTTTATTAACTTAAAAAAAAATAATTTAGGAAAAGTAAATCGCCTGGTGAAGGCATTTCGCCTCAAACGTTATTTATTTGACTAGAATTCTAACTTGATTGAATGTAGTCAAGTTTAATAATGTCATTAACGAGAAAAACAAGTTTTTTTGTCCCAAGTTTTTTGACCGTTTTTGATACTATTGAGATGAAAGGATACATTTTCAGCTTTCAAGAATTTATACTGCTTTGGGAGCCGAGCCGGTTAAAATTTTATCATCAAAAGAAACATTTTTGACAGCAGGTTTTATAGGTACATGTATTTTTTTTTAGTAAATAATCAAAAACTGAAAACAAAGAATGGAAATTGAGAAAGAAATAAAACATCATGAGTGTATATCAATTGAAAAATAATTTTTTAAAAATATATTTCACTTTATTTGTGATGAAAAGAATTGGTAGTGCATGGGAATCAAAAATAAAACTCACAGAACAACTTGTGTTGAAAGTATGTGTATTTTAATAATTTATAAAACTTTTTAATACCATTAATTATTTCGTTTTGCAGCTTAACCCAATTATTAAGCCATGTTGAAATTGTATCCCAATTCACACAGCTAAAGAGCAGGCTAATTTTCACCTCTTTAGTATCAATAAATTTATCCTCGGCTTAATATTTGACCCAATTCACCCACGCCCTAAGTTAAAACGCAATAAAACCAAACTTATAGTTGCGGAGATAAATCACGTTTTTGAAAATGGCTTTTCGCCGCGGTGCACAATACAAATTAGAAAAAAAAAAATTAAATCTTTCTTACATTTCGGCAAATTTTTTATTAATTACCTTTAAACAAATAAACTAATTCAAACAAACCTGTCTCACAGCTCCTTGCATTTCTCCGGGCACACTTGCTGTGTATACTAAATGCCTGGCAATCAACACATAAAATATTCCTATTATGATCAATGGTACAGCGTAGTAAACCAAAAACCTCAAAAGGACCATTAGTTTAGCATAACCAGGTCCCCATTCATCAGGAAATGGATAGCAATAAGAAAACGATTTATTGCTATTAATGTTGACTCTCTAAAAAAGAAGATAATAATTGCATTTTTAAAATAAGTTTGTAATTATTTATTATATGGTCAGGAAGGATATTCAGCTAAGAGTTTTAAATTTATCTTTGCATCTCTTTATTTCTATTACACTCACCTTTACACTTGTACCAATTAATGCTGGCAAGCCACAAAATATAGCCAGGATCCAAATGGAAAATGCAATTGCTATGGTCATTCGCGTGGCACGTTTTCCTCCTCCTTTACAATAAACCATAAAATATAAATACCAAGATCAAAGTGCTTTTACAATTAAATAATATAAAATGATGACAGTTGTAAAAAGACTTTACCGTGCGCATGAAATTTTCTCAAAGGATCCACGATTGCGAAATACCTATCGCCGGATAAAGCGGTCAATGTGAATACAGATACTCCAATTGACACATCTTTAGTAAACTCAGATAGCGTGCAAAGGAAGCTTCCCCATGGCCAAGAATCTACTGTATACACGGTGGATGTGAGAGGGACAGTTGTCACAATAACCAAGAGGTCAGCCAAAGCCAATGAAAGTATGTAGCTGCGAAGTGATAAAGATAAAAGCTGTCAACATTTATAAACCTCGTGCTTTTCATTTAAATATTCAAAAAAAAGAGTTCTGTGCTATTGATATTTGTTTGCATCAGATCCGGCCTTACCATATATGCAAGAGCCTGTTTTGAATACTTATTTTTAAATCAAATTCTATAGTAGATATGTGAAATTCAAAAACATCTATAAACATTCAAATTGAATCGTCAGTTGTGAAACGGAATAAGACACATCTTCTAAGTCGAAAAAAAACAAAAAAAATTAATTTGGTTGTCGAAGTTACAGGGGGTGCAAAATTTCATAAGTTTGAAGAACAGAATAAATCCAGGATTTCAGGCTACTGATTATGTCTTAACTAAGACGTTCACGGGTTTTGATTGCATAAAACGTTGAAGGTTATAACAGAAGATAAAACCGCGGAGTGCTATTAAATGAGAGGGTGGAAATTGAAGATAGGGGTGCAAAAGCCCCCTTTTTGTTTTTTTTCTATATATCTCGTAAACAAAGCATAATTTTGATAAATTGATTTTAAAACTTGTTGAAGAAAATCAAGTTTAATATCGGAAAAATGTTTTTTTTTTAAATTGAAAAATAAAATTCCATACCAAAACAGTAAAAAAAATAAAAAAGTAAAGAAAAGCTATTTTTTATTTTTTTTTTTGCTTTTTTAACGATATTTTTTTCGGGCTGAGATATGCAATACTCTAAATAAAAACAGAAGATTAAATTTCCTTCAAAATGCTGAGCTCAAAAAGTTTTTTCATTGGAAATTAACCTAAGTATGACCATTCGAACCTATCTATATTTTCCCATTTTTTGTTTTACTCAAGCAAAAAATATATAGACCGGGCGGCCACTGCAGAAACGCTCAACTCATCGAGCTAAAGAAAATTTCAAATGGGAAGTGAAAGAGGGCTAGTATTTACGAAAACCACAGGTCTTCCCGTCCGCGTCCAGGCACGATTGGCGTGGTAAAGTGCATTGTGCATCTCATAGAGTTAAAAGACGATATTGGTGTCAAATTAAAGGTGATATAGTCAGCTATCACAATTCAGAGGTCTTCCGGGTGAAAGTCTGTCAGTTTTGTCATACAGCCCGTTTTAAGGTTAGAAGAGATGAAAGTGAGTTTTTTCATAAAGTCTTGTTTTTTGGTATTTTGGCGATGAGTTAAGGAGTTTTTCACTTAAAAATAAAAATAAGAGTTGTTAGCATTTAAATACAAAACGATGTTTTGGAAAAAGCTTGATAGACTCTTAACAATGACCCAAAGTATATGCAAAACTACGAATAATTCAGGAAAAAGTCTCAAATAATATGCTGCGCGTCTCAAATAATACAATTTACCGAATTAAAAGGCGAATTTAATTTCAAATTAAAGCTAATTATGTCTCCTTTTGAAAACCAAGCCTAAAATTGGAAATTAGGTCACGCAGCTGGTTTTGAGGTTAGGAGCTGTTATCACTTATAACGTTCCCCCAGGCTGGGGGATGAAATGTCAAGATTTGATCCGACAGACCTCTAAATTTTGAAAGAATATGTTATTCCCTTTATTTTGACATCACTGATTCTTTAATGTCTATATTAACAACATTTGCATCGCACCTTTTGTATAATTTTCCCTTATATTTTAATAATTTTAAAAATACTTTGCATGGATAACAAAAAAAATATCAACAAATGGCTTAAAAAACTTCTATGCCAGAAAAGTGCTTAGTTTTGTCTTTGATTTGATACCAATAAAACTCCCTAACTCTTCCACGAACACTACCAAAAACAGGACTTTAGCCAAAAACTCGTGTTTAGCGCTTCTAACCTTAAAACGGGCTGCATGACAAAATTGCCTGACTTTCACCCGGAAGACCTCTGAATTTTGATAGCTGACTATATCACCTTTAATTTGACACTAATATCGTCTTTTAACTCTATGAGATGCACAATGCACATTACCGCGCCAATCGTGCCAGGATGCGGACGGGAAGACCTGTGGTTTTCGTAAATACTAGCCCTCTTTCACTTCCCATTTGAAATTTTCTTTAACTCGATGAGTTGAGCGTTTTTGCAGTGGCCACCCGCTCTAATAGACCACAACAGAAAATTGTTTTTTTACTATGTAAAACACTTTTTGTTTTGATTACTCAAACTCTTTCAAAAGTTAATCTATTGCTATTATTAAAACTTTTGTTTTAAATAAATTATATGTTTATTTCATTCAAAATTTGGCTTTTGGGTGAAATTTCAAAACGTAAGTTTTGAGAACGAAATAAGTCCAACGTTCTCAAACCGTTATACCTGGCTGCCAGAACCCGCTACAAACAAAATTTGTGTCTCATTCCACTCAAACCCACGTGATCTTCATTTTATTTATTGGTCTTACATCTCAAAAAAGTAAAATATAGACGCTATTCAGTTTTTTTGCGTTTTCCCAACACTTTTGCAAAATGGACTTATTCCGTTCTCACAGCTGACGATTCATACAAAATTGTATTATTTCGTATATAAATAATCTTTGCAATAAGTATGTCAGAGGAGGAAAGAGTGATAATAGGGGGGATTTCAACTTAAGAACATGACAAAGGGGTGGGGGAGTGAGGGAAATGGAGGAAGAATGCAGTGGAAGGAGGTGTAAAGATAAAAAATTTAACGCTGAAGGAAAGAAGCTAACGCATATGATAGGAGAATTGGGGATTGGGGTGGGAAATTTTTAACGGAAACATAGAATGGGATCACGTATGCAGGAGGCAGAGGGTAGACAGTAATAGACTATGTTTTGGGTGATGAAAAGATAGAGGTATAGAAGGGGAATAAAAAGGATAGAAGTAGCAGATAGATTAGAGTCAAACACAATCACCCTTTGGTGATCACAATGAAAAATGGAAGAAGTAGAAAGAGAGTGAAAGAATAAGAGGTAAAAAAAAAACAGAAACGAGAAGGTGGTTGGAGATGAAACGAGAATTCGAGAGGGGAATGTGAGGATTGACACTGGAAGGGGAGTGGGGGGTGAGAAAAATCAGAAAAGCAGATAGGGGAGAAGGAAAAGAGAGAGATTAATAGAAGTGAGGAGCTCGGTGGAAGACAAAGGAGACCGAAAGGATGGTGGGATGAAGAATGAAGGAAGATAGAAGAAGTAAGGAAGGAGTTAAAGGGTTGGAGAGAAGGCAGCGGTACGACCGAAAAATACAGGCAGAAAAAAAGAGAATATCATGCGATGATTGAGAGAAAAAAAAAAGAGAAGCAGGAGGAGATTTTAAGAGAAGGCCAATAACTTTAAGAGAAGGCCAATAACGAAAATAAAGTTTAAGAAATAATAAAAAGAGACAGAAAGAAGAAAAAGATGATGGGAGAAGGGATTGAAGAAGAGGAATGGAAAAGATATTTTATGAGCCTAATTAGAGGGGTGGAAGAAAGACAAAGAGTAAGAATGGAAGAAGAACGGAAGTCGAGTCGATACTGACATTAGATAGTAAAGAATAAATCAGAGAGGTGGGAAGAAAACTCAAAGAAGAAAAAGCAGTGGGTATCTATATATGATATACCAAATGAGGCGTGGAGATTTAGTCTTGATAAAATTGTAGAGGTGAAACGAGGGGATAATAAAGAAAGGGTGATTCAGGAGGAATGTGTCAAAAAGATAGAGTGTGTAGTAGGGTGGACCAAAAAAATCATTTTTTCTTTATTTTGATTTGCTCTACCGATAACTTGTTTTCTCGACACAAAATAATGCTACCCAAATTTTTTCAGAATTTTTCGATAATGTTTAGGGGTTGCGCGCACCCCTTTATTAAAAAAAATAAGCTCTTTTAGTTTTTTATTTTTTTAAAGCTTAAATAATTTTTTTATCGAAAAGCTGTTTGAGTAAAAAGTATTGAGTTTCAAAAGATCTACTTACCTCAATTTTTCTTTTTTCAAAAAAATATTTTTTACTTATTTTCAGGCGTTAGAAGTCGAAATTACTGATAAATGCTGGGAAAAAAGCCTTAAAACTATCGTATCTAGTTTTTGAGAAAATTGAAAAGTAAAAAAAATTCTTTTTATCAGATTATAATTTTTATGGCTGTTTTTGATATTTTTGCCACCATCAAAAAACATATCCGATATTCAATATTATAAGGCGCTGCATCAACAACAACATCATTAAAAAATATGGATAGTTATCAAAATAAAATTTCGTGAAAATTTCGTGGTCTGATAAAAAAGAATTTTTTTTATTTTTCAATTTTCTCAAAAACTAGAAAGCATTAAAACATATGGACTTCAGTATTTGATAAGGAATCAATTGTGACACTTTATTTTATCAGCCATTTTTTGTATTGTAATCCGCAATCTGGACAAAAACATTATTTAATGTGGTTTTGTAAACTTTTTTTCCCAATTTTTTACTTTTTTATCGATTATTTCAAAAACAATTGATTGAAATAACTTTCCTTCAAAATTAGAATAAAGTGTACAGTTCTAGCTTTTGAAAAAGGTTTCATTCATAACTGTAAGTGTTGCCATTGTATTTTAATATTTTTTTATTATTTAAAGTCATTTTTTAGAAAATTGCCATTCCCGCCTAAACGGAGCCAGATAGACCAACCCTCCCATAGTGAAAAATGATCGTATTTAACTCCTCTACAAAATTCTGTTATCAAATCTCGGCGCCCAAGATATAGTACCCTCCCCCATTTTTCCTTCACTTGTTTTGGTACGATCTTTTTTAAAAATTAATTTTCTTTTATCAATCTAAGAAGAATTGAGTAATATAAAAGCACGGTTTTTATAGTAAATTTGATGAGGAATACGATAAAAATAATTTTAACCGTTATAAAAAACAGTAAAACATAGTTTTAAGGCTTTTTTCGTAGCATTTATCAGTAATTTCGACTTCTAACGCCTGGGAATCAGTCAAAAATATTTTTTTTGGAAAAAAGAAAAATTGAAGTAAGTAGATCTATTGATACTCAATACTTTTTACTCAAACAGCTTTTCGGTAAAAAAATTATATAAGCGTTAAAAAAATAAAAAACTAAAAGAGCTTATTTTTTTTAATAAGGGGGTGCGCGCGGCCCCTAAACATCATTGAAAAATTCTGAAAAAATTAGGGTATCATTATTTTGTGTCGAGAAAACAAGTTATAGGTAGAGCAAATCAAAATAATCAAAAATGATTTTTTTGGTCCACCCTAGTGTGTAGGTTGAAAGAAAATAAAGCGATGGGAGGATGGTCTATTCCCTATCGTTAAGCGGGGAGGGGCAGTTTAAAATAAATTGACCTTATTAAAAAAAATAAAAAATACTAAAAATCAACGGTTACAATACAATAAGATGCTATACCTTTTTGTAAAAATTTTAAATAAAGCCTTTTATGGCATGTTTTTTTGAAAGATTAGTTTTCAAAATCAAAATTTTGAGAAAAAAATTGGACAAAAAAATTTCAAACTAATTTTTCCAAAATTGTATGTATTTACTTAAGTACCAATTTAGTTTTCAAAATTCGATGCTTTTGTTTGTTAAAGAAAAACAGAAAACCGGCTCTAAAAATAAATTGTCATTTTCGAGAAATTAACAAAAAACCAAAATTACTTTTTTCTAGGAAACCTCTTATTTTTTGGACTTCGTGATAAATTAATTTATGAAACATTAACTATTCGTCTAGGAAAGAGAAGTAGGAACGTTATATAATATACAGGGTGATTCAGGAGTAATGTGCCCAAAAACTGGAGCGTGTAGGTTGGGTCGAGACAAGAAAAAAATCGTATGGGAGGGGGGTCTATCCCCCTTCGTTTATCGGGGAGGGGCAATTTAAAAAAAAATTGACTTAATTTGGAAAAAAAATTATTAAAAATCAACGGTTACACCTACAACAAAATTTTGATTTTGAAAATTAGTTTTTCAAAAACTGTACCATAAAATGGAAAAAGATGGGAGACATCGGGTCTAGATGGCTCATGGTTCTTGTTTCCAAGCTTATACGAGGTGATCGAATGCCTAATCAATGGAGGGAAAGTTACCTTCTTCCAATATACAAAGGGAAGGGTGATACTCGAAGCTGTGATAATTACCGTTCGATTAAGCTGATGTCACACACCATGAAGATCGTTGAGCGAGTCTTGGGTAGCCGACTGCGAAAAATAATAAGGCTATCTGATGACCAGTGCGGGTTTGTTGCGGATAAATCAACCACAGATGCAATCCAGAGTATCAGAATCATTATGGAAAAACATCGAGATTCCTTGGAGGATTTGCATGTGGTATTGGTTGATTTTGAAAAAGCATTCGATCGACAACCACGAGATCTGATATGGGTGGCCCTCAGACAACAAGGAGTTCCGGAAACCTATGTGCGGATAATTATGGACATGTATGATGGAGCAGTTACTAAAGTAAGATGTGCAGCTGGAGTCACCGAAGAATTCGAAATCACAGTAGGTGTACACCAGGGAAGCGTCTTGAGTCCTCTGCTCTTTATTACCGTTCTTGATTACCTGCTTGAAGGCAAAGTGACGGACCCAAAAGTGCATCAGTTATTCTTTGCTGACGATGGAGCCATCATAAGTGAAGACCCGATATCCCTGCAACGAGCACTTGATGTATGGGTGGATGTTCTAGAAGGTAATGGGTACCGCATAAGCGCGAGAAAGACAGAATACCTATGCTGCCCATTTTCTGATCCACACAGGCCTATTCCTGACATTTATTTGAATGGTGCAGTGCTTCCCAAGTGTGAAAAGTTTAAATATCTGGGGTCTATGATAAATAACGAAGGTACTTGTGATGACGATATCAATCATCGCGTAAGCGTAGGGTGGATGAAGTGGCGGGAAAATTCTGCTATCTTCTGTGATCGAAAAATGCCCCCTAAGCTGAAAGGAAGGCTCTACACCGCAGTTGTGCGTCCAGCACTCACATACGGTTCACAATGTTGGACAATGTACAAAAAGTATGAGAGTAAGTTAACGGCAGCTGAGATGAAGATGCTTCGTATGACAGCAGGAGTAACAAAGCTTGATAGAATTAGAAGTACGAAGATCCGAGGAAGCCTTCATGTTAAAAACACCATCTCCCAAAAAATTGAACACGACCGACTCAGTTGGTATTGCCATGTTCAAAGGAGAGATCCTGAGAACCCCGTCAAAAAAGCAATATCATACAACGTTCCAACACGAAATAAAAAGAAAGGTAGGCCTAAAAACTCCTGGTACAAGCAAATGCAAAAACACCAGCATTCAGTTGGCCTTAGAAATGGAACAATACAAAACCGGGAGGCTTGCCGCCGATTTCTGAGGTCAATCCGGCGAACCCCACAAGCGGATCACTAGTGTGAAGCAGTAACGTGGGATAGTTATGATCCCCTCGACATAGAGATCATAACAGCGCCGAGAAAAAGGAAGAAGAAGAAGAAGAAGTACCATAAAATGGCTTTATTTAAAATGTTTGTAAAAGACTAGGTTTTTTGCTTTACAAAAAAGTATAGCACGTTGTTGTAGGTGTAACCGTTGATTTTTAATATTTTTTTTCCAAATTAAGTCAATTTTTTTTAAATTGCCCCTCCCCGCTAAACGAAGGGGAATAGACCGCCCCCCCCTCCCATACGATTTTTTTCTTGTCTCGACCCAACCTACACGCTCCAGCTTTTTGGCACATTACTCCTGAATCACCATGTATACATATGTTCTGAACTATGTGGTGAACAATGAGATTGCGCAGAAGAGAAGGCAAGCTAGTCGCACTGTTTATAGATTTAAAAGCTGCTGTTCTATTCAGTAGACAGGAAAATAATGATAGAGGCTTTGCAGGAGAGAGGAGTGAGGCTAAGGGAAATAGTGGCGGCAATCTACAAAGAAACGATGAGTAGTGTAAAATCAGCACTAGAAATGGGGGAACAATTTTGGACGGGAAAGGGAGTACAGTATAGGGATGCCCGATGAGCCCCATACTGTTCAACTTGTTAACGGCGGATACCTATAGAAGAAGAACTTTGAGAGGGGAGACAGGGAGGTGTGAAAGTGAGGGAAAGAAGAATTTTCTCACTGGCATATGCGGACGTTGTGGTGATGGTATTGGCTAAAAATGAAGAAGAAATGCAAAGCATGATAAGAACCCTGGAGAAGTACTTCGAGAGAAAAAGACAGGAAGTAAATGTGGGAAAGGCAAAAGTGTTGAGGTCTAGAAAAGGAGGGAGAACCGCAACAGTAGACTGGAGATGTCATGTAAGGGAGAGAAGATAGAAGAGTTAAAGAATACTTGGGGTAAAGAATGGTGGGCAGGAGACACATAGAAAGGCTTGGGGGATTGGAAGAAGGAAATTCGAGAGAAATGGGAGAGGAAGATGTGGCTCTTCGACACCTTGGTGTCGATGGTGATGGGATATGGGGTGGAAGTATGGGGATGGGAAGAGAGACAAGTAATGAAAAGGGTGCATGAGAGGTACCTCAAATGGACGATGGGGGTAGAATGGCAAACTCCAGGGTACATGGTGAGAGAGGAACAGAAATATGATAATGCTAAGAGCAGGAAAAAGGGCATAAGAGTATGAAGAAAATCTAGCTGGTGGTAAGGAAGCGAAAATGCAAGGGAATGTTTAGAGGAGTTAGACGATCACGATGGAAACAAAGAAGAGAAGAAATAAAAGGAAGGGAGGGAGGGAAAAGAGAGAAGAGAAGAGAGTATGAACGGTTATGAGGGCAAAAATCAATGGGGAAAGGATAAATAAATTAATGGACGAAGCGGGGACTGGAGAAGAGTGGATTATAGAACTGGTGGTTCGAAGAAATAAAGTGCGAGAAAGAGGAAAAGAGGAGCGAGAATAAGGATGTGGAATCCTGTAGCCGTTAGGGGAATAAGTGAAAATAATGCAATACAATATTACTTCGTGTATTAACACAAAACGTGTTAATAACCTCACTAAAACTTTTTCACTTTTTTTTAGATAATGTGGAGATACTTTTAACAAGCAAACGGAAAAGAAAGCGACCTTATAGAAAAATAATAAATAAAGATAGTTTCTGCCCCTGGCTGGACTGTCATATTGGAAAATAAGTTTATTAAATCTTAAATCTTCTGTTCTCTATATTTATGAATGACCTTCCTGACCAAGTCATTGATTGCAAAGTACACATGTATGCTGATGATGTGCTTCTTTATTTCTCCCGCAGAGTCGGTTTAATGGAGGATCTTGTCATTAGAATGAACGAGGATTTACGAAGAATTCAGCTGTGGGCTGACTTAAACAAACTTAAACTTAATCCATCCAAAACAGTTTCTATGCTATGCTCCCGAAATCAAATTAATCCTGTTGACTTTCCACCTGTTATACTCAACAATGAAATTATTCTCTATGTTAATAGAGTCAATTACCTAGGGTTTAGCTTAAACAGCTCTTTAAGTTGTTGTGATGCCATCTCTGATTCCATAAGGGAAATCTATGGAGGTCTTCGTAATCTTAGATGTTCTTGTGGTCTTCTGTCAATAGACATAAAAAAACGTCTCATTCAAAGTTTAGTTTTGCCATTCTTTACTTATAATTGTTCTGTTTATCCCAACCTAGATTTTGTTTGTAAACAAAAAATGAATGTTGCATTTAATGATTGTCTGCGTTTTATTTATAATAAAACTAGGTACACTAGTGTTAGGCAATATGGCAATTCATTGTTTGGTATGAGCCTGGAGAAATACATACTATGATTACAGAAACGTTTTAAACCTTCATAACATTAATTCATAATAGGTGTCCTGAGTACTTGAGCGAACAACAGTTTTCACAATCCCCTAGAGCAGGCATGTCAAACTTGCGGCCCGCGGGCCGCATGTGGCCCACATCGTATATTTGTGCGGCCCAAGCTTAATTTAGGTACAACTTGCATTTTTAATTTTTACATTTAATTTTAGCTATAAAATAAAATTTAAATGTCTCTAATGAACACGAACAAACCGGGGAATCCAATAAAATTGTTTTGAATTTCTCCATTTCAACACGATGTTGTGTTTTATGTCGCAATGGAGAATTTCCAGCTTATATGAGTTCTTGATGGGTGAAAAGGTAAACAAACATTTTTTGTATTGAAAACAAGCTTTTTTTTGCTGTATTTAGTATTGGAGTGCAGTTTGACCAATGGGAAAGCAGTGAAAAAGTTCCATACGATTTGTTTCATCCTAAGTGAATTTTCGGGAATAAGCTCTGAATTTGTTTATTTGTACAAAATATTTAAGTCGACTTCCAAGCAACCGAAAATTCGATTTGCAGTCGACTTGCAGTCGCTACTTTTTTCTTAAATGAACACCAATGCAAATATTTTCGCTACTTTGTCCCGAAAAATCCATCCTTTTTTAATCTCTTTTTGAGACGGGTTTATAAATATAGAATCAGTACGTAATCATTTGCAAATGGAGCTAATCGAAATCCAGTGTGGCTCCGTTTAAAGATATAAATTCGATGAAGCTGGGATACCTGAATTTTACAAGTATCTAACAAGCAGATTGGAGAACACTCGAAAATTGGCATATGAAATCATTTGTATGTTTGGAAGCACTTCATCGATGCGAGCAGCAGTTTTCACTTATGAATCGAAATGAGTCACCTGTTAAATCCAGAATAACAGATCTACGCCTTGGGTCTGTTTTAAAAGTAATAACTTCTAAAAAATTTCATCACAAGTAGAGAAGATGGTACAGAAAAGAGATGCCAAGTGTCAGGCAGAAAACATTAATATTACTACATATTGATCTTTTCTTTTATAAAAATAAATCTGTTTCGTAAAAATTCTAATATCTTTTTTTTTGCGGCCCATAGAAATTTAGATCCTGCTATTTTGGCCCGTGAATGCCATTGAGTTTGACAAGCCTGCCCTAGAGGGTTGAGACTTAATTCACCAAATTTTTTGCATTCGGTTGGAGAGCGTTCTTTTTTTGTGTCAGCAATTCGACTATGGAATAATCTTCCATCCGAACTACAGAGAATAGTTCCTTCATCCCCTTTTCAGAAAAAGTTATTTTCACACTTCACTTCAAACTTATAAATTTTTTCATTCATAATTTGTTTTTTAATAAATGATCTTAACAAAAAAAAAAAAAAAAAATTATCTTATTTTGTTATAAATCTTTTATGTAAAAATGTATATACCTTTTCTGTAAAAATTATTATTATTATTTATATACCTGCTAATTGTGTAAAAATTATTTTATTTATTGTAAAGGAGAATGGGCAAATTTGTATGGAACGTGGACGCTGCGCGGCCATTGATGAATTTGTGATTTAATGATGTTATTAGGTCTTACATATGTTTTGCAGAAGTTGTATCCTTGTGAGGCACTTCAGAAACGGATAAAATGCACTTTTGCATTTAACACTTTATGCAGATCGTCTCTATGTTGTAACTTTAATATTTATTTTAAGTGCATATTATGATACTCTGTCATTTTCCCTAACTCTGAAGATCTTAATCTTGAATATCTCCCCACTAGAACCCAAACTATTAGCTTTTTTAAACAACAATTTCAAGCCTATTTTGAGAGTTTTTATGTTCAATTTTTTGTTAGTTTGAATCGTTTGAAAAACAGTCGAACAAAAACAAAAGTGGTTGGCCTAAAAATCTTGTATTATGCGTTCTATTGGTCTGATTTTCAAGATCAATGTCTTCAAGGTCAGGGAAAATGACAGAGCTTCATATTATATATTTAAAATAAAAATATAATTCAATTTTTCCTTCACACATTAAACGATGCATTAACAATACTATATTGCAATATCTTGAATTTTTAAAGTAATACCGTGAAACATCCAATGTAAAAGTTTTTCCTAAGATATAGCTCTTTCACTTGATACCAATTTCCTTACTGGCCGCTCAACGTTCAAAATGCCCATTCTCCTTTATTCATTTTGTTAAATTTGTTTTTAGATACTTTATCATAAGATTTTATCTTGTAGTATCATGTAATTTAAATTATAATAAATAAATACAAATACAAAATACATCAATAAAAGAATAAAGGTCAACTGTAAAAGAGGATTAATTGTATAATAAATAAGTCTATAGATAAAATGTCCCTATTGGTAGGTAAGTGAATATTCCTGTCTCACATGAACTTGTTCGTTAATATACATATTTACACATGTACATTTATACGCAACCATTATGATTCATTTATCCAACAAAATCATAGCTGATGAGTGATGACCATAACGTTACTTTATGTACAGAAATATAATGCTATTAAAAAGACATCCGGGTTGAAATGCCAACAAAAATGACAAAGGATTCCAAACTGGTTTAAAAGGTTCACAAAACGTTATGAGCTATTAGATTTAACCCAAAATAATAGTGACCCAGTCACCGAACGAACCAACATTTGTATTATTTTGGCTTCGTAATATCCTTCAAATGAAATTAGGATCAAAAGATTATCTTTTCGACCTCTTTATCTTTTAGTATCATTATATGGTGATGCTATTCTACTATACGTGTAAAGAAAATGGTTTCCACAGTAGGTACTATTTGAGTGTTTTAATTCCCATAAGTGAGTGTTTAAACGGCCTCTGAGTGGTACTTTCTGTACTTATGTTAATAAAGTGCAAAAGTGGACGCATTAAGAATCAGTGATTTTGAAAAATATATTTATTATGAAATGGCAAACATGAATTTGCTACAATCTGGCCTTTAAGAAAACACCAGAAAAGGATTCCGTCGACAGTGGCGGATTTTTAAATTTTCAAGGAATATACTGTAAAGTTTTTGCCGCCTCTGCCCCTGCAATTGTCACATCTTATATTATTTTTACAATGCGACAATGTTGAAATTCCACGTAAAATAATTTATCTTTACACTTTACCTATGCTGTAAATTTATGCTTTTTTTTTTGCTTGAATAATCCTCTCATCATATAGATACATATGTACAATTGTACCTACATGTTGTAACGATGAATACTGAACTCCTTTTAAGACACACTACCTACTACTGCGAAGATACACATCTGAACGCACCCTTAAGAAATATGAACCTACCTATCTAACACATCCGTTGGAATTTCTCTTGAATGCGGAATATCCCAAAAGGGAAAGTACAGCGCCACCTTTTGGAAAGGAAATTTCTAGAGCAAAAGACGAGAAATTTGCCAGTAATTCTAGAACTTGAAAATATGGGTATAAATAGACTGGTCAACAAAATTGAACTTTATTTTTGTTACAGAAACCAAAATATACATTTCTATTGGTTTGCTGAGATCGAATCTGAAGTTAGAAAAATTCTATCACATCACGTTTTTGAGATATTCCCGTTAGAAAATCAAAAATGCCGCTTTTTACCAGTTTTCGAGTTTATTTCTTGGCCTTAGGTTAGAGACCCAACACAAGCAAAAAAGTAGGGTGTATACGTACTTTTTTATTTGTTCTTATTCTTTTCATAGGGGCCCTCAAATATCAAAGGAACCCCAAAATTTAGTCTTGCCTCGGGGCCCCGGCAACTCAACGTATGCCTCTGCCAACCCAACCCAACCAACCCTACAACTGGGCATCCGGGTCTGAACACACCGAGGACAACCTAGTCAGCAGACTTTTTAAATTAAGTTCATCCATGTACATACATATGATGTTTATTTATGTATCTTAGAAATAAGTTAATTTTAAGTCAATTGAATAACAAGTTCAATAAACTAAATTGAATTGAATTGAAAATTCTATCTGTACCTATGATATCAAAAAACCGTCATGGAAAAATCTATTTGATTTCTATTACCCCGTTTGCATGGCGATTTGAATCGGAATTGAATCAGGATTTAGGTCTATATATACCTGAATCGAATTGAATCCGGATTTGTCGATCCGATCCGACTCGGGGAGCTGAATCGAATCGAAAATATGCATATATACCGAATGAATTGAATACTCGAAATATAATTTATGGTGGAAATTGTGTGTGATTGTCTTCTTATTTGCAAATTCACTGTATGTATGTCTAATGATATCTAGTTTTACTTGCACTTTGTTTTTGGTTAGATTTTTCTATTTTACTGCAAATATATTAAAAAGAAAAATTGTGTTTTCGATTCTATTTCAATTCGATTCCTCGATCTGGTACTTCCATATACCTGGATCGAAATTTCGATTCAGTTTCAATTCGATCTTTAAATCGGTCATACAAACGGGGTATATGAGAGAAAAAAAAAAAATCGGTCTCAAAATTTACATATGTTTTTTTTTTAATGTTTTCTTAGCTATTTTCTTGGAATCAATTTTTTGGTAACATAATAATAATTGATTGGCATCTTTTGGGTTTAAAAACCAAATAGCCCCTTTTTTAAGCTCGGGCCCCTTGGCCACCACTTTTTTAAAAATTAGCAAAATGGCCCCTTTTTATTTAAAGCTAAACTTTTTGTTTCAAAAGATGAAAAATTATGGAGAATTATAAAAGATAGAACAGTTGACTTCAATTAGGAACTTAGACCTGGTTTCTGATTTCCAGCATTTAGTCGAATTGAATTCCGAGAAAGTTATTGAGAAATATAAAATGCTTGAGGCTGGATCTGCGGACAGGGTTCTTGAAATTGTTTTTGAAATTCATGGAAGAATTTTGGCATGCTATCGCGGGTTATTTACAAATGGTTTGGATGAAATTATGTTTGAAAACTCTTCTTAGCACAGCCTCAGCGGAAAGATTAGTTTTCAGACTGATACTGATAAAAAATAAGCTTACGAAAATAGATTAATTGTAAACATAGCAATTCCTTAATGTTGCGATATAGGTACTATATATCAAGTTATGCATTCGTACAAAAAAAAAGTTGAGATAACATTTTTCCATGACATTACGATGGTCGAGAATGCCAAAAAAGTGGGTCCCGGAAGTCCGTCTGTCTGTCTGTCTGTATAAGGAGCTACAGCCTGAACGGATGGACCAATTGACTTCAAACTTGGTATGTAGCATTTTTTGGAGGCTCTCTAGAGGAATTTTTGAAATTAATTTTTTTGGTTCAAAAATAAGGGTACCTGTCATGCAAAAATATCAGAAAAGTTTAATTTCACGAAAACGGCTCCAACGATTTTGATAAAAAAATTCAAACGTTAGTTTTTAAACGAGGTCTATCTTTTGAAGAAAATCAATATTAACGATACCAGCCATAGGACCACTTTTTTCAAACCGGATTTTCTGCAAAACTGCTTATTGTATTTCAACGAAATTTTTTATACAAAAGCATTTATATACTTTAAATATAAGCCAAAAATAAATTTTTTTTTTGAAAAATCAAATTTTCGAAAACGGGACATTGAATTTTTTTGAAATTTTGTTTTAGATGTTGATTAGTGATTTCTACAAAATGACATACCAGTTTTATTTTAAAACTTTTTTTCAAAAAATTATTTATAAAATAAAGTTTTTTAAAAAACAGCTCTAACGATTTTGAAAACTTTTTTTCTAAAAATGCACCTTAATATATCAAAAAAAAACTGCGTACTTGTTTTGTGGGGCGATTTGATTTCAGATATTGTTTTATTTTTTTGAAAAATGAATTTTATTTTGTTTTTATTTGTTTTTTTTATACCTACATTGTATACCTACATTTCCTAAGTTTCTATATAAAAAGTCTTAAAAACTTAAGCAACTTGAACTCTAAGAGCATGCGACCCAGTCGTGCATTTTATTTTCTCTCGGGACCCTCTTTTGGTCCCTTTTTAATTTTTTCCAGCGGCAACACTGCTTGGTATGCACCAGAGATCCAAATGAGTACCTATGTTCGAACCTGTTCGAACAATTTCAATTTTTTTAAATGATCGTTCGTGCTCGATCGTTTTCTCGTAAATCATCTTACTCATAAACAAAAATACTCACAAACAAAACCATACAAATTGTTGAACTCTTGAGCATACTCGATCCTCAATACCCACGAACAAAATTACTCGTAAACAGATCGACTGTTCATAAATACTAGGCTTTACTCGAAATGATCGAAAGTGATCGAAGTGATCGAACGTGATCGAAAAATCATGAACATTTTGAACAATGAAAACAAACCACTTCCAATTTCTACGCCCTATAGGTACCTGTTCCATATTTTTTTTATTTAGGTTTTGAGGTACAACTGCAATAATGCGATTTGGGATGATTGTTTTTAAAACAAATTACTATTTTTTCGGGTAGGAATATTGGGGAAATTACAAATCTGCATGACTACTTCCAGGGCCAGTCATATTTTCTCGGATTTTATGAATGAAAATACAACAACGAGCGTGAATTATATTGATATTGAAATAGAAAGATACATTCAGTTTAATTCGTAAAGCCTGGTACGCTGCTTGCGCTAAATTTTAGCTCCCATACAAATTATCGAAAAATTTTATCCGAGCTAAAATGGATCCCATACAAATTATCGATAACTTGTATGGGAATTTTATCTCAGGTAAAATTTAGCGCGAGCAGCGTACCAGGCTTAAGGCCCTGTGGATATTCTTCAATGGTGGTGTGAAAATAAATCCAATTAAAATTCTTTTTCTTCATATACATAAATACAAGTGTCATAATTTTTATTTTTATTTAATTTATTAAATTTTTTTGTCTAACATTCAGTTTTATTTAATTTTTTTTTTTTTTGTATTTTATTTAATTTTATTCTTATATGTTTTTCTTCATTTCATTAGTTTGGATACGCAGGTGGCCTTGGCACAGAGGAATAGGTAGATGATTTCAGAGCCAGACATCGTGGGTTCAAGCCCAACGGTCGGCTCAGAAGTTTTTTCTAAATCGCCAGCTTAACTGAAGCCACCTGTGCGATAATATGAGACAATTTTCAACTATGTCTCCTCCTCTGTGCCACGTAGTTCTATGTTATATGTTCTTTCTTTGTGTCTATCTGTCTTTCTCTTTGTCATTGTCTAGTGTTGTCTCAGCCAAATGGCCTCAGATGCCGCGCTGAATAAGTGTCAGTACTTCGTACATTTATGTAGGTACATTGTACTTTGAATATAATAATATAATAATAATAATAATTTCATTATCTTGTCAAATTTTAATGTAAATGAAACAAATGTAACTTGCTTTTGTGTACCAAACTGATTCTCTTTTTATTTACGCTACAAGAAAAACCACCCTCAAACACTATGAACATTTCCTTTCCAGTTCGAGTAAATTCGATCACATTGATCATGAAATGATCACGATCATTTTACTCGATTTTACTCGAACAGAAAAATGATAGTTTGAACTTGTTTGAAATGTAGGATCACTTACGAGTCATCAGACTCTTAAACAGGAAAGCTCGAACATATTTGAGTTGTGTTGATTCTTTTTGTTCGAGATCGTTTTTTTCGAGTAAGTACTCGATGTATGCACGTGGAGCAAAACAATTCTTACAAAAAATAAAATGCACGACTGGGTCGCACGAACTTGTATTAGAGTTCAAGTTACTTAAATTTTTAAGACTTTTTATATAGAAATTTGGGAAATGTAGGTTAGGGTGGTCCAACTTTTTGGTTTTTACATTTCCGTTGTTCCCCACTCAAAAATTGGTTGCATATGTGTTTTGTATTACTCACGTGAAATTTCAGCTTTTTAGGTGAAGTGTAAGTGGGCGCACAACAGGCTCAAAGTTTTGCCTCAGATGCTGTTCTAGCTAGGTGCTCATGCCTGGTAAATTACTTTTTTTTTTTAATTTATCAAGTGAATTAAGTTGTGACGTGGTCAAGTTTTTCATGAAATGTTTTTTGTTTCATAAAAAACCCTAGTTAAGTGATGTTTTCACTGATTTTTTTTTTGTTCATTTAAATTCGTCTGTAAGTATTTTTTGCATAAAGTTAAAACAAAACAGAATTAATCAATGAAATATGAATGACTCAAAACCAAAGAAACATGAAAATCGGAAGCATGCGTGCGTCATATTTACAGACGCGGATCTAGAAATTTGGTTTGGGGGGGGGGGGGGTCACAGGATTAAAAAAACTTACTTCCAAAATAATCAAAAAAATGGTCAAGTGCTCAAAATTTTAGCTAACATACAAAATTCTATCCAAATTCTTAGATCAAATGTATTTTCGAGATGATTTTGTTTCGGAGCACAGTACACATAATAAGGTAATATATTCCGAACGTTGTCAAAATTTGTTTGTCAAAAATGGGCACCAATCTGTCAGGTCGGCCTTTAATTTTTATATTTCAATCGCAGTAAACAGGAAATTTGTTTTTGTTTTAATTTATAAAATGTCATTTAAAAATATTATAAATTGAAAAATAACAAATTTTCTTCGTGTTTCATCGCGGAAAATGGTAAATAATTATTTAAAAATTAGTGGTGTGCGTGGTTTATAGGTTTTTGTGCGTTTTTCGTCGGTATTTTAAACAATTAAGAATTCGGTAGCTGACATTGGTCGCCAAAGTGTCATGTTTTGACAATCTGGCGACCAATGTCAGTTCGGAATATATTACCTTTTTATGTGTACTGTGGTTTCGGAGCTTAAATTAAGCTAAATTTTTGACAATATAAATGTATAAAAAATAAATTGCACGACTGGGGTCGCACGTACTTGCTCTTATGCTTAAAGTAACTATAATGTTAAAGCTTTTTATTCAAGAAATTAAAAATTTGATATTTTGAAGAAATTTCATAAGTAGTACAAAAAAATTAAATCTGTTTTTATAATTAATTAAACTCCGTTTTAAATTATCTTAAAAAAAAAAAAAAATATGCCATTTTATTTCTTTTATAAAAAAGTATTTAAAAAAAAAAAATTTTCGGAAATTGTAGGAGCCGTTTTTTTTTTAAATAATTTTTTATATATAAAAAATTTTTAACATTTAAAAAAAAAAAAGTTGGTATGCCATTTTGAAGAAATAATTAATTTACACATAAAAACTAAATTTCAAAAGTTTTCATTGATCCGTTTTCAAAAAAATGAACATTGACATTTATTCTTCTGATAGTCTAACTGACGATTGAAAAATCAGGGCTAAATATAATAAAAACATTATTGAACCAATATTTTAATCCATTGGTTCAACCAAATTTAGTTACAATCGAATCTTCAAGATGCTCTTATTAGAAACAAAGATAATGTTCGTTTAGCTTTTAAATCAGTAAATGTTTAAAAAAAAATCACTTTTTTCAAATTTAAAAGTTGAATTTTCTAAAAATGATAAATCAAATATCGTAAATAAAATAAAATGTTTAGGTGATGGAACAAAAAATTGCCCATCAGTTTGTAGGTACATTAGAGTGACCGCAACTCCCATAGGAATTTTTTTCGGGGGAACCCCATAAAATGTTCAGCCTTTGCAGATTTTTAGATAGCCAAAATTTAAGCTCGATTGGATAAGTCTAAATGGTGCCGACACTCGCTCAAAGTATCAAAAATCTCTGTTTTTTCACTGTTTTGCGAAGAAAATTAGCTCTAGCTCCCAAACAGATGGGGCTACATTCACTTTTTATATATTAAACTAAGGGAACCCGTCAAAAGTGTGAAAACAAAAAGTATTCACGACTTTTAGTATTAGGAAGGAAAGTATGAACAGATAAAAGTATTCAAGGAAAAAAGTATGCACGACAAAAGTTCGAAAAATGGAAAACTATTATTTTGACTGGGTTTTGATCTGGCAATAGTTACAAAGAGAAATGAGAATTTGCGAAAACAAATGTGGCGATGGACAATTCTGATTGGTCAAGAAGGAAGAAATACCTAGACGAATTTATTGTTAGATAGGGCTGGGGTCTCAGAAAAAAAGAGAGTATACAGAAATATTTATTCCAACCACCCATATGCTGCTAATAATACAGTAAAATAAGGAGAAAAAAAGGGTAAATCTCGGAATGAATGTTAGTAGAAATTTTTTTTGCTCAATATCTTCCTTTTGCCATTCTATAACATATTTCAAAAGTCTAGAAAAATCTCATGTCCGCTTGTCGCGATTGCAAGGTCAAATCGCGAAATGGAGATTTTCAAAATTAGCAAAAATAGGCTATGGTATTATATACACATATGATACATGATTTCAAGGCATTTTTTAATGCTGATTCCAAAAAATCAGCAAGTCCTAATTTTCTTGGTTTGAAGATAAGTTGCAGATTTTAAAAAATTGAAAAACTACACTTCAGATATTTGTGTCAGATCAACATGAATAAGGTGCATTACTTTTCAGGGATGGTCAGGTTGACTTGTTTGTGAGTTTTGTTGGAATAAGTGTTAAAAAATACCTTTAAATCATGTCGCTTATGTTGGTATACATATAAAAATTTAAACTTTTCTTATTAATTTTTTAAAATCTTCACCTTATTTTCAAACCAAGAAAATTAGGACTTGCGGACATGAGATTTTTTTAGATTTTTGAGGGTAGTTAAAGAATATCCACACAAAGATTAAAATGAAAAAATTAGCCTATTAGCACTTTTTCCTAAGATGAACAAGAATCTTCTTTAGTGCATAACCTAAAATTTGCCGCTCCATCAAAAAATACCATTATTTCGTAGGTATATATATTTTTTGTAATGGATTGTTTTGATTTTTAATAATGATGGATTCTAAAATCTTCATGCTAAATTTGGTTCATCTACCCTAACTTTTAAGGGTTTTTCGGTAGTAAGTTTGCAACTGTTATAATAATATGAGTTGACAGATGAAAAACAGGTATAACTTTTTCCAGAGACGTCAGATTGTCTTGATTTTTTTTTTGGAATAAGCATTAAAAAATACCTTGAAATCATGTATCATATGTGTATATAATACACCTTTGACCTTGAAATCGCGACAAGCGGACATGAGATTTTTCTAGACTTTTGAGATATGTTATAGAATGGCAAAAGGAAGATATTGAGCAAAAAAAATTTTTACTAACATTCATTCCGAGGTTAAACCCTTATTTGACTGGATTATAATACTGTTTTTATTTTCAAAAATTATTGGCACTGGTCTATAACTTAGTCTCGAGTTTTTTGTTTTTGAGAAAAATATTATTTAATTTATATCCTAGCAGCTTATATAAACAAAAGTTTTCTCATTTTATAAATTCGAATTAGTCTAGTGGACTAAGCGATTGCCTTTTACTCCACCGGCCTGGGTTCAAATCTAGGTGTAGTTGTGATAGCTGTTTGTGTTTTTTTTTTATTATTTTCACAAGAATATTCGGTTGTGATAAATAATTTATCAATAATAAACCATCATTTTGGTTATTTTACCATCAACAAAGTCACTTTTTATTTAGTGCTATACTCTAAACATGGATTTCCGTGTATTAAATGTTGATGTTTTGCTAACGGCTAAACTGGAGGTTAAATTCATTATTGGTCTGCGGATTTTCTAAAACCTAAAGGTTTTTTTTTAACCTTAGCACTAATTTTGATTATTAGTAAGGCCCAATATAAATTTCAACTTTACGGAATAAAGTTTAATGCAAGTAAATGCACACCTTTAAGTTAGTCCGGCAGGAATTTTTTTTTCAACTTCTCGATGGTTAAACTAAATTCTATAAAAAATTCAACCTTACAATGCCAACTTTTTTTTTACACTTTCAAGGTCATTATATATATACAGGGTGTCCCACAGTCACCGCCCTAAATGAAAACCTTGGACTCCTGAGGTCATTTTAAGTCGAAAAACTAAAGAGGTAATTTTCTCGTTTTCGTCCCGTTTTCGAGTTACCACGGTTGTTATGATTTTTGCTCGCTTGTGCTTTAACTGGCATTATCTTTGCCAAACTACGTTTGATTTGAAAGATTTTTTTTACAACCAATCAAGAATTTATTACAGTTTTAGTTTGTCTCAAAACATTTTTTTCTGCGGACAACCGAGTCCCGAAACAGCGATTTTCATACAAAAGTCAGAATATTATTTTTTGCAAGATGTATAACCGTCTGGTGGTAACACTTAAAGCTGAAACACAATCACGCTTTGCCGTCGATTTTGACAACTGCGAAAAGTTCAACTATAGGAAATCTGTGTATCCTCACACAATGACGCTTTTCTTACGTACGCTTTTTTTGACAAACGTAAGGAAACGTAAGAAAGCGAGCAAAAGTTCAACCAGACTGAACTTTTGCTCGCTTTCTGACATTTAACAGACATAGTTACAGTCACCCACATTATTATTGCGCCAAATGTGAATAAAAAAAAATAAATAATTGCAAAACTATGTGTGTTTTTTAATTTCTCTATATAGATTTTGCACAAAAAAACGACATCGAGATATTTTAAATCAAAATAATTTACGTATTAAAAACAAAAAAAATTTAATGATGTTTTAGACTGAGTTTTATTGTTAAAAACAATATATTTTGATTGGTTTTGTTTTTATAACTATAGGATTAAAGAATAAACAAATTTCTATGCATTTTTTAAACACATTAATATCCTTTTTCATTTTTCCACAATTAAATCAAGATAAAGACTTGGCCCAATAATTTTGTAAGTGACTGTGTTTTTTTTATTTGACAGCAGATTTTATGTTGCAATCAGCTGTTCAAAGTCAAAGTGACAGAAGCGCGCTTTGAGGATTTCTCAACGTAACGCAACGAAGCGACGCCCTGAAGCGTGATTGTGTTTCAGCTTTTAAAAAATCACCACTACCCATTGATAGAAAATAAATTAGTGCTAGACGTTTAAATCACGGCATTACCCCCACCAGACGTCTTTGAAGAGTTCCGAAATAGCGACTTTTGTATGAAAATCGCTGTTTCGGGACTCTTTTCATACACATTAATACTTAAATTATTTAATTTCTCAAATATTGATATGTTTTTCAAGCTCATTGGAAAGTCCATACCGTTTAAATTCAGCACTTCAGTGTAGTGAGGATATGATGAAGTTCGATTCGCGCTGTCTTGACAAGGGTACAAAGCAGATACAATCGCCCACGCAAAGCATGCATCATCGTTGTTCTTCACATTTATGATGGCATGTTTTAATTGAATATTCCTAGGTAATTCAATATAAGATGATCCACGCATAGGATTGTATTTATTGATATTTATTTCGAGGTATAACACTTCCTGCAATGCCCATCCACTAACACGTTCTTGGAATTCTTCGCTTTTTGATGTGATATCTTCAGTAAACTTTCGATAAACCTTCCTTAAATCCGTTGACTGGTTAATTACTTCATTTTTTGTATTAAATGACTTGGTATCGTTCACTGTTTCGTCGCTGTTATCCTTAACATATAATCCAAACATTTCGAAGTTAACTTTTAAAACATTTTCCGCCTGTAGAACTTCTGTTATAAGTTTCAAGATTGTACACTCTTGCTTTTTCATAAAGTCTTTATAATCGATATGACGATCAAAATCTCGAATTCTATAACTTCTGATACGGCTCTTAAATGCGCTGCAAATCATTTCAACGTTATCTAGATGCTTATTAGAAGAATTAGTTTTATGCAAATTGCTGTTAAGATGCCCTTGGAACATAGATTTCTTGATATCTAATCTACAAAAAGTGCAGTGCTTCACTTCATTAGTCAAGTCATTTTCGATTTTGATTCGTTTCACCTGCATATCAGTTTCAGAACTTTTTCTTTTGTTTGACATCATATTATATGAAATTGCCACTTGGTGGTATTTTTTCATATGATATTGGTAATTTCTACTGTTGTCGAAGATTATACCACAAACATCACAAAGTACCGAAGGTTTGTTTTCATGTTTCGATTGCATATGACGAACGTAACTATCTTTTCTAGTGAACGATTTTTGACATATCTCACAACTGTACATTTTTATTAATTTTATTGTTTAACACACCACTTGACTAAAATAAACGTATCTGTTTACGATCCACTGCTCTTCACTTGGTAGTTAGAAAACTAATGATCCTTGGAAAATAAAACCCAACTCTTATACATTTACCCCCACTACCTACCCAAAAAAATGTATCTATAAACCATTTGCATTTACATTATTATTTTATTTATTTATTCTTATTCTTGTAAACCTTTACATCCAAAACATCCATGAGTGAAACAGGTACCCTTTTCGGAATTGGAAGCATTAAAATCTTTCATTCATTAGATTTAAAAATAGTTTTCTTTTTCTTTCTTCCTTCTCTTCTTTTTCTTTTGCTTCTTTCTCTTCTTCTTTCTCTTATTCGTCTTCCTTTTCTTCTTCTTTCTCTTCTTTAAGATTCTACACACAGCCACTGATTTAACGAGACTCCAACGATAGATTCTAATAATTTTACCCAAATTATTGATGATTTTAGAGTAAAAAGTCCACTATTGCCTCCAGTTTCCATACAAAAGATGCATTTTTGGTTTGGGCGGTTGGGTGGCCCCAGAACTCTCAAAAATACACTACTTCGGGGGGGGGGGGGGGGCATCATGACCCCCACGACCCCCCCCCCCTAGATCCGCCACTGCATATTTAAGCCAAATTCCAACTCTAAGCCAAATCCTATTACGATATAATCAGATATTAAGGGTAACAAAGTCTAATATTTCAAAGCTGATGAGCGCCCTCTTCCTTTTACTTTTGAGAGCTTACACCATTGTATATATATTTCTATAGTACTACCAATCCATGAAAATACTTTAGCGACATCTTTTGGTAGATCTGCCCTTTAATTTTCTGCATAAGGTTCAAAAATAAAATAAACTAGCGATCCCAGCGGTGGCGATGCAAAACAGAAAATTCTACTTCATGAGAGTACTATAAGAATATATATACAATGCTTACACTTTCAGCATATGTTGGTATAGATGTCTGTAGAAAAATAATGGGTGGGGAAGTAATGAATTATATGGTTTATTTTTTTGCCTTATAACGTGGACCACACTAATATAGGTAGGTACTATGTATATTCTGCCCATAACCTCATAAAGGCCCTAACTACAAAATTTTCGATTTTGATTTTTTTGCATTTTTGAGGTTAGAGCATTTTCTCTGATTTATTCTCATTTATTTTTTTAGCCTAGGTGTTCAAATAAGTCAGAAAATTCAAAATGTACTTTTGATTTTTTTCATTTTTATATGCAAATTGCGATATAAGATTTAGTGTTTCCCTCTATAACTCAGAAGTGAGAAAAATGTAGTTGAGGCCTTACGAGAGTATGGCATGGGAAGTATTGTATACAGGTGCAAAAAAAAACATAAAATTCGTTAAAAAAAAATAACACAAAATCTGAAATCAAATTGCCCTCCAAAACAAGTATGCAGTTTTGATTGATATATTGATTCATTTTTAGAAAAAAAATTTCAAAACCGTTAGAGCCATTTTTTTAAAAACTAATTTTTTATAAATATTTTTTTAAAGTAAAATTGGTATGCCATTTTGTAGAAATCACTAATCAAAATCTAAAAAAAAAATTCAATTTTTTTTTAATCGAATTTTTATTTTTGGCTTATTTGAGTTATATATGTGAGTGCTTCTTCACAAAAAGTTTCGTAGGAATCGAATAAGCGGTTTCGGAGAATATCGGATTTAAAAAAAAAAAACGGTTCAGTGGCAGGTACCGTTAGTAATGATTTTCAAAAACATTTTTTTTCATTAGAAGATAGATTTTGTTTTAAAACTTACATTTGAATTTTGTAAACAAAATCGTTGGAGCTGTCTTTGAGCAATTTCAATTTTACTAAAATCGGTATATGACAAGTACCGTTATTTTTGGTAAAAAAAAATTAATTCCAAAAATTCCTCTGGAGAGTCTCCAAAAAATGCTACATACCAAGTTTGAACTCCGTTTACGCTGTAGCTCCTTATACAAACAGACAGACAGACGGACTTCCGGGACCCACGTTTTTGGCATTCTCTGCCATCGTAATGTCATGGAAATATGTTATCTCAACATTTTTTTTTGTACGAATGCATAACTTGATATATAGTACCTATATCGCAAGTAAAAAGCGTGTGTGTACTATTATAGTACACGTGATTGAAGCTATACTTTTCAATCAAATGCTTCATGCATTTGCCACATGCGACATGTAACTTGCCACATGCAACTTGCCAGAAATAGCAACTTGCCACATGCAACTTGCCATATGCTACTTGCCATGTGCAATTGCCACATGCAACTTGCCACATGTAGTTCCTTATGTTGCATATTGAATTCCACGAGGCTACTTGCCACATGGAACATGCACTTGCATCGTGCTTCATGCCACATGTTACCTGCCACATGCAACATGTAACCTGCGACATTAAACATGCAACTTGACACGTGTTGTGTGTGTTTTGTGTACTATGGCATACTGCATTTTTAAACACTTAAATACTGCCCATTTTAAAGATGAAACGACAGCCCTACTCCCCAATTGTCAGTCTCGGAGTTAGTAATTGCGTTATTATCCCTTTGACATTCTTGTCAAAAAGTAAATTTTCATGGCTCACCGCCCGTAAAAGAAGTATAACTTTAAAAATTGCCAAAAATTATATGGAAAAGTTGTCCCAAACGCCAAAAAAATGGTTAATTTTGATGGATATTCAAAAAATCGGTGTTCGATATCTCGAGATTGGAAAGACATATCGCAAATCTGATCACAGATTTAGAAAGAGCTTACAAAATTACCATATACTGCATTCATAACTCAAGAACGACAAAAGTGGCGTTCGACGAACTATTTATCTTAGACTAGGGTTTATCTAATGTTATTTGAATAGGATAAACTCCAGCCTTTCTTAGTAGCGGCCTAGACAGTCTCTATGAATGTGGCCCAATGTTCCTATACACAAGTGGTAATGTACAAATTTTGTTTTTTTTATTTTAATAATCCACAAATCATCTCAACTAGAAATAAAGATAAATGGCATGCACAAATGATTTATTGTATAACTTGTTTACCTATTAAATACTTACAATTTAATTTAATAAAAAATGCTAATAGGTACGAATAAAATTTTAATTTTTTTTATTTCTAAAGAATGTACGTACATACAACCCTAACGAAATGTATGTATATTCAGAAAACCTCTGATTTTAGCTTAGTTTACCCTGGATATTCTAATGGGTATACCTACCTACTCTCTCATTTGTTTTAATTTATTTTTTGTCTTTCATTATATTATTTACTAAAGCAGAAAGAAGTTTAATTGAAATCATAAATTTTCAGATCATTTAATTAAGGCATAATATTATAAAAAACAAACAATAGAATTTTAAGTGCTGCTGGATTTTATGAATTTTGGACTGTGGTTCCGTAATTAAAAATTAATATTTTGTATTCTTTTAGACAACTATAGGTATAATTTGATTTACTTCTTGCTATAACTGTATTACAAAGATTTGATTGAATGAAATCTATGGCGATTTTTTGAGTTCACTTAAGACGATTATAGACTTATGAATTCACTAACGGAACCAAAATATTCGAAGACGAAACCAAGTTTCAATGTATTTAGGTATCGAATGGAACATTTCTTCTTTTAATTAATTCTAGATTCATTTCAATTATGGAATTAATTTAATGTCCGAAAAGAAAATGTATTTATTTAGTTTCCACTCACAATGTTTCAAATGCAAATGATTTCTTGAATACAAACAGATCCAGTCTCGTCCTGTTGCTCATGCTGCCTTTTTTCGAAATCTCACACTACTTTAACATATTAAATATATTAGTAAATGAGGGGACTGGAATGCATCCTCACGTAGAAAAGCTTAGAAAAAAGACATTGTGTTTAGGAAAAACCGATTTGGATGATTTATTTTTTTTTTCAAATGTCTGCATACAAAAACACTTTAACAGTTTTTCCAAAATAGACAAAAAAAATTTAGGTACAGACATATCGGCGCCCGAGAATTAGGTAGGTATATTCGAATGTTTTGATTGTTTTCTTGCGATATATGAAGGTACCATAGGGCAAATTTAGGATTCGGAAAAAAATAGAACTGGAGATAACAATTTTACAAAACAATATGATGATGGAGGATGCCTAAAAAGTTGGTCCGGCAATTCTGTCTGTCTGTACCTCGAGCTACGGCCTAAACTAATGGAGCGATTTTCTTCAAACTTGTTATTTAACAGTTGTGGGTGATTCTCTATTTTTTTAGGACCAAAATTAACGGTGCCGAAAATAGAATAGGTATAACGAAAATAGAAAAGTTAAATTTGTTCAAAAACGGCTTTAACGATTTCGATTACAATTTGTGTGGGTAGTGTAGTGTAAAATCTTCCTTTGGAAATAAAAGAAAAAATATTTTATTTACCGTTATTAACGGTACCTGCCAAAGAACGGTTTTTTATTTATGAATTTCTCGAAAACGACGAAACAGATTTCGACCAACATTTTTATACAGAAACGTTAAAACTATTTTTATATATACAAAATTCAAAAAACACATTATTAGATTATTTAAAAAACATTTCAATTTTGTTTTTTGTTTTTTTTTTGAAAAATCAATTTTTTGAAACCGGGTTGATTAGTTTTATAGAAATTTCGTTTTTATGTGTTGAATAATATTTTCATAAAAATGGCATACCAACTTTTATTGAAAAATGTTACAAATTTTTTTTTTTCAAAAAAGGATTTTCAAATTTTTTTTTTCTAAAAATTCCTTTTTGTACAAGAAATCAAATTGCATACTTGTTTTTTTGAAAAGATTATTTAAAACGTTGTTTAATTAATTATAAAAACAGATTTTATTTTTACACTAATTATGAAATTGCTTTAAAATATCAAATTTTAAATTTTCCCTAATTTTGTTCAGTAAAAAGCTTTAACATTAGAGCAAGTTCGTGCGACCCCAGTCGTGCATTTTACTTTTTTATGCAATCATTCTGGCCTTAAAGAGTGTTATGACCAGGGATAGGAATAGGATGCTGTGGCCTGTGGACCTAACAATTTAAAAAAAGGCAAAATAAAACATCCCTTAAAGGAAAATAAAATGCGCGACTGGGTAGCACGTACTTGCTCTAATGATGAAAGTAGCTCTTATCTTAAAGCTTTTTATGAAAAAGAACAATTGGGCTGGTACCGTTAGTTTTGGTCCTAAAAAAAAATTTCAATTTCTCCTCTAGGGAATCAGCCAAAACTGCTAACTACCAAGTTTGAAGGAAATCACTTTACTATAGGTTAGGTTGTAGCTCGAAGTATATCTATACAAACAGACAGAATTGCCGGACCCACTTTTTTGGCATTCTGCATCACTGTAATGTCATGTTGTTATCTCGATTTTTTTTAACGAATCCTAAACTTGCCCTATAGTCTATAGTACCTATATCGCAAGTAAAAAGTCATTATAATTGAAACAAACAATAAAATAAAACAATTAATTAAATTAGTTTTGAAATACCACATATTTTTTTTAATTTTCAGGCAACAAGACGTAGGTATGTACTGCACAACGAAATTGTTCGTTAACGATTTCGTTGTGGCGTTTTTGTATGGGATTTTTCGGTTCGCATCAGCAGCAAAATGAAATTAATTTTTTTTAATTAATTTTGCTTTAAAATTCAATTACATAATATTTAAAGTATAAGTATGTAAGTGTTTTTGTTCGCTGAGTACAGGATGCATAGTGGATAAAGAGCACAACTTAGCACTCGTTTGTCGGAAATGCTTTTGCAGTAGTGGATTACAATATGAAATCTTAAATTTCGATCATTAGAAATTGTTAAAAATTTATTGAAGTAAACTGTTTCTCCTACTGCATAGGAAAGTACTTTATCCATTCACAAGAAGAAAAAGGTTTATTGCACTTCAATCTATTGCCATTAGGCATACAATGATAATATTAAACTTTTTCGTCAAAACGTCCATGTTAAAAGAGATAACAAAAAAGAACTTCGAAGAGAAGGGTATCTTTAGTCGTATGTAGGAACCTACACTTCTATATACATATTAAGACATACTTGACGCAGACACAAAAAATGCCATTAAAAAGAGAACAATACATTTTTTTTTTTGAAAATAGATATCAAACAAATTTATTGGCATTTTTAATGCCCAGGCTGACTGTAAAATGATAATAATTTAAAGAAGAAGACAGTATCTACAAGTTGTTCAGTTACACCCAGTCACATACAAAACTGAAATTGTTTTGCAAGGGTAATTCAAATTTAGATCAAAAAATTGATTTTTTTCGCGGTACATGGAACAATGGAACACGATTGAAATTGATTTTTTTTTTATGTTTGTTACCGCATAACTTTGGACCGAGTGAATCAATTTTGATAATTCTTTTTGTATTGGAAAGCTAGTGGCTGCAATGTGGTCCCATTTCAATTTCGTTCAGTTTAAGCCATATGAACTATTATAAAAACCATAAAACCCCGTTTTGAATCATGGAGGTCGGTTTTGTTTTTTTGATAAAAATTATTATTTGTTTAGTCATTGTCATAGTGTATCTTCGGGTACCTTCTACTGGGAAACCAACTTATTGGCCGGCAGATACCTCGAAAATACCTGACCTGAAGGATAGGAATAGGATGCTGTGGCATCCTCGAAAATACCTGACCTGATTGATTTCTTTATAGTCAGAGGAATACCGCCAAATCGAATTAAAATAATAGAATGCTTTGATCTTTTCTCTGACCACTCTGCCGGTTTTCTCACTATGAGCGAAAATCTTGTTAAAATTGAAATACCACCTAGGCTAACGAACGGTAAAACTATCTGGGAAGGCTTTAAGAGAGATATTGAGGATAATTTTGAATCACTACAACTACAAACACTTCTTGAGCTTGAGGAAGCGGTAGATAATTTTGTACATATTGTTCAAAAAGCCGCATGAAACAAAACCCCTTAACACAGAGAAATTCCAGGGTACAAAATCGCTAAATATCCCCAAGCTGTGGGGTCTTATGATGCTACCCAATGCTAAATCTACATCTTTTTAAATTTTTAACTATTAAAAACGATAGATTAAAACTATCTAGACCGAGTTAAGAAAAGATTGAGTTGTTTTTGAGGCAAATTAAAAAATGCGGAGCATTATTGTAAAACTAAATTTTGTTTTTTTTTCGACTTAAGCGGTTATTGATTGAGGCCACAGTTAATAAAAGACTCACTTAAAGAAAAGCGAAAAGCGCAGAAGAAATGGCAACAAACTCGAGCTCCTCAACACAAAGCTAATTTAAATCATCTCAGAAATTTTCTTAAAAAACCATTCCATGGACATGAATGATATGAATATAACGTCAAATATGAATATAACGTCAAGTGACGGTGAGCAAGAAATGTTACGAATTAAATAAAGAAATTAAGAAGCTTAAGGGGGGAAATCCCTCTGGACGACGTGTTTTTCAAGATTTTTTTTGGAAAACTGAAACCCCTCTGGACGACGTGTTTTTCAAGATTTTTTTTGGAAAACTGAAAGCATTTATTTAAATTTGGAAAAATACATGATATTATTGATATCATGAAGTATTAACACAATTTTTTTGAAGTAATAAAAAAACCAAATGGCGGCTCTACAGCCGTTTAAAGTTGACGCCTCGCGTTTGCGCCGTGCAATTCCCAGGTCCAGTAAATTAATTATAATCAAAAGAGACATTTTTTTCCATTAAAATACGTTCATACGCATTGCATGAACCTAAATTTAGCAGAAAAAAGTGTAAAATAAAAATTAGAGACCAAAATAACGAAAAAACACAATGTTTTTTTATAAACAAATTGTTAAATTGTTTAATTGTTTAGGTTCATGGAATGACCAATGACTTAACGAGTAATTTGCACTTTATTTCAAGACGATAGCTTGATTAGCGCGGAAAAAAACGTGTTTCGAGAAAGATGCGTTTAGAATTTTCGTTTTTGTACTGTGGTAGGCTCGAAACGCATAGGTTTCGGGACTATCTGGGGTCTTTTGAGGTTTCATTCAAGGCTAAGACCAATAAAATTGTTTCTTCGGTTGATGAATGAATTTTTTAAGGAAAAAAAATAATAATGCAAAAATAAAAAAAAAAATTCCACAGGGTTTTCCCCCCTTAAGTCAAAAAAAGCACCAAGATACGACTTAATTACTGAGGAAATTCTTAAAATGCTCCCATGGAAAGGTTTGATAAACCTCCTTTAATGAATCCCATTTTAAGGCTAGAATATGTTCCAAATCAATAAAAAGTGGCAGAAATAATAATGGTCTTGAAACCTGGCAAACCATCACACGAAAAGAAATCATACAGACCCATTTCCCTGCTTCCTGTAGTATCGAAGGTTTTTGAAAGAATATTTTTACAGCGTCTTCATCCAATAATAGAAGAAAAAGCTCTTATACCTGAACACCAGTTTGGTTTTAGAAGCAAGCACTCGACAATTGATCAAGTGCATAGAATCACCGATGTCATTGAGAAAGCTCTTGAAGAAAAGAAAATTTGTTCAGCGGTCTTTTTAGATGTGTCTCAAGCTATTGACAAAGTATGGCACGACAAGTCCTACCTGAAGAACTCTTTACCATTCTTAGAGAATATCTAGACTCTAGAGAATAGAATTTTCCGCGTTAGGCACGGAAATGATTACTCAGACCAGAGATACACAGAAGGAGATGGGAAACTTCTGACGTCATACTGGTTTGCCTACAAGCTGTGTCGGACGCTTTTGGCTAAGTATGCGCGAAAAAACGGACGCTTTTGGCTAAGAATGCGTAAAAAATCATACACTTTTGGCTAGGTATGCGTGAAAACAACGTGGCTACACTGTGTGCGTTTTTCACATTTATTCACGGATACAAAAGAGATTACAACAACACGAAATAAACAAATGGGTTTTGGGGGGTAAAACTTACGAAAGTTTCCCATCTCCTTTGGGTATCTCTGACTCAGACTTTAGGGAAATAGTGGTTTTAGGTCCCATTCTTTACCTTCTATTCACACGTGATATACCTCAAACACAAAACACAATTTTAGCAAATTTTGCTCACGATACCGCAATACTTGCAGTAGGCAAAACAATTAACGAATCGACAAGTAAATTGCAAAATGCTCTTAATAATGTGAATGAATGGTGACAAACATGGCGAATAACGCTTAACGAATTTAAATCAGTCCACGTGGACTTTACGTAATAAGAAAATAAATAGACCTGTTGTTTTCATTAATACTACTCAGGTACCATTTGCAAATGAGGCAAAATATCTCGAGATGACTCTCGACGCGAAATTAAAATGGAAACCGCATGTCAAATATAAATGTGATCAATCAAATATGAAATAAAGAGAAATGTACTGGTTGCTCGAACAGGATTCTAGACTTAGTATCGAAAACAAATTTTACATTTTAATTAGTTTACAAGCAGGTACTTAAGCCTATCTGGACATATTCAACTCTTAGTCCAGTGCATTTATTATGTTCATAATATGGATGACCCAGCAGTTTGTACCATCCCCAAATTTTTTTTGCTCATTCGATAGAGCATTGGCCAGCAGGGCCAGCAATTTTTTTATATTTAAGTCTCTTCATTTCGTAAAAAAGGGGTATTTTTTAACAAAAAAGTATTAATAACTTTTGTATTTATAGAGATAGAAAAAAAAGTTGTATAGCAGAGTTGTAGAAAATTTTAGGGTGAATAATCTTTTCTCGGAACGTTTTTTCATAATTTTGACAAAAAGTCCTCAAAACTTTAAAATTGTCTTTTTTTTTGGTTTTTTTTACTTTTTTGGCTTGTAACTTTTTTAATATTCAGAATATCGAAAAAGTGTTCTTAACATAAAAGACGCGAAATTTCTTGTATACACAACTTTTATGTAGGATAAATAGAAATCAAGATATTCAACAAAAACTAAAATCCAAGATGGCGGCCGAAAGGTGAATTTCGCGATTGCGAAAAATCAGGGTAATGATATTCAGCCAATGCTCTATCGAATGAGCAAAAAAAATTTGGGGGTGGTACAAACTGCTGGGTCAAATTAAAAATGCACTGGACTATCTGGGGTTGTACCCGCGATATAAATTTAAACAGATTACAAACTTTTGAAAATAAACTATATCATTTGTAAATGCGCCATATAAGAAAGGAAGATCTTCACAGGGATCTTGGAATACCCACGGTTCGCGAAGAAATAAAAACTTTTGCCCAAAAGCAGATAAAAGGGTTAGTCGAACAAAACAATACATAGCCGTATTTAGGGGGGGGGGGCGTGTGGGGTTTAACCCCCCCCCCCCCGAAATTTTTTTTTCAGAAGATCAAAAGATATAGTATAAACAAATACAAGTCTAATATGTGCAGCACTAAATGGTTTGTTTGTGTATTTTAACAATTTAATTACCTATCTGAAAATCTCCCTTAAAGTCTCTACCAATTTTGTATCGTTAAAGAAGCATTTGATGAAAGGGAAAACAAAAGTTTTGTGGTCTATTACAACGTTTGGTAAGGGATTTTTCAAAAAACTAGTTTTGACCTCTTTGATCATTGACCTAAACACCTTAAAATGTTCTTTTAAGAACCCTTTAAATAACACAAGTATTTCTACAAGGTTTTTGGTGCGAGACTAAACTATACTTCTTCAAAGGGTTGCTTAACTCGAATCCGAAGACAGAAATATTCGATCACATCTCGTTTTTGAAATATTACCGTTAAATCTATTTAAATATCCGAGATATCATCAGTTGCTTGTTACTAACTTTTGTTCTATGTTAAGCTTAAATCCAGTATATAAACGAAAATAAATGTATCCTTTTATTTAGAGAGTGAAGCTTTAGCTTTCTATTATCAAATTGTTTCAAATTAGAAAATTAAACAATTTAAGTTTATAGTTTAATTTCAGTGCATTTTTCTATATTATTACATATAAAATTGCACGAAATAATCTTTTGTGTGGTTCAAATTTATTTCTTCAAAAAAATTTTCTTGCTCGCTATCGCTCGCAATTTATATCAAACAACTTATCACTCCCTGTACCAATTTAAACTAGAGATGTCGCAGAATATTCGGCTATTTTATATTCAGTAAATTTTTAAATTCTTCTACGTCAGGCAGTGAAAAGTATATTGGCAAGTTTTTCGCTTCGACAAAGTTCTAATGACCATTTGCTTTAGCGCAATTAAAAATCGACTGCAGTTACATGTAGTTGATAAAAAAGTTTTGTGATTCCTAAAAAAAAATTTTGTTCGGTCTGAGGTAACCCCCCCCCCCCCCCCCCCCCGAAATGAAATCCTTGCTACGGCTATGAAACAATACTAGAAATTCTCGACGAGACAAACTTAGTACGACGTTTGCGAAGGACTAAACCTTCCCATTTGGTACAGTGAAATTTTTATTTTAATTCCTTTATTTCAAAATATCGGCATTGATTAATATAAATTTAAATGTTTTAGAGATTTTATTTCTATAAAATATTTTTTGATACCTAAAAAATTTTAACCATGATTTAATTTGAAAAAATTTTATTATTTTTAAATATCATCAGTAGGAATTTTTACCGGAAAGTTACCTTCAACACGTAACTTAACTTCGAGAAAGATAAATTGCTAAATAAGTTCCATCTGAGCTCGGGAGGATTAGGTGGTTTTAGTGCGGTAAGAGTCCCACATATCTATGAGCACGCGCTTTGCGGTCCTCAAAGAATCTTTTGAAGATTTCAACACCTACCCACGGAAAAAAAAAAATGTTTTGCTTTGACTTCCTATGCTGAAGGAGAAACGTCAAACTCTTTGAGCTCCTGTGACGTAGATGCGCGATACATACACTCAGTCACAAAAGTAAATATGCATCCCTTACCATCCGTCTTAGCCTAATTATTCGACACTCTGGTGCGGGTTGTTCTATAAAATGTCTAAATAAGTATACCTATCCGGTGTTTCCTCCATGATGACCAAGTTACCAAGGAAATATCCCAATACCATAAACGATTCACTGCCGTTCTTACCAGTACCTTCCTTTCTTTTCGGATCTACTTCTGTTCTTGGTTTTCTAGAAATTTTGCCACATCTATAACTCATATGGACGTAAGAGTGTTCTGCCATGGACCTGGAAAAATTTGGAGAAAGATAAAAAAGTAACAAAATCCTATCAAAAACTGGTGCACTGATGAAGGAAATGTTTAAAATGTTCTCTTACATGAAATAGGCCAATTGAATTTCTGCCACCCGTTCTTTAACTAGAAATTTATCTAATGAAATCTTTTGTCATCTATTGATTAAGAGACCAAACCATTGAAAGCTATCAACATCCAGAATACCCATGAATCATGATAAAATTAATGAAAATTACTATTATGGCGGCAATATTCCATGTAATAGTTATTTTGTTGCTTTTACTCGTGCGATGTTGTATGTCGTTTGAGCAGAGGCTTGCGTCCTCTAATGACTTAATGATTAATATAATTATACGAATGGAATGAATGTGCGATGATTTGGAGGAACCCCACAGATTAATTTCAAGGACAATACGACATAACAGAAAAATAAGCTTTTGTAAATTTTACGACGATTACCACAAAAGCAATCTGCTTGTCACTCTAATGACTTATATTTGGAAAAATCAACAATTTTAGTTGAATCATTAGGGAATCATAAAATGTTATTTTTATTTTGGATGAATTGAATATAAATACACAGTCCGTGACACTTTTTTAGACTCACTCATAATACACTCAAAACTAATCGTATTTTGTACTCTTTTTATTGCTCCATTCTAACGATTCACAATACACTCACATACCTACTGCAAATCCATACCGCCATCGATTCCGGAAAGACGAAGATCACATTACAATTTTCGAATGAATTAGATCGTTTTATTGAAAACAAAGAAATGATATCCATCCCTAAACTTTAAAAGGCGTTATTTTTTTGTTTGTTTAATTTTGCAGAATAATCTTAGCAATAAAAAATACAATCTTATTTACATAAAATTTGGAAATGAAGATCACAACAAAAATATTACTGTTGAAAAAAGAGCCATGTTCTCCTTTGTTGATATTATGCTGGTACAAAAAGTACTGAGATGTAAAAGTTTACCAAGTTCTAAAATTTTCAAATTTGATTGTTTTCACAATTTTTCTTAATTACCGATTTTTAAAGTTATTTCAAAAATTGCCAAGTAAACAATCATTTAATTGATACAAATTTGAAACCAAACAATGCAATGCGAATATTCGCAACAGCCCTAGTATAAACTACCGACTCTACCATTCTCCCAAATTTCAAGATTCTACGATTATCCGAAGTGCTCTATAATTACGGTGACCACCCGGGACTGTCCCGCATTTCAACAGCTTGTCCCGGGTTTTTATTTAAGAAACCCGGGACGTATAAGTGTCCCGTATTTTGGAATTTGTCCCGTGATTATCCCGTATTTGCACATTTTCTGATTTTTTTTACCGACTTCCAAAAAGGAGGAGGTATTCAATTCGTCTGTATTTTTTTTTTATTTATTTTTTATGTTTGTTAACTCATAACTTTGGACGGAGTGAACCAATTTTGATAATTCTTTTTGTATTGGAAAGCTGGTGCTTGCAGTGTGGTCCAGTTCTGGCTATAGAATCTATGAGAAAACCATAAAACCTAATTTCGATCCATGGAAGTCGGTTTTTTTTTTCATAAAAATGATTATTTATTCAAAATTTTAAAAACTTTGAACGGAAAACAAGAAAAAACAGTCTTTGGTTGATTTAAATTAAAAGTGTTTCTTATAAGTCTCCAAAGTCAAAAAAAAAAACTCTTTTAGAGTAAGAAAAATTACTTGGACAGTTAAATGTCAGTGAAAAACGATTGAAAACTCTCCAAATATTCTAACACAGTAAAGAATTTCGGTGGTTAAGCTGCGTAAATGTGCATCGAAAAACTAAATTTTCGTATTTCGTCGTGCTGGTTTTATATGAAAATTTTCAATTTCACTTCAAGACTAGGCTTTAGTTTTAAAATTTTTTTGTCATTTTGTTTAGTTCCAGCTTGTATTTGTCAAGTTGAAAAGCTATATCAGGAAAAGTTTTTTTTTTATTGAAAAAATATTTTTTAGAAGTTAGGTACCTATTATAAATCCGCTTTCTTGATTTTGGAAACGACTTAAATGATTTCAATGAAAATGCTCCCATCAAATCGTTTAAGAAATCATCGTATCAAAATAAGGAAATTATCAAAACTCATTTTAAAAAAATAAAATTTTTATTTTTATTTTGTGAAAAATCAATATTTTCAAAACTATCCAACGAATTTCTTATCTGTCCCGGGTTTCGCTTCTAGAAATATGGTAACCGTATCTATAATAGTTGATGAAAATTCGGCGAAAATGGGCGATTACCACGCCCCTGAATTGAAAGTCTCAAATTTGTTTCCTTTGTTTACAAAACAAGCCCCATCACCATGTAAAATTTCAAGTTTCTACCACAGCGGGAAGTCTTCATAATTTTGATGATGTCAGTTGATTCACTGACTGAGTCAGTTACGGTTTACGCTATTTTTGAAGCCCTATATCTCAAAAACTAATCATCGTAAGAAGCTAAAACTTTGTGAGGAGTTTGGTTTTGACCAGCTCAACAAATGTAACGAATTTGTAATTTCTGGCATTTTTGGTGTGGAAGTTAGAGGCGGGTCGGAAACGGCCTGAGTTGTTTCCTGTAAATAAGAGTGTAGTAGTGTTGCCAGGACCGGCTATTTATAGCCAAACCGGCTCCTTCAAGTTTTCTCAGGCTCCTTCAAATTCTGATTTCCGATTTATCAAAATTTGGCTCCTTAAGTTTTCAATTTTGCGATTTTTGGCTCCTTAAAAATTAAAAACTATTATAATAAAAGAACTTGATTATTTATATTTTATTATGATTACTCCATAAAAGTCTTCGAAGTAGAACTAAACTTCTTCTAAGTAGAATCTGACGTCTTGCTGAAAAGCGCAATTGTGAATGTACCTACATACTTCCATTTTCATTCATATGAGGCGTTTATTTATTTATTTAATATGTTAAATGCTAACATTAGAAATAAGCTTAAATACTAACAATGGAATCATTTAACTTAAACTCAATATATGAGTAAGCGTTCAGAACAATAATAGGTCAAGTCCACTTCTCTTTAAATTGAATATTTTAAGATCTTAAAAATAAAGGGTTCCGTTTTATATCAAATAAAAAAGAAAGACATTTTGGAGATATAGAGCTATCGATCTGTGAAACATTTATTTCAAAAGTTTCTTTAGTTTCTGAGAAAAAGCTTCTCAAAGTTCAGAATAATGCACAAATTTCGAATGGACTTGACCTATTATTATTCTGAACGTCTCATATTTTGTTTCCACTTTTCCACAATGTATATTTGCTTTGTAATTTATTACTAAAATAAAAATTAAAGAATCTAATATGAAGTCTGATAAATTTAATACAGTATTAATAAAATTATTTCTTTTTTATTTTTTTTTTTATTTTTTGTTTATATTATTTATATTATCATAAATCTAAGTGAGTTTTTATGAATAATTTTTGAAATTGGCGATTTTTGGCTCCAAGACTTCTAAAATTCGGCTCCTTGCCTCTAAAATTCTTGGGCAACACTGGGTTGTAGTGCCAAAGTTGCTAGCTAGAGAACTTGGCTAGCCTTGATGATAAGAAAAGGAACACCAAATTTTCGTTTTTGTGCTAAAATACATCTACATCAATCGTGTACCAATGTGATATTAATTTGGGATTTAGTTTTGCCGGAAAATTAGTTAATGTTATTGTTGATATTTTGTTTCGCCTTCAATTTTTTTTCCGAATTAAAACTCAATAGTTTTCTTGTGAAAGATCTATATATTTTATCACAAGTGCCACCATACAGGAAAACAATAGGGGAGACCGGCAGTGGCTTACGTTGAGTCGCCGGGGCCCCGGTTTATTGTTTTAATATGTTCGTAATGCACTTTGCTATACATACTTAAAATGTCTCTCATAAAAGTAGTAAACACTTGTACTAGGGACCCCCAAAATTAAATATTTAGAGACCCCTAAAATAAAATTTTTTTAGCTAAGAATTGATAGTTCTTGGAGCCTTTGTTCTGAAGTAAAAAATACATATTTTATTTTCCATCATCAGAAAAATTATTTTTAGAGCCTCAAAACTGAGTGCTTAGAGGCCCCTTAAATTTAATATAATTTTTTTGGAGCCAAGAATTAATAGGTATTGGGGCCTCTGTTCTGAAGTAATATTCGGAATGCCACCAATAACGTAATGTTTTTATTTTGTGCCCTGATGTATTTATGTTGGGGCCCCTGAATTTATATTAAATTTTCCATTTGATTGTTTTGAACCACTTTTGAGGATCCTCAAATAATATTTTTTTTTTTTTTTGGGGCCCCTAATGTATTATTTGTGGTGGCAAAGATTTTTCAAGTAATATTTTTTCTTTTAAAAAAGTAGTTTATTTTTTTTGGGACCCCAGGGGTAACCTTTTTTTAAAATCAATATACATATATTGTCTGGCTACTAATGCATTATACATTACACTGAATGACATAATTTGTCTCCCTGGTTACTTCGTAACTCAATTTATGCTAACAGTTTCCTTCTCTGCATTGTCTCCAGTGGGGGCCCTGGGGTCGGTCGGGGGCCCTGGGGCACCGCCCCGCCCCGAGACCGGGAAAAAAAGTTAAATTTTTTACTTTTGGGGTTCCTGCTCCTGTGATTGTTGGAATAACATATATCAAATATGCCTTCTAAAAGATTATTATTTATCTAGAAAAGGATTAAGTTTTGATAATTTACGTGGCTTTGATAGTTTTTCTAAGATTCTGCGCTTGTTATTTTCGTCTTATGAGTCCAGGACGAAAGTAACACGCTCTGGGGACAAAAGTTACACAATAATTAAAAAGCATAGTTAATGAAAATAAAGAAATTATACCTTTATTATATATTTTTTAGCTGTACTACACACTTGTTTTAACTTAGGATCTTAAAGAATAGTTAAAATTTATAATTTTTTTTTAACATCAAAGAAAAAAAAAGAACAAGATAAAAATAATCGAGTAAACAAAAAAAAAATCTTTAAAAAAGGATTATACTTCGTTTAGCGAGTAAGTAACATAAAAATACAAATTGAATATTTTTTTATTTTATAGGTAACATTTAATAACAAATGCCTTGTTTTAAATCATCTCCAACCTACAAGAATCGGTAACTATTTTTTGAAGCCCAAGTTGTACTAGGTACTCTTGCTTTCTTTCCATTAATTATGATTATGATATGCTTAAAAATAAATAAAAGTATGACCTATTAACTCTATTCAAAAGTTTGACCCTTTGGTTGCGAGCAATTTCTTTGAACCACGTCCTACGCACGTGAAAAATTAAAATATTGGTTTTAACTTGTTTTTATAAAATATATGGAAACCAAAACATTGAAGCTTTAAATTCTTTTTTTCAATTTCCTCCTATACTACTGTACCTACTACATTTTTACTTGCGATATAGGTACTATAGGGGAAGTGGGGGCAAGACCGCCTATGGGAGCAAGACGGTTTTCCGTTTTTAAACCGTTTGTACCGAATCATTTCTAACGGAAGGAGATACGTAGAGCTATGGCGATAGGACCAAACGAAAAAGAAAAAAAAAACTGACTGAAGTCCAATAAAAATCAAAACATCGATTTTTTTGACTTTACCCCTTTGTACCTGGCATCAACTTGGCAATTTGATTTCAGATTTTGTTTTATTTTTTTTTTTTTGGAAACGAAATTAATTTTTTTTTGTACCTACATATATAATATACACTGTATATAGTACCTACATTATCCAAATTTCTATATAAAAAGTCTTAAAAATTTAAGCAACTTGAACTCGTGCGAAACAAAAATCTCTAACAACATAACCTATATACACATCGTCCCCGTGGGCTTGGTTAAAAATAATTTAAAAATAGATACTTACGTATTAGGAACATTTCGCATTTGTCGTACTCCAAGAAAGACCACAATAAGTGTCCCGTTTCCCAAGACGCCAACAATAAAAATGAATGCAAACAGTACGGGAACGATGTAAGTCTCCGGGCGATGTACATATGGAACGTATGGTGTTTCTGTTGCAGTTGCATTTTGAATAAGGAATTCCAATGTGTCTTCATTGGACGTTTGCATTATTCCACTCTGAAAAGGGAAAGTTGCCGCTGTAGCATGTTCTAGGAGTTTAATAGTCTCATTTGTGCTGTATTCCCCCAAATCGTATTCCTGCATGTCCTTCATGACTTTTTCGCAAGAGTTGCTGTTTTCTTAGAGTTTGGTGAAGATTTTCGACACTTTGTTTGGATAGTTAAAGGCGTTAAAAGAGTTTTACGCGAATTTATTTTTTCTTTAGTTTTTTCTCCTCTCACCTATTTTCTTTTCTTTGTCCTTATCTTTTAAGGAAATTGGTTCTTGACGATGATGGTTATCGTTTCAAAATACAAATTTGGAGGAACATTCTTGTAGGATTTTAATGTTGAACTTTTGGACGTTCAATTTAGGACAGCTGTTTTCTGGCATTATCTAAAATTAAAATATAAAAAATAAATGGAAGAGGGAACGAATGAGTTCAGGCGAAAATACTGACAATGTATTCAAGGAGGATTGAAAAGCATTCGTGACTATCGGCTGGACTTAACATCAATACCAAGACAACAATTATACTATTTACCAAAAAAAAAAGACTTCTTCCCAGTATGAAATCTTTAAGGTTAGTTGGAGAAGTAATGGAACGAAGAAACACACAAAAGAATCGATCTTGTAAGAACTAGGAAATCAATAGATAAAGTGCAAAGTAGAGAGATTCATAAGAATTTCTAAACAAAAATCCAGTCATAGCACTAGCCCTTGATATAATATAACCATATGTACACTAAAAGAGAGATGTAGATAAAAAAACCCCCAAGTCCTTTTGAGTTACAACTCTTTGCAACCTCGCTCCACCCATCATTATAATTAAATAAAATAGGCATGGTGGACCTCGAAAAGGACATAACTGAACATTTGTTGAAATTTAAGCTCAAAGAGTTCGTAGAAAACCAATCTTTCAATATTTCAATGTCTTTTTGAAAATTTAAACTGTCAGCAACTGACTTGATTCACTTGATTGACATACAAATTTTAACATCGTCCGCGAACATTAAGCATTTTGAAAAATTAATTATTGTAGGAAAGTCATTAACGAACATTAAAAATAGAAGGGGCCCAAGATGACTGCCCTGTGGCACACCCGAGTGGTTTTAAATTTTAAAAGATAATGTAGACAGAATTTTCACAAACTGTGAACGATCACACAAATAACTGCTTAACCATTTTAAAAGAAAAGTGTGAAATCCAAAAAAGGAAAGTTTTTTTAATAAAATTCGATGGCTAACCCTATCAAACGCTTTTGAAAAATCTGTGAAAATCACATCAGTTTGACATTTATTTTCCATATTTCTTAAACAAAAATTTACAAAGAGAGACAAAATTGTTGAAGTAGACCGCCCTTGTACAAAACCATGCTGGTAGATCGATAAATCTATGCTTTTTCACCTCTTCATAAATTTTCCTTTTCACAATTGATTCAAAGATTTAAGGAATCAGTTGCAATTTGGCTATAGGTCTATAATTTTCTATATTCTGTTTTTGACCTGATTTATAAACCGGAGTTATATAGGAAAATTTCCAAAAATCTAAGAACTCTCCACTTCGAAGACATAGATTAAAAAGAAAGAGGTTGGGACAAATTACTGGCACATTCTTTTAAAAATTTAGAGGGAATATTATCCGGTCCTAAACTAAAATTAGTATCTAGATGACAAAGCTCCGCTAATACATATCTCTTCCTCATATATTCCCATCGACCCCATGTCAACCACTTCAGAATAAGCCGGCAAAACATGTTTACTTGAATCATTGACAACAAAATTTGACTGAAAAAAATTTGCAAACATGTCACAGATTTCAGCTATATCACTTGTATTTGTAGGAATTCCAACCGATTTTCTCTTTGAATTATAAAAACTCCAAAAAACTTTTGAGTCATATTTAATCTTTGATTCCATAGACCATACATATTGATTCACGGTGTAACACTCAAAATATACGCGGGCGGAGACCTATCAGGTTTTGTAGAGCTAGTCGCACTGATTACGAAACGGTATTTGAAAATCCCCTAACACCCCCAAAATCTGGAGTTTTACAGTTTCTGATAGAAGATAAATATACCTTTTCAACAATGTATAAAACATGTAACTCGGTTAAACCACTTAGAATTTATAAGCTGTCAAAGTTCAAAAATTCCATTTTTTTCGTCATTTGCCCAACTTCGGCATCAATTTAAAGTATATGTTTTCAAAACAACATGCTATTTAAAAAATATATTCTAAAACTATATCACAACAAAAACATTACTGTTAAAAAAAGAGCCAAGTTCTCCTATGTTGAAGTTATGCTGGCACAAAAAGTATTGAAATGTAAAAGTGTACCAAGTTCTAAAGCTTGGCTTTAAATTTGTATTAATGAAATGTTGATTGTTCTCTTGTCAATTTTTCTTAATATTACCGATTTTTAAAGCTAATTGAAAAATTGCCAAGCAAACAATAAACATTTTATTTATACAAATTTAAAGCCAAGCTTTAGAACTTGGTACACTTTTACATTTCAGTACTTTTTGTGCCAGCATAACTTCAACATAGGAGAACTTGGCTCTTTTTTTAACAGTAATGTTTTTGTTGTGATTTCACTACTTTTTGCAAGGTATTGCTGTAGAACTTAAAATCTCTATAATTGATGAACACACAGAGAAAATGAGCGGTTACCACGCCCCTTGTCTAAAATTCTCAAATTTTAAATTTTTTCTTTTGTTTAAACTACCAGGTCTACCATTCTACCAAATTTTAAAGTTCTACGACAGTTAGAAATGCTCTATAATATTTGATGAAAATTCAGCAAAAATGGGCGGTTGCCTCACCCCCTATCCAAAATTCTCAAATTTTAAATTTTTTATTTGGTATAACTTACTAGCTTTACCATTCTACCAAGTTTCAAGATTCTACGATAGTCAGAAGTGCTCTATAATATTTGATGAAAATTCAGCGGAAATGGGCGGTTGCCACGCCCCCTGGCTGAAATTCTCAGATTTTAAATTTTTTCCTTTATAAAAACTACCAGCTCTACCATTCTACCAAATTTCAAGATTCTACGATAGTCAAAAGTGCTCTATAATAATTGATGAAAATTCGGCGAAAATGGGCGATTACCACGCCCCCTGAATTGAAAATCTCAAATTTTTGATTTTTTCCTTTGTATACACCACAAGTCCTATCACCATGTAAAATTTCAAGTTTCTACGATAGCGGGAAGTTCTCCATAATTTTGATGATCTGTCAGTGAGTGAGTGAATCAGTCAGTCAGTCAGTTACGGTTTTCGCGATTTTTAAAGTCCTATATCTCAGAAAGTCCTCATTCTAAGAAGCTGAAATTTTGTGAGGAATTTGGGTTTGGCCAGCTTAACAAATGAATTTGAATATTCTGGCATCTTTGGTGTGGAAGTTAGAGGGGGGTCGAAAATGGCCTGAGTTGTTTCCTGTAAATAAGGGTGTAGTGCCAAAGTAGCTAAAGAACTTGGCTGGGCACTACCGTGCCCCTTGATCTATTTCACTCAATATAAAATAACATACCATTCAATACCTAAATTATCCCTTTGAATTATTGTTGGAAATGAAGGTCACTTTATCAAGAACGCAATTTCATAATTTTTACTTGTCTTATTTTGTAGCTCAAGTTCGATAAATTTTCCATATAAAACTTTCGGTAAGTTAACAAGTATGAAAAGAAGAATGTTTTCGATTGTAAATAAAAAACTTAAAATTCGACGTAGAACAAACTACAGGAAAATTCTTTTTTCCACCCTTTTTGATGGAAAGTTTCGTGATTATGGGTTTAATCGGAAAAGTTAACCCTTTTTCATTTATGGAAGGAAACTTTTCTTCTTGTGAAGAATGCAGGTAGAGCATCAGGGATGAGGGTACTTGAAATATGATTAAAGGTATGCAAGGGCGGATCCAGGATTTTTTTCTGGGGGGGGGGCACAAGGGACGGATTGGCAAAAAAATCAGCAATAACAGTTAGAAATAAAGTGAAGTATCATACGACGATTTTAACGACGCACAGTGCGGTATTTTAGTCTAAAAGCTGGCCAAAAATATTTGGGCACATTTTCCACATCAAATAGGTACCAAATGACCAAAAAAAATATTCGGAAGGAAAAATTTTCATTTTCTTGGTTCAGTAAAAACCACTTAAGTGCTTATCCACTTACCTCCCGATTAGCCAGGAGATAAAAAAAAATATTAAAAATCATAAAATGCACGTATAACCCTGTGCTATAACTTTTCTTAAAGCAAGTTATTTATTTTATTTTTTGAGTCAAGTTGTTTTATTAAATAGTTTTTGAGAATTTAATTTTAAAGATGAAATGTAGAAAAAAAAAATGTTTTCGTTTTTTAATTGATTTTGTATAAAATTTTGCAATATTATGGACATATCGCACCCTCAGTGCAAAAGAGCGAGAACTCAAAAAAGTTCATTACGAGAAAACTGACTCTTAATTTTCTCCTATAACTTTCCATGCGACAGCAATTTCCATAATGTCAAAGCTGTATTACAAGAACCATTATGTTTATTTTGTATTTTTAATAAATTTATTTTTTAAATTTGTTTAAATAATATTAATTATTAGAAAAGAAAAATCTTTTTTGTATTGTCGCTCTTTTGCTTGGAAACATTCAGATAGAAATTTTATGCAATGTTGTGGCGGGTTGCGCTATTTTAAAAACACTAATGTAAGAAAAAAATAACGAAAAAAGTGCAATTTTTTTAAGTGTGCATTTCAACCCCTCCGTATGAAAAAATAGAGTTGCATATACAATTAAATTTTTTTTAGAATACTCACTTTGAAATCACTTTGAAGTTAAAGAAAAAAAAAACACTAAGAAAATTCACTTTTTTTTAAATCGAAAAAAAAATTCGTGTTAACCCAACAAATAGTGGTTTATTTATTTGTGAGGTGGATCAACAAACAATCAAATTCGCATTTTCAGCCAGAAATAGACAAGAGTTTCACTCAAGTTCTTTCTGTTATTATTCATATATTTTAACAACTCTTATAATTTGATTTGCTTTAACCCTTTCGGACCCAGCGTTACTCTCATGTAACATTTTTTTAAAAATTCGTAAAACATATTAAATTAAACAATTTTATAGGTTAATTGAAAGATAATAATGCCTAGTTATGGATTATTACAAAAAGTTAGTCAAATATCATTTAATTTTTTTTATCGAGAAAGGGACTGAAATTCACATTTTTTTTGCATAAAAAATTTTTTTTAATAATTTTGAAAAAAAGATATAAAAAATGTTAATGCAGAAAGTGGTTTGTTTTTTTGCTTAGAAGAAGTAGCATACATTATAGTTCCATAAAAAGTTATTTTCTCAGTTCTCCGACTTTTTTTATTGGTCATATTCAGTGCATGTTACTTCCATGTAACATGAGAAAAACACATTAGTTTTGCTATTTATTATTTTGGAAAATAACTTTTTGCTATTCATATTTCTTAGTTGTGATGTTTTTGACCGAATAATACCGAAAAAACATTTTTTAATATTGATTTTCATAGCTTGGGTTCGAAAGGGTTAAGTATGAACCAGTTTTAGGGGGGGGGGGGGGGGGGCACGTGCCCCCCCCCCTGGATCCGCCGGTGAAGGTATGAGTAAGGTGCATGCATTTAGAAGTATCAATGCTGTTGTTAGCTTTGCAAAATAATTAACTATGAAAGAGTTTGTTTGTATGGCCCTTGTGTGAATCTTAAAGGGGAGTTGGGACCACCACATAAACGACTCAACGTTTATAAATTGGTAGATAACTTTCACGTTTGTTAAGATAATTGAATGAAATAAATGTTATTATTTAGTTAATAAACAAGGATTAAAAATATTCGACATAATAATTTTTAAATTTGAGCAATTGTTATTTTAAAACGACCTATTTGTTTTGAGTTTTTTTCTTAGTCTAACTAAAAATTAATTTTTTTAAAATTCTATTTTAGAAAGAGATTAAACCAAACTAAGGAGTAAAGCTATTTTGAAAAACAAAAAATTGTTTTTTTATAGAAAAAAATATAATCGGAACGAATGCTATTTTTCTTGACCTTGCAATGTTTGAACCGGTGTAACTTCTGTGCAAATATCAATATAATTCATCAAAATAAAAAGAAATAAGAAACTCAACTCAAATATTAATACCTTGATTTTTTAAAGAAAAAATCATAGTTTTTGAGAACTTTAGAGAAAAAAAAGTGAAATGAAGAACAAAATTTTACGATGTAAAAAAACGTAGGTAATTAAATTTATTATTATTATTTATTATATTGATATTTGCAGAAGTTACATCTGTTCAAACATTGCAAGGTCAAGAAAATAGCATCCGTTCCCATAAATTTTTTTCAATAAAAATCAAATTTTTTGTTTTTCAAAATAGCTTTAGGTACTCCTTAATTTGATTCAATCTCTTTCCATAATAGAATTTAAAAAAATAAATTTTTAGCCTGAATAAGAAACAAACACAAAACACATATATATGTCGTACTAAAATAACGACCACAATGATTCCGTATTCTGGGTTTTATCGATTCACAATGCCAAAAGGATTGTGTCCGTCTCCCTAAACTCTGCTTTTGTAAACTCTGAAAAACAAATAAATCCAGAGCCTACTCAGTGGCTTTTTGCTGTGGGACCCGGTTAATTTTTTTTATCTTCAGAGGATAAATTGGTGACAGAAGTTTTTGTGTGTGTTTTTTTTTTTTTTTAATAAAATCCAGAACTGCAAATAAAGAAAGAAAGTTGGGACTTGGGATACAAAATTATAAGCGTATATTAGGGAAAATTAATATTTTTCACAATATCTATGTATTTCACTTTATTGATCATGAACAAAAAATTGTTATACTCTGTCCAACAAAAATTGTCAGTACAAGCGTTATGGGAACGCTTTTTTCAAATCAAACGATTTCACAAAAGTACACACTAAAAAATATGCCCCTGAACAATAAATGAGAAAACCACAGGCATTGTTGTTGTAATTTCTTTATCAAGCGACGTACATTTTGTCAAGACCTATCTGCTACACGATCGGTTAGGGTGACAGACTGAAACTCAATCACCAAGGGTGTGTGAGTATTAAAAAATATTCACAATACATTAGAGTTACCATTGGTAAACTTCCTTCATAGAATACTCCCTTTTTCTATATTAGAACGAAAAAAAGACATAAGTGTTGTTGTGTGGTTGTTGACTTTCTGTTTTTCGTTTGTTTGGATAACAATTCTTTGTCGCCGGGTACATAGGGGTTGTCATAAAATTGCCCTTTTCGGGTTTTGACAAAATAAGAATAAGCTCTTTTTTCTCTTTTAGTTTGTATCAAAAACATAAATTAAGAGATACTCTTTCCTATAAAAATAAGAGTATCAATGCTCAAAAATCAATCGATTCAGCTTCAATCGCATTTTCTGGCAAACTACCATTTATGACTTAACCCCTTTGTACCCGGCGGCAAAGAATTGATGTTAACATTTAAACATGTGCCGCAATTAACTTTCAGGGAAAATTATTTTGCGGGCGTGTCGCTTCGGGATGTTTCTTAAATAAGTAAATTGCAAAAAATTACAATATTACATCTTGGTGGTGTGGAAAAAGATAAATCTATTTTTCTTTCTTTTAAAAATTTGTTAATGTGAAATTCTACCAACAAAGGAGTAACGCTGGTACTTTTTCGATCAAACTTGAAACATTTTTATGCTAAGTGCGGCATCGCTCTGAGAGCTTTTTGTTGTGATTGACTTATGCGTTAAACATGATGTAGAATGAGATGCTTACTTTAGTCCAGTCATTTTATACATTTGGACATGCAAAATAACCGAGAAAGCTAAATTTTGGATGTGTTGTAGGGGATGCTTAAAAAAGCTTAACTTGATAAAATTGGTTTTTTGACAATAACTCGGCTATTCGACGAGATACAAGGAGCTTTTTTGTTGCTTGTACCATATTCTACAATTGATGCATACACATTTTTTGCGTATCATCAACCGTTTTCGAGATATCGATCAAAAAATTCAAAAATTTAGGATATGCCATTTGTTTTTTGGCATTATGTATTTTTGGTGATGAATATCCAAAAAATTATTAAAATCAAATTTTTAGACCCTGTTCAGACCTACAATTTCATATTTAAATTTTTTTTTGACAATAATTACGACCTCCAGCCGGCCGCAAAGTCAGAAAAAGCTCATTTTGCATTTCTAAGCCGTTTTTTCCGACGAAATTACTGGCCTTGGACAGAGTATAGTGAATGTAAACGCAAAAATCAAATTCCCAGGAAAACGCTTGGTTTGAGTTTTTAAATTGTAAATATTTATAAATGTTTTGAACACCATCAATTCTTTTGTTTTGCAACTAAAAAAAAAGAGGTTGTCGGTAAAGCCGATTTACGGACGATGATTTTATTTTCTCATTACATGTATGTATTAATTTTTTTATTTTAAAAGCTTACAAAAAAAATTATGCGATTTAAAAGCCAAGTATTTCTTCTTAAGAATAAAACCATTTTTAAATTTTTACAATGCGCAAAAAGTTGAAAAATAAGTTATGGAAAACAATAATTTTCATCAAAAAAAGCAAAAAAAAACATATACCATGTGAAAGCTTATTGTTTCACCTTTCATATGACGCTTCAATCATATTCCTGTTAGTAGGGGAGCCCAGGAAGGGATTTCGCGCGTTACTCGAGCGCGTCAGAAAATCATATGGGGAGAAAGCTTGTACTCAGTAATGTACTCCTACCAAATATAAAAGCTTGATACGGTGGTCTGCGTTGTGGGCAGCCCGTCAGATTAGTACAAAAAAATTGATCCTCGGAAATACTCGAGCGCGTCAGATTAAGAAATGGTAGATTAAGTACATCTAGACAAGTGTATATTTCAATAATCTGACAATTTGAGCGTGGCATAAGAAAATGGGAGAGGAACAAAGTTGTAAAAAAAAAACTTCACCTCGAAATACTCGAGCGCGATTAACTTTTTTTGCATTCTGAAGGGAGTTTTATCAGGAACACGAAAAACATATAATCTGACGGTTTTCATGGGGCAATATAGCCAAAATTATCAATAAAGCATGAACGTACAGTAAAAAAAAAATACAATTTTTTGGTTCGTGTTGCTGAGTTTTTAACGTTTTTGTCGAAATATCTTAATTTTTTTTGTCTTATTTACTTAGGCCCATTTGCTGAAACGGAACTTAAATATTTAAGTAAAACATAAAAGTATAAATTCGACATACCGGTTTGCACGAACTTAAAAGTAACCCCTAAATCTGACTAAGTTTAACATAATTTAGGATGAGGAAATAGTAGATCATAAGGGTAGTATGTTATACTTAAGCAATTTTAACTGGAAAAAAAGAAAAAAACACCCCCTAAAAATGATTTTGGGTGAAAAGTGCACAATAATTATAAGTTTAAGAACGGTTAATTTACTTTTTACGTGTTAACCATTAGTTGATGGTACAATTTGCCGCACGAATTCGTACACAATTTTAAATATTTTGTTGTCAAAATTTCCACACACGATACAAACAAACACAATGACACACAAATACAGTGGCGGTCAAAAAATAGCAGTGCATCGAAAAATATTTCAAATAAAATATAAAACATAAAAAGAGTTTCGATGTTGGATTTATTTTTTAGTAAAACTATTTTAGATACATTCTAGATTAATTTTTAGTATGAATGAAATTTAATTTATTGCTAATAGCTAAGCAATAATCCAAAAACAAAATAAACCTAAAAATTAAGCGGTCAAAATAATAGCAGTGATTTTCTTTTTCTAGTAAATTTAAATAAAACAAAGGCACAAAAAGTTCAAATAAACGGTATTTTACTTGGCAAAAGCTAGCATTTGCTCCGTTGACCTTTATTTTTAATTAAAGCTCGGCAAAAACCTTTTACGGGGCCGACAAGTCGCTGAGATCTGTGAGGTGTTTTAGCTCACCAAACCTGCTCAACAACGGTCCATAACTGCCGTTATGTTTGAGTTTTGCTTTATAAACTTCTTCTTATATATCCTAGCAATGATTCTAGAAAAGATCGAGGTCCAAAGACTAAGCAGTCCACTCCATAAGCTAAATCTTAATGTTTTGAAACCGTTGTTTGGCTGCTCTCCTGAAGTATTTTGGGTTATTATCTTGTTGGAAGACCCATTTAAGCGGTATTTTGAAGTCGACGTATAGCAGCATACTGTTTTACAAGATATCCAGGTACAACTGCTGGTTTATTTTAGTTTTAATCTTATATAATAGACCAAGTCCGTAATAGGACAAGTTCCTCCAAACCATTGTACTGGATCCTCCGTGTTTAAAAGTTTTTCTGCTATACCTAGGGTTATATTTCGTGTTTGGTAGTAGTACCGAGACCCTTTGCCACCATGCGGAATCAATTTGCTCTAATCAGTCCAGAGAATATTCCAGGGTCCAGTATAAGAATTTGGAGAAACTTGTCCTACTACGGACTTGGTCTATTATATTAGATTAAAACTAAAATAAACCAGCAGTTGTACCTGGATATCTTGTAAAACAGTATGCTGCTATACGTCGCCTTAAAAATACCGCTTAAATGGGTCTTCCAACAAGATAATAACCCAAAATACTTCAGGAGAGCAGCCAAACAACGGTTTCAAAACATTAAGATTTAGCTTATGGAGTGGACTGCTTAGTCTTTGGACCTCGATCTTTTCTAGAATCATTGCTAGGATATATAAGAAGAAGTTTATAAAGCAAAACCCAAACATAACGGCAGTTATGGACCGTTGTTGAGCAGGTTTGGTGAGCTAAAACACCTCACAGATCTCAGCGACTTGTCGGCCCCGTAAAAGGTTTTTGCCGAGCTTTAATTAAAAATAAAGGTCAACGGAGCAAATGCTAGCTTTTGCCAAGTAAAATACCGTTTATTTGAACTTTTTGTGCCTTTGTTTTATTTAAATTTACTAGAAAAAGAAAATCACTGCTATTATTTTGACCGCTTAATTTTTAGGTTTATTTTGTTTTTGGATTATTGCTTAGCTATTAGCAATAAATTAAATTTCATTCATACTAAAAATTAATCTAGAATGTATCTAAAATAGTTTTACTAAAAAATAAATCCAACATCGAAACTCTTTTTATGTGTTATGTTTTACTTAAAATATTTTTCGATGCACTGCTATTTTTTTGACCGCAGCTGTACCTACACAAAAATAATCCTTCAAATGAATAATTTTTTTTTTTAAATTAAACAACATTTATTTTACCGCTTTCACTGTTATTCACTTTTTCTTCAATAAAAATAGACGGAATAACCAAATTTGTTAAATTATTTTCCGTTAATTGTTCAAAAATAATTTAAATTAACTGACGTTTGAGTCGATTTGACAATTTGATTTGAAACTCTCAGCGATTTCTCGCATGAAAGTAAATCATTGCTAGGTTGAGCAAAAATATTTTTTAGCAACTGGGAATAAACTAAGGAAAACATAAGTGCTATGTTCGACCTAGCTAAGATTCAAATTTATGATTCGTATGAGCAAATGGGCCTTACACTTATTATTTGGATACGGATTGACTTAAAAAAATCTAAAGAATTCATTAAATTGGATAAAAAACAACGTGTCAAATTGAATAAGCCCCAAAAGACGTTTTATATGGAATTTACTATCGGAGAATTTCCAGTCCGGTCCAACACTCAAATTTTTGTATCGAGGTATAACGTGACATTCTTAACTTTATAGCAAAAGCCCCATCTTAAATAAATATAGAAGCTCTGATCGTCTGGTCATTACGTAATGTTCTTAGATTTGGGGTATTTTTTCTTTCGTTAAAGACCAGACGAGCAAGACTTATAACTTTTAATAATAATAATATCATATGAAAGAAAGATTATTAAGTAAGTATCATAACCATTTTTGCTTACAGAAACACGAGATGACGACAAAGTTGAACTAATGGAAACCAACCTGGAAGACGAATCCAGTGATTATGAATATTTTGAGAATTTTCCACTGTTTTTAGTCATTTTTCAATCAAAAACAATGTTTATATTGCTAATAATTCTGCTCAAACGTTATTTGCTACATTGTAAACAATTTTGAACAATTTATTTGAAAGTTTAGTGTTTTTTTTTTGACATTTTTTTAAAAAAATCGGAATCTTTTACATTGTTATCGTTTTTTCGCACAAAAACAAAAACATATTCTCTTTTGCACAAATACATAGCATGTTTTCCATAAAAAATTAATTTAACTGTTAATTTAGTATTGGTTAAACCTTGACATAATATCGATAGCATCGATAACAAAAAAATATCGAGTATATCGATACTTCACAAAAACTATCGATAGTTTCAATACTTCCAAATTATTTTACCACAAGGCTACCGATATTATCGATAGCTTTGAAATTAATTAAACACAATTTGAACTACAAGTTAAGTTTTCGTTTGACATTGGATGTAAACAACGAATTAACATAGTGTTTGGTAGATATCGATAGTTTCCATTGTCGATTGTATCGATAGTTTTAAGAAAAAATATCAATTTCTATCTACTCTAGATCAAAATTTATAACCTGTTGAATTTGAAAATTTTATTTTACCGTTATCTCAAAATTGTGTTTACAAAAATGATTGAAATTTTGTACACATATAGTCCTGGTTATGATCTATCTTTGCTCCGTATACTTTATTTCTCTAACTATTGAAGAAAAACGATAAAAATCGGTTAAAAACGGCCAAAAAAAACTATTTTTTAAAAACTTGTTTCTTCCGTTATTCAGTCAAAAATCAATCAATCACTTCAATTTTTTGCACATGCATGCATAGCCAATTATGCATATAGCCAAGCCCTACATGCCCTATAAGTTTGAAATTTTTTGAACGCTCCAAAAAAAAAGCAAAAAATCAAAAACTATCCAAAAATACCCCTTAAAAATAAGGTGTTTTTCAAAAATTCATATTTCGAAACGCAGAGTGTTGGAAAAAAATCCGTATCAGACACCTAATTTTTTTTCCCCTCATATTTCACCTGACATCTTTAGAATTGTCAAAAAAAATTTCCTTTACCCAAAATCATCATTTTGTCACAGCCCCAACACGTGAACAACGTGCAAACAAAACGGTATAGCAAAGATCATATAACTAGTACTAGTTATATGATCTTTGGTTATAGCTTAGTTTCAAAATTTTTTAGAATTTTTTCTTAAATGCATCTATCTATAGCAAAAAAAAACCAATTCTCTACAACTTCGCGTTTAGATTTTAGCCTAAAGTTCATCTTTCCGTTTAACCCCTGTTTACCCTTTTAAATGACGGAATTTTTAAAAATCTTCATTTGGATTAAGCTTTAGGTTATTATCTTTCAAATAAGCTATAGAAGATTATTGTATCTCTAATAGTTTATTTTTAATTTTTAATTGACATTTTTTGCCGCATGAGAGTGTAAAGTTAGAAAATGGCGTCACTTTTTTGTGGTGGCTGCCATGGTTCATCGATTTATAAGACGTTATCACGTCAAAAAAAATATTTAGCCAGTTCATAAATGTATCCCAATTCACACAGCTAAATTAAGCCAAAGATAAATTTTTTATTCAACAGACATACAAATGTTAAAAATTTATCCTCGGCTAAATATTTAAAACAATTCACACACGGCCTTAAATTATGAAGAAAAGGTGTTTTATTTTAACTTTTTCCAAAAATAATTAAAAACTTTTTTAATTTAACATTTTTTTTTTCAAAAAATAACCAATTTTTTATACATAACTAGATGTGAGTTATAAGAACGTCAGTTTATGCATTTTGAAAAATATTTGCAACAGTTACGGTCATATTATTCACTCTGGATTTAAAGTGAATTTAAATTTATTCACTCAAAACAAAATTATGTGATTATTCAATAAATTTTGTATAGTTTGCATTTATCTTTATTTTAAGTAGTGAATATTATGGAATTGGATTTTGTTTTGAAATTTCACATTGCTTACATCGAGATGTATTTTTTAAACTAGTGAATAATATGGTCGTTAGAAAAGAACTAAAGTGGAATTACATCAACAAAATTTTAAAAAGCAGAGTTTTGAAAGACAGAATTTTCATTAAAAAAGCAGAATTTTGAAAATTAGAATTTTGACCCGCTCTTGTGAAAACTCTTTTTCATTTGTGCCGTAAGTCGCTAGGCCCACATCTGGGCAGGTGCTCCAATAACCTCGTTGAGTTTCTTAGATAGAATACAAAATAGAGCTATAAAAATGATAGGTGATAGATCAATAACTGATACAATTACGTCTCTCGAGCACCGTCGTAACGTCTCATGTCTCACGTTGTTCTATCGTTATTTTTATAAGCAGTGCTCCGATGAAATAGCTAGTTGCATTCCTCCCCTGAAACAATTCAACCGTAATACTCGCGCTTCAAGGAATGCTCATCAATTTACCCTAGAGTCCAACTTCGGACGTACCGTCAAATACAGAGATTCTTTCTTCAGCCGCACTACACGAATGTGGAACGCGTTACCCGCCTCTGTTTTCCCATCCCATTTCAAAACTCAGAACTTCAAAACTAATGTTCATCGGTATCTCCTTTCAAACCCCTCCCTATTTTCCTAATGCTCGTACTGTGTTCACCATATTAAGGGTACATTAATCCCTTTAGTGCGCGCTTATTATAAAAAAAAAAAAGGCACATGAGTAGGCAAGATGCACACCTTAACACTTATATTTCGCAAACAAACAGAAAAGTAAAAACTCAGGCCCCTATTACGGTTGTAAAATATCATTACGATACCGAACGTTCTCAATGAACAAAGTAAATGAATCGCTATTACCGAGATCGACTATCAAAATTTTTGATAAACTGTGTATTTGCTATAAATTTGAGATCTATTGAGAATAATTCTTTTGATGAACTCGGTATTACGCACATTTTTCCCAAATTTTTCCCAAAACATTTAAATTACTCACAAGAAGAAGAACGCAGGTTAATAAATAAAATGTTTATCAATTGATAAGTTTATCGTTTGTCTATCAATTGATATTTGACAACCGTAGTGGGGTCTTTAGTGAAATGTAAAAGCCTTTATTGAAAAAAATTACTTATATGTTATATATTAGGAGCTTATGCTACCTACATCACAAAAATGAGTTTCCTTATTATTTGTGGTATTTTCTTATTATTTTCAAAAGAATATTTCTTGGCGATTCCAAAGCAATTCATTAATATTATCAATTGTTCATTCCATTTAGATGACTTTATTTCTAAGGAGCGAACTCAATTTAGCTAAAAGCTTTTAACTTCTCAGCAAAAATTAAAATTAAGTGATAAAATATATGCAAAACCAATGAAGACAAAAGGATAACTACGTTCCTTCCCATGCTCAATAGATACACCGTAACACTGAATTCTGAAGCATACGGGGAAGCTTACACAACACGTTTATACAACCCATCCATTTGATTAGATTCATGTTCTTTGCTAACGACTTATCAATTACATAGACATTGTAGGTACTTACTAAATTGTTCAATTAATAAGATATGAAATTCATGAAAAATAGTATTCGTTCCTTTTTGGTTTTGGTACAACTAGGTATGTGTTTCAATATCAGAATTTTAACTTTGGTCTTATATTATTATGCTCGCGATTTATTTGCCAAAAGGATATTCCATGAAAGGAAAGCAGCGTCAAAAAATTGTAATTAGCAAAAAAATTGTTTTTTTTTAGATTTATTATAATAACCATGCCTACAACACTTTAAATTTAAACCCATTGGTTTTGTTATTAAACAAAAAACCATTAATAGTACAGGATCCCACTTCTATTTGTTTTTTTTTATGATTTTAAGTTTAAATGAATGTTGAGCAAGTATTCAATGGATTTATGAACTTGCGATAGGTTGCCAGAAAAAAATCAGCCCCAATTAATTTTTAAATAAGCAATTTTGGTGATCTTATTTGCCGCTAATTGTTTATACATATGTATTAGACTGGGCCAAAAAAATAAAATATTTTTTTTTTTGAAAGTTACTTCGAAAATCTTGTTCAGGATGATGAAAAAAAAATTTGGTGAAAATTTGAGCCGTTAAAAAAATTTTTAAGAGGTCTATCATCGGTGTTTTTTATTTTTATACATGATATGATGTTTTGCAACAGAACTGCTAGACGATCAAAGTAAAAAAAATTTCTGTTCATTTTTTCTTATATAAAATTAAATTTCCTACAAAAAAGATCTAATTGAAAATTTTCGTCAGACGAGCCGTATTCGAGTAATTAAGCTTTTTAAATCGAAGTGTTTTTTCAATTTGACTGTTTCACTTTGGAATTTTGTGATGAGCAAATAAGTGAATAGAAAAATAAAACCTCGACAGATTCTTATAGGAAATTTAATTCTCTACAAAAAAGGTCTTATAGTAATTTCCCCTAAATTGAGTTTTGAAGAAGTTATTCACGATTTAAATCGAGAAAAAAATTAAAAAATCAATTTTCAATTTCAAAATTTTCTAATTCACTGAAAATTCAATATTTTCAAATTAGCAAGATGTTTTCTTGTAGGGAATTAAACGTTCTATAAAAAGTTCCTTGGCAGCAAATTAATTGCTTTAACCGTTAAGAAGATATTCGTATCAAAACCAATGCCCACTGATTGCAATAGTTTTCTTATGACAAGTATGCATTTGCGATTTGAATACGATTATCTTCTAAACGGTTAAAGCAATTAATTTGCTGCCAAGGAACTTTTTATAGAATGTTTAATTCCCTACAAGAAAACATCTTGCTAATTTGAAAATATTGAATTTTCAGTGAATTAGAAAATTTTGAAATTGAAAATTGATTTTTTAATTTTTTTCTCGATTTAAATCGTGAATAACTTCTTCAAAACTCAATTTAGGGAAAATTAATGTAAGACCTTTTTTGTAGAGAATTAAATTTCCTATAAGAATCTGTCGAGGTTTTATTTTTTTATTCACTTATTTGCTCATCACAAAATTCCAAAGTAAAACAGGCAAATTGAAAAAACACTTCGATTTAAAAAGCTTAATTACTCGAATACGGCTCGTCTGACGAAAATTTTCAATTAGATCTTTTTTGTAGGAAATTTAATTTTATATAAGAAAAAATGAACAGAAATTTTTTTTACTTTGATTAATTTTATATAAAATGAACAGAATTTTTTTTTACTTTGATCGTCTAGCAGTTCTGTTGTAACACATCATATCATGTATAAAAATAAAAAACACCGATGATAGACCTCTTAAAATTATTTTTAACGGCTCAAATTTTCACCAAGTTTTTTTTTTCATCATCCTGAACAAGATTTTCGAAGTAACTTTCAAAAACAAAAATATTTTATTTTTTTGGCCAAGTCTAATATACATATTAGACTGGGCCAAAAAAATAAAATATTTTTTTGGCGAAGAACGAAGAGCAACTTCAATACCTACTACTAGTTATTAGTGAATATCGAAAAAAATACCCCAACTGTAATAAAAAAACCTTGATGTGCTGAAATATTATATCTAAAAGTTAATTATCAGACTTTACGGATTTTTTGGATAAAGAGTATGTGATAATTGTCTTTAAAATTAATTTTTTCATAATATGTTTCAGTGATTATGATAAAAATAATAATTATTTGGTTAATTTCCTTATAAATATATGAAATAAAAATAATTAATAATTGTAGAACTGACTCATTTTTTACTACAAAATTCCTTGGAGACGGTAAAAATACTTTTTTTTGGTGAGAAAATATCAATTGAGTGAGCATATAAGCAGGTATATTGGTAAAATTTGATATTTTTGCATAATATTCTTAAAAAAATAATAAATATTCCGTAAAGTTAAAAAAAAATTGAGTAAAAAAAAAAATTGATTTTTTAATTTTTTTTCTCGATTTAAATCGTGAATAACTTCTTCAGAACTCAATTTAGGGAAAATTACTATGAGACCTTTTTTGTAGAGAATTAAAAATAAACGAATCTGTCGTAGTTTTATTTTTCTATTTACTTATTTGTCCATCACAAAATTCCAAAGTGAAACAGTCAAATTGAAAAAAACACTTCGATTTAAAGCTTAATTACTCGAATACGGCTCGTCTGACGAAAATTTTCAATCGGATCTTTTTTGTAGGAATTTTAATTTTATATAAGAAAATATGAACAGAAATTTTTTTTATTTTGATCGTCTAGCAGTTCTGTTGTAACACATCATATCATGTATAAAAATAAAAAACACCGATGATAGACCTCTTAAAATTTTTAACGGCTCAAATTTTCACCAAATTTTTTTTTCATCATCCTGAACCAGATTTTCGAAGTAACTTTCAAAAAAAAAAAAATATTTTATTGTTTTGGCCCAGTCTAATGTATATGTACATTTATTTTTTTTTATTTGACTTTTTTTTTAAGAAAATATGTACCTGCTCACATGAAAAAACATTTTCAGTTTTAAACCAATTCCAACAAGTACCTATGTTTTATTTCAAATATTGGGACCTATTAATTTGTAACATTACATATACAAATTTTAATCAAAATCCTTTGAGCTTTTTTTTAATTTTTTTTTTATTTCTGTTATATGACAGGTACCGTTATTTTTTGGTTTAAAAAGATTTCAATTTCCTCTGGGCTTTAGGGAATTAAAAACTGTTAACTACAAAGTTTAAAAAACGCACTCCAGTAGTTTAGGTTTTAGACGGTCCGACGCGACGCACGGTCTGAGACGGACACACAGAAAGTATTGCGAGACCCAATTTTTTGGCTACACTCGAAATATGAGTCATATAGAAAACTGTATTAAGATAAAAGTTATAGAAAATAAAATTTTCTACAAGTTTTACCCACATAAGTTTTCTCAAAAATCAAAAATGGCCGAGTTATTCACTATAGGCCCCAACCCATAGAATCCGTTGCGTCCGTTCCGTCAATCTATCCGTTGAAGTTGAAGGATGGGTCAGAAAGGGGTGACCCATAGAATACGTCGTATGACGGATTGCTTTTTGACAGCTCACTTCAAATTCCAAGGTGTGTTCGATATTTTATGTTGTTCTTTTTTTTTTTTAAATTAAATGCACGACTAGATTTCCTGTAGGTACTTGCTCTTCAGTTAAAAACAATTTTTTATAACAAATTATGAGTTGAAGGTATGACTTTGGCATAGTAAAATTGAACTGTACAACAGAATTTGAGTATTTAATTGATATAATTGATTAGAAATATTATTAAATGTTACTTTTATTACATTTTCTTCACAAATAAACAATTAAAGTTCACAATTCATAAAATCGGAGAAGAAAAGAACACAGTTCTTAATTCTGAAATTGCCCGGCGTGCACTCAGGAACAAAAAATCGAACTGGTCTATTGTTGACAACCAATGTCAAAGGATACGACGGATGAAAAAGTACACAGAGAAAAATAGACCACATAAAATAGAACAAAAACAATAAGATTTCTCTATGGTTTTCATCCAAGAAGGAAACCTTATTAAAACAATCGGGTTTTCCTTATTGTTTTAAAATCTGCAAAAAAATAAAAAAAACGATGACCAGGCTGGGAATCGAACTGGAGACTTCAAATCATTAGTCGCCCACCTTACCACCTGAACCAACCTGCCATGAAAATATTGATCGCGATTTTTGTTCTAGTGCTAAGTTGCAAAAAAAAAAATCAACTTTTTAGTCAAATTTTAATAAGATTTTCTCTATAAAAATAATAAGAAATCTCCTTAAAAAAACCTTATTAATCGTTGATTTTAATAAGATTTCCTTATGAAATGTATGGAAGGTAAAAAAATATGGCAATCTGTTAATTTTTAGCGGGTCATATTTTTCTCTGTGTAGAAAGTTGGGCTACTTCTTTCATCGAATCCGTCCGTCTCCTTCCGATCCGTCGCTTATGGGTCGCTTCCCATAAGAACGTGTGTATTTTATCGAGCTGTCAGTTGAAAACTTCGACGGAACGGACGCAACGGATTCTATGGGTTGGGCAATTAAAACTTGTTTTTCCTAAAATCCAAAATGGCGGCTTTGACTCAAGCTCGATTTTCCCGAAAAAAGAAGGTTTTAAGCTCTGAGTGATCCCCTCCACCGTCCTATGAAAAAAAAAAAATGCACGATCTAATTGTTTCCATTTGAAATGTTTATTTCGACTGGACTAAACGAAATAAACTGGAAACAACCGTCAACATGTCATTTCTGTTACTTTGGAATGGGCGAAAAGCGGCTCCAACAGTTTTGAAAATATTTTTTCTTAATAAAATAAAATAAATTGCATACATGCTTTGGAGCTCAATTCGATTTAAGATGTTGGTTTTTCGCTCGAAAAACAAAAACATTTAATGTTATTTTTTCATAACAATTTACTTAATTTTTGAATAAAAATTCTACATTTAAGCAACTTGAACTCTGAGAGAAATTTTGTGCGACAAAGTCGTGAATTTAATTTTATTTTGTGAACCTATTTAATAATTGAGGAGTGAATAAACAATAGCCAGAAATCACAAAAAACTGTGACAAAACTCAAGTCTTAAAAATTAAGCAAAAGTGCATTTTATAACGGAGGAAAAAAGGGCACCTTAAAATAAAATAATGCCCACCTTAAATCCCACTGCCTTAAAATAAAACGATTTCTGCTTAAAATAAGTTGACTCCGCCTTAATTTAAGCTTAATGTGAATTTCGCGCGATTATTCAGTCGCAAATTAGATGGCAAGAATTTCAATGACTACACAATTTTCAAATTTTTAATCGCGGGAAGTATGTGTGTTCAGAGGCATTGAAATCCATGTGATCCATTTTTGCGACTGAATAATCGCGCGACTAAAATCGCATGTGTGCGCCTAGTCTAATGTGAATGTTCATTGTTCATCCAAAAAACAAACGGCAAAAAATAAAAATATTAAAATTATAATCACACTTCAGCTTTTGTTGCATTTTATCATGTACCTACTAATTTCCAACAGTGAGAATTTTGTCTAGCTTTAAGATAATTTTAAGATGATGAAAAATAAAAATGAATTTAAAATTAAAAAAGCCACTCGCCTAGTGACCCAACAGTTGTAGGTTCGATCTTCGATCCCCCGTGGCTGACAGTTTTTTTTTATTAAAACGCTCTCACATACAAATAAGATGATCTCTCGCTTAAATTAAGTGGGAGATCATCATATTTGCGCATTCAAGAAATAAAGACGATTTGTCACTTAATTTAAGACGGAGGTCATCTTAACAAAACCATGCAGCAATTTGCTTAGTTTAAGGTGGCATCCATTTGTTTTTAGGGGTCTTTTTTCTCCGGTATCAGTCCATTTCACGAACATAAAATTTGTGTCCACAAAGATGATTTTAGGCTCTGATTGTTGGAAATAAACTTATAGGCTGCTAACTTCTGGGCTGCTTTACTTGGCTTTAAATTTACAGTTGATGATAAACCGGCTGGCCATGGTATAAAAAAAGAAGGTATGATCATTAGAAAAAACTCAGTATCGAGAACTGTCAAAACTTATGGCTACTTAAGGTTTTGACAGCCCAGCCCATTGAAATTGTTGTTTTAAACAAATTTTTCTTTGAAATTGTTGTTGCTTTTGACTTTGCCAAATGCCAAACGTCAAAACACTACTACCCCATTTTGTAAGATGGCGGCTCTAATGATCATACCTTGTCTTTTTATACCATGCCGGCTGGCCACATACTGTGAAGGTTGGGGTCTTCAAATCAACATAGATAAGTCAAAAATTATACAAACATCTTGGAGTGAAGCTTTACCCTGCGCTGAATTTTAGTAAGCATTTTGTCGAAATATCCAAAGCCTCTCATCAACTTAACATTGAGAAAGAATTTTTCTAACATTAAACATAAATACCAAATCTAAAATTCAGTTGTGAGGTCTACTCTGTGTTATGCAGCGCAAGTTTGGGGAATAAAAGAGTATGAGGAAACTGAGAAACTTCAAAGGAGCTTCATCAAAAGAATTTTCAATCTCCCAATTATGCGAAATACTTAGAAACCGGCTTACCGAAGATTTTTACCAGCCCTTTGAAATTACAAGCTGATTATCTAATTAAACTCTTAGGTTTATGAGATTTGCGATTGAGCAAAATCATGCTGCTAAAGCTATATATATATGAAATAAGGAACAAGGACTGGTGGTATGATAAATGGCGACGGGTGCCAATTTTGTGATTGTGGTGAACAATATTATAATATAGTGGTGAACAATATTATAATGGTGAACAATGCAATAAGATAAAGACTGGATTCATATCTACTGCATGCGAAAAAACCGTAAATAACCAATATGAATTTTTTTCATCACTTTATTTTAGATGTTTATTAAAATGTACCTAATAGTTACATATATAATTTTCAGAGAATCATTTTTTAGATTATTCAAAGAAAAGTCTTGGTATAATGATTAAACAATTTACAAAACCAAAAACTAAGATTTAAAAATAATTTTTTTTTTGCACCAATATCTAAAATAGGATAGATACCTATGATACATAAAAGACCATTTCAAGTCATTGTCGAGCTTTAAATCCATGGGCTCATTAATTTGAAAACAAATACGAGCACATTATTCTCCAAGTTTCTTAAATAAAATGTTAGAAATAAATTCAGGGGTGTTCATCGGGCCTGACTATAAACAGATGTGTAAAAATCAGAACACCACCTCTATTATGTATAATCGACAAGGTTACTAGATTATTATTTTTAAATAATTTATTTAAGTTCGACGTACGAATGGTATTTTAGTTAAGCATTAATAATAAAAACTTATTAATTAAAAGTATACCTACGTACAACTTCTCTTCAAAAAGAAGATCAAATTGTATTTTCACCCAAAGCGTGCAGATGTAAAAAGTTTACGCATAAAAAAGCATTTCAGTTTTATGATGCTATTTTATTATGTGGGTCCGTCCATTTACAGCTATACTTTGCTACTTAGACAGCATTATTGCACATTCATCATTAGGTATTTGAAGGATGGTATTCATAGTTATACTCTTAGATATACATATGTATGTATGTACATGTATTGTATGTGCAGTGCCGGTTTTATAGCTACTGGCGCCCCTGAGCAAGATTTCATGCTGCGCCCGTTCTCGCCAAAAGTAGACCTTTCGTTTTAAAATCACGAAAAAACGTAATAGCAACCCTATGGGTTGGAGTCAAAATTTGTCCGGGCCAGAAAATTGTTGCTATGCGATCCACATAGAGAGTATGGTTAAAATTCGACGCACCTTTATCCTAAATAAAAAAATAGCATGGCCAAAAAAAGAAAGCCAAAAAATCAACGCCTTGCCCCTTTCTTTCTCAAAGTCTTTCACAAATTGTAGAACTTAAAACAGGTTGCCTTTTGCCTACTTCGAAAGAAGTAGGGTTAAAAATAAGGGCACTTTTGCGTAAGTCAAAATATTTGGCCTTCGTTCTTCATATAGATTTCTTAAAAATTCGGGCAGCCTTCGGCGCCCGAGTGGAGGCCAAGGCTGCACCACCCTTAAACCGGCCCTGGGTATATGTACAGTACACATGTGTGAAGGTGCATTTTATCTATATTTGCTATAAGAGACACATAGCTAGAACACCCTATAATAATCGCACATCACATAATTATATTTGTATACGACAACGTGTTGATGTGCAGTGCAACTTATGGATTGGAGGTTCTGAGTAGTGTCGTAAACATCGATTTAATTAAAGCTATTTGACATCTACAACAGCAAAATGGCGCCTATCCATCCAGATTTAGCTTGAAAAGATTTTGTTTTTTTTTTTTAACAATGAAATTGTTCGGTCAAATGAACGTAATTCCAATAATTCATGGACATACTTTCGTAACTTTTTTTTTGTTTTCATCGAAACGCCGTGATTTTAAAGTTCCCAGGGGCCACAAAGATAGGTAAGTTTACTTTTCATACGGCTATATTGTCAGAGAATTGTGAAGAATGTAGATATGTTACTATAAAGTTAGTCACAAAATTCTACATACTTTATGTAGGTACCTAAAGATTTGAAAAATGGTATATCAATGCCTATTAGTCAACTTTAACAAACAATTTTCTTGCTAGATAACTAGAAAATAACTTATTTTGCTTTTCATCTACCTACTTATGAAAAAAAAAAGTTGGTGTGTTCAATTCTTTTTACAATATGGTATAACATTTTTTCGATTTTTTTTTCGAATGCCCATAACTTCCAAAATATATGGCTGCGATTTTTAAAATTATTTTTCTGATAACAGTCACCTTACCTATCTTCTATCTACTGTTTTCGTTTCGACGTTGACTTTTGGGACACCCTGAATAGGGAAGAGCGTTCATTAATGGGGTATCCAGAAAAAAATTTTAAGGGGGCTGGAAAATTTTCAACAATTTTTTAGAGGGTAATGTGCGAAAAATTTTTCTCTATTTTTATTCATCTTTGATCGAGAGTGAAGCGCTGTGCTGTGATACTGAAAGTGGTATAGTAGTACCTAGAGTTTTTTCAAAGTTCTTGTGTCCCAAACATTTTACACAAACAGCAAGGAGTTTAGTCATCCTTAAAAAAAAAACACTTTATTTCGTTCCAACTGTTTACAGATTCATTCCTATCACGTCTATAATTTTTGAGCTATACTCACCACCATTTTCAATATATACGATACGCCCATGTTCCGTAATTCTACCAAAAGTGAATTCAAATCTCTTTTCAATTTCACGTGAAATGAAATATCAATATTCTTCATTTCGATCGATTTCGAAAACTTCCAAATTGCTTCGAACTGTCAAAACTGAAAGATATTCAATTTTTATTCTCTTTCTAAAGCGAAATTACTGTTGCTTTTCCATTTGCAGATTCATTGAAAAATGCAATTCACGAACAGAAACATAGTGAATTGAATTCGATCAGAAAATCTAAATGAGTGAAAAAATGCAGAACACCTAATTTCATTTTCGGCAAATGAATGCGCAAAAAGTGAAATGCAGAACGATAAAGTCTCAAAAACTTATTTTGAATGAATTTCTTTTTGATGTTTAATCCGATATATATGTTTATATTTGTTCGATTGTGTTGCTTTTTTAATCCAAATCAGAAGCGCCAACTGGAATTTGCTTAAAGAAACCTGTTGACCACTTAGATTTTGAGATATCAAAAAATTTCTATTTCCAATATCTTTGAGAAAAATATTATTTAAAAAAAGTAAATATACATAAAAAGTTTTTCAAAACTAAACGCTGATGTAATTCGACGTCAAAATACTAAAAAAATATCGATTCGGAATTGGAATAAATCCGAAAAAAAATTACCCCAACCCTCAACTTCAGCTTAGGTTCTTACTCAAACAAACACAAACAGCCGTTTCAGAATTTGGAGGGGGCTCAAGCATCTGTGCTACCTCTAAATCTCTAAGATTTACAAACACGTTTCAGTTAATCATGTACATTTTGATGAAATCAGCAATATAATAGCATGATCTTGAAGGCTTGGCGGGGCTTGAGCCCCCTGAGCCCCCCCTCAATACGCCACTGTGTTCATTTAGGATCTTTTTAAAAAGAGGACATTTTGTTCCCGAGCCGTTTAAAAATCACAACTTCGAAAAAAAAGAAAACAAAAATGATAGCATTTGATTCCAAAAAAAAACAAGCGAGCAAAAAAATTTGTTTTCAAATTTGTTTAAGAAATAAAATTTTGTTAGGACACAGGAGCTTTCTCTTGAAGCGATACAAAAGCAATTTTTCCAAAAACAAAAGTACTCGTCTACTCAGTTAGTGTGTAAAAATGTTGTTTATGGCTGCTAACCGCATTGGCATAGAAGTAAATTTAACTGAACATTTTGAAATCTCAACTTCATAAAGCCGTTTGATTCCAAAAAAGTAAAACAGAATATTCTGATTTAAAAAAAAAACTTTAGGTACATAAACCCAAACCTTGCATCCACCCAATATCTAATAGTGATTGGAGTGGAGGTAGGGCTGCCAGATGTCCCGATTTCGGTCCGACAGTCCCGACTTTTGGACCCTGTCCCGATATCTGTCCTGATTTACAAAATGTCCCGATTTTGTCCCGACAATCCGTTTTAGTTCGAAAACTTTGGTCAACATTTCGTGTTGAAATTTTGGTAGCCGATTTTTTACAAACGGTATTATTGAAATAGTCGACTTCACACCGCAGAGGTAAAATTTTGCAAATACAAACAATAAAATAAGATAAATTAATTGAAATAAATAAAAGTTTAGTTTGAAAAAAAAGAGAACAAAAAAATCCGAGGGGAAAAAGAAAGTGTTAAATAAATCGCAACCAAAAAAGAGAACATATTCTCTTAGGGCCAGTTGTACAAATATTTAATCCGTGGTTCAGCAACTTTTATCTTCTGAAATCGGTGGTAAGGTTCCGGTTTAGCACTGGTGCAAGGTCCACATATGTATGTACACATCCATGCTTTAACCGAGTGTGTTCCTTTATTTTTTCCGGATAAGGAATAGAATAGACCGGCGAGACAAAAAAAATTATCCAGAATATCCAGAACGCAAAAATAAAGAAACAGAAATAGCTTGGAAAGAATGTCAATCAGCTGTTCAACCACATTTTTTAGTTAAAACACAAACATATATAAAATCGTCTTTTATTATTTCTTATATTTCTATTTTCATGCATAAGTTGGAGGAATAAAAACAATTAGAACAAAAACTTTTGTATTAATAAATTATTTTTTCCCACAATTTGTATTTATTTATATGTGCAAGAAATGCTTCAGAGCGAATTTTAATTTTGTTTTTGTTGAAATAATTACAGCTAGGTGTAGTGACCAGTGACCTACACACAACTGCGTATGTGTGAAAGAATATTCCATAAATTCCAGGTCTGATTTGGAATAACAAGAATGCATTTTAAAAATTCCGGAATAGATAAAGAAACTATAAAAAAGTTTTTTTTTTTTTTTGAATATTCCGGGGAATAAAGAAACGAAATAGGCGTGTTCCACGTTTTTGGAATATTCAGAAAAAATAAAGAAACACTCTCACTATGAACACTAGGGTGTGTCACTTTTGTATGGCGGTAAAAAAAAAGTACTCATATTTGGCAATGTAATATGGGTCAAAAGTTGTATTAGGGTCTAAGGTTTAAGAATATGTACAAAATAATTATAATATCGTTTCGCGCTTTCCTTACTAAGTGCTCAATTCCAACAAATATAAGCTGAAAAGTTTTTTCTTGGAATATTAAATATTTTTAGGCTTTCACGTGAAAGATACGTGAAAGCCTAAAAATATTTAATATTGTTTGTTTTTTGTATCCAAACGGCGCAATCAAAATAAAAACATATCGTCGGCGGCGTAAAGCAAAATTGTTCTGAATCCACTTTTTTTACCGAAAATGAGTTAAATCATGCATTTTTACTAATTTGAGGGTGCTCTGACCGAATTTGAAAACCGTTTTTGTCAAAAAATTTTCATTCCGCAGATAATATAATTTAATGGGACATAGAACAATAAAAACAGGGACGTAGCCTTTTGAAAATGAGCCCGAGTATTCTTGATTGTTATAAGTCCCATCATATTTTGTTCTAAGTCCACTTTTTATGTAAGGAACAAACGTACTTGTGTAGGAATTGTTCTATGTCCAATTTTGGGTTTTTAGTTTTAAAAAATATTTAAAAATAGTATGCACCTACTAATGAGGTAAACTTGTATATTTTATTCAAGAGAAAAGAAAAAACTTTATAAAAAACTAACTTGAATGGCAAACGAGCAGAAAATTGTCGCTTTTAACCAATTTGAAACTTAAAAATCGTCCCCTGTAATTTTTGCTTTTTCTGACTTAGAACAATTATGCTTTACGGCGACGATATGTAGAATGTAGGTATGCAGTATGGATACAAAAATGTAGGTTTTGCAGGTAGGTTAGAATGGCAGGGGCGTACATTTTCTTGGGGCAAGCGGGGCGGTGCCCCGGGGCCCCCGACCGACCCCAGGACCCCCACGGAGACAATGCAGAGAGGGAAACTGTAAGCATAAATTAAGTTACGAAGTAAATTAAAATGTATTTGAATCACTTCGGATACAAGGGAGAAAAATTATGTCATTCAGTGTAATATATAATGCATGTAATGTACATACGTCAAAAAAAAAATTAAAAAAAAAGGTTTTTAAATTAAATTACATTTATTGATGGATTAATAAATATTACTTTATTAGCCCCAAAAAATATGACTTCGGGGCTCCAAAAATATTATATGAAGGGTCCCAAAAAATAATTTTTCAGGAACCCTGTTAGTTGAGAGGCTATCAAATATTAATTTGGGGGCACCAAAATCTATTACTAAGGAGCCCAAAAATATTCATCAAATTTTCTGATGGTATGACAAATATTATTTGAGGATCCTCAAAAGCTATTTCTTCAGTGGTTCAAAACAATCAAATGGAAAATTAAATATCAATTCAAGGAAACCAACATAAATACATCAGGGCCCAAAATAAAAACATTACGTTATTGGTGGCATTCCGAATATTACTTCAGAACAGAGACCCCAATACCTATTAATTCTTGGCTCCAAAAAACATTATATTATATTTTAGGGGCCTCTAAGCACTTAATTGTGAGGCCCCAAAAATAATTTTCCAGGGACCCCGAAATAAATAAACTATGTTTGATGATGGAAAATCAAATGTGTACATATTACTTCAGAACAGAGGCCCCAAGAACAATCAATTCTAAGCTAAAAAAAATTATTTTGGGGGCCTCTAAATATTTAATTTTAGGGGCCCCTCAATAAAAAAAACTATGTTTGATGATGGAAAATCAAATATGTACATACATATCACTTCAGAACAGAGCCCCAAGAACTATACATTTTAAGCTAAAAAAAATTTTTATTTTAGGGGTCTGTAAATATTTAATTTTGGGAGCCCCCTAGTACAAGTATTTACTACTTTTATGATAGACATTTTAAGTAAGTATAGCAAAGTGCATTACGAACATATAAAAACATTAAAATAAACCTGAAAATAAATAAGCCATACAAAAAAAAATGTATGGCGTATACGTACTTTTTTTTGTATCTAAGGAGCCCCCAAATATCAAAGGGGTCCCGGCGACTCAACGTACGTCACTGCATTTTTGTTGCCTGTACTTTTATAAAGTTGAAGAAAGCGCTCGACGCTCTTTGATCTAACCATTTTCAATAAGTTAATTAAATTATTTTATAGATTTTAGTGCGTGATAAAAGCGTAGGTATTTTAAGTTTTTTAAACAATATACTTTTAGTTTATTTATTATTTATCGATCAATATCAGTTATACTTAAATCTGAAGAAGCATACATGTTAAAAATACCATCTTTCCAAAAAAAACTCAGTTCGTATAGCCAGGTTCACCTCTTTCTCAAAACAACCCGAAAACCCCACAGGCGCATCGCTAATGTGAAGCAGACAGCTGGAAAAAGTAATACAAATAACTTGAACTTTTACAGATCAAAAAACACCAAAACTCACCATCGACGCCAATGTCGAACCAAAAACGTCGATCCATCAATGCCACATGGAAATTTTTGTTAACTAAAGGTCACTCTTACCAGAGATACCCAAAGGAGATGGGGAACTTCTGGCGTCATACGCGTTTGCCTATAAGTTCCGTCGGATATTTTTGGCTAAGTATGCGTGAAAAATCGGACGCTTTTGGCTAAGTATGCGTGAAAAAACGGAGGCTTTTGGCTAAGTATGCGTAAAAACACGAATACAAAAGAAATTACAACAACACGAAATAAACGAATGGATTTTGGGGGGTAAAACGTACGAAAGTTTCCCATCTCCTTTGGGTATCTCTGACTCTTACTGTCTTACAACATAAAATAATAACAAAAGCTACACCATCTTATGCGTTTATTTTATTTTCGTTGACTGAACCAAGGTTTTAATTTTAAAAAAATTCTACATCGATTTAAAATTTCCCTTTTTTTCGAATTTTTTGGATAATATGTATGTTTACATTTTTGATGCTTATCTACAGCTTAATTTATTTATTGAATCATAAATCATCGACATCAAGAAACAGTCATCTCAACAAAAATATTATTAAAGTCAATCAAAAGCAAGACACATACGTACAAACTAAGTGTACATGCATGAACAAAGTATTACCAATAAAGTACAAATCAAATGAAAAACACACCTACAAATGTAGCCATGTTCTATCAAATTTCAAAAAAAAAAAAATGCGTTCTCCTTTTTCAAGTGAAATAATTTAATATTCTGTCAAGCGTGTCAATATTGCCAATATTCTCCTTCAAAAAAAGAGATTGTTTAAAATTACAAAATCATCAATCTTCTGAAGTGTGGTGCTGTCAATAATAGGTATAAAAGTTTATTGCTCTACGTTATATCATCAAGTGAGAAAAATTGCCAAACGAAGAATATAATTGCATCGCAGAAAATTCAAGTTCTTCATTTGGAAAGTTAAACAATAAAAAAAATAATATTTTACAATTTAGACTGTGGAGCACCCACTTGCCTTTTTAAGTTTTTTTTTTTTGCTCAGGAATATTGAATTACAGTGTAAGCTGATGTGCGAGAGAATTATTATTTATTACCATCTATTGATGTTTATTCTGCTTGTCTAAATGTTCAACACTTTTACTGTTTCAAAATTCAAATAAATAAATACGGTTATAATTGAATATGAAATTTCGAAAGGGTCAAATTCACTTTTATACAGAAATGGAACCTGGTATGTTTCCCAGCATCTATGCTCGAAAAAACGCAGCTTTGTTTTAAACTTTTATGTGACTGAATGTCAATTCGATACCCAGATGTGAACTTTTCACTTACTTTTGTGCTTTGTTGTTCTTTTTCATTCTTGACGCTAAGTTACTAATTAATAAAAGATATTTCACAACATAAGCATCGTTTTCATCTCTAATTTTTGACTGCTCATTCCCGTGAATTTAAAAAAGTTCATGAAAAAATATATGCATATTAGTGTGTTATGTTTCTATAATTAAATGCCTCTTCACAAAAAATCTACGAAAAAGAAGGTTTATTTTGCACTTACAACTAGATATAACCCCTTAACTCGAGAGAAAAAAAAAATTATATATGAGTTAAAAATTTCCCATACAAATTTGTATGGGGAAAGTATGACCCTAGAGGCACGGGTTAATGACCTCCAAAAAATTTGTTTTTGATAAATTCCCCTTATTTAGGTCCTTAACTTTCGATCTGGGGGGTGTATCCCCCGATAACATCACTTTGGGAAATAACGGACACCCTAATGCATATACAAATATGAAAACCTCAAAATTCCGTTAATACTCCATTGCGAATTTAGCAGTTATCTTGTTATTGATTGGGAATCTCATCATCCCAATCAAGATTAAGAAAAACCACAAGGGCTTTAAAATGATTAAGCGACAACTTCTTGTATTCTCAATTAAGATCATAATTTTGATTAAAAAAGGTCACGGAAACAGGATAAATTTTATAATAATGTGGGAAATCCAACCAACAAGTAATGAAGCGATGACTTCTAAGGACTTCGATTGTACGGCCAATACACAAAAACGGAAACAAAAATGACATATTAAATTACCGGCCCAGTTCCATCTTTTCAGCCAGCGGTCGACAAAGTTTTAGAAGAGGAAATGGCGAATAGACTTTATGGATATGTTGGAAAATACCAGATTCTTGAAAAAAATCTGTTCGGTTTCCAAAAAAATAAGAGCATAAATCGGTTGCTTGGAGATTTCTCTAATACACTATACTCCAGCCTTCACAAGAGACATAATTCATCGACTTCAAAAAGGACTTTGACACGCTGAGTCATGTGCAAATAATAAAACAACTGGATAAAATAGGCGTGAGAGGCAATATTTTAGCATGGTTCTCGAACTACCGTCAGAATAGAAGCTTTGAGGTGAAAATTGGAAAAGAGGTTAGTGAAGGATCAAAACTGGGCGTTTCAGATGCGTTTTGGACGCGTTTTGGACGAGTTTCGGACGCGTTTCAGACGCGTTTCAGACGCGTTTTGGACGCGTTTTGGACGCGTTTTGGACGCGTTTTGGACGCGTTTTGGACGCGTTTTGGACGCGTTTTGGACGCGTTTTGGACGCGTTTTGGACGCGTTTCAGACGCGTTTCAGATGCGTTTTTGAAGCGTTTCAGACACGTTTTGGAACCGTTTCAGACACGTTTTGGACGCGTTTCAGACGCGTTTTGGACGCGTTTGTGACGCGTTTTGAACGCGTTTTGGACGCATTTTGGACGCGTTTTGGATGCGTTTCAGACGCGTTTTAGGCGTGTTTTGGACACGTTTTGGACGCGTTTTGGACGCGTTTCAGACGCGTTTTGGACACGTTTCGGACGCGTTTCTGACGCGTTTCGGACGCGTTTAGGAAGCGTTTCGGACGCGTTTTGGACGCGTTTCAGACGCGTTTTGGACGCGTTTCAGGGGCGTTTTGGACCTGTTTTGGGCTCGTATCAGGCGCATTTTGGATGCGTTTCAAACGCGTTTTGGACGCGTTTCAGATGCGTTTTGAACGCGTTTCAGGCGCGTTTCAGACGCGTTTTGGGCGCGTTTTGGACGCGTTATGGAACTTAAAAATAGCTTATGATATTGAAAAAGCATCGGAAAAGGGGCCAAGAATTATTTTGCCTAGAGGCCCATGACATGGTTAATCCGGCACTGCATACATAGCTGAAACAGCATAGTAAGGCGTTTTTATTCTTTTCTCACGTGTCACGTGATCTTAGTTATTCAACTTCAAAGGTAAAAATGAACAGAGGTTGAGAAGGCCTCAGTAACAATTTCTGGCATCCTTTGAAAGGGTTATTTCCGGAAACTGCTACCGGTGATGATCATGATAAACAGAAAACAATGTATACTTAACACCAAATCGCCATTTTAAAATCCTATGACGAAATCGCCATCTCCGAGTTTGACAATCGAGTTTGTTGTTGTAATTTGTTGTAATTTTACTTTTTGCTAAAGTAAAAGTATTTTGTTTCTCACTTTTTGTGAAAAAGAGAATACAAATAGTTTATTAGACCTCAAACTAAGCTTTCTGCGTTTGAAAATGATCACTTTTGTTCCTTTTCATTTTTAAAGCCAATGTAGTAGGACCTTAATTCTGAGTAAGATGGCGATGACGTCGCAGTGAGCTGTCAAAAATTCATCGAGCATACCTTGCTTTCCGTGTATCATGATGATAATCAAATGCTCGCATCCGAATCGGAAGTTGTCATTAAAGCCCCTGGAGAATTAAATACTAACAGCCAAATTATTCACTAGTTTAAAAAATACATCTGGATGTAAAATTGTCAAATGTCAAAAATAAATCCAAATCCAAAATAGTTATCCCGATTTTAAGTATGAAAATAGTTAAAAAATAGTAAAAAATGACTATTTTTTTCTCTGTGAGATAGTGAATATTATGGATTTGGATTAATTTTTTACATTTCAATTTCTTTACATCCAGATGTATTTTTTAAACTAGTGAATAATATGGCCGTAAGAGAACACGACCAATATATTTCTATCTCTCTAAAAAGGCAATAACAACCGAATCAAATTACACTGGCCAACAAGATTTTTGCCACAAGAACAGTTTTTGAAAGAAGTTCTGATTGGAATCGTTACAAATTTATTTGTAGTGAATAACAAAAAAAAAACAGCAATAACAGAGAAATAATAGAAATAAAGTGAAGTACCATACGACTGACTAACAAGCGGAAAATTTTAACGACCCAGAGTGGTCTATAACCTGGCCAAAAATATTAAGGCACATTTCCCACATCAAATAGGTACCAAATAACCAAAAAGTTATTCGGAAGGAAAAATTTTCATTTTCTTGTTACAGTAAAAGCCACTTAAGTGCTAACCCTCTTACTCCTGGATTAGCCGGAAGAAAAAAATATAAAAAATCAGAAAATGCACTTACAATTCTGTGCTATATTAAAGTTAGTAATCTATTCTTTATTTAATTTTGTGACTTAAGTTGTTTCCACAAATAGTTTTTGAGAAATTAAGTTTTGAAGATGAAATTTTGAAAAAAAAAAATGTTTACGTTTTTTAATTGATTTTGTATAAAATTTTGCAATATTATGGACATAATTATACCATTAGTTAATGACCTAGTAGTTTTTAGTCAAATACTAAAGACTTCATTCTAATAAATATTAAAGTTCCTAAGAATAACGAAAAAAACTGAATCATACTTTTTTGCCGGGAACTCAGTTTTTTTTTTTTTTTATTTGCATTAACCTTTTGTAACCCAAGGTCGTAAATTTAAAAATTAATAAGTCAATCGATTGGCCTTAATCTTTAATAAAACACGTATTTTTTTAAAATTCAATAAAGTCATTATTTACTTAGTTATTTCGATATTTTGGGAGTAAAAAAAAAGTTTAATTTATTTTTATACATATAAAAATGCAAAAATTCAAGCAAAAAACTATCTAATATTAATTTTTAGGCACTTTTCTAAAATCAAAAAATAAAACCCCGTGGGGTTTACAAACAAAAACTATTTTTTTTTCTGAATTTCGTAGTTTTTACACAAATTTGCTTATTTTCAAAAAAAGCCCAACTTTCAACATTAACTGTCAATAATAAAAAACTATTGGTGCTATTTATTAGAAATTTAAAGTACTATTTCGATAAAGCAATACTTAAAGATTATAATATTAGAAGCTTCAAAAGAAAAAAAAAATAGTTTGTAGAGCTTTTATGCAATCTTTTTCGGTTTGTTACAGAAATGTCACATGGGGCTACAAGGGGTTAAATTTTTTTATACCTCAAGAATATTGTGTTCAAATTGTAGGTCTCTTGGAGCCAAATTGACCAAGTTATGAGTATTTTAATACTTCCCTTAGGAACGTTTTAGTCTTTTAGTCCAGAGTTAAAAACTTTAAATCGTTATCCCCACAACTAATGTTTTCAACGCCGGTGCTCCTCATAACTTCAAAACTACTACACCGATTCTTTTGAAATTTGGAACACTATTTTTTTTACATATTTTTAAAGGTATCCCTGGAGAAATTTTCTCAATAAAATAATATTTATAAAAATCTATCAGTAAGGGTCGCTTTTGAGGAGTTTTTTTTCAAGGGGTCTTTATTTTCGGGGTGCAAACTTGGGCAGAAGTAGACAAGAGTTTCACTCAAGTTCTTTCTGTTATTATTCATATATTTTTAAAAACTCTTATAGTTTGATTTCCTTTAAGTATGAACTTTAAGTTCTGGAGGAGGCACGTGCCCCCGTGCCCCCCTGGATCCGCCTATGGCGCCTAGCACGTCACGATTTTAGGATATTCCCGTTCGAAAATCTCGAAAACCCATTTTTTTGCTGTGTTCGAAACAATATTTTATGCAAATATGAAATGATGCCAATTTTTTGGTATATATTGTAATGTTTTATTCCGGGTTCACAATAAAACTTATTTAATTTCCACTTATATTTCCGTTCAAATAAGAACACACTTTATTTCAACTCAATTTACTTTTATTATTCGCTCAAACAAACACACTTTTAAATCACTTTATTTACTACAACAATTCGCAACACTTTATTTCACTTTGTACTGTACTCTTTCACTTTCAAGATTAAACTGTGTCCGGTCGGTGTCTACGCTGCCCTTTTATACCGGAATCTCGAGACTCGAGAACGTCCTCGAAGGCTCTCGTCCCTGCCTCTCGAAACTTCCTTTCCAGGAGGGGCACTTCATACTTCCAGTCTAGTGGGATATTTTTAGATGTGTTCAGTGGGATATTTTGGGATGTGTTCAGTGGGATATTTTCTTAATTACTAAAGGTCCGTTCACATTTCTACCTTTGCAGTAGTAGGTAGTGTGTTCAGACTTTTATCTTAAAAGTAGTTCAGTAATTCATCGTTACAATATATAAAATTCTTTTAATATGCAATACGCATCCTGAGCTGCTCTGAACGTCATATTTTGTTTTGTACGTCAAAGACCAATTTTGCAACATCATCCACTGAATATGATGGCGGTTGCTATCTGGCTACTTTCAAATGTGTTTCCGCCGCACTTTATTAATAGTAGAGTCGCTCGTGGTAAGTGTGCGCAGCCGATAAGTGTGCGCATTGCTATTTTCTCGAAACTAGTGTAAAAATTTAAATTTCTGCTGATGCACAATTAATTAGATATTTGATCTTCGTCGAAGTCCGTTATATTTATGGTTATGTTGTTTTTAATGTTTCGAGAAAAAGCAAAAGAAAAAAACCCTAACTTTCCTTAAAATTTTTCACAATTTTCAAACTCTGACAGTGATCTGTCTTTGACTTAAAGTGAAATCAATTGATTTTTTTTATAAAGCTTACTATTTAAACTTTATGTTCCAATTAAAGTGTTATTGTTTTTAGTATTTATTTATTAATATTTTATCAAAAACAATAAAAAACTGCATTTGGGATAATTGTACGCAAAAATTTGGGGGCAAGTGTGCGCATGCAAATGCATGGGATTTCACTGAAAATATATATATTTGCATAAAATGCTTCAAAATGCATCACAGTGTACAGAATGGATCAAAATAATGAGAAAATAGGATGGGAGCGGGGGTCTTAGACCCCTCGTTTGTCTTTAAAAATTGAAAAACAGAACGATAATCATTAAGATTACTAAGCAAAAGTACCTGCGCACACTTACCGTACACCCTGCGCACCCTTACCCCTTCGAAGGGGTAAGTGTGCGAAATATGACCTGTTTTGGTTTTCTTAGAAAAACATAATTAATTTTATAAATATTAGTTATATTTTGATTGAATTTAAGAAGTCAAAACATGTATCTCTAATAATCAATTTACTTTTTTATGTACATCCTATATTTTGCTTGTAATATATCTTCAAAGTCAAAAGTGCGCACACTTACCACAAACGACTCTAATTGAGTAAAAATATTTTATTTTTACTAAAACCAATAATTTTCAGCAAAAAAATATGTTTACATTTACCTCCAGAATATGTTGGTCACATTTTCAAATTATGGAAAAATATAAAATAAAATAAAATATAAAATGAACAAGTTCAAGTTTGTTCGCGAACGACACAAGCCTAATGAAAATGATCAATCTTTGTCCACTTTAAGGTCTGATACAAATGGGACTCTCTCCGTACCTTTTTATGAAAAAGCGCATTCTCTTGTCATTTCAGGGCATCATACGGATATATTTAAAAAAAGATAATAATAACATCTATGAATTTCGCAATAAACTTTAGTTTCAAATTCATATAGCTTTGGATACTCTTTAGATAGTATAAATAAATTAAACTTTGGTTGTTCCGGATTGATCATCATAAATATTTTAATTTAACATATCTTTTCGATTCATCATAAATCTTTTCATTTAACATAAATTTATTGACTCAATGTATTCCGAATAATTTTCTTTTTTACTTGCACATGTATTTGTAAGCATAAACCAGTATTTTCTTATCACTCTTGTAAGCGCATTTTGAAAAGCTAATTTGCATATTCTGAACTATAATCGCGTTCACTTGGATCGAGGCAACCAGCAAGGTAACACCTGTCTACAAAATTGTAAAATACATATTGAATTATTGAACATTGATTTTTTTTCTAATTAATTATATCAACGTTGGGTATAACTCCGCTCGTCGAATAGAATAAAAGAATCATTCCTGTGGTTAAAAAACATTGAAAAGACAATTCGATCGGTTTATAAAACATTAGTGCGAATTAATTAAATTGTAATATAAATCAAAGCGTACGTATTAGAACTTTGAAATTGAATCACGTGCAATTACAGGCTTCTCGTGCAATTTAATTAAAAAACTTTATTTCGTTCAGAAATCAAATTCTTTTTTTTTTTATAAAAAAATGAACAAAATCAAAAAGAAGATTTCGGTTTCAACGAGGTGTATAACAAAGACAGTTTCGTTCTATGAAAATGTATCGGATGAATTTGATATCGAATTGATTGAGCTTCGATTAAAAAATCTCGAGACCGCGTGGGAGAAATACAAGGGGCTCATTGACGAGTTAATCGAATTCGTTGATGATGCTAATTTTGAAGACTCGCGAAGGCGAGAAAGTTTATGCCTTGACAAGAGCGCCGGTTTTCCACATTTTCTTTTGTAGGAATGACTTAATTCCACCTTAATTATTTGCTGCACTTGTCGTACTTCCACTACCAAGTTTATTTTCTCGAAAACTTCTCTTGCTGTCAAATTCTCACGAAAATTACTTCATTTTTTGTCACTTTTGGCTCTCTCTTCGACCAAAGGCTTCCTTCCTGATCGTTTTAGGTAACCATACTTGTCATCTTTGTAAATTAAATTATCAATTACACAATCGGATCTTTCTTCTCCTCCAGATTTTTCGCGGTTGGGCAGTCAATTTTCATGGTAAGCCTTGATTTTGCCCATTTCTGCCTGCGTCAAGGGTTTTTCACGCCTTATTTAAAAATAACCGAACAATTTTACTTATAAAATGTTCATAATGGGTTAAATTCATTTTCCAACTGTTTTGCTTACTTTTGGTTACATTTGATCTCGCTAAACCACACTTTTAATGTGAAAATCCAGCTGTGCCTTTATAATTATTTCGCACCAGAAATTCAAAAAATAATTTTTAAAATTAAGTTTAACGAATTAAATAAAAATAAAGGGTGGCAAAATATCCAGTACATACTTGTCATCTTATTCGTGCAAGAAGTAAAAATTAAATATCCTTTATATGGTTTAAACACGAATAAAATCGACTCTCTTTATAATTATTTCGGTGGGTGTAGTACTTATAGTTATCTATAAAATGAGCCCTTATTTGTTATTGTAACCATCATATTGCAGAAGTAATCTAACTCCGAAATTCTCTATGTACTAGTTAAAAGTGAGAAAAAAGCAAGTTTTTTGCGATTAGGCCGAGCAAATTTTGGTAGTAGAGGTATTAAAAAAATATAAGTATAAGTATAAAAATATTATTTGAAATAGTGTAAATTTAGCTCATTCACACTAACTGGAAAATTTACGTTATTTAACCCCCCGAAAACCGTATAAAGCATAAAATTAGAGTTGTCAGACCTTTGAATTCGATATTAAGACTCGTATTGCTGCAAAACTGCGTGCTTACATTTTTTTAATACCTATACTACCAAAATTTGCTCAAAATTAACGCACAACTTTTTTTTTCTTTAGTTATACCCCTGCATCTTGTTTGAAATGGCTTTAAAATTATTTGTTGTATTTTTTTGTGTTTGCTTATTGTTTAGCAAGTCAGAAAAATACTAAATTGCAACAGTATTATTAACCAAAAAAAAGATAAACCAAATTTAGCAATTCAAGGTCTGAAAACTGATATTAAAATAATTTTTGTTTTTTAAGAAAAAAAATTTTAAAAAATGGAAACGCGTGACAGTTCTTTCCAATAATTTTTTTCAATACTTGGCATTGTCTCCTCTAGCGCATATGGTAATTTGGAGTCGTCTATTCACTCCACGAATTAAGTTTTGAAGGTTTTGTTGTAACTTTTCTTTCACTGCAGTTTTCTGTTAATCAAGAATGCTTGGAGGTGGATTTCGGCCGCAAATGCATTTTTTTCAACATTTCCTAGACATGTTCTATTGAATTTACATCCGGATATCTGTGTGGTCAATTCAAAGGTGGCTCATTTTAATCATGAAGATATTCTCAAACCACTCTAGCATGCATTATCGTGCATCAGACTGATTTGTGGACCAAATCTAGGGGTGATTGGAACCGCATGCTGTTCGAGAATATCAGCCAAGTATCTTTGGGTACTTAAATTAGGTCTAGGAGATCTCACTAACTCCGTAGGTGTTGTGAGGCAGAGTTTACTCCATGAAAATTTATGACTCATCTCTAAAAGGTTCGCGGGTTGACAGATAGACTTCAGCATACCTCTCCAAATCTTCCCCACAAACATTTTATTCCATACCTTCAATTTAAGCTAACTCCTGTCTTATTTGAGAAAATAACCACGATACTGTGAGATAAAGTAATAGTAGGACTTTTTTGTAAAATAAATATGATGTGCGTTAAATTTGAGCAGGAGTGTAGCAAAATACTTGCTTTTTTCTCACTTTTGACTAGTACATAGAGAATTTCGGAGTTAGATTACTTCTACAATATTATGGTTACAATAACAAATAAGGGCTCATTTTATAGATAATTTTAAGTACTATAATTCATTGTTGAAGAATTACCAAAAAAATCAAAAGTTCGTCAGATATATTAAAAAAATATCATTTTGCCCCAACCTTGCGACACAAACACGCAATTCAACCAACCATAAAATTGTATGTAATCAACTCACGGAATTGTATTGTATATCATTTTTTAGATAATTTTATTGTTAATAAGTCTTTTCTTTGTCATTTTTTGTTAAAATGAATAACAATGGAGCTATTCAATAAAAACGGTACCATATACCATATATATATCGTATTCCAACTTTATGCGCGAGTACTTCGAACTTGGCCATATAGAACGGATTTCCCCAGAGGAGCTGGTTCAAACATCTGGTCACCATTTCTTTATGCCACATCACGCGGTCTTCAAAATGGACAGTGTTACAACGAAACTCCCTGTGGTTTTCGACGGGTCTTCGAAGGATTCTCTAGGTCGTTCATTGAATAGTACATTGCTTGTAGGGCCTTCAATTCAAAGTTTTGGCGTTTGTTGAAGTTTTCGGCAGCATCGGTATGTCTTCTCAGCTGACGTTGCGAACATGTTCCGTCAAATTCTGGTTGATGATGATCACACAAATTTCCAACGCAATGTATGGCGCGAAAAACCAGGTGACTAGATTCAACATTTTCGACATTTCCGACACCTATGGTACAGCCTGTGCCCCTGTGCCAATTACAAAGCTCAAATCGCGGAAATAAAGCTCTAACTGTTGGCCTTTTCTTAATCGATTACCTGCTGAAGATTTTGTACATTCGGTGATTGATATTGAAGGATCTAACAATTCGGTGACGGTACTAGGAATGTATTGGGATCCTTTTCGAGATGAATATTTATATAGTATGAGCTCACCTTTGCCAGAGATAGTGTCAACTCATCGAACACTCCTGTCAGAAATATCGCGTATTTTTGACCCTCTCGGATTTCTAGCACCATCGGTCATTTCATTTAAGGTAATGTTCCAAGCCCTTTGTTCACGCGATTTGAAATTAGGATGGGATGACCCCTTACCAACCGGTGTAGCTGAGAAGTGGGTCTGTTATCGAGGTGAACTTCCATTTTTTCAGCAGATACGCGTGCCTAGACATGTATTTCTATCTTTGGAAAATATTGATTTACATGGTTTCTCCGACGCTTCGTCCGTTGCTTATTCTCGCTGCAAAATTGATTCCGAGAACTATAAACTTACGATAATTGCAGCCAAAACGAAGGTAGCTCCATTGAAACCCGTGTCCATTCTGCGTCTTGAGCTGTGCGGTGCTTTTCTACTCTCCCGGTTGCTTGCTCGCGTAAAATCATCCCTGACTGCAAACATTACAAAAACAATTGCGTGGTCGTGGTGTGACTCTGAAATTATCTTACATTGGTTGGCTTCTCCTCCTCGTCGCTGGGCCACCTTCGTCGCTAATCGTTGTGGTGAGATTCTAGATACTGTTCCGAGTAGCTCTTGGCACCATATTCCTTCTGAAGCAAACCCTGCAGATTGTGCGTCGCGTGGAATTCTGCCTTCAAAACTCCTAGAACATACGCTTTGGTGGAATGGTCCAAGCTGGCTTAACCGTTCCGAACAATATTGGCCGGTATCGCAAAGAACCTCGGAGTGTGAAGCGGTTACAACTGAAGAAAGAAAGCTGCCACAAATTGTACTATTTTCATCTGCGGAAGATAATTATCTCAATTCCCTTTTTGAACGATATTCGTCGTGGTACAAAATTCAAAGAATTATAGCTTATTGTCTCCGGTTCAGACACAATTGCATTCAGAAAAAGCTTAATCATGAAGTCGCGTAAATACACTCAGTTTATGTGAACTTCGGGGTGCTAGGACAGCTATTATAAGGTATGTCCAAGAGCTTTCAGTTGGAACTGATATACAAAATCTTTTAACCCATAATCAGCTTCCTACAAAACCAAAACTCTTACGATACGCGGCATTCATTGGACCTGAAAAACTTCTGCGAGTCGGTGGAAGACTAAAAAATAAATTATAATCTTAAACACCCTATAATTTTACCTAACAAACTATACATTTCTTCTCTTATAGTGACAGATATTCATATCAACAGTTCACACACAGGAGTATCTGAAACATTTTCGATGTTACGCCAACAATACTGGATACTGGGTAGTCGCAATCTCATTCGAAAGATAGTTTTTAGTTGCAAAACTTGCTTCATGCAAAGCCGTCTTCGTAGCAACCAGCTGATGGGTGACTTGCCTGTTGAACGAATTCAACCAACTGGACCATTTACGAACTCAGGGTTGGACTATGCCGGTCCCTTCACTATTAAATTCTCGAGTGGTCGCAATCCGAAACTCACAAAGACATACGTGGCGTTGTTTCTGTGCTTTTCAACGAAGGCTGTGTATTTGGAGGCTGTGAGTGACCTCACAACTGATGCCTTTCTTGCAGCTCTGAGAAGATTTGTTTCTCGAAGAGGACGCTGTGCCAATCTCTATAGTGACAATGGCACCAATTTTCAAGGTGCACGAAGATGTTTGACAGAGATGCACAAGCTGGTTATGTCACAACAGCATAATAGCATCATATCTACATCACTTGCTCGAGAGGGAATCAACTGGCACTTCATTCCACCTTCTGCTCCTCACTTTGGTGGGTTGTGGGAGGCGGGAGTTAAATCAATGAAGTTTCACCTTCGTCGAGTTGTTGGTTCATCTTTATTAACTTTTGAGGAGCTTTCCACAGTGTTAAGTCAAATTGAAGCCATTTTAAACTCTCGCCCTCTTTGTAGCATTTCTGACAATGATTTAAATCCACTAACACCAAGTCATTATCTTATAGGTGAACCTCTTACCTCAATTCCAGAACCAATCGTTGAAGACATTCCCCAAAATCGGTTAACTCATTGGAACCTTATGCAAAAAATGGTACAAGGATTTTGGCGGCGTTGGCATATGGGATATCTTACAACACTGCAGGATCGAAAAAAGACTTGGGACTTGGTCGTTATAAAGGAGCCTAATGTACCTGCTACCAAATGGGTACTTGCTAGAGTGGAAGACGTTACACCGGGTGCAGATGGTATTGTGCGAGATGCCACTATTAGAACTGCAAATGGTACATTCGTTCGACCCATAACAAAACTTGCGCTACTCCCTGCCAACTGAAACATCGTTCCAGGAGGGGAGGGATGTTCCGGATTGATCATCATAAATATTTTCATTTAACATATCTTTTCGATTCATCATAAATCTTTTCATTTAACATAAATTTATTGACTCAATGTATTCCGAATAATTTTCTCATTTACTTGCACATGTATTTGTAAGCATAAACCAGTATTTTCTTATCACTATTGTAAGTGCATTTTGTAAAGCTAATTTGCATAATTTTGAACAATAATCTCGTTCACTTGGATCGTGACAACCAGCAAGGTAACACCTGTCTACAAAATTGTAAAATACATATTGAATTATTGAACATTGATTTTTTTCTAATTAATTAGGTATATCAACGTTGGGTATAACTCCGCTACATTGGACTTTAATGACTGATTTGTTTATATTTTATCATATTGTTTATTAAGATATCATTTATGAAAAGTATATCCCTTAGGCCCATTTGCTGAAACTAGTCTTAAATATTTATGTGAAACATAAACCCTTAAGTTATACATAGCGGATTGCACGAACTTCAAATTGTGTCATAAATTCCTCTAAGTTTAACATAACTTAGGGGGAAGAAATAGTAGAACTTAAGGATTTTATGATCAACTTAAAGTATTTAATTGACCAAAAAAGAAAGAACGCGGCTTAAAAAATTGATGTATGTGGTAGATAAGGAAATAAATTATCAGTTTAATATAAATTCACTCACATTTATTAGCATTATTAACCATCTTCAGATGGTAAAATTTGCAACACACATTTTTGAAACACTGTTCACTTTTTGTTTTTATATATCTCATATTATTTTTTGACAAACAAAAATATTTGCAAAACAAATTCTGTCAAATGAATACTTTTTTTTATTAAATTAAACACACTTTTATTGCCACTTTCACTATTTAACACTTTTTTCTGCAATACAAATTGCCAAAATAATAAATTTGTTGAATTATTCCCGGTTAATTTTTCAAAAACAATTCAAATACACTGACGTTTGAGTCGTTTGACATTTTAATTTGAAGCTCTTCTAAAAAGGACATTAATTGATCTGAATTGAAGTTTATTATTAGAACATTATAAAGTAACCTAAATTCAACGACAATGTTGCTTTTTAAAAGTTTATATGTATTTACTTTTACATACATTTTTAAAATAGATTCGTTGCTTTAAGATAAACTTAAATAGACTAAAAGCTGTAACGTAATTTAAATAGGTATAAAGGGTTTGACAAGATTAATTGCTTAATGGCTTTGCTCTTCGGAAAAATAAACATAATAGCTTCACAAAGCAAACACTTTTCATTTTTCTTTTTTTGTTTTCCTAACAACTGGCAAGAGGATTAATTATTATGTCTGAAGCGCTGATGTTTCACCCATTTCTTCTTTCTCTATGGTAAAACTGGCCATAAAATTATTGAACTTAAATATTCTGTCAAACCAAAATATACCTAGAGCAAAGAAAAATGTTTCCTGATTTATTGGTTTTTCCTAAAATATTTTCAATTGCTATTGTCTGGTAGCCAAGAAAGTTTTCAATAGTCTTTCAATAGATTTTTTCTTATTTTTAATATGAAGGTTGTTGTGTCTTCATGTTTGTAGCCCCAAAGAAAGTCCATTAAGATCTTTACTTTCTATTAACCATTTCGATTTTATGTAAATTATTCAGAAAACGAGACACTTGCAATGTCGCCTTACGACACTCACGCTTGTGTATCAATTTACTTTAAATAGCTTTGTTCAATCTTATTGTGGGTTGATACAATTTTGAACTTTATTTTCCAGAAGACAACAACTTGTCTTTAATCGGCTTGCTTATAATCAAATTTAGATTTATCTTAAAGAAAACTTCCAGATTTAAGAAAATCCATACGCCAATAACAATTTTAATACCCAGTTTATTCGATAGCAACATCCAACATGTCAAAATTTAATACACAAAAATGCATGAAGTCATCTATTTAACTAGTTTAACATAATGATAAATTTGTTATCATCTCCTTACGTTGAGAATTGAGTTCATCAATGGAAAAAAGATTTGTATTATGTTAGCCGTGTTTTATTGGTAACTCAGTACTTAGCTCAGTAAAATTTTGCACGGGAAACAACAACAAATAATTGCTAAGGATAAACAAAAGTTTTTTTATTTGTTAGTTTACAGAGCAAATTTTGTTTAAACTTATACAATAAAGATTATTAATAAACAAATAAAAGTAATCAATTGTTGTTGTTTACAGCATAAAATATTTACTCAGTACCTATAATACTGAGTACCAATAAAACACTATAGTTGTTGCTATTGCTATTGTTGACCACATTCTGTGATGTTGTTGAAGCTTGTAGGTAAATTATTCTACCAGGCATTTGTGATAAATTTTATTACTATTAGAACAGCCCGAAAATTTGAGCTTTTGTGTGCATGTGCACTGATTTGTCGTCGATATTGCTGTCACATGTGTTCTAAAGTTATAATAAGAATTTTTTCGATCAGATGAACCTAAACCGGAAAAAAATTTTAAATTCACGATCATCTCCAAATATTTTACATATTTTCGTCATTAAATTTTTACACAGAAACATTCCCAAAAAAATGATTTGATAAAAAAATTAGAGAATACATTTTTCTACAAAACAAGCCAAAAAAATTCTATTCTACGATATACAATACACGCAGAAAAATAATGGACCTACCGAGAAGTGGGTTAAATAAAATGTGTTAAAAATAACGTAGTCTACGTAGTTCTCGTTGCTAAAATCAACGTAGTCGCCTCGGTTAAGTTAAATTGTTTAAAATTACCAGTTTAGAAGGTTATTTTAACCGATAAAATTGTTTATATTGATCAAGAAACTCAGTTAAAATTTGACATTTTTATAAAATTTAACCGAGAAAGTGGGTAAGATTAAACAATTTTTAATAACCGAGTCGACTTGTGTAATTTTAACCGGGGTTAGTTTGCAGTTAGTTTGCTATATTAACAATCTTCTTTTTAATTTTACACTAGTTTTACGTTCTTTTTAACCGATCATTTTTCTCCGTGTAACCTAGAAAATCACAAAAACGCATTCTTCAAAATGGCGGCCAATTTTTGGAACAAAAAAAAAATATTTTTTATGTTTGTCTCATTGTGCCTCATTATATGAAATATCGAAATCAAATAAATTCTCAGATGATTCCCTATTGCCTGTAGTATCATTAAACCAAGAGAAGCTGGTGTTGATGGGGTGATCTTGTCGAGCTATCCCACTCGGATCTCGATGGATCCATTGTGATCCCCAGGGTTAGGGTGGGCAGGAGTGAGGATGGGTAAGGGAAGGGTTTATTGGGAATTAGGTGTTGGAATTAGTGTTAGGGGCCTCCCTGAACCATCCTGAAATTTGGATAAATTTCATTATGTTTTTCAGTGGCAAGGACGTGACGTTATCTAACTCATCAAAGAAGTAATCTCCGAGAGTTGTTTTCCTACTTTTTGCTAAACTGGGGCATTCACAAAGAAAGTGGTATGAGCCCTCCTCCGCCTCTTCGTCTTGACACCCTCTACATAAGTCTGATGAGACAATACCCATTCTACTCATGTGGGTTCCCATTGAGTTGTGACCTGTAAGGATACCAATCAATAGGGACAGCTGAGGCCTGCTTAGCTTAAGTATGGTTTCAGTTTTGTTCTTAGAAATGGTCGGCCATAGATTTCTTGAAACACGACAGATTTCAAGAGCTGACCATCTGTCGTTTGCAGAGTTCAATAAGCTTTGCTTTATTCTGCTTTTTTCGTGCTCCATTGACATAAGCACCCATGGAACGGTTTGGCACGGATCAAGTGTTGATCCTGTTTTGGCCAATTCATCTGCCCTTTCATTCCCCTGTATATCACGATGTCCTGGGACCCATCGAAGGGTAACTATGTTCGTTATGTTTAGGGACCTTAGTGTATTACGACACTGGTCAACTAGTTTAGACTTCGTGACAATAGAGGAAATGGCTTTAATTGCTGCCTGGCTGTCTATAAAGATATCAATATTTTTGTTCTTTAAATTGAGTGCGGAGAGTATGCTAGCTGCTTCGCAAACTGCAAAAACTTCCGTTTGAAAAACACTACAGAAGTCAGGGAGTTTCAGTGATTTGTTTATGGGAGGGTTATCTGAAAAGATGCCGGACCCTACGCCTAGGTCTGTTTTAGACCCGTCAGTGAAAACCGAGACATGATCTGCAATAATGACCCTGTTTGACTCCTAGAGTTCCCTTGTAGGGAAGTCTGTCAGCGCTACTGGGTTGAAATCATTGAATGGAAGAGTATAGTCAGTTTGAATGTTACTTGCAACGTAGTTCATTATTATTTTATGACCCAAGTGGCCCCCATTCTAGTTTTTGCCCTCCTTCAAACGAAGGGCACTTATGGCCGTCGATTCTTTTGTAAAAAGGTCGATCGGGGCAAGTGAAAGGAATGTTTCTAGGGCTGATGTGGGTGTAGTTCTCATGGCACACACACAATCCTTACAACTAAGAACTAAGATCATCTTAATTCAAGTAAAACAGTTCCAAAGCAGGAACGAACATGGAACGGTTCTTTTTTCGGTCGGAACTAGTTCCTGGCCAGAAAAACTTATGTCAGTTCACACAAACTTAATCTACCTTTTAAAGCGGCCAGAAAAACTTATGTCAGTTGACACAAACTTAACTATGAACTATGTTGAATTTGAGTTTTTTTTTCAGGAAAATGCATCAAAAAAAGAAATAGTATGAATTTGAATATTTTTTCCTGATGTAAGACATGGAACTGGAACTATTAATGTAGTTCCATGTCCGTGAGCTTGATTCATAAGAAAGTAGTTGTGGTTTTGGTTTGTGAATTTTTGGCGCTCAACTCGTTCGCATCCATGTGTGTTGGCTTTGGATGAGAATTCTATGACATGCGTGTGTGTATTGTGTATTTCAAACAGAGACAGCGACATATTCGCTTTCGTTTTGTTTCTTGTTCCTCTTCTTCTTTCTTTCTTTTGTGTGTGGCTGTGTCTGAACGATGGAACTGTTTAAATTAATTTTGTGGAACGAGTGGAACTAGTTCCGAGTGAGGAACTAGTTCCAGGAACTATTTGGCTCCGGAACTACCCATCTCTAGTCTGAAACGCGTTTGAAACGCGTCCAAAACGCGCCTAAAACGCGTCCGAAACGCGTCCAAAACGCGTCTGAAACGCGTATAAAACGCGTCTTAAACGCGTCCAAAACGTGTTCAAACGCGTCTGAAACGCGTATAAAACGCGTCTTAAACGCGTCCAAAACGTGTTCAAACGCGTCTGAAAGGCGAACGATGGAACTGTTTAAATTAATTTTGTGGAACGAGTGGAACTAGTTCCGAGTGAGGAACTATTTGGCTCCGGAACTACCCATCTCTAGTCTGAAACGCGTTTGAAACGCGTCCAAAACGCGCCTAAAACGCGTCCGAAACGCGTCTGAAACGCGTCCAAAACGCGTCTGAAACGTGCCCAAAACGCGCCTGAAACGCGTCCAAAACGCATCTGAAACGCGTCCAAAACGTGTCTGAAATGCGTCCGAAACGCTTCTGAAACGCAAGCAAAACGCGTCTGAAACGCGTCTAAAACGTGTCTGTAACGCGTCCGAAACGCATCTGAAACGCGTCCAAAACGCTTCCAAAACGTGTCTGAAACGCGTCCAAAACGAGCCCAAAACGCGTCCAAATCTCATCTGAAACGCGTCCGAAACGCGTTCAAAATGCGTCTGAAACGCCACCTAAACGCGCCCAACACGCGTCTGAAACGCGTCCAAAACGCGTCTGAAACGCGTCCAATACGCGTCTGAAATGCGTCCGAAACGCGTCTGAAACGCGTTCAAAACGTGTCTGAAACGCGTCCGAAACGCATCTGAAACGCGTCCAAAACGCGTCTGAAACGCGTCCAAAATGCGTCTGAAATGCGTCCAAAACGCGTTTGAAACGCGTCCAAAACGCGTTTGAAACGAGTCCAAAACGCATTTGAAACGCCCAAAATACGCCTGAAACGCATCGAAACACATCCTTAACGCTTCTGAAACGCTTCTAAAACGCGTCCAGAACGCGTCTGAAACGCGCCCAAAACGCGTCCAAAATGCGTCTGAAACTTCACCTAAACGCGTCCAAAACGCGTCTGAAACGCGTCCGAAACGCGTCCGAAACGCGTCCAAAACGCAACCAAAACGCGTCTGAAACGCGTCCGAAACGCATCTCAAACGCGTCCAAAACGCTTCCAAAACGTGTCTGAAACGCGTCCAAAACGAGCCCAAAACGCGTCCAAAATGCGTCTGAAACGCGTCCAAAACGCGTCTGAAACGCGTCCAAAACGCGTTTGAAACGCGTCCGAAACAAGTCCAAAACGCGTCCAAAACGCGTTCAAAACGCGTCTGAAACGCGTCCAAAATGCGTCTGAAACGCGTCCAAATCTCATCTGAAACGCGTCCGAAACGTGTATATCATCAGAGATCAGACCATTATGCAATATATAGCGGCATTGCAACAACATCATCAATACCTAATTTCAAAGAAGAAGAAGAAATAAAAAAAGTCTGAAACGCGTCCAAAACGCATCTGAAACGCGTCCAAAACGCGTCCGAAACGCGCCCAAAACGCGTCTGAAACGCGTCTGAAACGCGTCCGAAATGCGTCTGAAACGCGTCCAAAATGCGTCTGAAACGCGTCCGAAACGCGTCCAAAACGCGCCTGAAACGCGTCCGAAATGCGTCTGAAACGCGTCCGAAACAAGTTCAAAACGCGTCCAAAACGCGTCTAAAAAGCGTCCAAAATGCGTCTGAAACGCGTCCAAATCTCATCTGAAACGCGTCCGAAACGCGGCATAAAAGCATCCAAAACGCGTCTGAAACACGTCCAAAACCAGTCTGAAACGCGTCCAAAAGGCGTCCAACATGCGTCTGAAACGCGTCCGAAACGCGTCCAAAACGCGTTTGAAACGCGTCCGAAACAAGTCCAAAACGCGTCTGAAACGCGTCCAAAATGCGTCTGAAACGCGTCCGAAACGCGTCTGAAACGCGTCCGAAACGCGTCTCAAACGCGTCTGAAACGCGTCCGAAACGCGGCTGAAACGCATCCAAAGCGCGTCTGAAACTCGTCTGAAACGCGTCCAAAACGCGTCTGAAACTTGTCCAAAACGCGTTCGAAACGCTTCTGAAACGCGTCCAAAACGCGTTCAAAACGCGTCTGAAACGCGTCCAAAACGCGTCCAAAATGCGTCCAAAACGCGTCTGAAATGCGTCCAAAACGCGTCTGAAATACGTCCTAAACGCGTCCAAAACGCGTCTGTAACGCGTCCGAAACGCGTCTGTAACGCGTCCGAAACGCGTCCAAACCGCCTCTGAAACGCTTCTGAAACGCATCCAAAACACGTCCAAAATGCGTCCAAAACGCGTCTGAACTGCGTCCTAAACGCGTCTGAAACGCGTCCGAAATGCGTCCACAATAAATTTACATTTGGTATCTGCAAAGCCTATAAGGCTTGTTTGCAGAAGACTATATATATTTTTAAATTCATTTAGTGTTGAACAATTTGAACAATTAAAAAATTCACACAAATAGCAAAAAAAATTTTTTGTTTATTTTGTTTGTTTTTTTTTTTTTTCTAATTTTATATGAATAAATACATTTTTTTTTTCAAATACCTATGCATAATTATGTACAGTTATAGACCAAGATACAGATTTTTAACTTCTCTCAACAGATCATTCTTCGGTAGGTTGTGGAATTCTCTTGGGAGATCATTCAGGACCATGGGTACTGCTAAATCGAACTTCCTGCGCCCATACTCGTTACGGAACATCGGTATTTCGTAAAAATGCTGTTGACTTGTTCTGGTGTTTACTTCTTGCTGAGTTGGTATTCTATAAGCACTATCGTTGTAAAAAATTTTCAAGATATCTAGATTACAGATTTGAGAAATATTGAGCATATTCACTTCCATCCCACAGTACACATAAAAAGGTAATATATTCCGAACTGACATTGGTCGCCAGATTGTCAAAACATGACACTTTGGCGACCAATGTCAGCTACCAAATTCTTAATTGTTTAAAATACCGACGAAAAATGCACAAAAACCGATAAACCACGCACACCACTAATTTTTAAACAATCATTTACCATTTTCCGCGATGAAACACGAAGAAAATTTGTTATTTTTCAATTTATAGTATTTTTAAATGACATTTTATAAATTAAAACAAAAACAAATTTCCTGTTTACTGCGATTGAAATATAAAAATTAAAGGCCGACCTGACAGATTGGTGCCCATTTTTGACAAACAAATTTTGACAACGTTCGGAATATATTACCTTATTATGTGTACTGTGCTGTGTTCGGTATCATTGTATTGTAGATTATAAGCTCGAATGACAAATTTTTTGAAGTCGTTTGTGTATGTTTTGCAAAGGTTGCATTTTCCCCATGCAAGTATTCCATACCTTAAATATGATTCCACCAATGCATACTGTGCTTAGATGAAAAAGTGCATATGCCGATTTTCGCAACTTTTTTGTCACTGATTCGATGTGATAGTTCCACTTAAAGTTGTAGTCAACTATTATGTTAGGTTAGGTTATATGGGCTGACAGTTGATTTTGTTACCGTCACACTTAGATCAATGTAGATCCATTGTGATACCCTGAAGTATTGTAACTTCATGAAAAAGTGTTAACCTATGAATGCTATGGTTGTTCGAGCCATTTGGAGGACTTGACAAAGTTCAGTAGGCTATTGCCTGAGAGTTCCGATAGTTCTTCTAATTCATTAAAGAAGTAGTTTCCTAGAAATTTTGTCCTAGTGCGACAGAGTGCTGGGCAATGACCGAGGAAGTGAACAGTGTTTTCCTGTTCGTCCTCATTGCCGCAGCCTCTGCATTACTCCAAGATATTTGTATGTTGATACCTTATCAATGTAACACGGAGCAGTTATCCTTGTTATTTAGATTCTGTTGCCCCGGAGTATTGTGCAAACAGTTGATTTGTGGGGTGGTCGAATATGCATCACTTTAGTTCTTTTTGAATTGATAATCAAACCGTGATCGTGACACCAAGTTGTAAGTGCATTGAATTCTAAATCCAAAACGCATTTGAAACGCGTCCCAAACGCGCCTGAAACGGGTCCAAAACGCGTCTGAAACGCGTCCAAAACGCGTCCAAAACACGTCTGAAACGCGTCCAAAACACGTCTGAAACGCGCTATGAACTATATGTAGCTCTTAACTAGTGAAAAGGGAGAACTTGATAGATGCAATTATTAAATGAAGACCGGTATTCTCTTGTTAAAAGTTGGAAAAAGACATTTACTTACTTAACACGTAGTATGAGTACCTAGATAGTGTCATTCAATCCTTTTTAAGTGTTTTGACACTGCAGCCATATGGGGGCTGATGGTGGCTTGATTGATTGTTTTGTCTACTTTGGTGCTTTAGAGCAAACAAACATGCTGATTAGTTGGTTGATACCAGTTTGACAATTATTTTTATTGTTTAGCATACATTAACCAATTTATGGCTGACAAAATGAGGGAAATCCATTTAATACTTACTGTATTTGGGAACCTTACAAATGTAGTCATATATTATCTCCATTCACATACTAACTGAATAGTTTGTTTTATCAATCAATAATCCTAGCACTTAAGTTTTCGTTTTGATTTCGATTCCATTTCAATGACATGTTGGTGTTTTCATATTTTTTTTTTCTTGGAATTGAGTTCGTCTTATTGTTATGCGTGTAGTGTATTCAAAGCCGTAGCTAGTATAAAATCCTTTAGGTAGGTATAGTATTTTTAGTGAGGAGTCTAACTGCGTTATTAGTTTTGAGATAAAAGTTTTCATTCAGCCAATAATTAAGTACGAAGCCGGATATATCGAAAGCACATATTAAAAAAGGTATAATAATATAAAATATATTTGAGCGTATTGTTTTTACAAGAAGCCCAAATAAAGCCAACTATTTTGTTATACCTACATATGTATGTATAATTCTGATTCGGCTTTACTGGCCTAAGGTCAGACTATTTCTTTTAAGGTAGGTATAAGGCTGTATTCCGCTGTTCTGTAACTTTTCACTGGCGATAAACATTTGTGAACGTCTCTAAAAGTCATTTTTTTCTATAAATAAATCATTTATGAATAAAGAAATTATGATTTTGAAAGAAATTTCTCATTTTTTTTCTGAGATTCACAAATTTTATCGCCAGTGATAAAAAGTTATAGAACATGGGCACTAGTACCTACTGATAAGGACGCCGTACCATTAAATAATTAATAGAAGTGATACCGCAGGTTACTCATGCGCCAACGGCAACGCAAGAAAGATGATTTACATTATAAGGTTGCGCCTCAACTAATCATTTTTTTAAGCCTTCATTTAAAATTCCTTTTTCAAATCTACACAAACCTCATCGGGTGATACTTACTTCAAAGGTTTTTTTTCCGGCCGTTTTTCAGGCTGTCGACTTCTATTTGCAATTATTCAATGGCTGTACATATTTCACTGACGCATTCGAACGTTTCCGATACACTAAATTATGCTGTGTTCTTATAATTTTTATACAAAAGTGGAATTTCCTGGATTTGTATCCGAGTTTTTTTTTTTGTTTTTAAGTGATAAAGTCTTTTAAATCGATGAGCTATGACTGCATCCTCGAAAAAGCGACGCCATTTTCTCCCATTCAACCTGGGGTTTTTAGCATTGTGGTAATATATTGCAATTCGAAACTAAAAATTAAATAGATTTCAGAGATAAAAAAAATTTGCTATATAGCTTATTTGAAAGATTAAGGTAATGTTTAAAAAATACGGTTCTGAAACGGATTTTTTTTAAAGCGCTACGTTTTGAAATACGAATTTTTTAAAAACACCTACTTTCTTAGAGGTACTTTTACGTATTTTTTTTATTTTAAGGAATTTTTCTAAGTATTCAAAAAATTTAATTTCTAAAATATTTTTCGACCGAATAACCGAAAATTTTGCTGCCCCAAATTTGTTTTAAATAAATTGATAGATTTTTTTTCAAATAGATAGATATATTTTTAAATAAAAGATAGATTCTTAAATAGATTGATGAATAAATTTTATCACTCGGAATTTTTTAAAAGGAAAAATTCACTACATACGATTTCAATAGCAGTTAGTGAATGTTGTTCCTATAAACTGACGATATAGGTATAATTTCATTTGATATATCACACATAACGGAACATCATCATAAAAAACTTCAAAATTACCACAAAACACCTGAGGAGATCTGTTGCCGATGCAGAACCACCAATAATGTATAATCATTTGAGTGATCGATCACTTTAGTTCAAATCACGCTACTGAACTAGTTCATTTTAGTTCAATTTATTTTAATCCCTCCGGTTTTGTTAGAATTAAAAAAACAAAATTAGTTTGTACAAAAAGTATCCAAATTTATGTAATACAATAATAAAAATAACAGGTACATATTTTATTTTTTATGAAAATTCTTAATTTCGTTCATATACTTGTCGAGCTTCCTGGTTCCTGACGAAAGTCTAGTAGAAGATGCTACTTGTTTTTTGTCCTTGCTCAGAAATAAGAATAAGTGGTGCTTGAAGAAAAAAACGCTGATACTGGCACAAGCGACCTTGTGCCTTTTGTTTTAAATCTAAATCTTGAGGTAGAGCAGAAGAACTGATTTCGCTCCACCAAGAATTGGATGCAATTTCATATGCACTTTGGTTTCTGAACGCCTATTCTTTAAACGTCTGTCAGGTTAAAAGGGCGCTGTCGGCGTATAAGACAAGGAGACAACGACCAAATTTGAAAATTCCCTATACAGATGGGACTTCCTTTCATCCAAAATATATATATAAATAAAATGCACGACTGGGTCGCACGAACTTGCTCTTAGAGTTAAAGTTGCTTAAATTTTTAAGACTTTTTATATAGAAATTTGGAAAAAAAAAATAAAATTCGTTTAAAAAAAAAAAAATTAATTAAAATCTGAAATTAAATTGCCCTCCAAAACAAGTATGCAGTTTTGATTGATATATTAAGATGCATTTTTAGAAAAAAAATTTTCAAAATCGTTAGAGCCGTTTTTTAAAAAACTAATTTTTTATAAATAATTTTTTGGAAAAAAAATTTTAAAATAAAATTGGTATGCCATTTTGTAGAAATTACTAATCAACATCTTACAACAAAATTTCAAAAAAATTCAATGTCCCGTTTTCGAAAATTTGATTTTTCAAAAAAAAATTTTCAAAATTTTTTTAAAAATCCAAAAATTATTTTTTTGTAAATTTTATTTTTGGTTTATATTTAAATTATATAAATGCTTCTTCACAAAAAGTTTCGTTGAAATCGAATAAGCAGTTTCGGAGATAATCGGATATGAAAAAAATGGTTCTATGGCAGGTACCGTTAATAATGATTTTCAAACAAAAATTTTTTCATTAGAAGATAGACCTTTGCTTAAAACTACTACTTGAATTTTTTAAACAAAATCGTTGGAGCCGTTTTTGAGATATTTCAATTTTACTAAAATCGGTATATGACAAGTACCGTTATTTTTGGTCCAAAAAAATTAATTCCAAAAACGCCTCTGGAGAGTCGCCAAATAACGCAACATACCAAGTTTGACATCAATCGGTCCATCCGTTTAGGCTGTAGCTCCTTATACAGACAGACAGACAGACTGACAGACTGACAGACTGACAGACTGCCAGACTGACAGACTGACAGACTGACAGACTGACAGACTGACAGACTGACAGACTGACAGACTGACAGACTGACAGACTGACAGACTGACAGACTGACAGACTGACAGACAGACAGACAGACAGACAGACAGACAGACGGACTTCCGGGACCCACTTTTTTGGCATTGTCTACCATCGTAATGTCATGGAAAAATGTTATCTCAACTTTTTTTTTTTGTACGAATGCATAACTTGATATATAGTACCTACCTATGTCGGAAGTAAAAATGATAATGTAAGGTGAGCGCAAGCTGTTTTGTAATGTTAATGACATATTCCGCCTGTCTAGGTTGCTGTTTAGTTTGTTGAAAAAAATCTTATTCGCGAACTAAATTGAACTAAGTAAGTGAACTAAGTTCCCTAGTTAGTTCGCGAATCGCGAACTACACAAGCCTAGCAGGAAGTACCGTAATATCAGTTTCAAATTTCGACATGGTTGTCTTTAAGTACCTAATTGTTACTTTTTGAAGTTATAATTCTTATGGGACGGTGGGCATGAAAATTTGTTTTTTGACAAGAATGTCAAAGGGATTAAGACGTGATCGCCATCTCAGAGACAGATGGGCAGCAGGGCTGTCGTTTCACCTTTAGAGTTGGAAGTACTTTAGTATTTAAAAATGCAGTACAACGCAGTACGGTAAAAAAAAAACACACAACACGTGGCAAGTATAATGTGGCATGAATCATGGTGTAAGGGTGTGTGGCATGAGGCAAGTAGCACGAAGCATGTGGCATTCAGTATGCAAAATGTGGCAAATTGCGCGTGGCAAGCTGCATGTGGCAAGTTGCATGTTGCAAGTTGCATGTGTCGAGTTGCCACAAAAAAACAAAAACGTAAATACTCATAAGTAAAAGGAAAAGAAAACAACACAGACTAAAACTTAACTTGTATTGATATAAAGGCCATCAATCGTAGATGAAATTTAATTTTTTTTTTCTCAAAAATGTAGCCCCGGAATTAATTTGGTATGAAGATTCTTAGTTTCCAATTATAAAGATTTTTTCATGCATAACTATATTCAGGGAAGTCAGATTGTCTTGGGTTAAGGTACGGAGATAGCATCAAAAAATTTCTTAAGAATAGATACCATAAGCTGAGATTGTTAAAAAAATACGTTGTTTGATTATTTTAATAATAATATAAAACAGAAATTCATTTAATATACTGAGTGAGAAGTATAACTTCAGTCGCGTGTACATTTGTACACAAACTCTTTTTTTTTGTAGCTCGTACAGATATGATTTAAGAATATTATGAAAACTGAAATAATAAAAAGATGATATAAAATGTATTCAAGGTTGTCAAGATGGATTTAAGGCTAGGCGCACACATGCGATTTTCAGTCGTTGCTACTAAAAAATCGCAGTCGCAACATTAAATTACCGTGCACACACTTGCGACTAAAAAATCGCGCTATTATTTAGACGCAAGAAAAAACATAGTGATTGATCAAAATACATGACCGTTTTTTGATAAACAAAAATGCATCATCTTAAGATCAAAAGGACCAGGTGTTACTTGATGTTCAAATCTACACTAAGGAGCAAAAAACAGAATCAAATAAATTATATATATTAAAAACAAAAAATTGCAATGGATAAAATATTTTTATTCAAAGTCTCATTTTTATTCATGGTCTCATTTTAAAGCTTGCGTATTTTTTACTTTGAATTGTTGGTAAAAACATAAAAATTCATACAATAGTGTTAGCGATATCTGTCAATTTTAGTTTTTTTTTTAATGTTAATGTTTTCCAGATACTCTCTGTTTCAATTTCAATCTATTTTTCTTCACTTACTTCATTTATATTGGTTGGATTGAACCAAAGAACTGGTTTTTAAGTTCTAAGAATTAACTTAAAGCCTTCGTTTCAAGCGTTTCAATGGTACCATTGACATTTTTATGTTAATATGTCAATTACTTCACGATCAATTATATTATTATCGTTTTTACAGAACGCAATGTTTGATTCCATTTTTTTGCTCCTAAGTGTAGTACTCAAATTACCGCAATTTATTTTTAAAATGTTTACCTCTGTTAACTTACAGATAAACGTTCTTCGGGCGAAATAGATTCTCTCCAATGTGTATTTTTGCACCTTATTTTCGGTTCCACAAGTACCAATATTTCATCAAAGCATTGTTTACTCATTCTATAATACTGGGTAAACTTCTGAGGATGTTCTCTTAGATTCTTATTAATTTTATGAAACTGTCCTTTCATAATCCTATCGCTTAGAAGAGGGTGAACCCAGTACTTTCTTTTACGTTTTTGCTTTGATTTTAGTCGCAACAAAAGAGCCACTAAACAACACTTTCTGGTAAAATCCATTATTAAACTGAAACTAAATTTTCCAAGGGTCGCAAATCCACGCAGGTGAATTATTTTCTATTTGATATATCTTTATGTGCGACTAAAAAGAAGCACCAAAAATAGAACCAGATCCATTTTTTAAGGGTTGGGTACGATTGACCGCATTTTAAAATCTCGTTTTTAAAATCTCGCATCTTAAAATCTCGCATTATGAAATCTTTTATATCAAAATCTCGCAATTACAAAATCTCGCTTAACGAAAGCTCGCAACATTAAAATCTCGCAAACTAAAATCTCGCAATTTAAAATCTCGCATTGAAATAAAATATTTATTAATTCGCGCGCGCGAATATTGAATATTTTATTTCAATGAGAAAAAGATAGAAAAGGTAAAAGTTTGTTATATGAATATTAGACTTCTATTTCAGATGTTCATAGTGTTCAAGATCAACTGGATTAAGGATTAAAAGGACTTAATTCAATCGAATTTGTCGACTTTTACAATGCGAGATTTTTGTGGTGCGAGATTTTGTTATAGCGAGAATTTTATGTAGAAGCGAGATTTTTTCTAAAAATGCGAAATTTTGGTTTGCGGGATTTTGAAAATGCGAGATTTTCTTATGTAAGATTTTAAAAATGCGAAATTTTGTTTTGCGTGAAATTTTTAAAAATGCGAGATTTCGTTATAAGAGATTTTAGTTTGCGATCAATCGTACCGCTCCCATTTTTTAAAAAAATGCGATTTTAAAATCGCATATCTGTGCGCTCTCATTTAAAATAATGTGTTTCATTTCTTGCGTCTAAAAAATCGAGTGGTGGAAAATCGCATGTGTGCGCATGATTTGGCCTCTTTGCGACTGCTACTTTTTAGTCGTTTTCAGTTTAGTCGCAAGTGTGTGCACAACTATACTGTTCCATTTGTTCCATTTTAATTTGCGACAATCGCGTCGCCAAAAAAATGGGACAATTTTCAACTTTTAAATCGCGGCTATTTTTTAGAAGCATGTGTGTTCACCGGCATTGAAATCCGTGTGATCCATTTTTGCGACTAAATGATCGTGCGACTGAAATCGCATGTGTGCGCCTAGCCTAAGGGTGATGGAAAAAAAGTTTGTTTTTTTTTGTCTTTTTCATGAAAAATGATTGTTTTCAATAAATCATTTTTATTCTCCTTACGTAACGTAGGTATAGACATTAAAGTGGTCCAAAAAATATATTTTTTTAAATTTTGGTCGGGCCACCCGCTTAATTTGTTTCACTTATCTGTAACGTTGTGAAATTTCACTTCGCTATCTTAAAAGAAAGAGGGTGCTGATAACATTTCAATTTTTAGGTTTTGTACGTAATCTTGATTATTTTTATCAGTTTTTTTTGAAAATCAAATATTTTATTTAAGTCTTACTTGGTTTATAAAACATAATTTTTTTTTTTTTTGAAACAAATGTGAGCAATTAATTAATAATAATAATTAATAAGCAAAAAGTGCAAAAAAAATCTGTACGCTACATGTTGACTAAATTTTCTTGGAAAAGACGCCAGAAATTATTATTTCGATGTTTTTTACAGAATAAGTACAACAAAAACATTTTTCTAGCAATATTTAACTTAAAAAAAATAATTTTCCAAAAAATTACAACTTTTCAATTAGATATCGATCAGCACTCCCTTCTTTATGAGATAGGAGGCTGAAAATTTAGCAGTATGATACCAATAGCATGTGGAACCAAAGTCGGGGGTGGCCGGACGACTTTTGGAAAATTTAATTTTTCCCATACAATCGTGGACCACCTAAATAGACATGAATGTAATTTTATTCTTTAGAAGAAATATTAAGCTTTTTAATGGTATAATTTATGTGTAAGCTTTTCATATACAAAAATTATTTAATGAGAAAAGAAAAAAAAGTAATTTGTTTAGATTCTTCTTGTAAATATGATTGGATTCAAAAAATTATTCCGTTTTTTTACTAAACATACTGATATACTTAAGCTTAATCATTAACTACTATGACACACAACCTGTTTTTTATGCTGTTATCACGTAAAATTATCGCCCGTAAACCGACTTTACAGACAACCACTTTTTTTTTATTTAATTTTTTTTTATTTGGAATGGAAATCATTAACAAAAAATAATTTTTACAACCCTGCTTATAACTAATAAAAGAAATTGTTTTTCTTATATGCACTTTTTATTAACATAAGAAATTTTCTTTCTTAGAAGAAAATACGGTATAACAAAGCAATTCTTTATTTTTTTTTTTACTTTCCTATATTCGTCATCTACTATATAGCATCAAAAATTTGTGCCCCTATTTTGTAACTTTATCACTGGCGATAGCCATATTTGAACGTCGCCGCTAAAATCCATTTTCTTCCGTAAATAAAACAATTTTTTTCAAATTCAAAATTTTTGAGTTAAAAAAGTATGATTTTGAACAAAATTCTTTTATTTTGATGAGATAAAATGGATTTCAAAAATTATATCGACAGTGATAAAAGTCACAGAACAAGGACACTGTTCTTTTGGCCTGCATAGAAAGAACAGCTTTAGATCTAAGAATAAGTTGCATAAATAGAAAGACCTTACCAGCCGAACTGCTAGGCAGCCCGAATTCGTTTGATCAGAATTAAAGAAAAACTCACTTTCATTATGTACATTTTGATAGAAAGAGTTTATGTCCTGTGAATGACGATGTGAGCCCCATTTATATTAGCTAACAATCTGATCGGCCCGGCCGCCGCACATAGGAGTATTTGCAGTAAAAACCTGGTCATAGGTCGATTTTCTGAAAATCAAAATTGACACCAAAAAGTTCGGCAAAGTTGGTGCAAAATAAACATGTGTCAATTTGCTGCACTGCATTTTTTTGTTTTTCGATCTTGTCTTGTTAAAAAATGAGTTCAAAGTTAACTGTTACATCTACCTCATTTTCATTTGAATGCGAAGTATTTTGGTACCTAAGTGTTATACTATATGCGATATCGAAGTGTTGTGATAGAAATCTAAAAAAAAAATTAAATGGAGAATTCTTCTTCAGTTATTTATTAACGTTATTTATAAAGTTCTGGAAATGTTAGATGGTTTTTTCTATTTTAATTCGGGCTTAGAACTAGTATCTAAAAACTTGATATTTTTGGTAAGTTATTATTTGAACTTTAATGATTTTGTTTAAGTACACCCCGTTATTCTGCGATGAATTGAAACTTATGAGTTAGTTTTAGTTTATATATTCTTTAACACAATGCAACAAAAATTGGGTGCTCTTAGGTGCTCTTTAGAATTAGTTTTTCACTTTCTGATAGAAAATACTCCTTACTTTATGCAACGTTTTTTTATTTTTAAATTAAATTTACTGATGTTATTAGTGTATTTTATTTTGGGTGATCTTAATTAGGGTTGGGGAAGAGAGAAAAGAAACTGAGAATTGCGTATTAGGGATGAGGAAAAAATTTGAGAGAAATAATGTCGATAGGCGGAGTATCAAATTTTTAAGTTTTTGGTAAAAAAAAAATAAAAATAACAAAAACTAGGCTTATATTGTATTTTCTTGTAGGAATACTCATTTTAAACAGAAATAATAACAACAACCACGAAAAATAACACTAGTTTACAAAAAAATAAAAACACCAAGTGCCGTTATACTTGTCAGTAAAAAACTTTTTTTTGGAAAAATTTCCTTTAAAAAGTCGATTTTTTTTAAAGTGTTTTGATACAATGCACTTAAACTTTTGGAGTGACCCAAAAAAGTTATTCCAGTAAGTGTTGCTTATTTGATCAGCTTTCAGGAACCGGTTTTTCTGTTCAGATTAGTTATTTATTACTCAAGATATAGCCTGAATACTAAGTATGCTGGAAAAAAAACGACAAGAAACTGTGAAAAACCATATCTCGAAAACGTATCCATCGTAATTTTTTTTAAATTGATTTCCGAGTTCCTGAGGTCAAAGTACGTAAGAAAAAAACAGTGGGATTGAGTGTCCATTTTGGCTGTAAACCAGTGTAATTATGGCCAGTTTTTGATGACAATACTCCTAGGTATGTGCGCCGGCCTATTAAAGTTGGCTGAGTGTCGAGGAACGTATGGACCCCAACGCTTATGCATACGCAACAGCCATAAAGAATTTTCGTTTCAAACCTAAGAGTCTTCAATTTTCAAATCTTTCAAAACGAACGCGGTCAAAGATGAATTCATCTCAGATGGCACGTACAAATTAAGAGATTCGCCCTATGTTTGGAAGTGGTAGTATGTAAAGTGGATTAAATCTATTCACTCAAACAATTTATTAATTAATTTAATTCACAAGATCAGAACATGAATTTTATCATTCATAAAAAAATGTACAAGGAAAAATTATTATCAGAAATTTTTCACAAATTCATACTTTTCTATTTGAAATCTGCATAATAAGTACACAAGCTTTAGTCATACATATGAATAGAACAGAGAGTGTACCTAGTGCGGTCATTAATTTATCAACTTGAATTTCAGAAATTATATAAGCTGTCGGCAAACAATGGCGTGGTTGTTGATAAATTAATGATTTTAGGGTTATAAATTAGAATTAAATTATAGTATACAGTCTTAAATTTTATTTTCATGAGGCAGAGGTGTGAACAATAATCGCATCCATCACACCCAGCTTTTATGAGATCCGTCAGGAGCAACGGCGTGTTCTCCCACTTTAAGAGCAAAAGAAAAAAGAAAATGTATCTTAGTAAAATAGTTCCGTCTGTACGTCCTTGTTCGAACAAATAAGTAAACATAAACAATTACATATGTATGTAAATCATCTCAAACGATGTAAGATAGGGGATAGTTTAATTTTCAAATAAAATGTTTTTTTTTTTTATGGGTTTATTCAAAATGTATGAAAACTTTATAACTTTGAAATAGTATTGTGTTTAGATATTAGATTATATATTTATTTGGATAATATAAGCGTGGTTGGACATGGACAGTATTCATTAGAAAGCATTGCATTAAATTACAGAACTAGCTAACTAATTTGTTCCCTAGTTTTCTTGAATTGTTTTCAGGATTCATCAGGGGTTATTTATAAAATAATAAATACCTAAGCGGGAATAACGATAACTTATCGTCGGCGTAAAGCAAAATTGTTCTAGGTCATTAAGAAATCCTATGTTACCTATGTACTTAGAACAATTTTGCTTTACGCCGACGTTATGTAGCGAAAAAATAGTAACGGTTTCTCGTAGTTCGTAGAGGAGTCAAATGCAAGCATTTTTTTACTGCGGAAGGAGGGATTCTATCTACGCCTGTGTCTGTGACATAAACTTAGAAAAAAAATTTGTGACACTGGAGGACTGCCGCGGTAAGCTATTGCATTGCATTTTTTTATCAAATTATGCAATTATAGGTAATTATTTTTTTAATTTTCTATTTATGTAGTAGGGGGAAGTGGTCACCCTTCGTACACGGTCACCCTTCGTACAGTGAGCATAAAACAAAAACTAAACGGTATTCAAACACGTGCTTACTAGTGTGCATAGACATAGTAGGCGCCGAGCTACTAGATAAATTTTGAATCCTAAGTGCAACGGATTCGGTCGCCACAAGACTTTTTGTGTTTTTTAGTGCTCTGAGTAATTTTTTTATGTACATTTGATGTCATGTTGTGTTTAAGTTAAGTATGTTTTTGGCTAAACAGTAATGAAGAATTGTTGATTGAAGTGTTAAATTTGTGTTTTAATTATAAATATTGCAAAATCTCAGTACATTTTTTCAAAAATCGATTTTTCTGCATTATGTACAGCTTGGGGAGCATTCGTACAGTCAAATATGGGGCACATTCGTACGCATACGTATGCCCGCCAGTAAATTTTCTTCAGCAGATAATAATCAAAACACGGAGTTACAGTTTTATTGAAACGAAATTTAAACCTCTATAATAAGTATTTCGCATTCTATAGTGAATTAAGGTTGGTATTCTTATATATGTAAATAATAATTTCTTTCAGAATCATCGAATCGCGAAAAATTAAGTGTTTTATTTGTTTTTGTTTTTTTCTGAGTCAAGTTCAATTAATTGATAAATTAATAAGTAATTAAATGTTTTAAAACTCATATTTGACATTTGACAAATCAAAAGTTAGTCAAATTAACGTTTTAAATATCCTGTACGAATGTACCCCATGTGCTGTACGAAGGTACCCCACGGGTGGGGAGGATTCGTACAAAAATCTAATCCCAGTAAAATGGCTATAACTATTTAAGCCTTTGATTTAGAAGTGTCAAATTTTTTTTTAAAGTGTAATAATATACATGTTACAAATAAAGTCCATTTTCTCGAAACTGGAGTGAGTAAATAAATAACTAAAAAAAAATAAGTAAAAACTGTACGAAGGGTGACCACTTCCCCCTAGTAGTTTTTTTCTTTGATATTAATTCAAGTTTTTTCTTTGAGATTTATTCAAGTTGCAATTTATTAATACCAAAGAAAAATGGTTGTCTGTTAAATCGGTTTACGGACGATACCTATATAATAATTTATTATTTTTAAAGCTTAAATAAAGGGAAAAAATTAACTAAATTAAAAATTAGCATTTCTAATTGTGTCAATTTTTTTTATATGGAAAGTATAGGAACAATTAAAGTGTATACCTTCAATTAGCCTTTTTCTTATATAGAATCAAACCATAACTAAAGCCTTTATGTTTTGTAAAAAGTAAACATGATTTCTTGAAATCACACATTTTTCATGGAAAAAGCGACAAAAATTTACTTTTTTTTCTTTACATATCCTACTGTCAATATTTTTACATGACAATCTTTATATCATTATGAGATTTAGTAACTTCCCTCGCTGGTGGATGGTATCGGCAAACGATCTTCTACAGGTGTTTTGTTTTCTCGTGCAAGCTTTTCGTACAGTCGTACCATATACATACATACACAGTGGCGTAGCGTGAGGGGGGGGGGGAAGGGGGGTATAGGCCCCGGGCCGCAAATTTGTAACGGAGCGGCAAAATTCGACATATCAACATCGCTGTACTACAAGAATAATTTAATATGCCTTTGTCTATTCTGTTTTTTTTAGGAATTAATTCTTTCCGGCCATTGAATTAAAATTAAACTGTGAAATGAAATGAAAACAAAAAGAATCATAATAAATAAAAGTTAAAAATTAATATGAACTAGCGTTGTGTCTTTGACTTTCTTAAAATGATGGATACTATTGAATGCGGCCCTTGCGGGTTAGTTTTTGGAAAAGAGGTGTATTTTTCATTAATCAGCAGAGGTCAATGAATGTAGATATAAATCATTAATCTGAGTTATAATTATTTCATAAAAAGGTTCATTTTGCTGCTGCTGTTCATATGATTTTGTTTAACTCTGGTGAAAAATCTAAATGCACCAGAAAAATAAAATGCACGAACTTGCTGTTAGGGTTCAAGTTGCTAGAATTTTTAGGACTTTTTATATAGAAATTTAATTATTGTAGCTTGTAGGTACATACATATGTTATAAAAACAAAAAAAAAAACATGAAAATTGTTTTTTCAAAATAATAAAACAACATCTGAAATAAAATTGCCCTCCAAAACAAGTATACAATTTCATTTGTTTTATTAAGATGTGTTTTTAGAAAAAAATTTTAATATCGTTAGATTTTTTGGAAAAAAAAGGTTGTTAAATTGGTATTGTAGAAATCACAAATAAACATCTAAAACCAAAATTTCAAAAAAATTCAATGCCGGTTTTCGAAAATTTGAAAAAAATTATTTTTTTTTAAATTTTATTTTTTGTTAATATTAAAAATGTGTTAATGCAAGAAATTCTTTGAAATCAAAATAGTAGTTTCGGAGAAAATCGGATTTAAAAAAAAAACGGTTCTATGGCAGATACCGTTAATAATGATTACAAAATTTTTTTTTCATTGATACCTAGATAGACCTTGGCTTAAAACTTACACTTGAATTTAAAAAAAAATCGTTGGAGCAGTTTTTGAGAAATTTCAATTTTACTAAAATCGTTATATTACAAGTTACCTACCGTTATTTTTGGTCCAAACAAATTAATTCCAAAAACTCCTCTGGAGAGTCACCAAATAACGCTACATACCAAGTTTGGCATCAATTGGTTCATCCGTTTAGGCTGTAGCTTCGTATACAGACAGACAGACTGACTGAGCAATTTTTTTTTTATAGGAAGTCTGAAAAAAGAAAAATCATCTAAAACGCTCAAATTTTGAGATAGACGGATAAAACCAGCTGCAATCGTTTGTCCACCTCGAGTCCTATATACCTACATACCAAATATTATCCACCCTCCGTTTAGGAAATATTCAAAAAATAAATTTTGCACTGAAAAATCGCACAAAAGTTACGCATGCGTTTCACCTGATTTTGAAATTTCAACGCCAATTTTACTCACCTCTAATGCTTCTATTGTAGTTAAAATTATACGAGAAGCATTTCGATCGGAAACCTTACATCAATCTATAACATTACATAGAAAATTTCATTGTAAACAGAGTTTGCACCTCAGCTCTTTTTTAAGGCAGTACTGAAAATTTAAATTGAACATAATAAAATTTTTTTTAAGTAAAACTAAACAAATTTTGCATGTGAATTATGTGTAAAACTTCCTTTAATTCAATTTATAAAAAGTGGAAATAGCTCCATCTGTTTGGGAGCTAGAGCTAATTATCTTCGAAAAACAGGAAAAAAACAGAGATTTTTGATACTTTGAGCTAGTGGCGTCACCATTTAGACCTATCCAATCGACCTCAAATTTATATTATGCAGGGTGATTCAGGAGTAATGTGCCAAAAAGCTAGAGTGTGTGGGTTAGGTAAAGACAAGAAAAAAATCGTATGGGAGGGGAGTCTATTCCCCCTCATTTAGCGGGGAAGGGCAATTTGAGAAAAAAAAAACTTGACTTATTTTGGAAAAAAAAATATTAAAAATAACGGTTTCACCTACAATAACGTGCTATACTAAGCCAAAATCCTAGTCTTTTACAAAAATATGACACAGTTTTTGAAAAATTAATTAAAAAAAAAAATTTTTTTAAAAATTTCAAACTAATTTTTTTAAAAAATTTTTTGTAATTAGTCCAACGAGCACCCTCTGTAAACTTTAGCGCCTATTATTTTAAAAAGTTCGTTACATAAGCCATTTCTGCATTGCCCATGAATTTTGAATGTGTTTTTTTTTTTAGAACTGAGTACATTTCTTGAGATTTTTTTCTATGGAGATTTTCCGAACTGGACGAAGTAGAAATGGGATCACACTGCAGGCACCAGCTTTCGAATACAAAAAGAATTGCCAAAATGTATTATTCTGCATTTGCTCATCTAGCACATATGGCAGGGTCGGCCTTTTTATCATTTTTGAGAAAATCAAAACTAATAGTGGGTACTCTTTCATATGATTTAAGTTTTTACATATACTAGGCCCGATTTGCTGGGTTAATTTATTTCCTTTCACTTAACTTTTCATCTAAATTGAGCATTAGAATGTGGAAAACATAATTGCATACCGACTTCTTTTGCAACAAAATTAAAATTTACCCCTCTTTGCTACTTCTTCTTGTATAACACACTGTTTTGCATCTTTCTCGCATTTTTTTTTCTTATTAACTTTCTAAATCAAACTTATCTAGTACTTACATCCAGTATACGTTCACCTTATTCACCAAAAGAATTCATTTTCAATTTTATCTGTTGTTTATGTTAGTCAAAATTTGTTTATTTGCATTTGTGAGCAATTTTAGAAGACGTGCGGAAATAAAGAATAGATACCTACTATTTAGATGAATAGATTGATCAATGATGTAAACATGACATTGTACCTACCTAAACTTGTTTTGGTTTCGGAAATAACGCTTCAGAGAGGCGTAAGATAATAATATAATGTTTACATAAATCTCACTCATTTTAGATCAAAAGGTATCAGCAGGTTGCCATAGAATTGAATTTAAGTTGTCAAATAAAATCATCGATAAGTCGGCAACGTGCAATTGGATTTCTTTGGGAAAAGAAAATTTTGCTAAGCGTTTTATAAACAAACAATTTTTGAACAAATAATATTGTTTCTTTGTTATGACATTTGTATTAATCTCACATAGGCGAAATAATAAATTAAATAAAATCATTCTAGTTACGTATGTAGAAACAATTAACTACATTTTAGGTAGGTACATATGGATTTCATGATTAAAATTGCATTTTTTTATTGACTTTTTTTCAGTGTTTAAACATTTTTGAAAACATGCCAATTAGAAGAAACGACTTTGAACCCATAAACACTTACGGTCATTTCATTATATTCACTTTGGATTTAGTTTAAATTAATATTAATATTAAATCCAATCATTTAAGTCCGCACTTTTTGAATCCAAGGATTGCCCATATTATTCACTCAAAACACAAGTTAGATCCAATAGAGTTTATATTTGAATGTATTCAAAAGTCTTAAATCTGCCATTTTTTTGAAAACTTGTTTTGTTAAACGTTGATCAAAAGAATTTCAAGATCCTTATTTGACTCTACAATTGTTTAGTACACACACACCTTGAGTACGCATCCCAGACTTTTTACTACGTCCATAATCTATAGGACTGGAATTACGATTTTATTACGCAGTTTTTTAATAATTGTCTTATTTATTTCAAAAATATTAAACTGTAACCAAATGTATTAATTTCAAACACAAAACGTTCAAATGTAATCAAAAGTATTGAAATGTAAGAAAATTTTAATTAAAAACTCATTCCTTTGCACCTAAATTATAACTTAATCTGGGAAGGAATTGAAATTAAATACTCGTCTCTTTTTTTATACAAGAAAATTAAATTTTAATCAAACTGTATTAAAAATAAACGAAAATAATAGCCATTTTAAAATAAAAAATTTATTTTTTTGGGTCTGGATTTAGGGTTATCGCTACCTGAAAAAGTACCTATGTAGGTAGATAAAACTATTTTGAAAGCTCTTTGTGTTTCGTTCGAAGTAAAATGTTTGAACTGCTGACAAAATTTGATCGGCAACACAATTTTTGTGAAAAAAAAGATATTATAATATCATATTATATGTATTTATGATGAATAATCATTTTCAGAAATGTTTTGTTTCATTTTTAAGAAGTAAGACAAAATATCTAAAATAATAAAAATTAAAATTGTAGGACCAGGTTTTCGTCCTTGATGTTTGTGGGTGTGACTACACACTATTGTGTAGTATCAGTTCTCAAATTATCTAGAATTCGCAGCTTTGTTTATTTATTCTGAGGCGCTTATACTGTCCGAAGACCGTAGTAAACGTTGAACAGATAAACGAACAAAGGTATTAAACAAAAGAAAATTGAATCACCAACAAAGATGAATGAAAAGACGTTTTGTTGTATTTTCAAATATGAATATAAACAATTTTATTAATAAAATAATTGAGAAATTTAAATTACGTTAAATGAAATGAGTTGGCAACCATAAACTGCGTTGAACTACTTTTTGTAAAATATTTAGGCGCTATGAAGAAAACGTGGTAAATAATAAAAAATAATTAAACGATTTAAGGTTGGCTTATAATTAAAGCCACTCCCCCTGGTGTGATACTTTTTTGAGAACGTTAGCGCTAGGCAACCTTTGCTCAATGAAATATCAAACAAGAGTGATTTGTTTTGAATCAAGCTCTGCTTTGTATATGATTTTTGAAATACTTTTAAATCAATGAAATATATGATTACAAACATAAATTATTTTAAAGTGATTAAACATTTAGTATTAATTTAGAATATTGAACATTTAAATGAGAATTATATGAATTAACAGTAAATGGATGTCTTATAAAATTATAATAAACTAAAACTTAGTATATTTAACAGAACATCCTTGTACCTAACCCAAATTTGCGTAGAAACTACCCCAACATTTTTAAGAGTGCAGTTAATCACAGGCGTAATTGATGCACCGACTTTTCTTAATTCTGTTGGTTTTAACTATCGAGAGGGTGCTTATAGCCTCCGATGCTTAGATTTAATGAAAATTCCTTCCATGAACCTTTAACACGCATGTCCAAACTTTTAAAACTGAATTCAAACCTTTTTAGTTTAAAATAGGGCTCTTGATTCTACCCGGGTAATACCCGGGTCCAATGCTACCCGGGTACCCGGGTACCAAAATACTCGGGTATTACCCGGGTAGCACCCGGGTACCCGGGTACCCGAGTACCCGAGTATATTCAATAGATCGTGTAACCAAGTAGATACGCAAATAAAAAATTAAGTTTTTTGTTTTTTCTTATTTTGCTATAATTTATTAACCTAGTTGACACTTTTTAGGAGATTGTTTGACATTGTTAGTTGATAACTATAATGAAAAATATAGGGCAGCCACTTTTAAAATGGGAACTTTTATAAAGCAACCTTATATCATAGGTAAAATTGGTACATGACCAAATTGGTCATATTTTTGTACTTTGGTTCAACCAGGAAACGCTTTAAATACCAAACAAATTCCCAAAAGTGTCAACCAGGTTATTAAATTATAGTAAAATAACAAAAACACAAAAAAAAGTTTTGTTTTACGCGAATTTACTTGGTTGCACGAGCTGTTGAAAACACTCGGGTACTCGGGTACCCGGGTACCCGAGTATTTTAAGGACCCGGGTACTCGGGTATTTCGGGTACCCGGGTACCCGGGTGCTACCCGGGTAATACCCGGGTATTCGAGTACCCGGGTACCCGGGCGGGTCTTCGGGTACCCGGGTTTCAAGAGCTCTAGTTTAAAATTTAATGAAAATTGATTAAAAACTGTCTTAAAAACCAGTGGTACAAAGCTCATAAATTTGTGTAATACCATTCAATAGAAGTATGTAGTTCCAGTACTGTTGTTAACTTCGTTTAAGTATTCAATAAAAGTAGGGGAAGGTGGCCTAAAATGGCCCCCCTAAGGAAAATGTCCCATGTCTCGAAAAAAAATGTAACGTTCAAACTTAAAAGCAGAAACACAATCACGCTTTGCCAGACGCGTCGTCGCATTACGTTCAGAAATCCTCAAAGCGCGCTTCTGTCACTTTGACTTTGAACAGCTGATTGAAACATAAAATGTGATGTCAAATAAAAAAAAACACAGTCACTCACAAAATTATTGGGCCAAATCTTTATCTTGATTTAAAGGTGGAAAAATGAAGAGAGATATTATAATGTGTTGAAAAATACATAACAATTTGTTTATTCTTTAATCCTATAGTTATAAAAGCAAAACCAATCAAAATAAATTCTCTTTTAAAGAGAACTAACAATAGAACTCAGTCTACCACATCATTAAATTATTGTTATTTTTAATACGTAAATTGTTTTGATTTAAAATATCTAGATGTCGTTTTTTTGTGCAAAATTTATATTTTTAAGCTATTGCATAGATTTTAACGCAGGCCTGGGATGGGGTGTCATTGGTTTTGTGTAGGGTAGGTAAACAAATTATAATTGCATAAGTTGACAAAAAATGCAAAGCAATAGCTTAACCGCTAACCGCGGCAGTCCTCGAGTGCCACAAGTCTTTTTTTTTTATTCACATTTGGCCCAATAATTATGTGGGTGACTGTAACTATATCTGATAAATGTTTCCTTTAGTTTGTCAAAAAAAGCGTACGTAGAAAAAGCGTCATTGTGTGAGGTTATACAGATTTCGTATAGTTGAACTTTTGGCAGTTGTCAAAATCGACGGCAAAGCATGATTGTGTTTCTGCTTTAAATGCTATACACTTTTCAAAGTTTAATATACATAATTAGTGATGGGGACTATCGAATAAAAACTATCAAACTATCGATAGTTGTAAAATATTCATTCATTCGATAGTTTTAAATCATTCATTCATTCATTCATTTAGTTACTATTTTCATTCGAATAGTTTTTTCATCCGATAGTTTTTTCATTCGATAGTTTAGTTACAATTTTCATTCGAATAGTTTTTTTTATACGATGGTTTTGTCATTAAAATAGGTTTTTTTATTTGATAGTATTTTCTTTTGAACATTATTCTTATTCGATAGTTTTTTCATTCGTATAGTATTTCTATACGTATAGTTTTTCGAATAGATTTTTTTGTACGATAGTTTTTTCATTCAAATAGTTTAGTTACTATTTTCATTCGAATAGTTTTTTTTATACGATAGTTTTTTAATTTGAATAGTTTTCGTAAACGATAGAATTTAAATTTGAATAGTTTTCTTAAACGATAGTTTTTTCATTTGAATAGTTTTTTAATACGATAGTTTTTTCATTTGAATAGTTTTCTTAAACGGTAGTTTTTTCATTCAAATAATTCTCTTAAACGGTAGTTTTTTCATTCAAATAGTTTTCTTAAACGATAGTTTTTTTCATTTGAATAGTTTTTTAATACGATAGTTTTTTCATTCAAATAGTTTGCTTAAACGATAGTTTTTTCATTTGAATAGTTTTCTTAAAAGATAGTTTTTTCATTTGAATAGTTTTCTTAAAACATAGTTTTTTTCATTTGAATAGTTTTAAACGATAGAATTTAAATTTGAATAGTTTTCTTAAACGATAGTTTTTTCATTTGAATAGTTTTTTAATACGATAGTTTTTTCATTTGAATAGTTTTCTTAAACGGTAGTTTTTTCATTCAAATAATTCTCTTAAACGGTAGTTTTTTCATTCAAATAGTTTTCTTAAACGATAGTTTTTTTCATTTGAATAGTTTTTTAATACGATTGTTTTTTCATTTAAATAGTTTTCTAAAGCGATAGTTTTTTCATTCAAATAGTTTTCTTAAGCGATAGTTTTTTCATTTGAATAGTTTTTTTATACGATAGTTTTAATTCGATAGTTTATTCGATAGTTTGTTCGATAGTTTTTATTCGATAGTTTTATTCGATAGTTTTTATTCGAATGAATAAATGAATAAATGAATGAACTATTCGATAGTTCAAATCATTCAGTTACTAACTACCGATAGTTCAAATCGTTCGATAGTTCCCATCACTAAATATAATTACACTTAATTTTTTTTTGCTTTGCGAGTTAAAATTATTTCAAAAAGTATTTAATTTTTTTGATTTTCAAGACGTCTTGAAATTGCACTGATCATTACCCGGGTAAAATTGTACACTGTCCAAACATACGTGATTTTAAATGCAAAACATAGTTAAAGGGCTCCTTTTCCATTTTATTGGAACAAGTGGTGCTAAGTCCCCCCAGATCTTTCTACGAGTCATTCAAAACCCTATTCAGTTCATGTTGGTTGATCGTCTCCTTACTCCTTACAACTTCGAATGTTTTGGATGCTTCTACCCGAGTACATAGTAGGCCATTACGAATTGAATTTTCGGAAAATCTAAAATCGTTCTAAACCAACTTATTTCAGTAAATTAATAAGAAAAACTTCATGCATACATAGGTACTTTAACTTCTTTTTCCAAAATACAATAGCGCAAATTTTCAAACATTTAAACCCTAATCTAAATCTACTTTAAAACGGAGGTCGGATCTAAGAAACGAGTTTAAAACGAGAGTCTGCTCTTTGATATTTTCGAACGACTTAAGGGGTTATATCTAGTTGTAAGTGCAAAAAACCTTCTTTTTTGTGGATTTTTTGTGAAGAGACATTTAATTATATAAACATAAAGAACACATATCCATATAGCAAATTTAATGTATTAAAAGAATTCGCTGTGTATTTAAAAATTTATTGGGTTCCGTTATTGTTGTAGTAGATCTCCTAGACGACCTCCAAAAAAAAAGGTGTCTGGCGGTGAGCAAAATTTCTCCGAAACGGCTGGAGTAATCGGCTTGAAATTTTTACACAATTTTCTTAGATACTTTTGCCAGGTAATGAACGAAGGAAAAATGTTTTTGACTATAATTTTTAAGCCACTTTAAAGTGTAAATTGTCGTGAAAAAAATCATTTTGTCAAAAATCAAAATTTTGACTATTCCTTCGTTCATAACCTGCATTCGTCTATCCTGAAAAAGAATCTTTTGTTTTTTTTTAATTTTAAGTGACTTGGATCAGAGATATCTTGCTCACCGCCAGACACCTTTTTTTTGGAGGTCGTCTAGGAGATCTACTACAAAAATAACGGAACCCAATATTTTTTTAAATACACAGCGAATTCTTTTAATACATTAAATTTGCTATATGGATATGTATTCTTTATGTTTATATAATTAAATGCCTCTTCACAAAAAACCCACAAAAAAGAAGGTTTTTTTGCACTTACAACTAGATCGTTTATCGTTTAACAGGTCGTCTAACTTTAAAAGCAGCAAAGTAAAGAAAATTGGTTTTAGAAGTTTTTTTTTTTTTTTGACGGGAGGAAATCTTCAAAAGACACTTGGCAGTATTCGACACCAAGTAGTGTGGGATTCTTAACCACTAAAACCACCTCTTTATCAGGACCAATCTTGAGAGATCGACATCAGATTTTTCTTTCTTAACTTTGTAAAATCACTTTGGGGGAAGTTTAAACTTTTAATACTTTCCCATGTTTTTTTAGACCACAAGCTCATGAGGCTTGGTTCTTCTTAATCTCCCAACATGGTTTCTTGTATTCAAGACGGACACCATTTCAGAATTATTGGTATGACTTTGCAGTCTCTGATTATGCGATACAGCGTATTTTTTAACAACTTCTGTAACCGTTTCTATTTGTAAGTCACGATGTAGATCGCTATTTCCTATGTACCAAGGTGCATTAACTATTCCACGAAGGACTTTGTTTTGGAATTTTTGGATGATTTCGGTATTTATTTTCTTTGTACAGTCCCATAATTGGATACCATAGGTTCAAACAGGGTTTAGTACTTCATTATACAGCATTATTTTGTTTTGGGTTGATAAATCAGAATTGTTACCAAGTTACCAGTAGGGGAAAGGTGCGAACAGTGAGACAGTGCAAACAGTGAGACAATCAATTTTTCTCTTTTCTGAAAATAAGCACAGTAACGCTAGTTTGGGTCAAAACGTTTATTTCCCCGTCTGCGTCTTTTAATTTTGTCCCGACTAAATTAAAGCTGTCCATTTTCCTACACCGTAAAATATCACACAAAATCAGGTGAAAGTAGTTTTTGGAGTGTATAACACAAAAAAATCTGGTTAGTGGACAGAACTTTTTTTAAATATATATTATATTTGTATGTTCTTTCATAAAAAAATATCATGTAATTAGAATTCCTTCTCATTTTTTGTAATTTTATAATTTTCCGAAAAATGACAAAAAGTAAACAGTGAGACATTATGTAAAAGCAAACAGTGAGACATAGATTTTTTAAAAATCAAACAGTGAGACATAAATTAAAAAAAAATCTATTATTTTAGCATGACTTCAATATGATGTCTTAGTTTTTTTCTTTCGTTTTTTTTTTTTGGCTTTTTGTTATTTTTTTTTTTTTAAAATGGGTTAAAGTAATATAAATTAATTAATTATATACTTGTCAATTACCTAATTATTTGACGTTTTCGTTAATTTTTTTTCAACTAAGAATGTCTCACTGATCGCACCCCTTGCAAACAGTGAGACGTTTTGACTTTTTCTACATTTTAGTCCAATGTGATGCTCTCATTCATTCTTTAACTACAAGTTTTTTTGCAACATTAAGATAAAATATGTCTTAAACTGTCTTCAAAGTTTCGTTAAGCTATCTTGAAAACATTCTAAGATATACCAATTTAAAAAAAGGGTGTCTCACTGTCCGCACCTCTCCGCTACATTTTTCTATATTTCAAGTTTAGTTATTCTCTTTTCTTTTTGATGTGCTCTTTCCACTTTAGCTTTGCATCCAAAGTCATTCCAAGGTATTTGGCCGTATTGGCGTAAGGTACAGCTTGATTATTAATGAATATTGGAATATTGTTTATCTTTTTATTTGTAAAGTTTATATGTGAAGATTTTGTTTCATTGAGTTTGATACGCCATTTTTCGGTCCAATCTCTGACTGTGTCGACGGCATTTTGTAGTTTTACTGCTGCCTTAGCGACACATTTGTCGGGTACCAAAATTGCGGTATCATCTGCAAATGTAGGACATACCGTTGCTTAAGGCATGCATTTATTATATATTGGAGTTTTATGAAGGCTTTCAAAGGCAATTCTTTCATAACCTGGGCAGTAATTAGATCGTAACCTGGTGATTTTTTATTTGATAGTTGATGTAAAGACATACTTTTTATTTCTTTTAATCTTACAATTGGTATTTCACTTTCATCTATCTTATCAACAAACTTTAAGCTATTTTCAGCCGCGTTTGTTGGGTATGGCTTAAAAACATTTTTTTTTTTTTTTTTTTTTTTTTTTACACTTCATAAATTTCCGTAGTGAGCTTAGAGCAAGCTGCAATCTACAATCAGAGGCTCATCATAAGTGCATGTGTTAGTGGTTAGTAAATAACACATGCACAAAAATATATAGTACGATACAAAACTAACAATTAACATTACATTATAAAATTAATACAGACATTGAAAAACAATTACGATAGTGGTGCACTGGTCCGAAAACTTGTTTTCAATCCCACCTTACTTATATTAAAGTCGATATAAGATGTGTTTAAGTTAAAAAGTTTACACATACGATTAAGAGGTTCATGTATGCCATAGTTTGTTCTATGAAAGTCAACGTGTAAAAGTTCAAATCTTCGAAGGTGGTGAGACCCTCCGCGATAATTAATCCCGATACAGGCTAACAAGGTTGGAGCATCAATGTATCCATTAAGAAGTTGATGGAGAAATATTAGGTCATTATTAACTCGTCTTTGATATAGAGTTTGAATCTGAAGAAGTTGGATCCTTTGTTCATATGGAGGCAGGTTATAAGGATCAGACCAAGGAAGTCCCTTTAGAGCAAATCTTATGAAATTATGTTGAATTGATTCAATACGGCTTTTGTGAATTTCATAAAATGAAGTCCAAACTTGCGAAGCATATTCAAGATGGGGTCGAACGTAAGAATTATATAAGGAAAGTGTAACATAGGGGTCATTAAATTCCTTTGCCCAACGTTTAATAAAACCGAGCATAGAGTTAGCTTTATTTATAATGTAATTGATGTGTTCAGTGAATTCTAAATTTGAGCTAAAGTGAACACCCAAGTCCCTGAAACGGTCAACTCGACAAAGTTGCTGTTGCAAAATGCAATAATCAAAAACACTCGGAAATCGTTTCCTAGAAAAAGTAATTGTCTGGCATTTAACTGGGTTAAGTGTTAGACCATTTTTTTCACACCAAACACTAAAACTATTAATATCGTTCTGCAAAAGAACGTGATCATCGTTAGATTTAATTATTTTAAATATCTTCATGTCGTCAGCAAATATTAAAATTTCACTCGAACGCATGCATGATGTTACATCATTTATAGAGAGAATGAATAAAAAAGGGCCCAGGTGGCTTCCTTGAGGAACACCTGAGTGAGCAATGAAAGAATCTGAAAGACAGTTTCTAAATTTTACCTGATAGGACCTATCAATAAGGTATGATTCTACCCACGCTATGAAAAATGGCGGAAACCCAAAACTTTTAAGTTTAAAAATGATGACTTTATGACTAAGCTGATCAAATGCCTTTGAAAAGTCTGTGTATACGCAGTCTACTTCCCTTCCCTGCTCTAATGCATTTGAACATTTATGAAGAAAGGTGAGCAGGTTTGTTACAGTTGATCTTTTTCTTACAAACCCGTGCTGCTGCTCACATATAAGATTTTAAGATTAGAATTCCTTCTCATTTTTTGTAATTTTATAATTTTCCGAAAAATGACAAAAAGTAAACAGTGAGACATTATGTAAAAGCAAACAGTGAGACATAGATTTTTTAAAAAGCAAACAGTGAGACATAAATTAAAAAAAAATCTATTATTTTAGCATGACTTCAATATGATGTCTTAGTTTTTTTCTTTCGTTTTTTTTTTTTGGCTTTTTGTTATTTTTTTTTTTTTAAATGGGTTAAAGTAATATAAATTAATTAATTATATACTTGTCAATTACCTAATTATTTGACGTTTTCGTTAATTTTTTTTCAACTAAGAATGTCTCACTGATCGCACCCCTTGCAAACAGTGTGACGTTTTGACTTTTTCTACATTTTAGTCCAATGTGATGCTCTCATTCATTCTTTAACTACAGGTTTTTTTGCAACATTAAGATAAAATATGTCTTAAACTGTCTTCAAAGTTTCGTTAAGCTATCTTGAAAACATTCTAAGATATACCAATTTAAAAAAAGGGTGTCTCACTGTCCGCACCTCTCCCCTACATTTTTCTATATTTCAAGTTTAGTTATTCTCTTTTCTTTTTGATGTGCTCTTTCCACTTAAGCTTTGCATCCAAAGTCATTCCAAGGTATTTGGCCGTATTGGCGTAAGGTACAGCTTGATTATTAATGAATATTGGAATATTGTTTATCTTTTTATTTGTAAAGTTTATATGTGAAGATTTTGTTTCATTGAGTTTGATACGCCATTTTTCGGTCCAATCTCTGACTGTGTCGACGGCATTTTGTAGTTTTACTGCTGCCTTAGCGACACATTTGTCGGGTACCAAAATTGCGGTATCATCTGCAAATGTAGGACATACCGTTGCTTAAGGCATGCATTTATTATATATTGGAGTTTTATGAAGGCTTTCAAAGGCAATTCTTTCATAACCTGGGCAGTAATTAGATCGTAACCTTGTGATTTTTTATTTGATAGTTGATGTAAAGACATACTTTTTATTTCTTTTAATCTTACAATTGGTATTTCACTTTCATCTATCTTATCAACAAACTTTAAGCTATTTTCAGCCGCGTTTGTTGGGTATGGCTTAAAAACATTTTTTTTTTTTTTTTTTTTTTTTTTACACTTCAGAAATTTCCGTAGTGAGCTTAGAGCAAGCTGCAATCTACAATCAGAGGCTCATCATAAGTGCATGTGTTAGTGGTTAGTAAATAACACATGCACAAAAATATATAGTACGATACAAAACTAACAATTAACATTACATTATAAAATTAATACAGACATTGAAAAACAATTACGATAGTGGTGCACTGGTCCGAAAACTTGTTTTCAATCCCACCTTACTTATATTAAAGTCGATATAAGATGTGTTTAAGTTAAAAAGTTTACACATACGATTAAGAGGTTCATGTATGCCATAGTTTGTTCTATGAAAGTCAACGTGTAAAAGTTCAAATCTTCGAAGGTGGTGAGACCCTCCGCGATAATTAATCCCGATACAGGCTAACAAGGTTGGAGCATCAATGTATCCATTAAGAAGTTGATGGAGAAATATTAGGTCATTATTAACTCGTCTTTGATATAGAGTTTGAATCTGAAGAAGTTGGATCCTTTGTTCATATGGAGGCAGGTTATAAGGATCAGACCAAGGAAGTCCCTTTAGAGCAAATCTTATGAAATTATGTTGAATTGATTCAATACCAACGGCGTATACAAGGGGGCGGTCACGGGGTCATGACCCCCCCCAAGAACTCAGAACTTAAAAAAGAATTTGTTATGTGATACTGAAATCTCTTGAGTAAGATTATTTTCAAAATGTTGAAGTTTTAGAACATGAACGAAAATTAAAAGTAAACAAAATTTTTGGTATTCAAACAAACTATTTTACCATATTTTGGGGATGTGGTCATATTTTTAGCGAACGCTATGCTGGATTAGGATTATTTTGATTCGTTCGATAATATTAGTTGAGCTGTAGAGTTTTGTATGGAAACAAAATCCGGATAAGTATTATATTCAAAGCTTTTTAAAAGAAATTGAATCTAGTAGGTACACAAAAATAATATCTTAAGGGCAAGACACTGCTTACCAGCAATTAAAAAATGCAGCCATATCTTCTATTTTTTTATATGATGAAGTGAATAAAATATGCTTTAAATAGGGAAGCTTTCTGTGGCCTTGCTGTGTGGAGGTCAATTCTGTTGATAAAATTCGTCATCGGCAAAATGTTAAAGAAGGATATCATTTCTCAAATCTTTTTAGTTTTTTGCAATGTTCCAGTTCAATACATTCGTCTGATAAAATTTGGTGAATTTTGTTTGCTTACAGAATATAACAGTATTTTGTACATACTAAATTTGCTAGATCTGTTGCATTTTTTGAAGCAACTATCGATTTGTTAATCATCAATGGCCAGCCAATTATAGAAGCAATGTAAGCAACCTTATCTAAGGCAATTTGAATATTATTATTAAATATCACTTAGGGCTAATTTTTTGAATAGTTAGATAAACCTAAGTTAGAGCTTATTCCTAGGAATAAAAGTTTTTTTATAGTGATATTTATTCTTCTGATAGTCTATCTGACGATTGAAAAAGCAGGGCTTAATCTAATAAATACAACTGAATGTTTTTTATGTTGTAAACCGCTGATTAATAGATACCTGAAAACGGACGAATTCCAAAATATTGCCAAAATTATTTTTTTTGTCTTTACTATTTTAATAGAGGTATTTTAAATTCCCATACAATTTTAAAACAAAATTTAAAAAAAATTATATTTTCAATGCAATTTTTTTTACAAAACTTTGTGATTCGTTTGCCTGAGGTTAGGAAGACTTTTAATTCAAAAGTTAAAACTGTTATTAAGTAAAAACGATTTTTATATTAACTTTCTGGGCTAGCGGAAAACAATGAACAGTTGTTTTAAGGCAAATTATTCAATCGAAGTACTCGTACAGTACATTTTATTTTTAGGAGAGGATAGCCTCAATTGGTCAAAATTAAAGCCTAGTACGCTGCTGATAAGAAACGAAAAATCCCATACAAAAATGAAACAACGAAATGGTAAACCAAAAATTTCGTTCAACTTTTCGTTCTGTAGTACGCTGTTCGGCACAACGAAATTGAAAATCTAAACTTCTTTTTCGCACACAAACAATTGCCGGGGACATTCATTGTGTGTGGAAAAATGACATTTTGAGTTTTTTTGTTTGTTTTTGTTGTTCATTTTGTAACTGCATGTCTTTCTGCGATGCGTGTTTGCTTTTTTTCATTTATGTTTTGCAATTTTTGAGTATTTTTCTCTCCAGATTTCGCAAGCATTTCGTTGTCCTCGTGGAGACCGACGAAAAATTTCGTTTCACATCAGCAGCGTTCTAGGCTTTAAGGCTTAACGCTAAACTTAAACGAATCTCATACCGTTTTTGTTTGGTTATTTTTAGAACTACATTCGGAACTTTTCGATTCGAAATGCAAGACGCACAAATTTTAATGTTTAATAATTCAAAAAGTCCATTTTCAGGTTTATGCCTGCTATCAAAACTTTTGAAAAAAAAAAAAAAAAATTGGCATGACCCCCCCCAAGAAGCAAACCTGTATACGCCCCTGTTCAATACGGCTTTTGTGAATTTCATAAAATGAAGTCCAAACTTGCGAAGCATATTCAAGATGGGGTCGAACGTAAGAATTATATAAGGAAAGTGTAACATAGGGGTCATTAAATTCCTTTGCCCAACGTTTAATAAAACCGAGCATAGAGTTAGCTTTATTTATAATGTAATTGATGTGTTCAGTGAATTCTAAATTTGAGCTAAAGTGAACACCCAAGTCCCTGAAACGGTCAACTCGACAAAGTTGCTGTTGCAAAATGCAATAATCAAAAACACTCGGAAATCGTTTCCTAGAAAAAGTAATTGTCTGGCATTTAACTGGGTTAAGTGTTAGACCATTTTTTTCACACCAAACACTAAAACTATTAATATCGTTCTGCAAAAGAACGTGATCATCGTTAGATTTAATTATTTTAAATATCTTCATGTCGTCAGCAAATATTAAAATTTCACTCGAACGCATGCATGATGTTACATCATTTATAGAGAGAATGAATAAAAAAGGGCCCAGGTGGCTTCCTTGAGGAACACCTGAGTGAGCAATGAAAGAATCTGAAAGACAGTTTCTAAATTTTACCTGATAGGACCTATCAATAAGGTATGATTCTACCCACGCTATGAAAAATGGCGGAAACCCAAAACTTTTAAGTTTAAAAATGATGACTTTATGACTAAGCTGATCAAATGCCTTTGAAAAGTCTGTGTATACGCAGTCTACTTCCCTTCCCTGCTCTAATGCATTTGAACATTTATGAAGAAAGGTGAGCAGGTTTGTTACAGTTGATCTTTTTCTTACAAACCCGTGCTGCTGCTCACATATAAGATTTTTACTGAAAAAAGCGATACTCTCACAAACAACTTGTTCAAAGACCTTCGGAATGCAAGATAGTTTGGAAATAGGTCTATAGTTGGTAATTAATGTCTTATCACCTTTTTTAAAAATTGGAGTAAGAAATGATTTCTTCCATAGACACGGAAATTTCCCTGATTTGAGGGACAGCTCGAACAAAAAGAGAAGGGGCTGAACTAATGTGTTCCTACACTTTTTTAAAAGAATTGGGGGAATGGCATCTGGACCAGATGAATAATCATCTTTTAGCGATGAAAGAAGATCTAAAACTGTGTCATGCTGCACAGGAATATTGTTACAACTCGTTTGGGCATAGGTATGTAGACATTTAAAATAATCTTCATCAACATCAAAAGGTGTATCAACAAAAGAGTTGCGAAAGTTATTAGCGAAGGCATTGCAAATGTCAGATGGTGTTTGCAACAACAAGTTTTCATGGATAAAATTAACAGGATAGCCATCAGAGTTTTTCTTCGTGTTCACAAATTTCCAAAACGATTTAGGATCTCCTTTCAAAGAAGAAGCCATTTCGTTTATATAATTGGTATATAGAGTATTAGAGAGAATCTTAAAATCTTCGAAAATTGCAATATAATCGTTGTGATCAGTTAAAGAAAGAGATTTTAAATAGGTTTTCCATGCTCTGTTTCTTCTATTCCTAAGTGTTCGCAGTTCTTTAGTGTACCATGCATGGTTGAAATTACTTTGTTTAGAAATTTTGAGAGGGATAGTGTTATTAATGCAGTTGTTAAGGATGCTATAAAAACTGATAACTGCTTCATCAATATTAGTATACGTTGATATAGTATTAATACCAGAATTATTTAAATCTTCACATAGCAACTGAAAATTAGCTTTTCTGAAGTCAGGAGTATACGAGCAATCGAACGCATTACTATTTTCAATAACATGATTGCTTAAGTCAAGGAAAATATCCAAAGGGGGGTGGTAATGATCTATATTAGTGATTCCTGAACTAGACTCTAGGACAAGAGTACTAATAGCGTCAGAAGAAAAGACCAAATCGAGAATTCGATTTTTTGAGTTCTTAATACAGCTTATTTGCTGTAAGTCCGCAGTAATAATTTTATCTAGAAAAGCAAGTTCAGTTTGTGAAGAAGTCAAAGAAGCTTCTTGACAGGACTCATCTTCAGAAAGAATCCAATCAATGTGTGGTAAGTTAAAATCTCCTACAAGTAAAATGTTGCTATTGAAGCAAGACAAGTCCATTATATAATCTATTGCCATAGAAAGTTCAGTATAAACAACGTTCGAGCTTTTTGGGGGAATATATACATTGATAATGTATACGAATCTAGTTTCAAAAGAAAGCTTCACACAAATTAATTCAAGTGAAAGTTTGAAAGGGAAAGAAACGGGTGAAGGAACAATTTTATTTCGTACAGCAACGAGAACACCCCCTCCTAGTTCTTTTGCAACTCCAATATGACGATCTTTTCTATAAACTAAGAATTCTTGAGAAAAAAGTTCTGTGTCCAAGAAACTTGAATTAAGCCAAGTTTCAGTCAAAATAAATATATCATGAGGGAATGCTTGAGAGTTCCTAAAAATATCTGCTGTTTTACTACGGAGCCCTCTTACGTTTTGGTAAAAGAGGGTGAGCCGTTTGAGTTTTTTGCCGATGGAATTTTGGCTGAATGGGATTGTTTTTTATTGTTATTATTAAATTCTTTTACTAATGTTTCTGATGGCCAGATGTTAACATCACAAATAGAATCAAAGTATTTCGGATTCGTTATAATTTTGAAAGACGATATAAAACTACCAGGCTTACTTATTTTTGAACATTTGAACGGGGACTAGATCTTCAGTAGAAGTCGAGCTGTCTATCATTTCATTGGTGAGAGAAAACGAACTTAGATTAGATACTGCAATGTTGAAAGCATTGAGCAGTTCTTGGAATCCTTTAGAGAGTTTTGTAATGTCAATTTTAAAGGAAGACATTTTAAATGCCAGTTGGGAAAGAGAAAGTTTACGACAATCTGTACAGTACCAATAAGCGAACTTAGAATTTACAATCTTTTCAATAAATGCATTAGTTGAGCCAATGCACTTTGCATGGTACAGATTACCACATGGTCCAAAACATGCAAAAAGGGACGAAGAAGGACCTTCAGGGCAATTTTTAGCTGAACAAACCATTATAAAGCTACTAAAGCAGACAAAAATTACAAAAAATAAATTAAATTGAAAATTAGAAGTTAAAATTAAAAACAAAAAAATTAAAAATTAAATTAAAAACAAAACAAAAAAAATTAAAAATTAAATTAAAAACAAGAAACAAAAATTTAAATTAGAAAAAAAAAAAATATTAAGGCTTTCGTTGGGATTCGAACCGACGAGAAAAAAAATGAGAAAATAAAAGAAAAAAAAAATATTATTGGTTTTGGTAGTCAATTGGAATCAGAGACTGCAGTCTTTTCAGGCGCTTGGCTGCTTTCCATAGCGAAAAATCGGTTGAAGCATCAGTCGTTAAATTCTTTAGGAATGTACTGAGTGAATCATTCTTGAATTTATAAATTTGTTTTTTAAGATTGTTGGAAATCTAGTATTTTGCCATTTTCTTCGAGCTCTTCTTTTCTCTATTATCAACTCTCTTATCTCTAAAGGATATTTTATTTCATTTTGTCTTCTATTAGAAAATGTTGGAGTACTTTCTTCAGCGGCCTGTTGCACATCAGCAATAAATTTTTCCACTTCATGGTCAATTTGCTCGAGATCTTAAATTTATAAAACTTAAAAGCCTTTCTCTAAAATCACTCCAGTTTGTTTTCTTATTTACAAGCTTTGGATTATTTTTTTCTATTACTTCCGATTCACTTAGTGATAGAATCACTGGAGTATGATCTGATGACAAGTCATAATTACCTTCGACACTAATGTGATTTCGTTTGATTCCTTTAGCTACGAAAAAGTCAATAAGGTTTGGTATTTTGTTAGTATCGGAAGGCCAGTAAGTTGGCGACCTAGAGGAATAGAATTCGCAATTGTATTTACGGCCTGCTTGGAAAAGTCTTTTGCCTTTTGTTGATATAAGTCTTGAACCCTAATGGGTGTGTTTCGCATTGAAGTCTCCACCAACAAGAAAGTTATGCCCAAGAAGATTTAATAGATCTGTATAGTCATCTTCTGTCGGGGATCGCCTTGGTGTGCAGTATATAGCTGCTATCTTAAACTCTTTCTTTTTCATACACAATTAAAAATTCTGGAGTATTTTTCAATACTTTTTGGGTTACATATAGGTCTACACCAGAAATGTATTAGAATTTAATACATGATAAATATTAAAATTTTTTGGTCAATAGAAAATGTATTAAAATTTAATATAGTTTTATTAAAAAATAATACAGTTTATATTAGAATTTAATACCAAATGTATTAAATTTCATGTATTACATATTAAAATTTAATCTCATTATATTAATTTCTAATAAGTATTTGATTAAAAGATAATACAAAAATAGTTCAATTCAATACCAAATGTATTTAAAGTCAATAATATGTATTCTTTTCCTAAATTCATTATTGAAAATAAATATTAATCATAACTAATATAATAATGGTGATAATATTGTCTCTATTTTATTTGTTTCACAAACTGTGGCATGTAAAATCTTATTGCCGATCAAAATTCATCTGCAATGTATGCACTTTGCCTCGAAAAAACACAAAGCGCCTTCAAATTAGTACAAATTTACAAATTTTAATTTAATTTTTTTTTTTAGAAAAGGTACCCCAAACAATGGATTTTTTGCATTTTTAAAATGGCTACTGCTGACCACAGTACAAATAAAAACATAATAATTCGCCGACCAATGTCAGCTACCGTAAATCTTATCACAACAAAAACATTACTGTTAAAAAAAGAGCCAAGTTCTTCTATGTTGAAGTTATGCTAGCACAAAAAGTACTGAAATGTAAAAGTGTACCAAGTTCTAAAGCTTGGCTTTAAATTTGTATAAATAAAATGTTGATTGTTCTCTTGACAATTTTTTTTTAAATTACCGATTTTTAAAGCTATTTGAAAAATTGCCAAGTAAACAATCAACATTTTATGTATACAAATTTAAAGCCAAGCTTTAGAACTTGGTACACTTTTACATTTCAGTACTTTTTGTGCTAGCATAACTTCAACATAGAAGAACTTGGCTCTTTTTTTAACAGTAATGTTTTTGTTGTGATTTCACTACTTTTTGCAAGGTATTGCTCAGAGAAAATGGGCGGTTACCATGACCCTTGTCTAAAATTGTCAAATTTAAATTTTTTTCTTTTGTATAAACTCCCAGGTCTACCATTCTACCAAATGTGAATGTTCTACGAAAGTTAGAAATGCTCTATAATATTTGATGAAAATTCACCGGAAATAGGCAGTTGCCACGCCCCCTGGCTGAAATTCTCAAATTTTAAATTTTTTAATTTGTATAAACAACCAGCTCTAACATTCTACCAAATTTCAAGATTCTACGATAACCAGAAGCACTCTATAATATTTGATGAAAATTCAGCGGAAATGGGCGGTTGCCACGCCCCCTGGCTGAAATTCTCAAATTTTAAATTTTTTCCTTTGTATAAACTACCAGCTCTACCATTCTACCAAGTTTCAAGATTCTACGACTATCAGAAGTGCTCTATAATATTTGATGAAAATTCAGCGGAAATGGGCGGATGCCACGCCCCCTGAATTGAAAATCTCAAATTTTCGATTTTTTCCTTTGTATACACCACAAGTCCTATCACCGTGTAAAATTTCAAGTTTCTACGATATCGGGAAGTACTCCATAATTTTGATGATCTGTCAGTGAGTCAGTGAGTCAGTGAGTCAGTGAATCAGTGAGTCAGTGAGTCAGTTACGGTTTTTGCGATTTTTGAAGCCCTATATCTCAGAAACTACTCATCGTAGGAGGCTGAAATTTTGTGAGGTGTTTGGTTTCGACCAGCTCAACAAATGTAGTGAGTTTGAAATTTCTAGCATCTTTGGTGTGGAAGTTAGAGGGGGGTCGAAAATGGCCTGAGTTGTTTCCTGTAAATAAGGGTGTAGTGCCAAAGTTGCTAGAGAACTTGGCTGGGCACTACCGTGCCCCTTGATTTCTTTTATTTACCGACGAAAAACGCACAAAAAACGAAAAACCACGCACACCACTAATTTGTTAACAATTATTCACCATTTTCCGCGAAAAAAACACGAAGAAAATTTGTTATTTTTTAATTTATAATTTTTTCAAATGATATTTTATAAATTAAAAAAAAAAAAAACAAATTTTCTATTTACTGTGAAATATAAAAATTAAAGGGCGACCTGTCAGATTGTTCCCATTTTTGACAAACAAATTGTGACAAGGTTCGGAATATATTACCTTATTATGTGTACTGTAGCTGCTGACGTTTGATTAAAATTTAATATTCTCGTACTACAATTTAATACTTTTTATATTAGTTTTTAGTAAATTTTTATTATATTTTAATACAATTATATTTAAATGTAATATAATTATATTAAAATGTAATACAATATAGTCAAATATAATACAAAAATATTAAAATCTAATACAGCGGTATTAAAATTCAATACAAGATTAGAATTTAACCCACGGAGATTATTTTCTAATAATTTTTGTATTACAAGTAGTATACTTAATACTTAAATATTGAAATTTAATACAAAAAAGATTTAAAATAGTTTTAATATTTTTGAAGTATTAAAATGTAATATTTTTTGTATTGGAAATTGCTTTAATACAAGAGCTGTATTAAAAAATACTCCAGAATTTTTAACCGTGTACCAATACAAATAGTTGTTAAAGTGAAAAATATTCTTTTAAACAAATTCTTCTCATATTTCAAGGAACTTACATAAATACAACAATTAACACAAAAAAAACAAACACACAAAACAGAAACCCTTTGATAGCTAGTTGCGTTTTTTCACTTTCGTTCACAAACAAACTGTTTTATTTGCTTCGTTTTAGGTCAAGATGATCGTATCGGATCGCGACGCCAGATTTCTTATATTTTTTAAATCCAATTCATTATACCTACATATACAGGGTGATTCAGGAGTAATGTGCCAAAAAGCTAGAGCGTGTAGGTTAGGTCAAGACAAGAAAAAAATCGTGTGGGAGGGGGGGTCTATTCCCCTTCGTTTAGCGGGGAGGGGCAATTTAAAAAAAAATTGACTTAATTTGGAAAAAAATTATTAAAAATCAACGGTTATACTTACAATAACGTGCTGTACTTTTTTGTAAAGCCAAAATATTAGTCTCTTACAAAACTTTTAAACAAAGCCATTTTATGGCACAGTTTTTGAAAAATTAATTTTTAAAATCAAAATTTTTTTAAATTGCCACTCCCCGCTAAACGAAGGGGAACAGACCCCCCCCCCCATAAGATTTTTTTCTTGTCTCGACCTAACCTACACGCTCTAGCTTTTTGGCACATTACTCCTGAATCACCCTGTATATTAGGGTGGGTCAAAAAAATCGAAATTCTTTTTTTTTTTATTTTGTACTCCGAAAAATAGATTGCTAGACACCTCTAGATTATACACACCAAATATGAGCTCTTTATATTAATGGGAAGGTCCTCCGCTTCGCAATTTTCCATTTTTGCATCAAACTTCTAATAGAAAAAAAATAATTTTTTTAAGTAATTGACTTTTTAGCAAATTTCTTTACATATCCTTGTAGGAAATTGAACGCTCTACAAAAAAAAACCACTTTATTCGTTTATCTAACCGTTTAATAGATATTTGAGGTCCAAAAATCGAGAAAATCTTTAAAAATTCGTTTTTTGTTCTTAATTTTGTAACAAATTGAAAAATTATAATAATCAAACGCGCAAGAACTTTGAAAAATTTTTTGTGGGTTTTGCTGGGAACCATCTTAGTTTAATACCAATTTTTTTGAATTGTAATAATTGGAAAAGGGATTTCCTAACTCTCAAAAACTTTTTCTCGGAATTTGGTTCTACCAATTTCATTCTTGGGGGGGACTTCAATGTAAGGACTGGAATAAATGGAAATGTAGACTGCCACTCCATCCCTCCAACTTTTGTTGAAAATCAACGACGTTCCAAAGATTCCACCTGCGACTCCAACTGTAACTCTTTTTTAGAATTTATTGAAGATATTGGAGATATTGGCAGAGGGTTCAAGGATAAGGTGGAAGGTTGCTAAAGAGATACGTGGGGATACGTTTAGAACGACAACAGTTGTTCTAGCTGATGAATTCAAGACACATTTCCAGAAATTACTTACAGTCACACTTGATAGTGCTTCATTCAACTCTGAACTTGTTGCAATTCAAGTACCACAGTTGGATTGTCCAATTGAGTTAGATGAAGTTTATTCTGCGATATCATTGTCCAAAAATTTAAAAACTCCAGGTATGGATGGAATACCATATGAATTCTACAAAAACGCGACTCCGTCTCTGATTTTTGAAATACATAAGCTTTTTGTTGATATTTTTGATTCTGAAAGCGTACCAAGTTCGTTCAAAAAATCAATCATATACCCCGTTTTTAAGAAAGGAGATGCTAACCTAGTGTCTAACTATAGAGGACTGTCTTTTCTCGACACACTTTATAAATTATACACCTCCATTTTATTAAAAAGACTTACGACTTGGGTTGAAGAAAATAACATTATCACCGAATTTCAAGCTGCCTACAGAAATAACTACTCTACTGTAGACCAAGTATATAATTTGTCGTGTCTTATACAGCTTCAACTCAATGAGAAAAAGAAACTATATGCATTTTTCATTGACCTCAAAGCTGCATTTGATAACGTCGACAGAAATACCTTGTTTCACAAGCTTTCAGCACTGGGAATCTCAACGAAAATGGTTGATGTAATCTACTCTACTGTGATACTGCTGCTGCTGTTTGGGATGGTATAGGCTCCACTGAGTTCTTTTCCACTAACAAAGCTGTAAGGCAGGGTTGTGTCTTAAGTGCGCTCTTGTTTGTTCTATTTTTAAATGATTTACACGCCTATTTTCCTGTTGGACTGTTTATAGAAGGACAAGCGCTGAATATTCTACTTTATGCCGATGATATTGTGCTTTTATCTGATAACCCAGCCAACCTACAACAACTCATCAATAGCTTTATAACATATTGCAACAACTGAACTGGAATCTTGAAGTTACTCGTAACCTTGCTAAATCTGAAATAGTTTTTTTTCGAAATGGCGGACGTAGAGCTGCTAGTGAAAAATGGTTTTTCAATGACACCGAAATAACAGTTGCGAATCACTACAAATATCTCGGTGTTGTTTTTAATTATAACATGTCCTGGTATGAACAATTTGAATGAATCATCAAAAAAACTCAATTAATTCTACATGGTCAAAACTTCTGCGTAATAAATATGTCCAACACTCAACAAAGTTCAAAATTTACGATGCTGCATCTAGGTCTATTATGTTGTACTGCGGTCAAGTATGGAGATACCGTAAACGTAGTCAACTCGAAAAATTACAATGGTTTTTTATAAAACGATGTTTTCTTCTACCGGATAACAAGCCGAACTATGCTCTTCAAATCGAAACTGGTCTGCCTAAGGCTTTTCTCACAACTTTAAAACTGCACTTTTCTTAGATACGAAGAACCATGTCTCTGTCTAATGATAGGCTTCCTAGAATTTTATCTGAAGCTGTGATAAGAAAGAGCATCTTCTGGGCGAAAGAATGGTTAGACCTTTTTCACGAAACGTCTATAGATTTCACTTTCAATATAGATATAAATGAGTGGAATTTATCCCAATTCCATGACGAGTACTGTAATTTTTTGTACACTGGAATACCAAACTATTTCGATGATACGAACCCTCGGGATATGATCAGTCTCATCTTGAAGGCTCGCTGTGGACTTCTAAGTATCAATGGAAGGGCTTTCCAAAGAGACACCAATGGGATATGCACACTTTGTAACCTCGATGCATCTGAAAATACTTTTCATTTCATTGGGCTATGCCCTATTTTCAAAGGATACAGACTTAAATTTCTTGGTAACTACGTGCTTTCACACTCTCAACTCCTAAACATCCTAAATGGAAATTGCTATGATAATCTTTATCTTTATTTAAAAGCTGCACTTAATACCGCTACCTCATTTTAAATGAATTTTCTTAAACAAACTAACTCTTAAGCTTAATATTTTTTTAAAGGCACTTTTTTAACCTGACAGACAACTTAATGTTATTGTCTAAACTAATTTTTATATACCAGCTAAAGCCATGTTTTTGTTAATCACTTTTTATGTGATTAACATATTAAGTTTCAAATAACATACCAACATAAATTAGTAAGACAAGTAGTGGTTGTTCAACGAAAGCTAAAAATATCTTGAAATTTAACGAAGAACGAGCTTGTTCTGCGAACAATCTGGATAGATTTTTTAGTCTTAAGGCCCAACTATAATAGACATGAGCTCGCATGTGCTTTAACCTATATTAACAAAACCCAGCAGCGCAGCCTTTCTATAATTAATAGGCTTGAGCTTACATGACGTATGTAATTTCAAAATTGCATATCCGAGTGAGCGAAACACACAATCTCATAAGGCTGGCTATAATGCGCAAAAAACTTAAAACGAGTAATGATAATACGAAATAACATTGCTCAGTATCGAATAAAAACAACGTGGATACAAGGGGGGTGTCAGAGATCATTTTATTTTCATCTAATAAGAAGATTAAAAACCTAAGAATATTTTTTTTAGAAATATGTGACAGCCCACACATATCCAAGATAAAAAAAGTTCTGACCTGGGGGTGAGACTATGTTAATTACATTTTTTTTTGTCGCTGAAGCTCACGTCGAGTTTTTAGATAACCTTAAAAAGTATTTACTTCTTTTGAGGTAATGTCGAAAACCTGACGTTGTGAGATAAAATAAACTTCGGATTGGGTTTCAGCCACCGTAAAAAAAAAATATTATTTAATGAACATGGTCAGAATAATTTTTTTGTGTGGCTGTGTAATCAATGTAACTAGACATTTTTTCATGTTCTGTCAGAAGTACTTTTACCCACATGAAAATACATAGTGACGTTTTTGAAGATTAAAGTATGGACACAAACACAATATAAAAAAGTGAAGTACTTAAAAACATCCATTTGACTGTTTTTAGTTTAATCTTTTATCTTGTTGTATTTCATTTCGCGCAGTAAAACAGATAAGGAATTTTATTAATTTGAGTTTAATTTTTTTTTTAAATCGAGGATTTCAGCTAACTTAAACTTTTTATATCAGTTAACTGCTACCAAAAAGTTTTTGTATAACTTTTTTTGTAAGAAAAAGTCATTTTAGAACCAATTAAAGTATTTTTTATGACCCATAGAACCTTTTTTTACTCTACCTGCCAGAAAATTAAAGATAAGCTCATAAGTTCTCAGCCATAGCTGAATTTGAAAAATAAATAGTGATTTAATTTATTTTATACGTTTGCATATTTTTGGGGGCAATTAAACAAACATCCCCAATATTACTTCCAACAAGTGTGATGCAGTTAAATTTGATCATAATAACAACAACAGATGGAGTCATAAGAAAATTATTGCTAAAAGATCCTAAAAATGAGGTTTGCGGGCGAGAAAATATGTAACATTTTTTATTATATTCACTCCTTATGTTTTATGGTAAAAGGAAATTCATGATGGAGTAAAACATACCCGAACATTTAACCGGCTTTGCTCTTAAAATGTAAATGTGATCATATAAATATTCACTTCATCTGTATTTTTCTTTTCTTTAACATAAACTCAAAAAATTTGTATTTATTACTTTTTATTATTATTTCAACATTAGCGATTTTTTTGGCACTTATCTGATTTTATTTCGTACACAGAATTTTGTGACTTTTCGAATAAATAAAAACAAGAGGTAAAAAAATTAACTTTTATAAACACAAAACACCGCTTCGTTACTTTGAAAAACTAGAGAGGAGTTCAGCAACGTACCGCGCCACGATGTTCTTTCGATTAAAGACAATTTTGAACTGACCATTAGAGTTCATCTTCAGAAACAAAATTGTCACAAAATCGAAATGTTTCCCGCATTTTTGAAATACTTTAGCTATCCATAAAATACAGTAAGAATACGAAACTTATTTATAAAGGAATTTTCTAGCTGGAATTAGCATGCGCAAGAATTTACCAATGAAAAAGATATTCATTCATAAAATTTTATTATGTTGCGAGAAAACTCTCCACAAGGGCTTTTTGTTGCAGCGATTCTTAAACTGAGTTGTTAATTCAGAATTTTAAATGCTGAAGTTTTGAAAAAGCTTAGTGTCTATGAAAAGGATATACTACAAACGTTAGGTTCTTGTAAATGCTATATTTTATGGATTATAGCTACGTAACACTAAAATTGAATCGTTTATTTTCAAAAGGAGATAAGTCCATTTTATTATTTTGTTTTTTCAGATGTATGTATGTATACATATTAAAAAAATGAAAATAACTAATTTTTTAAAGAATATTCACCAAACTATTTTCGTCGTGTTGCAAGTTAAAGTAACCCAGTCACAAATCTGGGGAATAGTCTTCACAAAACAAATTCTATCCAGTCTTTTGTTTTTTCGGAAAAAATTTGTAAAATGAACTTTTCTCCTTTTGAAAATAAACGATTCAATTAAAAATGATGTTTTTTGTAAGGGGAAGTAAGACTTGATACACGCTAGGTTGATCAACACGTTCAACATACGTTCCAAATCGACATAATGAATAGTTAAAATTTAGCAAACTGGGTCAATTGATGTGTAGCCTCAGATATGCCCTGTATGCATCAGTTAGAATAATTTGGAAATGTTTAACTGTTCAGGTTAGTCGATTTGGGACGTTTGTTGAACGAGTCGGTCAACCTAGTGTGGAGTGGATCCAGCTGAATACATATACTATTATATTCAGATAAAATGCCCGATAAGTTTAAATGAACTTGCTCTTTTTTCAAAGAGTGGCGTGGCAACCCTATGCCTTGGGAGGATGTCACCAGGCAACCTAGCGGCAAACTGTTTCCTTGCACACTAACTTTAAGGAAAAAAAAACTCTCAACTGTTATAACGATGAGGGTAGGTGTCGTCCTATGGCGGAATCTTGCGATCGGATTGCAAATAGCAGATACATAATAAAAAAAAACTAGATTGGCATCCCTTTTGTCAATATTGCCGATTGGGCTTTGGAGATAGGGATCAGGACTTTTGCTATATGTTCAATGGTATGCCTTAATTTAGATCTCCACCAATATTCAGCTTTTACCTAATTAATTTAGCTATTTGCCTCTTTTCAAGCTAATTTAAATGGATTATAAATGACAATTACATATATATTTCTATGTATGGTTATGACTTTATGGAATTTATGAAAAGATACTAGACGGGTTTTGAAAGAAGTAAGAGATTAAGTTGATGGATGTTTTCAGTGACGGTAAAAATAGGTATAAGTACGTAGGTATAGGTATACCTATGTTTTAAAAAAAAAATTTTTCTGTATATCAATTGAAAAACATTTTCATGTCGTTTTGCAAGTCACGCAACTCCTTCAGCATACTTTTTGTTATATATTTCAAAAAAAAAAATGTTTCCTGTATTTCAATTGAATAACATTTTCATGTCGTTTTGCAAGTCTCGCAACTCCTTCAGCATACTTTTTGTTAGTTGCCCTTCTGGTGTGTTAACTGGTTCATACAGGAGCATTCGAATTGCTTCTCTAAGCATAGTTTCGGCTTGTTTGAGAATTTCCTATAAAATAAGAAACAAACAAAATTCTATCTAAATTTCAGTAAAAATTAATTGTTTTATACTCACCAATAATTCAAATTCATTGATCTCATTCTCATGAAATCTTAATCGATTCAACTCTGCATAAGAGGTAAACATTTCATACAAAGCAATGGCTTTCAATCTTGATATACCAGGTTGAATAATTCGAAGAACTGTCAAAATGTCTTCACATAATGTGGTTTTTCTTTCAAGCACAAGTTTCCCGGGTCTACAGATGGGATTCATTAGAAATGTCCGCAATAAGGCCGCCACATTCTGCTTAAGATCAATTATTAGATAATGGTTTGGATGGAAGACCTTATAGAACTTTTCAATTAAATTCTCGTACTTTCGGATATCGTCTTTTGCCAGGAGTATCTCTTCCTTTGATCTACTTAAAATGCCATCCACATTTTCCGCTGTCATTGTAAAACCACATTTTTGACAACTCCAATTTTTTTCTTTATGTAATATAAAGCCCTTGTCTGGGCATGCATTGCAAACTAGGCTACTCATATGGGATCCTAGTTCTGTAGGATCAACGCATCGAGCACAATTGCAAAAAAAATACTTTCCAATCATTAACGAATAACGACGTTCTTCCGTGCTCTAAAAGAGATGTCTTCAAGTAAATTGTTATTGATATCATAATGTATAGCAATTACCAACAATGGATTCGTATAACAATAAGTCAACATATCTCCTTTCTCAATTTCGCAGTTGGCATAGATCTTCATTTGATAACTGTCATCTATAGAAATGCAAGTATTTGCAACGCACTGATGAGCCAGAAGTGAAGCTTTTAAGTAAATTGCACGCATTGATCCGTTGTCAGGAGCACGTATTTCAAAACTGTTCACGTCAATCGCTCCACAAATATGTTGAATAAGTTCTTCGTCGATATTTTTTGTTTGCCCAAAAAAAGGAATTATTCCCGAGGAAATAATAGGTTTAACTACAGTTTTTGAATTCTCTGACCAAATTTTGCTCCCTCTTCTTTTTTCTTGGTGGGATTCTAAGCTGTAAAACTGTTCAAAAACATGTTTTGTATTAGGATTTTCGTTAAGGAGGAGACACTTAAGGGTCCCGTATGAATTCATATTAGCTGCAATATCATTGGGATGGATGCAAGTCAGTTTTTCAAAAAAATTACATTCGAATTCGTGGTGCGAAAGGCAACTTCCACAAAGAAGGAAAATTTTACATTTTCTGTAACAAAAAAAAATAGATGAAATTAATGCAAAAATAAAATTTGTGTTGTTGTGTTGAAATTAAGCAAATGAGTATTTTTGAACAAAAAATAGTCAAGTAAAAATTAGAAAATATTTAAAAATGACTATCAATCAATTTTAGATACATGTAAAACAATAACAACAAATAATCCAGCTTTCTATCGGGATCATTATTATTGAACCAAAAATTAGTTCCTATTTTGATAAACACATGGCTTTTGCACATCGGTAGAGAGAAAAATAGTCCAGTCATTTCGTCGAAAAAAACGACTTAGAAATGCTAATGAACCGAGAAAGCTAAATTTTGGATAATGTTGTAGGGGTTCCTAGAAAAGCTTAACTTGAAGTTTTCGACCAAGATTTTCTATGAGCGTTTTCCGCATTTTGAAAAAAAGGATAAAATTGGTTTTTTGATAATAACTCGGCTATCTGACGAAATACGAAAATTTTACCAATGATTCCTAGTCATTTTTTGTGTAGGTATCATGCCATGCATTGTTATCGAGATATTGATCGAAAAAGTCAAAAATTTAGGACATGACATTTGCTTTTTGATATTATCTATTTTTTGGTGATAAATATCGAAAAAATTATTGCGACAAACTTGCACAGGCCTACAATTTCGTTTTTAATTTTTTCTTTTTTGACAAAAATTACGACCTCCAGCCGGCCGCAAGGTCGTTGAGTCCGCTAAGCAAGCAAAATTACTCATGTTTTTTTAATATTTATGTATTTTTATGAGTAACCCATATTTATATATACATATATGTGTATAAATTTTAAATTAAACTTCTTTAAAATATTTTTTAAAAAAGAAATAAATTTATTAGTTTGAATCTCAAAGGTTTTCTAAAGATACGAAGTATCTTGTTCGATGGTCGACTTAAGATTTCATGTATCTCGTCCGAAAGTACACTTAAGATTTAATGTATCTTCTGCGAAAGCCAACTTAAGATTAAATTATAATTTTGATATTTGGAATGATCCAACTGGGGATCGTTACAATGTTCTTTGTTTAAAAATGATGACACAGCATCTTACAGTTGCTCTAGCGGATGCTTGGGTGTCGAAGTTTATTACTACTTAAAATGATGACACAGCATCTAACAGTGGATGCTTGGATGTCGTAGTTTATTATTACAAGATAAATATTAGAATACACCAGAAGGGTATATGCTATGATCCAACATTGTAGATCGATACAATGTTGTATTGTTTATTTGTTTAGGTCTCGCTATTTTGTTTTAATTTATTGTGGAGGCGCACAAGTGATATCGGATAAAACTTATATATGTATGTATTTAATAAATAATGAGAAGAAATTGGTTATAGTTAGTTTTTTTTTCTACCCATCTTTAAAGCATACAGTATACCTTCTTAAAAATTTTATTTCAAGAATTCCTAACAGTGGCTTTTTGTGAGTGTACTTTCAGTAATTTGCTTCAATCTTTATGTTATTTTATTTATATAAATTGCATTGTTTATTATACTTTTTTCTAGATTTCTCAAAAAGTGTTCTCATAAGTGTTTTCATTTCCTTGGGAAAAAATCAGAAAACTATTTAATTTTTTATTTTAACTTTTTGAAAATTTTTAGTATGCAAATATTGGTTTAGTCGTTTTTGAAAAACTAGAAAACAATGTAATAAACGTAATAGGTTATTAAAAATGGATTTCTTTTTCGATTTCCTTGTGATTCAAGAATAATTTCAAAAATTTCACTTTGATACAGGGCAAGTAAGGGGTATAGTGTTGTATATTAATTAGATACTGTACTCAATTTATACTTTAACTAATCATAAAAATCTAGTTATCAATTGCTTTAATTTCTGTTTGTCAAAATAAATATTATTTAGTTTCTCATTTAAATTAGAATAAATAAGTTCTCTATTGTTTTTTTAAAAATCGACTTTTCTTTTAATTTCGAAAGTTCAGTATTGGCGACGAGGTGAAAACTTATTTTCAAAAAAAAAAAAAGAATATCATCGAACATTATCGAACAAAAAAATAAATGCCGAACAACTAAATTCCTTGGGTCCATTCCAAGGTTATAATTTCTTCGTCCTAATCGATGCAAAATCAAAGTGGCCAGAAATCAAAGTTACATATTCAGCTCCTACATCAGAGGTAACTATAAGATTTCTTCAAATATTGTAGCAACACATGGTCTACCGAAAGTTATTGTATCAGATAACGCTTCGATTTTTCAAAGCAATGAATTCAAATTATATTGTAAGGAAAATGGTATAATACAAACATTTATAGCGCCAGGACATCCGATCCAGCCACAAACGGGTTAGCCGAAATATATGTTAAAACATTAAAATCAAAACTAAACGCCATGTCAGAAGAAGAAGGCTCAATACATAACAAAGAACGTGAAATATTATGTCGTTATAGAGCAACACCTTTATCAAATGGTAAAAGTTCAGCACAACAATATCTTGGAAGAGAGATGAGAATCAAATTAGATTGCCTACGTCCTGTTATATATGAAAAATCTTCCAACGAAAAAGTCATCTCAATTCGGAATTTAAGTGTGGGAGATGGAGTTCAGTCAAGAATTTACTCAAACGGAAAGCCAGCTTAGAAATTTGGAGTTGTCAAGAAAAAGTTTGGTCAACTGCACTATGAAATCGAGCTCGACAATGGGTATGTAATAAAACGCCATATAAATCAACTGTACAAAACAGAAGTGGTTTTACCGAAAAAGAAAACTACTATTCAAGGAGATCAACCAAAAAGAAGTGATCCAAGTATAGATGAAATTCAAGTTCGATTTGATCAAGTTCGAAGACAATCAGGTATAGAGACAATGAACATTCCTGAAAATCGAAGACATACAGAGATAGAACCGAGCAACATAGAACCAATCAACATAGAACCAAGCAACATAGAACCAAACAACACAGAACCAATCAACATAGAACCAAGCCACATTCCTGTTCCGATTCGAAGAAAGTGCGTCCAGCACTCACATACGGTTCACAATGTTGGACAATGTACAAAAAGTATGAGAGTAAGTTAACGGCAGCTGAGATGAAGATGCTTCGCATGACAGCAGGAATAACAAAGCTTGATAGAATTAGAAGTACGAAGATCCGAGGAAGCCTTCATGTTAAAAATACCATCTCCCAAAAAATTGAACACGACCGACTCAGTTGGTATTGCCATGTTCAAAGGAGAGATCCTGAGAACCCCGTCAAAAAAGCAATATCATATAACGTTCCAACACGAAATAAAAAAAAAGGTAGGCCTAAAAACTCCTGGTACAAGCAAATGCAAAAACACCAGCATTCAGTTGGCCTCAGAAACGGAACAATACAAAACCGGGAGGCTTGCCGCCGATTTCTGAGGTCAACCCGGCGAACCCCACAGGCGGATCACTAGTGTGAAGCAGTAACGTGGGAAGGTTATGATCCCCTCGACATCGAGATCATAACAGCGCCGAGAAAAAGGAAGAAGAAGATAATTTATGAAATTAACATTTATTGAAGAAGCCACTTGTGAGCAAAATTAATTTTTTTTTTTATATATATACAAAAATATACTTTTCGTAAGGTTTTTGGTGTGCTGAACTCGAATCCGAAGTCAGAAAAATTCTATCATATCACGTTTTTGAAATATTCCCGTTAGAAAATCTGAAATGTCGTTTTTTAACAGTTTTTGAGGTTACATAAACAGCTTTTTGTTACTTGTGTATGGCTAAAAATTATTAAAAACATCGATTTTTTCATTTTTGTGATCCCCTTGAAGATGTTTCTCAAAAAATGAATTACTTTGAGTACTTGACTCGTAGCACATAAATGTGAATATCTCTGGTAATCGCAAACAGAAGCAGACCAATCTTTGCCAATATTAAGTATAGGCCTAAGGCAAAATAATATAAAAAAATTATCGATATGATTTTATATGTTTTTTTTTTTAATTAAGTTTTAAAATTAAATTTTTTTTTTTGGCCATTTATCAAAGAAATTTTAATAACTCATATATAATTTTATAAATTTAATTTTTTTTTGTTATACGTTTTACAACAACACTCAAATAAACAAAATAACATTAACAAAATTTTTCAAACAATTACCAAACGTGAAATACACTCTCAAAGATTCCCATAAATTCCTCAAAATATTTTCGATTTCCGAGGTACTCATGTTTCGGAGCTTATTTTGAATACATAACCTGGGTTATTTTCTAAGATAAATATGTTTTCATGTGAGTTGACACTTCTAAATTATATTTTAATAGCAAAAATATTAATTTTTAACAAAAAAAAAGTGATTTATCATAAAGGGACGACACACTGTGCGACGGCGCGGCGGCCAAAATATCTTCAAGATTATGAATAAAATAGTGTGGGAGATTGTTGTATATTAACTACTGTACTCAATTTATACTTTAACTAATCATATAAATCTAGTTATCAATTGCTTTAATTTCTGTTTGTCAAAATAAATATTATTTAGTTTCTCATTTAAATTAGAATAAATAAGTTCTCTATTGTTTTTTAAGAAATCGACTTTTCTTTTAATTTCGAAAGTTCGAGACACAACATATAGTATAGATACAAATCTGAAAAAATTAAAGGATTTTTCTTATTTATTTGGATTTTGCATTAAAGCCTTCCCAAGCCCAAAAAAAAACATATGTTTCTGTTAAATTTGGCCTCATTTTTGCTTGTTTTTATTAAATACAGTTATTTTACTTGTTATTATTACAAAAAAATAACAAATATTGAAATTTAGATATTATGCCGAAGATGGTCTCCAGGGAAATGGCCCAAAATAGAAAATAGTTCATTTGTGAAATAACTGTGACACCAAAACCTATTAATAATCGAAAAATGTAACTGCACTTATACAAATGTTTGCAAAACTGCTGTAAGAAAAAGAGTTAAAAACAGTAAAACTACAAACTTGGACTTAGTAGTTTAAACCTTTGCTGAGATATATGTAATGGGTCGTATGCAATAAAAATGAGCATAAGCTCTTATTTCACTTATTAGTACATTTACATTTCCTGGAGATCCATCATTTGAGATAGATCTGAAGAAAATGTACTGAAAAGTGAGATAGAGCTTAAGCTCATTCTTTTTGCATATAAGCCAATGTTCCAACGGGTGCGAAAGAATTAAGTGGTTGATACTTGAACCTCAGCTATTTCAACTCATGGAAATTGCTTGATTTATGTAAAACATGCGAAACATCTTTTCAATGAAATTTGATTTTAATATAATTTCGATGGAATTACAAAACATGGAATTGAAATATGACATTCAGGCGCATTTTAGACGAGATTTTCAAACAATCAATTATTTTTTAAATAATAATTTAACATTTTATTTCCTTTTTTGAAAAGATATGTCTGCCTCCAAATAGATGAAAAATAACTAATACAAAATTATATCTACAAAAACTTACCTACAAACTTTTGAAGTTAACCGCAAACAATTTGTGCATCTCTTTTCACTGCAGTTTGGCATAATCAATGTCGGCCCTTCGCTCAGTAAAACCTCCCCAGGAAATATTTTTCTTGTGGTAGTAACATACCTATCGAAAATAAGCTTTGCTTAGTTATAGGTTAAAAAAAACAATACAATTTTGATTAAACTTGACCTTCCTAGAGTATCATTTTTTAATACTTTGCAGTGTTCACTAAATTCGAGCATGTCTTAGTTTTTCCTCGTTTAACAACTGTTCCGTCAATTACGATCAGAAAACACTTAATTTATAGGTCTCACCGCCTGACAGAATCCCAGAGTACTACGAGTGCATTGCGTTAAATTACTGTATACAACAAGAAATTAATTAGCCTCTTCTTATCGGATTGTAAAAAAAGCACTAACGAGAAAGCAGCAATTTTCACTTGGAAAGACTCTATTTGTGTCTTTTTTGTCAGTTCCTTTTGATTAAAGAAATAAATAATTGTGATAGTTAATTTTAGAATCGAAGCTACAATTAGGCAGCGCACATTTATACTTTAAAGTTTTTTTTTAACATGTCAAACAAAAGCGAAAAAGGTTTTGTAAAGGCTCTTCAAAAAAAAAAAAAAAACACATAATTATGTATACAAATTTGAGTAGAGTGCTATATTTGAAAGAGTTTATTCTTTTATCTCTTCACAGTCGAAATCGGGAAACTGTCTTATAATATGTGACCATGAACTTATCGAAGTATCATTCGTCAAATTGGTTTGTTATTTTATTGCTAATTCGTATCGGCAATTTAGTTTTGTTGCTCTGGTAGTTCTTGTTTGTTAGGGTGCTTTGATAGATAGTCTATTGAATAGACCCTTTTTTATGGAATAAATTCAATTAAATAAAAGATAAAGAATTATTTTCTTATACTACGTTTCCATCTAGCCTAAATCCAAGATTTAGCTAAGTAGATTTAGCACAAATCTCGATTCTTATTCTAAATCTCGGATTGAAAGTAGGTGAAAATCTTAGATTCAGGGTAGCTGAACCCAAATCTGAGATTAAGCGAAGTAGATTTAAAATAAATCCCGAGATTTATTCTAAATCTACTTAGCTAAATCTCGGATTTAGCGTAGGTGGAAACATAGTATTATACTCATATATTGTTGTTTATTTAACAAACGTTTTCGGGAATTCTTCCCATCTTCAGGTTCAAGCAAATAATAAATATTTTAAATATTTTAAATTTAAATTTACATAAAAATCAATTTTTCAAATCTCTTAAATTTAAAAAAATTAAAGTAATTTTTAAAAAGTATCAAATAAGAATGTATGAATTTTAATTTGGAATAAATTCGTTCAAGAGTTTTTAATACTGAGTATGATCTATCGCCATTAAATAATGCTGCAGCTAAAAATGATATCTACTTAAACTATTTGTGCATTTTTGAGAAAACAGTAAAAGGTACTGATTAATTTTCAGTTTTTGAATTGCGGTTCTATTGCCTTAAAGCAAAGCCTAAAGGCCATAGGCGTCCAGCATCCCATGCATAACAAGCAAAATCAACAGGTCAGTTTTCAAGTATTATTTTATTATCAATTAAAAAAGGAATTAACTTAGGGGTTAATCCAATACTATGTCACTTCATTGTATTCTCATAGAACTCTGAATGTTTAAAAAATAATTAATGAAAGGTTTATGTTTCATAAATTAACCAATTATTTTTATTTCCGTGACCTTTTTAATCAAAAATTTTGATCTTCTAAGTTAAGTGGGCTCTAATAATTCTATTATAAAAATTTTAAACATAAGCTAAATTAAAATCTATACTTACAATATTATTTTAAAATTAATAAATTTTAAATTTTTTCTTAAAATTTTGGTTATCTTTCTTTTCAACAACTTCCCATCATACGACAGTGTTGCCAGAGAATTTTAGAGGCAAGGAGCCGAAGTATTGGAGCCAAAAATCGCCAATTTGAAAAATTGGTCATAAAAACTCATATGTTTTTTTTTTTCATCATGTTTTTTCCAACTTCAAATTTACTTAGATTTAGGATAACATACATAAAAAAAAATAAAAATGGAATAATTAATAAGTATCTAAGTCCATTTGAAATACGTGCATTAATCTGAACTTTGAGAAGCTTTTTTTCGGGCTGCCGAGAAAGATATTTCTTTGAGTGTGTGTTCCATAATGTCTCCAATGGTGGCAAGAAACTTACCTGCTATCAGAACCACTATATGTCATCTGCATAATCTACTATTTTGATGCCTTGATTTTTGAGTTTTGTAAGAATTTTGTTAACCACAAGGATCCAAAGGAGAGGTGAAACTGTACCTAACTGTTTCCTCAACAATACTATTTCCCATTTGTGAGTTGACGATTCTGCCTTTTAACATAATATGAATCCAGTCTACTATGACAGAATCAAATCCAATTTCAACTAGACAGTATTTAATTGATTCTGTATATTAACGTTGTTAAATGCTCCTTCGATATCTAAAATATTCTTGTTCTCGAGACTTTTCTCAATATGCGAAACTACCTCATGCAATGCAGTTTCCGCTGACCTGCCTTTAAGGAAAGCTTCTGGTAATTGCACAAGTTGTTAGAATTAAGAAGTTCTCTTATTTTCAGATCAATGATTCTCTCCAGTGTCTCAATGAGGAATGTACTCTCTGTAACTTGAAAGAAAGTGTCATCCATTCTGTCGGAAAGTGCGCAATACTAAGCGAAACCACTAGATCTGTGTTCGGAAGCAATTTCCTATTAGACGAAAAAGTTTTGAGGGAGATAAATGAGATGGACGAACTCAAACTTTATGAGTCTTAAGAATAACAGACTCAGAATTGAATTATAAAAATCTGTAATTCTTCTAAAATACACAGGAGCCAAAAACTAAGTCAAATAAAAAATTTGGCAGATACCTGTCAAGTTATTTAGTTTTTGCTCTCTAATAACATAAACATTATTTCAAATACCTTTCGTGTTGATTTTTGGTGAATTTTTTCTCAAGTATCAGATTTTTTACATTTTTGGTTTGTATGAGTGACTTATATAATTTAACAATATCTATCGATTCCAGTATCAATCTTTTTTCTACCTCTTTTTGTTAAGGAAATAGCTTTTTGACCGTTTTCTAAATTTACCTCAGTTTCCCCTCTAAAATGTCAAATTTCCAAAAATCCTGAATATGCAAATTTTTAAATTTAATTTTCCGTGACATAATTTTTTTTTACACCTCTAAAACACTTACCATATAAGCAGGGTGGCGTTGTCGAAAAAACTCAAAATATGAATTTTAATGCGTGGCAACCCTATGCCTTGACAGGATGTCGCTAGGCTACCCATGTGCAAACTGTTTCTTTAGACACTACCCTTAGGAAAATATAGCTTTCAACTGGTATAAAGTTTTTGAATTGCGGTTCTATTGCCTTAAAGCAAAGCCTAAAGGCCATAGGCGTCCAGCATCCCATGCATAACAAGCAAATTCAACAGGTCAGTTTTCAAGTATTATTTTATTATCAATTAAAAAAGGAATTAACTTAGGGGTTAATCCAATACTATGTCACTTCATTGTATTCTCATAGAACTCTGAATGTTTAAAAAATAATTAATGAAAGGTTTATGTTTCATAAATTAACCAATTATTTTTATTTCCGTGACCTTTTTAATCAAAAATTTTGATCTTCTAAGTTAAGTGGGCTCTAATAATTCTATTATAAAAATTTTAAACATAAGCTAAATTAAAATCTATACTTACAATATTATTTTAAAATTAATAAATTTTAAATTTTTTCTTAAAATTTTGGTTATCTTTCTTTTCAACAACTTCCCATCATACGACAGTGTTGCCAGAGAATTTTAGAGGCAAGGAGCCGAAGTATTGGAGCCAAAAATCGCCAATTTGAAAAATTGGTCATAAAAACTCATATGTTTTTTTTTTTCATCATGTTTTTTCCAACTTCAAATTTACTTAGATTTAGGATAACATAAATAAAAAAAAATAAAAATGGAATAATTAATAAGTATCTAAGTCCATTTGAAATACGTGCATTAATCTGAACTTTGAGAAGCTTTTTTTCGGGCTGCCCAGAAAGATATTTCTTTGAGTGTGTGTTCCATAATGTCTCCAATGGTGGCAAGAAACTTACCTGCTATCAGAACCACTATATGTCATCTGCATAATCTACTATTTTGATACCTTGATTTTTGAGTTTTGTAAGAATTTTGTTAACCACAAGGATCCAAAGGAGAGGTGAAACTGTACCTAACTGTTTCCTCAACAATACTATTTCCCATTTGTGAGTTGACGATTCTGCCTTTTAACATAATATGAATCCAGTCTACTATGACAGAATCAAATCCAATTTCAACTAGACAGTATTTAATTGATTCTGTATATTAACGTTGTTAAATGCTCCTTCGATATCTAAAATATTCTTGTTCTCGAGACTTTTCTCAATATGCGAAACTACCTCATGCAATGCAGTTTCCGCTGACCTGCCTTTAAGGAAAGCTTCTGGTAATTGCACAAGTTGTTAGAATTAAGAAGTTCTCTTATTTTCAGATCAATGATTCTCTCCAGTGTCTCAATGAGGAATGTACTCTCTGTAACTTGAAAGAAAGTGTCATCCATTCTGTCGGAAAGTGCGCAATACTAAGCGAAACCACTAGATCTGTGTTCGGAAGCAATTTCCTATTAGACGAAAAAGTTTTGAGGGAGATAAATGAGATGGACGAACTCAAACTTTATGAGTCTTAAGAATAACAAATTTTTACAGAATTGAATTATAAAAATCTGTAATTCTTCTAAAATACACAGGAGCCAAAAACTAAGTCAAATAAAAAATTTGGCAGATACCTGTCAAGTTATTTAGTTTTTGCTCTCTAATAACATAAACATTATTTCAAATACCTTTCGTGTTGATTTTTGGTGAATTTTTTCTCAAGTACCAGATTTTTTACATTTTTGGTTTGTATGAGTGACTTATATAATTTAACAATATCTATCGATTCCAGTATCAATCTTTTTTCTACCTCTTTTTGTTAAGGAAATAGCTTTTTGACCGTTTTCTAAATTTACCTCAGTTTCCCCTCTAAAATGTCAAATTTCCAAAAATCCTGAATATGCAAATTTTTAAATTTAATTTTCCGTGACATAATTTTTTTTTACACCTCTAAAACACTTACCATATAAGCAGGGTGGCGTTGTCGAAAAAACTCAAAATATGAATTTTAATGCGTGGCAACCCTATGCCTTGACAGGATGTCGCTAGGCTACCCATGTGCAAACTGTTTCTTTAGACACTACCCTTAGGAAAATATAGCTTTCAACTGGTATAAAGCCGTGGATAGGTCGTCCTATGACGGGATTTTTTCCTTTAGGCCGTGTGTGAAATGCGTTAAATAGTTAAATCCGTGTTAAATTTTTGACACTATTGAGGTGAACAAAATAATTTCAAAAAAAGAATTTATTGTTTAAAATTTTGTCTGCCTTTTTTAACCAGGTCCCGGAGCCCAATAAATTTTTAACAGCTGAAAATTTTTTATTCACCTCAATAGTGTCAAAAATTTTACACGAATTTAACTATTTAACGCAATTCACACACGGCCTTAATATATTTGAAATACGAAAATGAATACTCATTCAAAAAATCCCTCCGCGAAAATGGTAAGTTAAATTAAAAATTTGACAGATACCTGTCGTCAAGTTATTTTATTTTTTCTAAATTATCAAATAAAAATTATTTAAAAAATCTTTTATTCTGATTTTTGGTGAATTATTTCTCAAATATATCGAATTTGAGTGTCATGACTTAAAAAAGACTATATCTCGAGCTGTCGATTTTTTACATTTTTTATTTGTACGTGTGGCTTTCATATATTTATAATATCTATCGATTCCAATTTTAATTTTATTTCTATCACGTTTTGTTTAGAAAATAGATTTTTGTCCATTTTCTAAATTCACCTTTGTTTACCCTACTCAAACTTCAAATTTTAAAAAATCCTGAAAATTAAAATTTTCAAATTAAATACCCTATGACATAATATTTTTTTTATAACTCTTTGGCTTGCCATATAAGCAGGGTCGCGTATTCAAAAATACGGAAAAATAAACTTTAAGGCCTGGCAAGCCTATGCCTTGACAGGATATCGCTAGGCAACCCATGTGCAATTTATTTCCAAAATACCAAGACTGGAAACTTTCGTACGTCTTTCCCCCCAAAACCCTTTTGTGTACAGCGTTGTCTGTGAATATATGTGAAAGCCACCACGTTGGTAAATGACGCTAACACGCACACATTTATAGATTCACGACATTCACCATACATCGGACACGAACACAACGATAAGTTCACGACATTCACCACACCTCGCAGCTTGTAGGCAAACGTCAGTTGACCGCCGAGTTTCCAGTCTTGGTGTTTTTTGTTTATGGCAGGGTACCTTTCGGAAAACATAACTCTTAACTGGTATAACGATGAGGGTAGGTCGTCCTATGGCGGGATCTCCTACTACAATGTGATATATCAAGAAAGCTTATGATGAACTACATTAAAAATGTTATTTATAATGGGCAGGTTCAGAAACGTTAGGGACTAAATATTTAGGTAATTTCTAATTGGTCAACTGTCAAAAGAATCCTTTCAGTTTAGGTACATTTATTGGAAAGCTAACTGGAAAGTTAGGCAAGAAAATTTTCCCTAAAAATTTAGTAAAGTTTTTTTTGCCAATATGACAGCTGATTGTTTTTAATTACAGAATTACGTAAAAAGAATTAAATCTTATTGTGTGAAAAACGAGTTAAAAGTATAATTTTTAAATTCTCGGATTAGCCGCGTTTTTTATAAACAAAGAAAGTACTTTTGTACTCACCCCGTACTTTCTTTGTTTATAAAAAACGCGGCTAATCCGAGAATTTAAAAATTATGTCTGTAAGAAACCGTGAAAGCCTTAAGAGTTAAAAGTACATTATCGGTTATAATTATTATTAGGTATTTATTTCAGTAAAGTGAATTTTGGTGTCTGCCCCATGCGATCTATAAATTACGCAAGTAAATTTCAAAATTTGACAATCATGGCGTATCCAAACTTACATTTACATTTACATTTTAATCTAATCTGAAGGTTAATCTTCTAGACTGCACACACACACTGCAGCTTCGGAAACTAAGTCCATTTTGCTGATACCTACAGCACAAGACATTTATACAACAGAGAAAGACAAAGAAAGAAAGAAAGAAAGAACAACAGAAACACATATAACACATAACTACGTGGCACAGAGGTGCGTTCTTTTTCTAACAATAGTTAACTATCGTTAACTTTTGTCGTTCCTAAACTACAAAATAGTTACGATTTGTAACTATTTGACAGATGAACATCGTTCCTAAACTCGTTTTCAAGTGTGTCAAATAGTTACAAATCGTATCTATTTCCAACTCACCTCCATGATATGAGTTGAACACTCATAAGATTGTTGATGTGTCAAGTGGATGTTTTGTTTACAAAACCAACTCAAGGATTTTTTTTCTTTTGGAAATAAGCGGAATAAAATGAAAATAAAAACAAAGTTTTGCAATTTTATGATGCAAGAGAATTTATTTTGACTAAAAAAAATATTATTTTTGTTATAATTATGCAAATAAAAATATTTTCAAAACAATTTTTTTTGGTGTTTGACAGTTTAACAATATCTAACAATAAATCGTTCCTAAATGATTTGTAAAAAACCCAACAATTTCTAACAATGACACATCAACAATATTTTTTGACATAACAACGATAGTTGACTATTAGGTGTGTTTTTTATTACCACCCGTCTTGACTGGACAAAAAAAACGCAGTTGGGGCTAAGGAATTTACATGTTAAATGCAACAACACTTTAGCCCCTTGGGCTTAGCTGTTAAGCCCGGAGAATTCTCTGGGCTTAACTTTTTCAACAGATTTAAATCTGTGCTACCAACTCAACTTGTTCGTAAATTGTTTAGAATTTGTTTAAAAACATCAAAACTGATGTTTGGAAGGACAATTATTATTTTAAATATTTATTTAATAGTTAATTAAACTTTTTTTTTTTCAAAAACACACAAGAAACCCCAAAAGCGAAAAATATGCCAACTTTATATTTTTTTGTGTCAGCTGATTTCGGAACATTTAGTATGCAGTGCTGCCAATTTTTTTCGCTAAGCCCCGAGGCGTTTTTTTTAACCAGTTAAGCCCGGTGGTAATAAAAAACACACCTATTGTTAGAAAAAGAACGCACCTCAGAGGGGAGACATCGTTGACGATTGTATCATGTTATCGCATAGGTGGCTTCAGTTAAGCTGGCGATTTTTAGAAAAAAAACTTCTGAGCCGACCGTTGCACAAAGGGGTATTTAGTCAATTTAGGCGGACAAAACACAAAATTTTAAACTGATCCAAAAGTAAAAATTCAACTTCCTACTAAAATTAGATAACTTACTATGCGTTGTCTTATAGTTTTAAAATTGATTAACACTCCAGGTGACTAACAGCAGCACTCTAGAGTTCAGAGTTTTCAACCGAAAAATAAAATAAAATTTCATGATAATTTAGCGACAGTGCTTAATTAAGTACCTACTTTTTTTTTAAGTGGCTACAGAAAAAAGTGTTTATGCAATATTGATAAAGAGATACCAAGCTGTCTACTAGATGCTGTATCTAAATGTTATATTACTTTAAAAATAAAATAGTGATATGTTGAATCTTAATATAAATTAAACGTAAAAATATTGTCTTTCTGTGTTAGTAAGGAGAAAAGTTATACGATTTCACATTATTGCGTGATGAAATTTAATGTTTTCTAAAGGTTAAACTCGCATCAAATTGAATCTGTAAAAAAAAATTGCAACTAAGTGCAACTTCGACACGTTTGCCGGTTTTAAACGTTTTAGGTTTAAAAATGCTTGCTTTGTTTCATGTATCCATATTTTAAGTTTTTTTTTAAGATTCAACTTCTTGAATTACAAAACCTGATCCCTTATAGTTTTTCCTAAATTTTAAGACCTTTATGTTGGTGATACCATTAGTAAAACTCCATTTATAAGCGTTTTAACAAACCATTTGGGTCCATGCTTGAGACTTTTTGTTTGATCAAAAATTTTTTTTTTTTTTTTTTTTTTTTGTTTTCCGTGGGTAGGTGTTGAAATCTTCAAAAGATTCTATGAGGCCCGGAAAACGCGTGCTCATAGATATGTGGGACTCTTAACCACTAAAACCACCTCCTCCTCCCGATTGCAACTAAGTTCAGATGGAACTTATCTAGCAATTTATCTTTCTCGAAGTTAAGTTACGTGTTGTAGGTAACTTTCCGATGAAAGTTCCTACTGATGATATTTAAAAATAAATAAATAACATTCGTTTTAAATTAAATCATTTAAGTAATGGTTTAAATGTTGTTATCAAAAAAATACTTTAAAGGAAGTTAAACAAATAAAATCTCTAAAACATTTAAATTTATATTAATCAATGCCGACAATTTATATTAATCAATGCCGATAAATTTATATTAATCAATGCCGATATATTGAAATAAAGGAATTAAAATTGAAAAATTTCACTGTACCAAATCGGAAGGTTTAGTCCTTCGCAAACGTCGTACTATATTTGTTTGATCAAAAATAGGTTTTGGAAGAAAAATGTTTTCATTGAAATTAACAGTTAAAATACTTAATTCCAGTATTAATTACCTTGTCGATGAGGAAAAACCGAAAAAAAATTTTGTCCGCGTAAAAGTGGCAAATACCCCTATGTGCGTTGGGCTCGAACCCACGATGTCTGGCTCTGAAGTCATCTTCCCATTCCTCTGTGCCATGGCCACCTGCGTATCCAAACTAATTTAGTCCACTTACTTAAATTTCGGTTTAGAAAATGACGCGCCCAATGCTAATGGCGCGCAATCCATGCTAATAAGATTTTTGATTCAATAATTGTTATACATACATACATGTACATAGATACATATCGTAAAGCAAAATTGTTCTAAGTACATAGGATTTCTTAAGGACTTAGAACAATTTTGGTTAACGCCGACGATATGTATATGACATTTCTCTTCCAAGATATTCCAAGCTTGATTGGAGAAAATGAAACTTTCCAATATTTAAGGAAAATCTTGCAATCTTTAATCGAAGATTGTAATCTTGATAATTATCAAGACCTTCCTGATATGTACAGGTGAGAATTAGAATGTCATTGTATGCCTTAATGACCCCAGGTCAAGATTTATTGGTCTCTGAAAAGCGGCGGGAGCATTAGCTAACCCAATACATATTCAAAGTGACCGTCAGGAGTCACAAAAGCAGGTTTGTGAATTGATTCATCATGATCGGATATTTGGTGAAACCCAGATGTCATATCCAAAGATGTAAAGAATCTGCTTTTACCCAACCTGTCAAGTTGATCATTAATCATTGTAAGTGGGTATCGGTCTTTAATCGTAATTCTGTTTAACTATCTATAATCGACACACATTCTGTGTGACCCATTTTTTAACTAGGATTATCGGACTTGTAAATAGAAATTCACTTGGGCGAATTATTTGGTTTGTTTCAAGGTTCGAATTAATATCACGAACAGCCAAACGGCGTATAAAAGGGAGGAGGGGGGTGGGGGGGTTTCACGTGTTATAGCGAACTCTATGCTGGTTCAGGATTATTTTTAACCGTATTCTAAAAAAGGAGGAGGTTCTCAATTCGTCCGTATTTTTTTTTTATTTTATGTTTGTTACCTCAGAACTTTGCACTGAGTGAACCAATTTTGATAATTCTTTTTGTACTTGAAAACTGATGCTTGCATTATGGTCCCATTTTAATTTGCTTTAGTTCTGACTGTGCCACCCACGAGAAAACCGTTAGGGTCAATGTGGGTAATTGTAATCAATTTCATAACTAAAAATATTAAAACCAATAATTTTCATCAAAAATATATGTTTACATTTACCCCCAGAATATGGTGTTATAGTAAATATTCTGGGGCAAATGTAAACACATGCAAATCGACATGAATGTCCTAATAAATCGTTCCTAAATGATTTGTAAAAAACCCAACAATTTCTAACAATGACACATCAACAATATTTTTTGACATAACAACGATAGTTGACTATTAGGTGTGTTTTTTATTACCACCCGTCTTGACTGGACAAAAAAAACGCAGTTGGGGCTAAGGAATTTACATGTTAAATGCAACAACACTTTAGCCCCTTGGGCTTAGCTGTTAAGCCCGGAGAATTCTCTGGGCTTAACTTTTTCAACAGATTTAAATCTGTGCTACCAACTCAACTTGTTCGTAAATTGTTTAGAATTTGTTTAAAAACATCAAAACTGATGTTTGGAAGGACAATTATTATTTTAAATATTTATTTAATAGTTAATTAAACTTTTTTTTTTTCAAAAACACACAAGAAACCCCAAAAGCGAAAAATATGCCAACTTTATATTTTTTTGTGTCAGCTGATTTCGGAACATTTAGTATGCAGTGCTGCCAATTTTTTTCGCTAAGCCCCGAGGCGTTTTTTTTAACCAGTTAAGCCCGGTGGTAATAAAAAACACACCTATTGTTAGAAAAAGAACGCACCTCAGAGGGGAGACATCGTTGACGATTGTATCATGTTATCGCATAGGTGGCTTCAGTTAAGCTGGCGATTTTTAGAAAAAAAACTTCTGAGCCGACCGTTGCACAAAGGGGTATTTAGTCAATTTAGGCGGACAAAACACAAAATTTTAAACTGATCCAAAAGTAAAAATTCAACTTCCTACTAAAATTAGATAACTTACTATGCGTTGTCTTATAGTTTTAAAATTGATTAACACTCCAGGTGACTAACAGCAGCACTCTAGAGTTCAGAGTTTTCAACCGAAAAATAAAATAAAATTTCATGATAATTTAGCGACAGTGCTTAATTAAGTACCTACTTTTTTTTTAAGTGGCTACAGAAAAAAGTGTTTATGCAATATTGATAAAGAGATACCAAGCTGTCTACTAGATGCTGTATCTAAATGTTATATTACTTTAAAAATAAAATAGTGATATGTTGAATCTTAATATAAATTAAACGTAAAAATATTGTCTTTCTGTGTTAGTAAGGAGAAAAGTTATACGATTTCACATTATTGCGTGATGAAATTTAATGTTTTCTAAAGGTTAAACTCGCATCAAATTGAATCTGTAAAAAAAAATTGCAACTAAGTGCAACTTCGACACGTTTGCCGGTTTTAAACGTTTTAGGTTTAAAAATGCTTGCTTTGTTTCATGTATCCATATTTTAAGTTTTTTTTTTAAGATTCAACTTCTTGAATTACAAAACCTGATCCCTTATAGTTTTTCCTAAATTTTAAGACCTTTATGTTGGTGATACCATTAGTAAAACTCCATTTATAAGCGTTTTAACAAACCATTTGGGTCCATGCTTGAGACTTTTTGTTTGATCAAAAATTTTTTTTTTTTTTTTTTTTTTTTTTTTTTCCGTGGGTAGGTGTTGAAATCTTCAAAAGATTCTATGAGGCCCGGAAAACGCGTGCTCATAGATATGTGGGACTCTTAACCACTAAAACCACCTCCTCCTCCCGATTGCAACTAAGTTCAGATGGAACTTATCTAGCAATTTATCTTTCTCGAAGTTAAGTTACGTGTTGTAGGTAACTTTCCGATGAAAGTTCCTACTGATGATATTTAAAAATAAATAAATAACATTCGTTTTAAATTAAATCATTTAAGTAATGGTTTAAATGTTGTTATCAAAAAAATACTTTAAAGGAAGTTAAACAAATAAAATCTCTAAAACATTTAAATTTATATTAATCAATGCCGACAATTTATATTAATCAATGCCGATAAATTTATATTAATCAATGCCGATATATTGAAATAAAGGAATTAAAATTGAAAAATTTCACTGTACCAAATCGGAAGGTTTAGTCCTTCGCAAACGTCGTACTATATTTGTTTGATCAAAAATAGGTTTTGGAAGAAAAATGTTTTCATTGAAATTAACAGTTAAAATACTTAATTCCAGTATTAATTACCTTGTCGATGAGGAAAAACCGAAAAAAAATTTTGTCCGCGTAAAAGTGGCAAATACCCCTATGTGCGTTGGGCTCGAACCCACGATGTCTGGCTCTGAAGTCATCTTCCCATTCCTCTGTGCCATGGCCACCTGCGTATCCAAACTAATTTAGTCCACTTACTTAAATTTCGGTTTAGAAAATGACGCGCCCAATGCTAATGGCGCGCAATCCATGCTAATAAGATTTTTGTTTCAATAATTGTTATACATACATACATGTACATAGATACATATCGTAAAGCAAAATTGTTCTAAGTACATAGGATTTCTTAAGGACTTAGAACAATTTTGGTTAACGCCGACGATATGTATATGACATTTCTCTTCCAAGATATTCCAAGCTTGATTGGAGAAAATGAAACTTTCCAATATTTAAGGAAAATCTTGCAATCTTTAATCGAAGATTGTAATCTTGATAATTATCAAGACCTTCCTGATATGTACAGGTGAGAATTAGAATGTCATTGTATGCCTTAATGACCCCAGGTCAAGATTTATTGGTCTCTGAAAAGCGGCGGGAGCATTAGCTAACCCAATACATATTCAAAGTGACCGTCAGGAGTCACAAAAGCAGGTTTGTGAATTGATTCATCATGATCGGATATTTGGTGAAACCCAGATGTCATATCCAAAGATGTAAAGAATCTGCTTTTACCCAACCTGTCAAGTTGATCATTAATCATTGTAAGTGGGTATCGGTCTTTAATCGTAATTCTGTTTAACTATCTATAATCGACACACATTCTGTGTGACCCATTTTTTAACTAGGATTATCGGACTTGTAAATAGAAATTCACTTGGGCGAATTATTTGGTTTGTTTCAAGGTTCGAATTAATATCACGAACAGCCAAACGGCGTATAAAAGGGAGGAGGGGGGTGGGGGGGTTTCACGTGTTATAGCGAACTCTATGCTGGTTCAGGATTATTTTTAACCGTATTCTAAAAAAGGAGGAGGTTCTCAATTCGTCCGTATTTTTTTTTTATTTTATGTTTGTTACCTCAGAACTTTGCACTGAGTGAACCAATTTTGATAATTCTTTTTGTACTTGAAAACTGATGCTTGCATTATGGTCCCATTTTAATTTGCTTTAGTTCTGACTGTGCCACCCACGAGAAAACCGTTAGGGTCAATGTGGGTAATTGTAATCAATTTCATAACTAAAAATATTAAAACCAATAATTTTCATCAAAAATATATGTTTACATTTACCCCCAGAATATGGTGTTATAGTAAATATTCTGGGGCAAATGTAAACACATGCAAATCGACATGAATGTCCTGTATTTTAAATGTTTTTTGTTTTACATAGAATATCTTTAGTTCTAACTTCAACTTTGGAAACTTTTATACATTTTTGAAAAATGCAATAACACGGCAAGTTTTCAAAAAAATAAACCAGTGTCACACCATACAATTTTTTTTCAGGGTGTTGCTCTGAAACAAAAGTAATTAATTAACTTGCAGGAAAATGGCGTATGAAATAAAAAATATTTTGACTAATTAACTATTTCATATTATTAGGCAATGTTTTGGTGAAAGAATTGTGAAAAACAAAAATTAATTATGAGCAGAGGAAGCAAAATACTGTTGCAAAGTCGGGATTTTTCGAAATTTCACAAAAATTAGGTACAATAAATCGAAAATCGTAAGGATTTGGGATGAACAAGTTACCAAATTCTGAGAGCCTTAAAGTTGGCCTATCAGCATATTTCGTTTGATCCATTACTTTTGGGACACCCTGTATAAACTTTGTTTAATTTTGTAAACCGCTGATAAATACCCGAAAGCTGACGGAATCAGAGACGAATTTTAGTAAAGTTCTATATAAGAAATGAAAATCATCAGGCTTCTTAAATCATAATTTCGTTCAACACCAATTTTTTCTTTTTATAATTCTATTGTTGTGTTGAATTTTCATTTCTTGTAAGAAAATTGTAATCCCCTCATCATTAAAAAATAACAACAATTTTTTTACAAAACTTTGTGATTCGTTTTGCATAAGGTTAGAAATATTTTGAAATCAAAGTTTCCGTCCAAATTAAATACAAACAATTTTCATTATATCTTTTAAAATGACTGTGGGCTAGCGATAAATTACTCAATCGAAGCACAGTATGATTTTTATAACAAGATGGTCTAAATTGGCTAAACTAAAGCAAACGAATCGCATACCGTTTTCGTTTAGATGTTTTAGAGCTCTCAGGAACTGCCCGACTCGAAATTTGAAACAAAACATTTTAATATTTCTCATAGAAAAATGTTAACCAATACCCCATTGGTCAATACAATATCTATAAAGAAATAATTTATTTGAACCAAATTACACTTTATTAACATAGGTAGATAAATACTTTATTTAACTTTTTCAAAAAAATTAATTTATTCCATAAACACGACAAAATTATTTAATGATGAATGTTACGCTTTGAAATTTAAATAATTTAAATGTGTGCACACCTTTAATAACCCTGCTAACAAGTACATTCCAAAATGTTAACTCAGCTGCATCTGTTTTAAAGCAAATATCACTTTTTTGCCCACCTAAGTAGTCAAACATTTTACATGACTCTAATTCAATGAACCGTAGTGTAAAAAAAATGCACAACGATATTTCGGCAAGTTACCTTAATGCACTTGTTAGCAGGGTTCTTCATCAAGGGTCCGTAGCAAAAGAAAAAATTGAGAAACGTTAAGATTTGTAGTCAAGGTACATGAAAGACCGTCACAGGCAGTGGCGTATCCAGAAAAAAATTTGGAGGGGGCTGGAAAATTTTTCAAAAATTTTGTATAGGGTACATAAATGTAGGAACATTTTTTATCTTTTTTTATTCGTCTTTGATCGAGAGAAAAAGCGCTGTGCTGCAGTACTGAAAGTTGCATTTTACTGCTCTCGACAGCTTCGTACTACTGTCTCTTCCTTTCACAGTCAAAGTAGTGTTTTTTCAAAGTTCTTGTATCTCAATCATTTTACACAAACAGCAAGGTATTAAAAAAAAACACTTTATATCGTTTGAACTTTGTCAGGTGCTGAATTCAAAACTGTTTACGTATTTATTCCTATCACGTCTTGTTTTTTAACTGTACTCATTACTATTTTCCGCAATTCGACCGAAAGTGAATTGAAATCACTTTTCAATTTCACGTGAAATGGATCTTCGATGGATCGATTTCGACAACTTCTTAAATGCTTCGAACTGTCAAAACTGAAGTATCATCCATTTTTATTTTGTTTCTAAAGTGAAATTATTACTGCTGCTTTGAGCATGGATGCAATTTAATTTACAATTATAATGAAAAAAAGCAGAATTTAAAAGAAAAAATAAGTAGACACATTTTTCGAAACATATCCAATATGTATGTAAGTGAAATGCAGAACATGGGCGATATTATTGCAATTTGTAAATACTCAAGTAAAAATTAATTAGGTAAAGTGTAAAGCGAATGACGTGCAAACACAGAGGCAGTGATGAATTATGATATAAATAAATTAACAACAAATTTTGTCCAAAGATTGCAGATTCATTGAAAAAGGCACCAATTTCACTTACAGAAACAAAGTGAACTGATTTCGATCAGAAAATCCAAAATGAGTGAAAAAATGCAGAACATTTAAATTCACTATCGGAAAGTGAATGCGCAAAAAGTGAAATGCAGAACGTGAAAGTCTGAAAAACTAATTTTCAGAAGCGCAAACTGGAATTTCCTTAAAGAAACCATTAGTTATGTTGACCACAAAGATTTTAAGTTACCAAGTATTTCTATTATCTTTGAGAAAAATGTTATTTTGAAAAAAAGTAAATATACTGAAGACGATCAAATACGGTGTTTAGAGTTTGCATAAGAAGTTTTACAAAATTTAACGGTGGTGTAATTCGACGCCAAAATACAAAAAAAAATATTTGAAGAATTCCGAATTGGAATAAAATCCGAAAAAAATGTATCCCAACCCTCAACGTCAGCTAAGGCCCTTACTCAAACAAACACAAACGGCCTTTTCAGAATTTGGAGCTGCCTCTAAATCTCTAAGATTTACGAACAAGTTTCAGTTAATCATGTACATTATGAAGAAATCAGCTAAATAATAACATTGTCTTGGAGGCTTGGGGGGGGGCTTGAGCCCCCTGAGCCCCCCCCCCCTCAATACGCCACTGGTCACAGGGTGACCATTTTTTCTAGTACATCATTTTTCTCTAAGAGTTATACTTTCAGGGTAAGAGAACCGCAAAGTATCTCCAGTTATTTCCCACTTAACTCTGAGGGTTGTTTCAAATATTTAAAATGTCAAAAAATGCACGATTTGCGGTACTGTTACATACTTTGAAAGTATCAGCCCTATTTGCTGTTCACGTGAATCTCAGATCCGATTCACACATTCGGTGCACTTTAACTCTACCTTGCCATTCTGCTATCCATCGGGTAAACTGCATTATCATCCCTCAATTTGACGTCCACGTGAACGTCAAATTAAAAAAAAATGGCGACGAAGTAAATTGAAAGGAAAAAGAAAAATTTTTTGTTTGTGTTCATTTGCATAGAAAAAATAAAAACAGCCCATTAAATGTTAAGAAATAATTAAAAATTTATGAAAAGTGGCATTTTGCTTAATTTTAACGATGGTGAATTTATTTTTACAACCAAAAGTGACAGATCCGCAACATTTTTTGTGCGGATTGCAAATGTATGGAGCAAGTTCATTCACTTGAGTAGTGGAATACCGAACAACATTACCGATATTACCGATGTGAGTTTGGATTCCCCCCGATGAAAAGCAGAATGGCAATTGGTGAATATTTAGAGATTATTCCCCCGATGGATAGCAGAATAGGGCGTAGACTTTTTGATAAAGAACGCCGAAAAAAAAAATAAAATATGCTCAAAAAGTCTTGTATCATTAAAAAAAGGGGCAAAAGGGGCAAAACACCTACTTTAATCTACTAATTATTTAATTTTATCTAATCAGCTATGAAACTAAATGTATACAAGAATATACATATATTTTGCATAGATTAATACCTTATAACAATATAGAGCGTGTAGGTTGGTCGAGACAAGAAAAATATCGTGTGGGAGGGGGGGTATATTCCCCCTCTTTTGGGGGGGGGGGGGGCGGGGGCAAGTGTATACAGTATGAAGGTGTGCGACTATTTTGGATCCTGCCGGCAACTTCTCCGCACGACGCACGCAAGCGGCAGGCATAGTTTTTTCTCTATTTTAAATGTCAAACTAACTAGCTCAACATATTCCAGCCATTAGCACATAATATATAACAAATTTACGATTTTTTTTACAACTTTAGGTCAGCGGCAGAATAACTTCGCTCCACTGTACAGGTGGCAGGGATGGTTTTTTTCTCAAGGCAATGCCAGCTAGACAGGTTTCAGGTGTTAGCATGTTAGACATGTGAGATGTGACCTCTTTTTTTTGCAACTTCAACAAATTTTTGCCACTTTTTGCACCACTGTTGAGGTGGCAGGCATCGATTTTGTTGATTCACTTTGCTATTACTACAGATACAAAAATGATTCAAGTGTTAGCATCTCTAACATTGAATAATGACGCTGGCTCCCGGGCTATGAACGAGTTTCTCATAACCCCTCTAGCATCCCTCCTGGCAATCTCACAACTTCAAGTGCGGAGCTCAAAAGTAAAATAAAAACCCGTATAATACAACGTTATAAAAAAAAATCGTATTTCATGCTATTTTATATTTTGTCATTTATTGTTGGGTGCAAGATTTTGCGATATATTCTTCTATTTGTGTGAGTTCCATGGCAATTCTTTGCATCAAATGTCCTTCTGGTGAGTTAGGTGGTTCAAATGCCAGCATTCTTATTGATTCTTTTGACATTTCTCGCGCTTTTATTAGTCTCTTCTGAAATTTAGAACCATTAAAAAAAAATTAAATTAATATACAACCAAATATTAACCTCGTACTCTTCCGTTGATATTTCGCCGTCGTTATATTCGTATTCCGTTAACTCTACATATGTTATAACATACTCATATGAAGCAATTGCATATAATCTCGAAATACCAGGTTGTAGAGCTCTCACTACTGGCAGCATTTGTTCACATAGCTCAATTTTTCTTCTAATAACACCCCTTCCTGGCTGACACATTGGATTCATCAAGATTGATCTCAAAATTGACGCAGTATTTTGTTTCAAATCAATCATAAGAAAATGATTTGGGTGAAAATCGCCTGAGTATTTAGCTAAAAGTGTCTCGTATTCCCGAATATCGCCATCTGCGTATAATATTTGCTCTGCTACTTCTGAAAGCAGTTTTTGAACATCCAGCTCACTCATGATAGCTGAACAATTTTCACAAGTCCATTTTGAATCGAATAGGCTTACGTAACCATCAGGGCATACTTTGCATTTAACGCTACTTAAGTAAGTGCCAAGTTCTGTAGGATCCTTACAACGAAGGCATGAACAGTCGATGAACTTCGTCATCTTCAGATGGTGCTGACGTTGGCTGGTACCCTATGGTGTAAAAAGGGAAAAACATTAAACTATATTATTTTTTAACCCTTTCGAACCCAAGCTATGAAAATCAATTTTAAAAATGTTTTTTCAGTATTATCGTTTCAAAAACATCACACTAAGAAATATGAATAGCAAAAAGTTATTTTCCAAAATAAAAAATAGCAAAACTAATCTGTTACTCTCATGCTACATGTAATTAAAATACACTGCCTATGACCACCAAAAAAAGTCGTACAACTGAGAAAATAACTTTTTATAGAACAATAATATATGCTCCTTTTTCTAAGCCAAAAAGCAAAACACTTTCTGGATTAACTTTTTTTATATCTTTTTTTCAAAATTATGACCATATATAAAAATTTTTTTTTGGACAAAAAAAAAGAAAAAATGTGAAATTCAGTTCCTTTTTCGATAAAAAAAATAAAGGTATGATATTTGACTAAATTTTTGTAATAATCCAGTAACTAGACATCGTTATCTTTCATTTGAGCCATCGAAACCTAAAAAAATATTTAATGGAATATTTTTTACGAATTTTTAAAAATATGTTACATGAGATTAACGCTGGGTCCGAAAGGGTTAAATTAAATAGCAATTCCCACAATTTGACATAAGTTAATAAATTTACGAATTGGTAATGTTTGAAAACAATGTAGTCCAGCCATTTTAGTCATTTTTAGCCCCAACTGCGGAAAAATTCTTAGTGGGCTGAACTTTGGTATACACCTTTATTGTAATGAAGATGTGAAAAATCGACATTGATATCGGCTATGTGAAGCTGGGACCCCCTAATGCTAATTTTTTTTTTTCAAACCTGTCTGGTTAGCCCAGGATAGCCCAAGATTTTTTTTCGTGAGCCCACCCTTACTTCTAAAATTATAACGGAATTATTTTTTTTTTCGCCTCAAAAATCACAAAAAATTATTTTTTTATTCAGTGTGGAAATTGATGGTTTTGCACTGTGGTTCGTTTGCCCAACGTTTTTGCACTATTTTTTCAAAAAAAAAACAAAAAACCAAAAATTTATGATTTTTTTTCTTGTGAAAAAATCATTAGTTTAAAACCGTGGTTTGTTTGCCCAAGGTTAGCCCAGATAAGCCCAACTTTTATTTTTGCTTTCCTAAGCCTATTTTAAATATTAAAGAAGAAATAGTTTTTATTTACCACACTAAAAAAAAATACGTATACACGTATACGTATTTTTACTTGATTGAATGTAGTCCATATAAAATTCCTGTTAAGAAGCTTAAATTGACATTTAACATTAAAAACCACAACATACAAATAATTTTTCAAGTCAATCATTTTTTTGGTTTACCATATAAGTACCTAGAAAAGCTACATGCTTAGTAAAATATATCACAACATTTTTCAAAAGCAACAATATATATAAAATGGTGTGAAGTAATTTCTTTTTCAAAACACGAATAAAAAACTTTTTTCAAATAACCAAACTCTTAAAAATCTAAATTTGTGTTTTTTTTTTTCAGTGTAAAAATTATCCTTTTTCCAGTTTTTCTCAATTAACCATGCCAATTCCAACAAATTACATCACTTTTTTTCGTTAGCCCACCCTTAGTTCAAAAGTTATAACAAAAAAAAAACTTTTTTCAAAATACCAACCTGTTAAAAATCCAAATTTGTTTTTTTTTTTTTTCAGTGTAAAAATAAAAAATAAAGAAAATTCATCAAGTCGTTTTCTAAAAATTGATTTATCAAAAAAAAATATTTAGTTAAAATCCAAAAAAAGTTTTGCTGTTTGTTTAGAACAGTTTTTTCAAGAAAAGTAGCTTTTGTATTTCCGGTAGCGTAAGTTTGGGTACCTAAAACAAAACATTTCAATTTGTCTTCTAGGGAATCCCTCAAAACAATTTTCTACCAAGTTTGAAGGAAATCGCTTCAATAGTTATAGGCTTTAGATTGCCAAACCTACTTTCTTGGAATTCTCCACCATCGTCTGATTATGATTATCTCGAGTTCGAGTTCGAGTTCGATTTCTTTTCCGAATCCTAAATGTATCCTATAGTACCTGTCAGGATCCGACTGGTTCAAAGGGGCCCGGGTGGGAAAATGATAAAAGGGGCCCGCCACCGCTGTTTCATCCACGAAACTAAAAAAAAGTTACCTACAATAGATACCAAAAAAATTTGAATTTTTGTTTCGGCTCGGAAAAGGTAAGTATACTTGTGTAAAGATTTTTGGTGATCTAAACAGAATTTTTGCGTACATTTTTCCACTTCTAACACATCATTCTTTTGAATTTTCTTATTTTAATAATTATTTCTTAAAATTAAATAAAGAGAGCATGGGAACAGAGTTCCAAGAGGCGTATTAGGTTGAGCTGCTGTGGCCCGGGGCAAAACTTTAGTTAGGGGTCTTTGTTGTCTTTATTTTTCCTTTTAAGAAAATGTGTGGATTTTATTTATTTTTAATTTTTTAAATTTGAAAATTCTTCACAAACAGTTGAAAATTTTATTAAAATGCGGAATAACTTTCTGTATAATGATTTTCAAATTTTTGAACTTCCAACTGCTAACAGGCAATAGCCCTTAGTAATAGACCCGAATTTAGCTAAAAAGCTCCATTTTAACAAAAAATAAAATATACATCGCACTTCCAAATCTAAAAAAACGCTATGATTTTAAAATCGACTTAGTTATAGGTGAACTGTTTCTTTTTTTTTTCAAAAGTTCTGAATTTTGGTTCAGATTGTTTGCAGTCATTCAGAGTTTTTTTTTTGAAACTGGAAATACTCACTCATTTTCCTTATAAATATATTTGATGAAAAAAAAAATGTTGCAGACATCCAAAAGGATACCCCATACCCTTTTATTTATTTTGGAATTGAAATAATTTTAATTTGTATTTGGAATTAACAAAACCCATTTAATTTTTACGGGGGTTCATTAATGTTAGCTACAAGCAAGACCCGAGGACAAGTACGGTACGCGAAAACCCCTATAATTTGTATCTTTTCTGTTGATTCAAGTCTTTAAAATAGATATCTTAGGTGAAAATAAGGAAACGGAGTGCACGTCAAAGGTATCTGTTTGTTTCGTTGTTTGTTTCTTACATCCTGTTTCTTCCAATCAACAATCTAGCGTGGGGCCCTACCATATGCACGTGGGGGCCCCCTTAGAGGATATAATATATGGAGTGCTTGTTAGTTCCGTGAAGCTTTTATAGAGGGCTCTAGTTTCTTTAAGTTTTTCGATGAGTGCATGTCTCCATTTTATTTTCATTTGATGGCTGTCATTAACAAGCGTGTTTATTTAAGGCTGCGGAACCGGACTCTCATTGAAAAACGAAGGTTACGACCCCTATCCATGCATATGGCGTTACAATGTATTAGGTATAGGAACAAACACTCCATATATTATATCCTCTAAGGGGGCACCGGGACACTGCTCCGGTACAAGGGTATGCACAATTGTACTCCCCTGGGGCCTCAAACCTTTTCACTTCTTATATAATTCTAAATATAACTTTCAAATAGTTAGAGTAAGGGCCTGCATTTGTTAAACGGGCCCATTTTCTTTATTCGAAATCTGTATTTGTGCTTGTTTTTTACATGTTCTTTATGTATTTTTATTTTGTAACTATGGGATAGTTGAGGGCCCGGGTGGCAATCGCCAAGTCAGTTATATGGCCAGTCCGACCCTGGTACCTGTATAGCAAGTAAAAACGAAGTCGAACCAGCTTTCTTATAATAAATTTTTATTATTTTTTCTTCGATATCAACTTTCTTATATATTTTTTAAAAAAGTTTTTTTTTTTGTCTTCTGAAACTGTTTCATTGGCACAAAATGACAGATAGAATGCTTCTCGATTTCAAATTAGAATCCGATCACAAGCATAAACACTCATACGTCAAGACAAATTACCTGATCCAAATAACAATAATTTTTTTATTTGAATGGCAACAAGTTAACGTGTTCAATTTGATTTTAGAAAGAGGGAAACCAATTTCAAAAAAAGTGAAAAACAAAAGTCGTCAAGTCAGCCTACTGATGTGCTGAAAAAACGAAAAAAAAGTGATGTAATTTGTAGTAATTAGCTTGGTTAATAGAAAGAAAAATGGAAAAAGGATAATTTTTACACTGAAAAAAAAACAAATTTTGATTTTTAGAAGGTTGGTGTTTTAAAAAAAGTTTTTTTTTTAACTTTTGAACTAAGGGTGGGGTAACGAAAAAAAAGTGATGTAATTTGTTGAAATCGACATGGTTAATTGAGAAAAAATGAAAAAAGGATCATTTTTACACTGCAAAAAACAAATTTTGATTGTAAATAGGTTGGTATTTTGAAAAAAGTTTTTTTTTTTATATAATTTTTGAAGTAAGGGTGGGCTAATGAAAAAAAGTGATGTAATTTGTTGGAATTGGCATGGTTAATTGGAAAAATGGGAAAAAAGATAATTTTTACACTGCAAAAATAAATTTTGATTTTAAATAGGTTGGTATTTTGAAAAAATTTTTTTTTTATATAATTTTTGAAATAAGGGTGGGCTAATGAAAAAAAGTGATGTAATTTGTTGGAATTGGCATGGTTAATTGGAAAAATTGGAAAAAAGATATTTTTTACACTGCAAAAAACAAATTTTGATTTTTAGAAGGATGGTATTTTGAAAAAAGTTTTTTTTATAACTTTTGAACTCAGGGTGAGCTAACGAAAAAAAGTGATGTTTTTTTGTTGGAATTCGTTTGGTTAATTGAGAAAAAAAAAAAGGATAATTTTTACACTGAAAAAAAAAACAAATTTGATTTTTAGAAGGTTGGTATTTTGAAAAAAGTTTTTTTTTTAACTTTTGAACTAAGGGTGGGGTAACGAAAAAAAAGTGATGTTATTTTGTTGAAATCGACATGGTTAATTGAGAAAAAATGGAAAAAGGATAATTTTTACACTGCAAAAAACAAATTTTGATTTTTAGAAGGTTGGTAGTATTTTGAAAAAAGTTTTTTTTTTATATAATTTTTGAAGTAAGAGTGGGCTAACGAAGAAAAGTGATGTAATTTGTTGGAATTGGCATGGTTAATTGAGAAAGAATGGAAAAAGGATAATTGGAAAAATGATTTGATGTATTTTACTAAGCATGTAGCTTTTCTAGGTACTTATATGGTAAACCAAAAAAATTATTGACTTGAAAAATTATTTGTATGTTGTGGTTTTTAATGTTAAATGTCAACTTAAGCTTCTTAACAGGAATGTTATATGGACTACATTCAATCAAGTGAAAATGTTAAGTCAAATTAAAAACATTTGAGGCGCAATGCAATCACCAGTGGATTTAATTGTTCTTAATTATAAATTTAAAAAAAGGTCGCTGTGGTGTGTACTTTTTTTGGTGTGGTAAATAATTAAACTAATTCTTCTATAATTTTTAAACTAAACGTAGGATAGCAAAAATAAAAAATGCGCTATCCTGTGCTAACCTTGGGCAAACAAACCACTGTTTTAAACTAATGATTTTTTCACAGGAAAAAAAATCACAATTTTTGTATCTTTTGAAAAAATAGTGCAATCTAGTAAAAAAAAAGTTGGGCTAACGTTGGGCAAATACTCCAGTCAAAGCGTCGAAAATAAGGGCCTCACCTTGCGATGAGAGGCACTGTCAGTTTTTATTTCATGGATCGATAGGGGTATATTTAAAAGGCTTAAACCCAATTTCTCACCACCTGATCATTCTTTTTAGCGGAGTTATTCACAAAAATGCATTTTTTGGGATATTTTACTTCTAAGCTAATATCTTTGCTCCAGATTATCGTAGACCAAAAAATAAACATACATTCTCTTCCTTATAATATTTTCTATCGTTGTATGTAATTTCATTGTATTTGAGTGAGTAAATATAAAATGGCAGCCATTTAAAGTCAAATTCCTGTTGTTAAAAAACACATTTTTGTCATTATTTCGAAAAAAGCTTATATCATGATTGACATTTTTATTATTTTTTTCTATGGTATATGAGACGTTCAGACAAAACTTCATCAGCCTTCCACTTATTTCCAATGAATAATTGGTAATATTGTGACTCTTGTTCCTTAAGTAAAAGACAATTCATAAAGAGTCCAATAACTTTTTACATGATGGTCGAGACATTTTGGTATTAATGTTATTCGATCGGGCGTTAGACAATACCTCGAAATCATTTATCATAATAATAAAAATGTTTCGTTGCCTATACTATGATATGCAACAAATCGAGTGAAACACAGAAAAAGTCTTGTATCTACCCTTCCGGATGGAATACAAGGTGGCCCAATATCTCAAAACAAATCTTATTGAGTACTACCACCGATGTTAATTTCATGCGTTTATCACAAAGTGCATGATTTTTTTGCTAAGCCGCCTCACTATAAAGTAAAATATTTACAACAGCTTAATACATATAATAATTTCTTTATTTTGATTTACTATGTTTTTTAATTAATGTGTTTCTTTTGTCTCCGGAGTGTGTTACTTTCATACTGGACATGAATATAGGACAAAAGTAACAAGGGCAGAGTCATTATCTACGTGAATTCTTCAATTTATTAAAACTTAAGTAAACTCATCTTTTAGAAAGCATACTTTGTTTTTTGTTATTCCAAAAATCACAGGAGCAGGAATTCCAAAAATAAAAAATGTTAATTTTGTGCCCGGTATTCCCTTCCCCTGAAAAAGTTGGGAAAATCCGGGAGAAATTATGAGAAAAAAATTTCTTCCATAAAGAAGGAAGTTTTCTCTTATTTTATTCTTTCAAATACGCAAGATGAAATTTTACTTTTTACTTTTAAATTCAATCACATTTATAAAATTTACTTACCATCAATGGATTTGTATACGAATTGTATATTAACTCCCCCTGTCGAATAGGCAGTGTTGCGTAAATCTTCAAATTGAAATCATCATCTATAGCCATCAAGGTGTTCGGAATGCAACTGTGTGGAATTGTTGGAGCTTGAAGATAGATTCCTCTTACCTGATCACCATCCCTGTTTGTAATTTCATACGAATGCAAATCAAGCAAACTACAAAGCTGCTGCAATATTTCCTCATTGACTTTGATATTCTGGAAATGCTCAACTATTCCAGATTGTAGAATTGGTTCTACAACTTTTTGCTTATGCTCAATCCATGTTTCTGATTTTAAATACTCTTCCAAATGAGCATTTACCTTAAGCAATTCAATTAAACTACTTTTGTTAGCTTTTGGGTTTTCCATTTTCAATAAACATTTTAATGGAGCATAAATTGTGTAGTTGGAAATCAAAATATTTTTCGGAATATTCTTAGCTCGCTGAAAGAACTCACAGTCAAATTGATCATGTGCGGGGCATTCTACGCACAATGGGAAAACCAGACAAGCCCTTAAATTGTGGATATTTTTAAACCGAACCAAAAATGTTTCTGATACATGCTGATTCTAGATACTTACTGGCACATGACGAAAGAACTTTTTAGGCAATTTGAACATTTCATCTGGTCGCTCTCCCATTGCGGACTCATGAGTATGGCCTGCTCTTCCAAGATCACGTCACCTGGTGTTATGTCAATGATCGCTTTCAAACATCTATTTTTTAATGAAAAATATATCTCATTTATAAAAATTCAACTGACAGAGGCAATGTGTTAAAAACACGTAGTTACAATTTATTATCTTTGATTGATAATTCGCAGAGTTCACTAAAATTTTGCATTTTAATTTTTCTTTTTTCTTAGTATTTTGTAACTTATAAAAAGGAATCAAAGCTAATTTTTACTCTGCACCGAAGACCAACAGCACACCAACTGCAAAGCACTAATGGCACAGAATTGTTTCTGAATTCTGTACTTATTATTGCTCTTTTTAAAGTGGAGGCGAGAAATATTTAAACACGCATTATTTCAGATCTAAAAAAGAGAATTGGCCTTATCACTTTTTACAGGTAAATTATTCTGAGTCGGGCAAAAATAATTCAAGTAGGTACACTCAGAAAAAATTGAAAAAATGAGAATTAAATTATTGTTTTTTACTTACTCTTATATTTATTAAGGTAGAATTTTCTTACTATTGTGTAAACATTGCGTTTTTATATAGTCTAAGATCCCACCACTCGATTTTGCACGTATTTACCTTTTTTTTTTGATGAAATGTACATCATATCAGCTGCTCTCAGCTACACTTACAGTTTTAAATAATAACTTTTTTAAAAGCTAGAATTTCACCCTTATGGCCAATTTCAATATTTATCAGGCCTTTAAGTCCCAAAATGACGTTTGTTCCATAAAAAACGTCATTTAAAAATTTAAAAGCCTTTTAAATGTTTATGAAATCCGCCATAAATCATTTATTTTAAATGGTGCAGTGGATGTAGTGCTTAACTGCTAGCCTGGAGGTGTGGGTTCGAGCCCTACATCAGGCAGCATTCTTTTCTTTATCCCCCAGCTTGGAAGCCACTTCTAACTAGTGCCGTGTAGTATGCATTTAAAAGAACTTAGGTCTTACAGGCATATAGTTAAAATTATAAAAAAAAAAGTCAAAATTTTGAGAAAAAAACATAAAAACACATTCACTGATAAATTTTTCAAGGTTTTGAATTTAAATATAAGAAATTTGCTGGTCAAATTGACTGTCTCTATTGACCCTTTACCAAATAGTGAAAACCGCATGATTCTATGTCTTCTAGTTTTTGAGAAAATTGAAAAATAGACAAACTACTTTCTTTTCAGAATTTAATTTTCGGCTTTGTGAGCTTATTTTGGCACAGTCACCTGTTTTTTTTTATTTTAATACAAAATATGTAAAAGTTTTATTATTCCTGTTTAAAATAAACCCGGGTTGCCATTTAAAATATTGCCGCAAGCAGGGGCTGCCAGGCTTTGAATTCAAAATTCCGAAAAATGACTAAAAATTAAAAAAAAAATTTAAACACTTAGGGCCAATTTTTCAATAGTCAGATAACCCTTGTTCCTAGAAATAAAAGTTTTTTTATATTGACATTTATTCTTCTGATAGTGTTACTGACGATTGAAAAATCAGGGCTTAGAGTTATAAATAATAACTTTTTGGAAGCTTTTAACACTTAATTATAAATTTTAAATAATGTTATTTCATGGAATAGTTTTTGAAATAATCGATTTTAAAGTCAAAATTTTGAGGAAAAAATTAAAAAAGCATTTACTACATACATTTACTAATAAATTTTTCGAAGTTTCGAATTTAAATTTAAAAAAAACTACTGGTTAAATTTACTGTCCCTATGTCTTCTAGTTTTTGAGAAAATTGAAAAATACAGAAACTGCTTTTTTTTCTGCCTGGCGACATCCTGTCAAGGCATAGGGTTGCCACTCTTTTTTGAGTTTCTCGACAACGCCACTCTGGTAAGTGTTAGAGGTGTAAAAAAAATATTTTGTCAGAGAAAATTAAATTTAAAAATCTTAATATTCATTTGAATGTCAGTCTCTAACAGTGACGTATTGAGGGGGGCTCAGGGAGCTCAAGCTCCCCCTCTCTCCCAAGTCTTCAAGATCATATTATTTTTTATCTGATTTCATCATAATGTAGGTACATGATTAACTGAAACTTGTTCGTAAATCTTCGAGATTTAGAAGCAGCTCAGATACTCGAGCCCCTCCAAATTCTGAAATGGCTGTCGTTTGTGTTTGTTTGAATAAGAGCCTTAGCTGACGTTGAGGGCTGGCGTACATTTTTTTCTGATTTTAGCCCAATTCGGAATTCTTCAGATAATTTTTTTAGTATTTTGATGTCGAACTACATCACCGTTAAATTTTGCAAAATTGCTTATGCAACCTCAAAACTCCGTATTTTATCGTCTTAAGTATGTTTGTTTTTTTTTCAAAAATAATATTTTTTTCAAAGATATTGGAAATAGAAGTTCTCAAGGCCATGTTATTTTTTATCTGATTTCATCATGATGTACATGATTACTTGAAACTTGTTCATAAATCTTCGAGATTTAGAAGCAGCTCAGATGCTCTAGCCCCTCCAAATTCTGAAACGGCTGTCGTTTGTGTTTGTTTGAATAAGAGTCTTAAGCCAGAACTATAATTGTCGGATCGTCGGATGAAAACGGAGGGGAACAGCGCTCGCAACCGCACTCGACGGATGAAAACTTGTCGAAAATACAAAGAAAACAACAACAATTGACAGTAGCTTCCGACTCCATCCGCCAATTATGGTTCTGTCTTTAGCTGACGTTGAGGGTTGGCGTGGGGTAACTTCGGGCATTATGGCGCACCGGGCATTATGGCGCACCTCTCAACTACCATACTTCAATAATCAAATTTAAATAAAACCAATGCAGAAACTTTGGTCTTCGTTAAACACTAGCCTTGTGACGATCGCAGGTCAGTGCTATTATTTTTGTACCAAACAAAAAAAAAAACAAAAAAAATACACTGAAAATAATAAATTTCGTAAAATTACGAAAATTGTTTCATACACTACATTTTTGTTGGCCCAACGAAACTTTCGTTGGCTCAACGAAAATATGTAATTTTTCGTAATATGAAAACCTTCATCACTTAATGAAAACTTTCGTACACCTTTTCTCCCTTTTAAGAGTCAAGAAATCCAATTTAATGAAAATATTCATCACTTAACGAAAAATTTCATACTCATTTTTACGGAAAAAAATTGTTTAAAAAAAAATTTTTTCTTTTTTTGATCAAAATTTTCATTAAGTTACGAAATAATTCATAAACTTATGAAACTCAACATTAGCTTACAAAAATTTTCATCAGTTTATGAAAATAGATAATTGTTTTATGAAAATTCTTCGTAGACTAATGAAATATTACATCGGCTTACGCAAAAATACATCAGTTAACGAAAATATATCGTTACCTTACATAAAACAACGTGGACTAACGAGAGCATTCGCATTTTCTTTTCTTGTGTGCATTTCTGGTAGTTTAAATTTAACTTCGAAAGTGCGAAGACTTATTAAGCGGTATAAAATAATATTGTGTAAGAAAATATGTGGTGTTTTAATTACCAAGCGCTCTAAAAGCTGATGAAAAACTTCTTTTTAGCTGGTACTTGAGCCATTTACTGGAGCATTTTATAGGTAAGTAAAATTGTAAAATGACTTCCAATAATTTTGATTCCGATTCATCTTTTCAAAAATATTAAAGGTGTACGTCAACGTTGTCAAATATATGGGAAGAGTGGATGAACGATGAGATTGAGAAATGTAAGTACCTACATATAACCATTCTATTTATTTTTTTCTATATTTCATAAAAAAAATATTCTCTTCTCTTAGAAAATCCTAATTTTTTTTATTTCTATTTTATTTCAGATTCCAAAATTGTCAAACTTATGGGTACTTACCTAATTCCGACCCAAAAAAAAAACCACATATTCATTTATGTACCTCCTTAAGAAGAGTAGATATGTTTTTCCAGGTTTTTCATGATTTTAATTTAATTTTTCTATTCCATGTATTTTAATTTAGAATATCTCCCAATCAATAAAAATTCAAAAATTAAAATTCAAATTATGTTTTTTTTTTTAAAAGGTCAAAAATTTTCGCTCCACTCCACTTTTTTTGAATTTCAGGGTTTTTATTAAAAAATTTAGGGATGAAAAAAGAATGAAAAATTTCGTAGGCTTACAAAAAAATTCATAGGTCTACGAAAATAAAGTAAGTATATTCTACTAAAAGAATAATTAATACAACGAAAAGTTTCGTACGCTAACGAATATTTTTTCGTAGTTTAATTAAAATATTCATAAAATTTACGAAAAAAGTTCGTTAGCTTACGAAAGTTTACGTTAATTGATGAAAAAATTTCGTAAAGTGATGTAAAAATTCATTAATTCTCGTTCAAAAATTTTTATGAAAAATTTCATTAAAATACGACAGTTTTCGTTAATTGATGAAGTTCTTCGTTAACGTATGAAAGCCATTTCGTTGAGCCAATTAAATTTTTCATCGGCTGAAAATTAATTAAATTTTCGTTGGCTCAACGAATTTTTTCGTTGTATTTACGTAAGGATTTGGTTCAGTGTATACCGGTTCTGCGTTCCAATATAATTTCGCTTTTTTTTGTTTGTGTGTATCTCGGTAACTATATAGTGCACGTGTTTGTTGTGAAGAGTGAAATACAGAGTACAGTTCTGGTTTGGTTATATAACTTGTTATATTTTAAATGAAGTAATAATTGTGTTAAGTTTTTGGTGTTTTGTGAATATGTGTATATTTTGCAATATGGCGCAGATGCAATAAGGGTATTATGGCGCTACATTATACGCTACTGCACCATAATACCTGTATGAAGTTTCAATGTAAAACTAATTTCAAAAGTAACTTACAAAATGTCTCTGAATTTTTTTGTAATTTGAAAATAACCTCAATTTAACGTTAATTTTATGAAAGTTATTTATAATTATATTTCAGAAATGCCGAATAAACGTAAAAAAAGCAAAGAACTCCGATGTAAATGGGGTTCGCCATACTGCCCGCATTTCACTTTTTGCGCATTCACTTGCCGAAAGTATAATTAGGTGTTCTGCATTTTTTCACTTATTTAGATTTTCTGATGGAATTCAATTGACTTGGTTTCTGTTCGTGAGTTTGGTACCATTTTCAATGAATCTAACTTAACCTAATTCATTTTTCTTTTAAAATTTGCAATAATATCGCCCATACTCTGCATTTCACTTAGGTGCATATTTGATTTGTCTCGCAAAATGTGTCTTCTTTCTTTTAAATTGTGCTTTTTTCCATTAAAATTACCAATAAAATTGCATCCATGTTCAAAACAGCAGTAATTTCACTTTAGAAACAAAATAATAATGGATGATTTTTCAGTTTTGACAGTTCGAAGCAATTTCGAAGTTTTCGAAATCGATCGAAATCAGAGGCGTACGTTCAGTTGCCGGGGCCCCGGGCCCCCGGGACACCTCCAAGTTTTTTTCTGGATACGTTACTGGTCTCTAAGAGTAAGTTCGTGCGACCCAGTTACACTTTTCTGAAGTTTTTCGGTGTGCTGAACTCAAATCAGAAGTAAAAAAAAATTAATAAGCTCCCGTTTTATAAATATTACCGTTAGAAAATGCAGTACTTCGGACCTTATTCTTTTATATAAGGAAAATATTTAGTAACGGTTTTTAAAAGAACTCTTTTCCACCTTTTTAAATCTGTTTAAATCTTTCCGATATCTTTTTTACTCTTTTTGGTATTTTTATAAATTTTATAACGTCATTATCTCCTTTATGATGTAGTTACTGACTTACTTCATTTTAAGATATCTTGGGCAATACAAAAGATATTGAAAAGATTTGAACATATCATGGAAAACAGTTCTTAAAGAAACCGTTACTAGATATGCTTAAACAATTTTCCTTATACAAAAGAATAAGGTCCGAAGAACTCAAAAAAACATTTTTTGCATTTTCTAACGGTAATATCTCAAAAACTGGAGCTGATTAGTTGTTTCTGACTTCGGATTCGAGTTCAGCACACCAAAAACCTTTAGAAAAGTATATTTTTGTTTCGGCAACAAAATCCTTGTAAACCAGTGTAATGTATTTTTAAACTAGTGAATAATATGGCCGTAAGTGAATTTCAATTTCAGTTATGGACAACTCTGAGAACGCTTTTTTTGAGTATATTAGATGCAATAAAAAAGAAATGGAAACTTTTCTAACCGAAACATATACATATATTACTAGATGTCTGCCTGTTATTTTAATTGGTAAATAACAAATGTTATTTTACGTAGTTATGTTAGTATGTACGACCTATTTGTTTTGTGTTTGCTTCTTAGTCAGACTTAAAATTTTATTTTTTTAAATTCTATTCTGGGATGATATTCAATCAAAGAAAGGAGCAAAGCTATTTTGAAAAACATAAGCTTTGTTTTTTTTTAAGAAAAAAAAAAAAAAATCGCAACTGATGCTAATTTTATTGTATCTTGCAATGTTTGAACTGGTGTAACTTTTGCAGTCATTAATTTCAATATAATTCATCGAAATAAAAAGAATTAGGTATAAAATATTTATATATATAACAGAAATCTTATGGTTTTAGATATTAAATAAAGAAAAATGTTTAAAAAGGATTTTTTTTTACTTTTTCAATAATAATTATTTAATTCTTTGTTTTTCTTTGTTGTTCTCTATTTTACTCTGTTTTGTTTAAAGCCTGAACTACTAAAAACACAAAGTCAAAAAAGTACAAAAAAGTAAACAAGATGTTTTTTCTTCTTCCCCCTAGTAGCTTGTTTGTATATCTCCCTTTCATTTAAAAAAAGTATTCGATTCAAAAAGCTTGAACAAGACCAAGCTTTCAATTTTCACAAAATTTCAAAAACAAATACACTCAAACAATATTTTATATCCTTTCCGTAAGGTAGCTCTTCGATTACATAGTTCCTGTCATTTTGCGAAAAAAAGCTCTTTTGACAAACAATTGAAATTTCAAATACAGTCGATTCCTTATAAGTCGTACTTCCTTTAGGTCAAATTTTCCTCTAACTCAAATTTTTTTTAACGTTTTTAATGAAACCGACTGCAGCAAAAAGATTAAATAGATTCCTCTTAGTCGAATTTCCCTCTAACTCGAACCAATTTTCGTGTCCTGTGACGATTCGACTTAGATGGAGTTGACTGTAATTTGTTTACTTTTTCAATTTTTTTTTATTTGAAATTTAAAACTTCAAAAACAAAAGAGCTTTTTTAATTAATTTTTTTCCAATAGATGTAAGGTAAATATACATGTGATTTTTATATTTTGAGCTTTTTTTTTACTTTTTTGTACTTTTCTGACTTTGTGTTTTGATGTAGTTCGGGCTTAAGACTTCAAAACATTAGATATTTTCTTGTAAAAAATCAACGTACCTACATATTTATATTGAAGCTTCTTTTTTTTTTTATTTCGATCAATTCTATTGATAACTGCAAAAATTTTGAGCTTACAGGCTGATTCAGGAGTAATGTGCTAAAAAGCTAGAGCGTGTAGGTTGGGTCGAGACAAGAAAAAAATCGTATGGATCTATTCCCCCTCGTTTAGCGGGGAGGAAAAATTTGGAAATTAATTTGGAAAAAAATTATTAAAAATCAACGGTTATATCTTCAATAACGTGTTATACCTTTTTGTAAAGGAAAAAAAACCTAGTCCTTTACAAAAAAATTAAGTAAAGCCATTTTATACCATAGTTTTTGAAAAATTAATTTTCAAAATCAAAATTAAAAAAAAAAAAATTGGAAAAAAACTTATGGCGTTTTCGATTGGCCGTCCGGAATCGTCTGGAAGCGTTCAGAAGTCTTCTGAAAGTGTTTTATTCGCACGAAAATGACAGCTAGAACGCTTCTCAGAAGAGAAATTCTCTTCTCGATTTGAATTCAGAATCCACTCAAGAAGCACTAATACATGGATATTTAAAAATCAAAACAATCACTCAATCAGTTTTTTTTTGTTTTTGATTCAAAATTTTAGAAATTGTTTTCTGAAATAAGTCTTTTAATTTATTTTCAAACAAATAAAAAAAAAATAAACGCATTTTATATTTATTTAAAATATTTTTCAGACCAACTATCCCATTAATTTGTTGAATAGACTATTTTTGAAAATTATTTTATAATATTTCGTTTGAAAGAAAAAAAAAATTAATTTATATTTGACATTTGTAATTTTACAGAAAAACTAACACAATTACAAAAAAATAGAATTGAGTAGAAGCGATTTGACCTGTTCCATTCGATTTCAGAATGAGTTAATCCTTGAGTGAAACCAATCGAAAACGACATTAGACTTATGTATGTCGTTTTCGATTGGTATCACTCAAGAATTGACTCATTCTGAAATCAAATCGCTTCCACTCAATTCTGTTTTTTTATTTGTCTGAAATTTCAAATGTCAAACATTTGTATTATTTTTTTTTCTTGAATACGAAAGTTATGGCGTTAGAGTTGGAAAATTATGAATTATTATTCGAAGAAAATGGCAATTTACCCATTAATGTATCCATATTTGATTTTTAATTAATTTAAATTTCAGAAAACAATACATTTTTGCATGAAAAACAAAAAAAAAATGATTAAGTGTTTTTTTTACATGTGAGTGAATTCTGATTTGAATTCTGTTTCGAAATCAAGAAGAGAATTTCTATTCTGAGAAGCGTTCTGCCTGTCATATTCGTGCGAATAAAACACTTTCAGAAGGGTTCTGAATGATTCCGGACGCTTCCGGAGAGCCAATCGAAAACGACATTAAATGAGGATACAACAAAGTGACACAGTATTGGACTACGCCTGAATGTACAACTTTTTCCATTGATAACACCTAAAAACTTACCTGAGAATTTTTTTTACTATGTCTGGGGCGCCCGCCGTCCGAGGATTTTAGCTGTAAGGGCCTTAAGTCAATAAAACCGCAATTTGTTATTGAAAAAATAAATAACAAACAATAAGGTACTTTGCAAAGATAAATCAATGAGAAAAAAGGCAAATACGAAGAAAGAGAACTCAAATGGTATCTAGTAAAAATTAATTCTCTGGAAACCTTTAAAAATCAAAAAATATAATTTAAATGTCCTTTTTTTATTTAAAACTGCTTGGGCAAAAATTATTTATTGTTTTTCATTAAAAAAAAAACTATTTTATGGCCTTAAGGCCTTTACAGCTAGAATAGACCCCCCCCCCCCCCTATACGATTTTTTTCTTGACTCGACCCAACCTACACGATCTAGCTTTTTGGCACATCACTCCTAAATCACCCTGTATACTATCTGTTCTTGCCACTTCAGCATTTACTGAGAGAGTATTTGCGGTTATGTACCTATATGAAGTCGCGAGATGAGAGGAATAGGGCTTCATTGAAATTAATCAAAAATTAGCTCTTAATTTATATGAATTTTGAATTTTAACGTTTAGAGTCATGCACAATGCACATATTTTAAAAACAACAAAAAATTGCTATGTAGGTACTGAAAGAAGCACCAAATAATACATTTTCAAGACTTGAAGTAAATGGTCACTCAGAGAAAAAATAACTATGTATTTTTAGTTAAAACCGGAGTAACTATTTTAAATAGTCATTAATTATTGACTATTAATTAGTCACATATAACTATTTAAATAGTTAAAATTGGCTTTTTAATATTTAATTTAGAGAAAACGATTACTTCGATTGCCTATTAAAATAGTCACAAATAACTACACGGTGTAACACTCAAAATATACGCGGGCGGAAGGAAACCTATCACGTTTTGTAGAGCAAGTCGCACTGATTACGAAACGGTATTTAAAAATTCCCTAACACCCCCAAAATCCGGAGTTGGGGTGAAAAACGGTTTTTTTGACCTTCACCCATTGAAAAAAATCTAGCTTCGTCAAATTTTTACCCATTTTTTTACATTTTCTGATAGAAGATAAATATACCTTTTCAACAATGTATAAAACATGCAACTCGGTTAAACCACCTAGAATTTATAAGCTGTCAAAGTTCAAAAATTCCATTTTTTTCGTCATTTACCCAACTTCGACATCAAATTAAAGTATATATTTTCACAACAACATCCTGCTTTAAAAATATATTCTAAAATAATATTTATTTCCAAATCAAAAGAGGTATTTTTTATGAAAATCAGTTTAAAATTGGCTTAGAAAAAAAAATTTTACCCAGAGATACATAAGATACAGAAATTCGAACTTTTAGGTATAGAACAAAAATGTTGTTTTGGCAATTAGTAGGATAACTTGGGCGCCAAGATTTGATAACGGGTTTTTGTAGAGGAGTTCAATACAAACATTTTTTTCTTTAGGAGGGGGGTCTATCTCCCCCCGTTTAGGTGGGAGGGGCAGTTTTCTAAAAAAAAAATATCAAAACAAAAAAAAACAACGGCAACACTTACAGTGATAAATGATACCATTTCCAAAAGGCATTTAATTTTAATTTTTAAATCAATATATTATAACCAATAGTTTTTGAAATAATCGATTCCAAAGTTAAAAATTGGCGAAAAAAAACTCATTTTATACTATTTTTGTCCAGACTGTGAATTTTAATAACAAATTTACGCACATAGAAAACTGCCTCAATTGATTCCTTATCGATGGGTGAAAACTATATGTTACTATGTCCCCTAGTTAAGAAAATTGAAAAATAAAAACAAATAATAACAAAAAATATTTTGAAAATTTTTTCATTTTTCTCAAAAACTAGCGGACATAGAAACATATAGTTTTCACCCATGGGTAAAATGGGTAAAAATTTGACGAAGCTAGATTTTTTTCAATGGGTGAAGGTCAAAAAAACAGTTTTTTGCCCCTAACTCCGGATTTTGGGGGTGTTAGGGAATTTTTAAATACCATTTCGTAATCAGTGCGACTACCTCTACAAAACGTGATAGGTCTCCGCCCGCGTATATTTTAAAACCTCATTTTTGTAACACCGTGCTATTTTTTTTAACTATTTTAATAGCTATCCCGATATTAACTATTTTGTTCTCGAGTATAGTCTTCTTTTTTTCAAATGTACCTACTCTTTTTTGTCTCTGAAATCAATATTTACTCTATTCCTTCTTAAAAAAGTTGGCAACCCTAAATTAACCTTATATTTCTTCTAAAGAATTAAACCATAACTAAAGCCTATAGGTAAGTTTTGTAAAAAGTAGGTACCTATCAAAAATAATTTCTTGAAATCATTTTCATAAAAAATCATTGTCAATATTTATTTAACTATTTTAGCTTTCAATATTCACCTCAATCATGTTTGTACGATATCTAGAAAAGAAACTGGAATTTTTGTAATGCAATCAATTTCCATCAAAATAAAAAAAAAACTTTTTTTCTTCCATCGCGACAACTATAAATTTGTATATTATTTGAAAGCTTATAATTTCGCCTTTAAAAATATGCCTCAACCATACCTGTACGACACCTATAAAAAAAAAGTTAAAGTTTTTTTAAGACAACCATGTAAACTGTGATTCAATCCAGTCAAATAAGGGTTTAACCTCGGAATGAATGTTAATAGAATTTTTTTTTTGCTCAATACCTTCGTTTTGGCATTCTATAACATACTTCAAAAGTCTAGGAAAATCTCATGTCCGCAAGTCGCGATTTTGAAGGTCAAAGCGCGAAATTGAGATATGATACATGATATCTAGGTATTTTTTAATGCTGATTCCAAAAAATCTAAAATCAAGGCAATCTGACGTCTCTGAAAAAAGTTTTATATGTTCTTCATCTATCAACCCATATTATTATAACAGTTGCTAACTACCGAAAAAACTTTACAAATTATGGTAGCGGAACCAAATTCTGCATGAAGGTTTTTATATCCATTATCATTAAGAATAAAAACCAATTTTTATTTGACTAATTAAATAAAGTTCAATTATTATTTTTAGAAGATATTTATTATAAAAATCTTTTCTGAATATTTTTAAATTTATTGATTTATCAAAAAAAAATATGAATATTACAAGAAATTGACAAAGTACTGTAAGTAAGTAATCTCAAATAGGCAGCAAATTTTGCTAGATGATTTTACAAAATTCTGCCAAAAATTGAAAATGTTAAAAAGAGCGCGCTTTTTGACATTTTCCAAACCCTTTTTTAATTTTTTGCAGAATCTTGTAAAACAGAAAAATGAAAAGCAGGATTTTGAAAAACAGAATTTTAAAAAGCAGAATTTTGACCCCAACCCGTCTCAAATAGATCATGAAATTTGAGATTTGTCCACTTTTTCCTACCTTTACCACCTCTTTTAGCTGTCAGATTCACAAATTTGAAAAAAGTGAAAATTTTTAAACTCATTGTGTGACAGTTTTTGCACCCAAAATTAAAAGCAATGATGCAGGCAACTTATTTCTTCATGTCGAAAACAATTTTTGTAGTTCTTTTTTCCAAATGAAATGTAGAAATAATTGTATGTGTTTTAAAGCACTCTGCGAACATAGCCTCCGATTATCGAGTATCAATACCTACTCGAAAAAATGTCAATTTCTTATCCGCAGCCAGATTTAAGTTTTAGAATTATCCGCCCCTGTGCCCCTGTTCTGTAACTTTTAGCACTGGCGATACAATTTTTGAACGACCCTAAAATCCATTTAATAACATCAAAATTAAAGAAATTTCGTTCAAAATCATATTTTCTCCTTCATAATTTTGGAATATGAAAAACTTTTGCTTTATTTATAGAAGAAAGTGGTTTTTTTAGACATTCAAAAGCGTTTATCGCCAGTGATAAAGTTACATAACAGGGGCCCTGGGTGCTGTATTTGTAATACATGGAAGCTCCCACTGCTGATACGGATAGCTGTGCCAAAAAACCTACTATTGAATTTCAGCTGCATGGCTTGTTCTTTAATATTTTTCTCTGCCTTTTTTCTGCCATGATACTCCTTTTTAGTAAAAAAAAAAAAACAATCTGCAAAAAAATTTAACTATTTAACGCAATTTAAACACGGCCTTAGTTTTAATATTTTAATTATCTACAACATAAAAATGGTGGTGCAAGCAGTTTTTAAAGTTGATATTCGGTAAATATATTAAAGTATGTTATAAGATTGTTTTAGTTTAGCGGGAACGCTTGTTTTGGGGTATATTTAGACTAATTTTTATTTTGTGCTATTATGATCAAAAATCGAGGCCACTTAAATATAATCTCAAAAATATTTCGTTTTACTTTGTGACATACAAAATAAAAATAAATTAAAACGTCATTTCCGGGAACGTCATTTCCAAGAACGCTCTTGAAATCTGAATAAATAATGTGGTCTTACACACATAATTCTGCATTTTTTGGGTATTTTTAGTCAAAATCCTATCTAAGCATGGCTGTAATATACACTTTTATAAAAAAAAAAAAGCTATTAAAAAAGAAACAAACGTGCAGCGTTGCCGCGAAGAAAAAAGCAGAGAGGGCCATTTCGGAATTTTTACAAAAGTGTGGGCCAAAATATCTACAATTTATTTAAAATTGTGTTCATTTTTTTTTGTATGTTTAATGCATTAATGGCATGTTTTTTGTTCAGTTAAATGACAGTAGAAAAGAGTCTGCCACATATAGATATTTTTATTGCTTTTTTTAAGTCTAAGTGCTTTGTTATAGTTTACCGTAATATTCTGCTTCAGAACATAGATTTATGATAACATTGACTTTTTTTTTTAATTTAATATCAAAATTCGGGTGCTAATTTTTGCGATTAACAAAATAATTTGCAAATAAAATTTTCACTTTTAGTAAAAATCACTCATACGCCCTACGTTTTTATTTACTGGTTGTTAACATTTTTAAGAAATTTTTTAATTGAACTTAATGCATTTGGATTCACTAAGCCTAAAAATCACAATGGTTCCTTTCTAGAAGCTCTAATACTTTAGATATTTTAATTTTTCACATTTTGGGTGTATGAAATTTCATACTATTTTTTCAGTTTTTCTTATCACAAGCGTTCTTAAAGTTTTGCTGAATAAAAATCATTTCATTGCATAAATAATAATTTTTAGCAAAAACAAATTGTGTTACTTTAAAAAATAATTTTGTCCAGGTTTGTGATCGAAATACTCCTATGCGTGACGTGAGAAAAATCAAATTACTAAAGGAGATAAATTAATGAATTGAGTATACAAATACATACCTATTTATTTGTAGTGGAAACATTAAACATATTGTAGTTTCGATGCATAGTGATGATTTATATTTAATTTTGTAAAGCCTTCTTATTATTACTAAGCACGATATGAAGATAAATCTACTAAAATTTGGATTCGTGGGCCATTTCTGATTGGCCCGGGCAAAGGGCCAAATTATAAAATAGGGGCCAAATGGCCCGATCGGGCACTTTGTGGCAACCCTGCAAACGTGCATAAAAGCATTTTTTTTGTAGAAAACGGGCTCTGAACCAAGAAATAAAGTTATATTTGATTTTGCACATTGATAACACTGGTCAACAAAATATAATTTTTTTTTTGGTGCCGAGACTAAGATATACTTTTTTATAGGTTTTCGGTGTGCTGAACTCGAATCTGATGTCAGAAATTTCCTACCAGCTCTCGTTTTTTAAATATTACCGTTAGAAAGTTCAAAAAAAATTGTATTTGGACTTATTTTGAAGGTAACAAGATTTTTCCCACATGAACCAAAATACACTTTTCTGGAGGTTTATGTTGCACTCGATTCTGGAGTCAAAAATATCCTATCAGTTCCAGTTTTGGAAATATTACCGTTAGGAAATGCAAAATAAAAAGTTTTTTAGCAACTTTTGATGTCATGCCGTAATTTGGAGATTTTTTTTTTAAATATAAATCTTAACGGTTTTTATAAGATCTGTTTTCTTTCTTTAAAGAACTGTTTAAATCTTTGCAATATCTTTTTTACTGCCCGAGATATTTTGAAATGAAGTAAGTGTGTTTTTATCAAAAAGGAGATGAAAACGTGATATCTGTTTGAAACATTAGAATGAGCCAAAAAACTGACGATATCTCGAACAATAAAAAAGATATCGAAAAGATTTTAAAATATCTTGAAAGAAGGAATATATTTCTTATAGAAACCGTTATAATTTATTAAAACAAAAATTTTCTTCACATAAAGCATAACCTCAAAGTAGTTTTTTTACATCTTCTAACGGTAATATTTCGAAAACGGGAGCTGATAGGATGGGTGCTTTCATAAATGCATGGTTGCGCAAGTCTGACGAATGCAAAGCTTTCATTAATGCAAATGACAAATGTCAGGTGTTCATAAATGTAAAACGCAAATATTTGCAGCGCAAATGTGCAAATGAAAAAATTCCCATGCGCAATGAATTTAAACTTGAAGAAAGAAGAAACGTGATGCAAAAAATGATACAGCTTTCCTTTATTTCTCAATTCTATCAAAATTTTGAATGGAAATTCAAAATTCAAGTCAAAATAACAAAAATAGCCGCGAATTTCTTGCATATAATAAATTTGTAAACATTTGGAGAAATGTTTAAAAAAAAAGATTTTTTTCTTAAAGGATGGAATTGGTTTTTTTGAAGAAGAGGCTCAATTGAAACTTTAAACTTTTGACAAAAGACCCAAATCAGAAAAAGTGTTCATAAATTCAAAGTAAAATACATGCGCAAATAGTTTTTCTGACATTAGTCTGATCGCAAATGACCGCATGTAAACAAAGCAACCATGCAATTATGAAAGCACCCGATATTTCTGGGGGCCTATTACGTAAAACGATTATCGTTTAAATCGGCTCGTTATCGTTGAAAAGCGACTACGTAAAACGATTATCGTATAAAAACGATGACACGCGACTGCGTAAAACGATAATCGTTTAAGGCTGAACGATACTCGTTTTTTCAATACGACTGACATTTTGCTGTCGTTTGGCTTTCGTTTTGGTTTTGTTGTAAAAAATATGTTGTGTCTACTAGTGACATTCCTCTTGAAATAATTGAAATAGAAAAATAATGGGAAGAGAAGATGTAAATAAATACATTTTTTATTCGTGGTTTAACTTTAGTTTTTTGTTTTTTTTTTGTCAAAAAAAAATTTCGTGTCTGCCAGTGATATTCCTGTTCGGCAAAAAAATATGACTACATTGTATTTGGAAATGAAGAATGAAAATAATTAAATATTTTATATATTGTATAGACCGCAAACACAGACAAAACTTATGAATTTTCTTAAAGTTAAAGCTAAGAATTATTTACCAAACACCCAAGCCAAGGCTTAATCCAAAATACATTGGAATTGGACCAATTTGGCAGACATATCAACTCAATGGAAGTGGACCTCCGGAAAAAAAAACATCGAGGGTTGGAAGAGCTTATGTTCTTTTAAACATAAAAAAATATTAATATCCTCAAATATTAAAACGATTTGTATTTATTTTATTAAAGCACCACAACTCAACATACAATAAAACAAACAATTGATTTCAATCTTCATGGCCAATTGGCAATGGCAGAGATAAAGTTCTTGGAGAGATGATTTTCTTCTTTAAACTTGTAAAATAAATAGTTGAAATCAAGAAATATGTCCATAACTCCAATTTTATAATGTTTCTGAATAGAAAATTTTATTAAATTGCACAAGAAAAGTAAAAAAAAAATATTTTCCCACTCAAGATGTTGTTTCTCTATCAATTTTTTGACAGATACTAATAGTCGTGAAGTTGGATGCGCTTGAAAAAAAATTGTTTTTTCATTTTTATCTGGCAATATTTTCAACCATGCATTATCGTTTTATGTAGTCGCTTTTGTCGCGACTATCGTTTGTCGTGGCTATCGTTGTTTTGCCGTTCGTTTCGTATTATGTAATAGGCCCCCTGATTTCAGATTCGAGTTCAGCACACCAAAAACTTACAGAAAAGTATATCTTAGTCTCGGCACCAAAAACCTTGTAGACCTGTGTAATGCTTCTAGACCTCTTAGTCCGGGCAATTTAGACATCCGAGGTTACATTAATTCCCAGCAAGCTGAAAATTGGTAGGATTGTTGGAAACACCATCATAAATTAAATCTAAAAAGTCCTCATCGATCCGAGGCCTGGAAAAAAATTTACGGGGGGTCAAAGGTCACAAAAACTGTTTTTTCACGATTTTCAGCAAAAACGGTAAGTCTTATCAAAATATTGTCAATGCAAGAATTGTAGACCAGATTATTATATATAAAAAGTGTCATGACACTTTTTTTCCTAAGACCCACCGTTTCTTAGGTATAACGATTCAAAAAGTTGAGTTGTAATCGTCATAATCAGGCCTATTCTGAAAAAAACTCCTAACTGAAAAGTTCCTGAAATTTCATTATTTTTTTAGCTTGAATTTCGTTCTTCAATGGTTAAGAATATGGGAAAGCAAAAAAAAAATGAAAATTTTCGCCATTTTTCCGATTGCGGCCCTTCTCGCGAAACCATTTCCCTGGGAATTTTTGTTTAAAATATGTCTGAATATATACAGGGTGTGCAATAGAAAATGGACAACCCTAAAACAGCTGATAGCTACACTTATGACTGTTCTAAAAACAGATAGAAAAAAGTTCTATCGCAACCAGTTCATAAAATATTGGCTTTTTTTCGTTCAGTGTATTTTAAATTTTATCATCTTATGCTTTCGTTCACTACAACCACGAATGAATGAATTTTATTTATTTCTTTTTTTTATCATTTTCTATAATAATTGTATGAGTACATAAAGGCTTTAAAAACTGCATAGCTATTGCACATTTTCGTAAAAAAAATTTTGAAATCTGTTTTTTGATGCAAAATGTAAAAAAAGTATTTTATGAAAAATTTTAAACACCTGTGGTATAAAATAAATCTATGGAAACCTAAGTGGCCAACTTTCTTAAAAATATTCTGGTCTAAGGGGAATATTTTTGCTGAAAATCGTGAAAACCCAGTTTTTGTGACCTTTGACCCATTGTAAATTTTTTTCCAGGCCTCGGATCGATGAGGACTTTTTAGATTTAATTTATGATGGTGTTTCCAACAATCCTACCAATTTTCAGCTTGCTGGGAATTAATGTAACCTCACCCCCTTATTTTAGTCTAATTTGACCGGACTATCTAAAGTCATTTTGAAGAGATAACCATCATTTCGAGGAACGTTTTTTTAGTACTAATTTTTGAGGTTTTGTGGTAAATTAAAAAATATACATTTGAGGATGAAATTTTTATCAAAAAACAAAGTTGGTTTTTTTTAAGAATTCGGTTCTCGAAATTTCCCATCTCCATTATTTTGACCCATAACGCATTTTCTACCACTTAATATTGAAGTATTTCAAAAACATGGCGTGCCAGTGAAGTTTTGACTTCAGGTTCGAAATCAGCACACAAAAATCCCTTAGAAAAATATGGTTTGGTTCAAGTTCTATTTTCGCTGTCCATCAGTGAAATTGGGAACAATTAGTTTGTAGCAATATCAAAGAGTAGCTTAAGTCGAAAAAAAATATGAAAAAAAATCAACTCTTATCTTTATTTTCTGATTTCGTATATGGGTAATTCCATGGTAACTCATCTTACATTAAGAAAAATTTTCCAATAAATAAATATGTAGATGTCAATTTAAATATAAATTGATACGAAAATAATGTCCATGAATGTAGCATTTCTATTACTTTTATAATAAGTAAAACTATTTTTTTATTTTAACCATTTACTAAGAAAAAATAAAAGTCTGCCGCCGAGCTCTGAGGTCAACCCGGCGAACCTTATAGGCGGATCACTAATGTGAAACAGAGACGTGGTATAGTAATGATCCCCTCGACATCGAGATCATGACAGCGCCGAGAAAAGGAAGAAGAAGCATAAAAAGTTGTCATTTGTTAAGTGATTTGGTACTGGAAAAAGTAAAAAAGCCTGAATAATTTGTTCAAATTTCGTGTCCAATTTGTCATGGAATTACCCATATCGTCGGTCTCATAAGAAAACCTCGTAACTCCACTTTTTTTTCAAAAATGACTTTTGAATGCCATTCTTTAGAAAATATGTCAGCGGAGCAACCCAGAAAATTTGGGGTCATTCCGAAAACTCTAAATAGACTTAAATTCAATTCAATAAATTGCACAGCGCGTTTCTTCCCAACTACTCTGTTGTTTGTTTACTTTTTCGTCTCTCCTGTAAAATTTTGATTTTGTTTTAATATACAAACAAAATTACAGTACAAATTTGTTTTAATTCAGTTCAATTATTATGTAATTAAAAATTTAAAAAAATAATATCTAAGATGTAATTTAAAAAAAAAATTGTATGCCCTATATCATATTGCCACATACAAAATCATTTCGATCGCCATTTGACTGCAAAGTTCGAAGTTTTAATAAAACTCAATTTCTTACCTTTTTTGCACTGGCTTATTGCTTTAAAAACATCAAGATCGTTTTTTTATTTCAAAACGAATTTTTAAGAATTCTTTTGAAACTTAAAAACTATAATAAAATATATGACTGAATTCATTAACGCGGGATGCTTTTCCATCAAAAATATTTATGATGCAAACATAATGCTTTGTAGTTTTCGTGATATACAAAAAGTTGTTTTGGATAAGCAACGATGCGTTTATGAATTCACCCACATTTTATATTTATTTTGTAAATTCTGCAATGTTTAATCTCCAATGCCAATAGGCAGGCAATCAGCAATATTTCAAAGTGTCAGAAAAACAATACAAAAATATTCTTTATGCTGAATGAAATGTATGTTTTATTGTTATTTTTGTTTGCTTTATTGCACAGCCTTGCCAGCTTTCTATTAAGAAAATTCTAAATTCTCTATTACTGTTGATCTTGTTTTATAATATTGTTTTAAAATATATTTTTTTTATAGGGGATATGATGAAAAAACTGTAGGTTCTAAATATAATAAACATTTTTGTTTAAATACAAAGAAAAGTGTGCAGCACTGTGTGATGTTTGTTGTTATTTTTTTTATTTTTCTTATAATGATTTTTAGCTTTTCTTTTCTGACACGAATTATATTAAAATAATTATTTTACAAAATATTTTTGTATTATTTATTTTCTTTTTGTTTAAAGATAACTCTTTAGTGCACCCAAACACACATATTATGCTGTTATGTTACACTAACTAAACTAATAAAACATAAGAGGATTTTTTTTGTGTTGTCAAAAATACTTTTTTTTTTAATTTTTACATAAAATCTATGATATATTAACTTTGCTTTTCTTCTTTTTTATTTTTTGTTGTTATAAAAATATATACATACATTTAGTATTTATTTTTTAATTTTAATTAATTTTATTCTAATACGAGTAAGAACATAAAAGTCGTGTGTCTACTGGATGATAATGAAAACAAGTTATTTTATTCAATTGTGATTGTGTTTTAGAGAGCAATGAAATTTGTTACATTTTTAAAAGAGAGTTAATAATATATGCAAAATAAAGATATTAGATTTTCTGCTGTGATTCAATATTTCAATATTCAATTATATTTCAATTTTTTTTATTTCGTAATGTAATGAGACTATGAAAAGAATCCAATATGAAAATGTTACAAGAAAACAATTTTTTCGATTTTTGAAAAACTTAATGAAGAAAACAAAAATAAATTTCCACTCTTTGAAATTGAATAGATTTTGGGAAAATTTAAATGATTTATTTTAATGGATCCACGGCTCAAATTGAACTATGAAATTACATCCGAGAGCTAACATTTAAATTAACAAAATTCTTGTCTCAGCAAAAAGGGAAGTACATACGATCTTTAAAATCTGAAAAGTGGATAAACCCAGTGTGTCTCAAATTGATATTTGGGTCGCTCAATTTTAGCTGTCTCCTATTTTTAAATATGTTCTTTAAGATGTTGTTAATCTTTATATTTCATGTAATATTTATACCATAAAAATAGTTTTTATGTTGTCCTGTAAAATGTTTCAAAATTGAGTAACGCACTTTCCAGGTTTCAACAGCGATATGTACATATATCTCAGCGCTATGTGTGTTCAATATTTTTATTGTTTATAAATATTCATCACAAAAAAAAATTAATAACATTGAACAAGTTGCATGGTTAAAACCCAAATAAACAAAAGAAAAAAATCATAATCAAAAGAAAGAAAAAAATTACAAAATCGTAAATTTCTTATATATTTTATTATTTTACTTATGTATCCACATTTTATTCATGAAGGAAAGATAAAGTAGAAGACAGATATGTGAAATTTATCAAGTGATTCAATGAAATTGTTGTGTTCATTATACCACATTGTTGTTCATTTGTTTGTTTTAATATTTATTTTTATTTCTTTGTTTAAGTACTATTGCTAAGATAACATAAATTTATATCTTCATTTACTTAAAAGAAAAGAACAAATAATTAAAAAAAAATATAATATGATTTGTTTGGACATTGAGATACAAATCACTTATCGCTTCATTTATGTGTAGAGCATAATATAATACTTACTCTCTTTACTTCATTATTATTTTATGATATCAAAAATCAATTTTGATAAATTGTATGTGCTAGAAAAAAATAAAAAAAATTCTACGTAATCAACAATTTTGTCCTCTGCTCCAGGGCACACTCTTCTTAAAAATTAAATTTCTTTACTTTCCTTCAATTAAATTGTTTTGTGTAATGATTTGAAAATAAAAATGTTTTCTTGTTTTGTTTGTATACACACTCTCTAGAATTATTTTAACGTATTTATTTGCGCTTGCTATTACTTAAACTATGACACCTACTGCCTTTTTGTACTCTTCGTGCTTTCTTTGTTTCATTACTCGCCAGCATACTTAGAGATGTTACATCTGCAGCGATTATTGCTGCTGCTTGTTGGTTGGGTCCACCATCCTCGGAAACACCGATGCTGCTTTCATACGGTGGCGATAATCCCACTATTATGCCTGGATTTCCTGACGATGTTCCAGCCTTGTCACTTGATCCATAAAACATACTTGCTGGATATCCTGTTATTCCAACGTTACTGCTAGCAGTTCCTCCTGCTGTTGCAAACCACCCACTGCTGCTAGTTTCAGCTTTAGCGCCATTTCGCAGCATATCTAAATTGAGATCATTTATATTGTTGGACGATGTGGACGCAAGTACTGTGTTCCGTTTGACAATTGCATTGTCAGTTTCCGCCAAAAGGTCGCCATTTGTAGATCCCAAGTTGGTAATATTGCATTGTAACTGGTTGTCATGAGAATTAGCATTGGTTGTATTATTGATACAGGTGCTGCTGCTGCTACTGCTACTATAATTACTATGGTGACGTTTCAAATTCTTTGATGCCGTATTAACGGCAATCAACTTGGCGGTGGTCGATTCATCGGGAAAAGCAAATTCGGTACTCAATGACAAATTATTGCTACTTGTGTCACTCTCGTCTGTTTCGTCCAAATTGATATCTTCAGGTTTCACACCTTGATTAACCAAAGCCTGGTAATCTTCAGGTGGGACGATTGGTGTCATTTTCTGACCACAAGACGTACACATTGGCGTGGCAGGACTCTTGGAACGCCAGTACTGAAGTTCGGTTTTACATTTGTTGAGTTCCTAAGAAAGAAAAGTGTTTGTCTTCATAAAAAACTCTTATAGTGGTTCAATATTAATACAGTAAAATGTTTAAATTATTTAGTTATAGAAAGATTATTCAACAACAAACGAATCTTAAAGACGATAATCATTTCACAGTTTGAAAATCTTTAAAGCTATTTGAAATCATGCCTGATTCAATATTTCCTAAACAGCTTATATTAATAATAGTTTTCATATCCTCAGAAGCTGTAGGTGGAATTGTTCTTTTTTTTTCTATAAGTCAATACATTGTCAATAAATAAAAGATAGCTAACACAAGGATCGAAGCTAGGACCATTCCTGTTCAATATTTACACATCCGATCAGCCCCAACCAGAATTAGCTCAGAATCTCTCGTTTGCAGACGACTCTCTCACGTACGCGAAGTCGAAATCACCCATATTAGCCGCAAGGAAAGACGACTTTACGACACAGCCAAATCTGAACTGATATGCTTTAGACGACCAGCCACCCCAGGAAATCCAAGAATACGCTCAGCCAGGAACTGCAGGAACATCGAGATAAGCCTACCCGATGGAACACAAATTTCAGCAAAAAATAACGTCAAATATCTGGGAATACAATTCGAGAAGAACCGATTTAACCCTCAAGCAGCAGCCGTCATCCGCTTATGCGGAAAAGAAACGGACTCAGCCAAAAGACAAAGCTTCTCCTGTACATAAATATGTGTTAAGCCAACCGATGTGCAGCGCATGCTTGTGAGGCTTATAAAATAATTATTTCGTAAAGTAAAAATAACAATAAAATTACATTTTGGTTAAAATATAATATTAAGTGAATTTTTTAATAAAAACGTTCAAAGAAAATTGGAAAAAAATGAATCTTGAATGTAAAGAATGCAAAAAAACTACGCGCAATTTTACAACAATTCAATGTGGTGGATCATGTGGCCATGTTTTTCATCAACATTGTATTGGTGACAAATACATATTGAGAGCGTTAGAAGAAAATCAGTATTTATATGTATTGTGTATAGATTGCAAAAATGCTCTCAAATCAATAAATGTAAATGTTAGGTCTGTTTGGGTACTGCCTAAAACAGAAATATTTCAACTTTTTTCAACATTTTCAGCCCAATTCCTGTTTGGGTACTCTGAAATTGTGCATTTTTTCACAAAAAAGATGGCCGCGAGAGAGAAAAAAATTTCCCCTTCTTGCGAATTTCTGCCCAGAAAATTTCATCGGACAAAAATCTGAAATCTGTCAAACGTAGTGCTTTCTCTGTTTTTCTTTATTTTTTCTTGTCGCACAACATAAACAAAACAAACTACAAACATGGCCGTGTGGCTTTTTTCTTGTTTTTCTTTTTATTTATCGCGTTTTAGTGGTGTAATATTCAAAATAAATTAATATTTTATGAACAAAAAATAAAAAAGTGTTTTAAAAACAATACAAAGTGGTGTACCTACCTAAGTATTTTTCATTTCTTTATTTTTTTTTTTTCAATCGTGTTTATATTTTTTTAAGAACAAAGCAAAGTACAAGCATGGCTATGTTTTGTGCTTTTATATTTATTTATTGCGGTTTAGTGGTTAAGTGCTTCATTTTATAAATATTTTATGAAAAATTAAATAAAAAAAAGTGTTTTAAAAACAATACAAAAAGTTTTGATATTTTTCGTTTCTATATTTTTGTTTCAATTGGTGTTGTTGTTTACATTTTTGTTGTTGTGGAAAAAGTAGCAGAAAATTTTGTGCTAAAAGCGTTTGGGTACTTTTACACAATTTTTTTTTCTCTGAGAGGATTTCATCCCCACTCCGTAAAATTTGACAGGTTTCATATTTTTGTCCAAAAAGAACCCAAACAGACCCGTTATAGAAGTAACTCCAAAAATGAAAGAGCTAGACAACAAGATTAATAATCAAAGTATCAATCTGAAAGAACTTAGTGATGCATTGCAAAATGTAAACAAAAATTCGCAACATGTTGCAAATGATAGAAATCGGTTAGTGAGACCAACGTATGCTGAAAAATTAAAAGATTTGAAAAACCATGAGCCTGTTGTCATTTTAAAATCGAAATTGGGAAACCAAGATGCAAACAAAATAAAAAGTGAAATGATAGAAAAAATTGATCCTATCGGAATTCAAGTATCACAAATCAAATCGAGAGGCAATGGAGCGGTTTTGGTATCATGTGAAAATGAACAATCAGTTGAAAAATTAAAACGTGATATGGAACAAGAAATGGGTTAACACTATGAAGTCGAGGTTCCCAAGGTTCGCGATTTTAGAGTAAAATTGTTTGGACTGCCAACAAAATATACCGGTGATGAATTGATTAAACAAATAAAAGATAAAAATAAGTTTTTAGAATTCGATGATATCGCTTTTAAGGTAATATATGAACAAAAAATTCGAAACCAGTCAAGGTACAATGCCATCTTTGAAGTGAAATTTGAATCATTTAAAAAGATTATGCAAGCTGAAAGATTAGGTGTAGGTTGGGGTAAATATAGGGTGCTTGAAGCACTTTACGTCAAAAGGTGTTACAAGTGCTTAGGTTTCAACCATCATTCAAGCCAATGCAAACGTCATCAAACTTGTTCACATTGTACTGGAGAGCATAAATTTATTGAATGTGAAAACAAAAATGAAATCCCAAAATGTGTAAATTGTTCCTATGCTAATCAAAATCATGCATTATCCCTTCAAACAAACCATAATTCATTTGATCATAGGTGTTTAACATAACAACGAAAAGTAGAAGCCGAAAAAAATTCTACTAGCAATCAAACAAAGTAATTCAGTGCATATACCTTAATTCCCAAAGCTTACTAAGTAATTTAAGTGAAATTGAGATCCTTGTTTCAAACAAAAGCCCTGATATACTTGTACTGTCTGAGACCTGTATAACAAATGAGATTGAAAAATCTGAATATACTTTACAAAACTATAGTGTTGTTTATTGTGACTCAAACTCAAGACATACTGGTGGAGTATTAATTTACATAAAACGAAATTTACAATTTGAACAGTTAGGTACCTTTAGTATTGACTATTGTATGTGGATAATCGCAGTAAAGATTTGGTTCCATCACATCCCATTCGTTTTTGTTGGAATCTATAGATCTCCAAACTCTTCAGTTACTACATTCATGGATAACTTTGAGACATGGTTGGAAAGATCAATTAATGAAACAGATAAAATAATAATAATAATAGGTGATTTTGATATCGATTATCTACAAACATCAAGTGAAAAAAATAAGATAACTAAATTTCTTAATGATAATCAATTTTTACAAATTGTCAATGAACCCACAAGAATAACTTCGAAACACTCATTGACTATGTAGTTACAAATTGTGATAGTCAAATAGTTAAAGCAAAAGTTGTTAAGGATATTAAAATAACTGACCATGAAACCGTATCTATTGCAATCAAAAACCAATCAAAGGACAAGGATTTAACTAAGAGGATAAATAAATAAATAGGCGCACAACTAGAAAACATTATGAACAGAATGAGTTGTTTTAAAGTTCTTAATAACAAGGGCTCTGCACCATGGTACAACGATGAACTTAATTCCTTAAATTATAGCAAGATCAATGCATACAACAAAACTGTGATATCAAAGAGAACTGAAGACTGGAACGTATATAGACTGATTAGAAATAAGTATAAACATAGTATTAATAAGGCTAAAAACATATATGTGCAACAAATAGTAGCTTCAAAAAAATGTGATCAAAAGGGACTCTGGCGTGCAATAAAAAACTTAGTATAGGAAATGAAAACAAAGAAATCTCAAAAATAGAAATAGATGGTGCAATAATAAGAAACCCAAGTGCAATAGTTAAATACCTTAACAACTTTTTTGTTGACAGTGCTGTTGAAATTAATAGATCTATACTTCATGTTCCATATGTTTCAAATATTATCCCTGTCCAAACCCCTTTCTGTTTTAGTGCTTTGCACCATAATGAACTTAAAAAAGTTATAAGAGAAATGAACAATAAAAAAGATATTAACGCTTATAACGCTGCTATTTTTTTTAGAAAACTACGATTTAATTGGAAATGACATTCTAAATATAGTAAACGAATCTCTAAATTCCGGCGTGTTCCCTAAATCGCTAAAAAAATTGTAGCCATATTTTTGGACCTAAAGAGAGCTTTTGAAATGATTGACCGAGAGATCCTTATTAGCAAATTGGAACAGTATGGAGTTAGAGGAAACGAGAAAAAGTGGTTCGAGTCTTATCTAAATGGAAGAACGCAAACTACTAAAATAATGGAAGCAGAATCTGATGAAAAATCAGTTGATATTGGGGTGCCCCAGGGATCAAACCTACGAGGAGATTTATTTCTGCTATACATCAACGATATAACCTCAGTGTTAAAATGGGGTAAATGTGTGATTTTCGCTGATGATACATTGCTTTATATAGATTTTAAGAACTTTACGGAGGTGACGTTAAAGCAAAGATTTTGGAAGATCTAAACAACATCTATATGTGGCTATGCATGAACAACCTAAAATTAAATGTTTCAAAAACCAAGTTTATGACACTTAATTATAATGAGTCCATTAACCTAGAAATCGATGGTGAAAATATCGAACAGGTTATATCAATAAAATATTTAGGTATTTGGATTGATAAGGACCTGAATTTCAAAGAACATTCAAACTATATATGTGCAAAGATAAGCAAAAAAGTGGGTTTCTTACGAAGAATCCGAAATAGACTTAGCTTCCAAAATGCGACTATGATTTTTAATTCGATTGTGTTGCCTCATTTTGATTACTGTGCAACAATCCTATATATGTGCAATATAGACCTAAAACATAGACTTCAAACTCTACAAAATAAGGCAATGCGAGTCATACTTAAGTGCAATATTTGTACACCTTCTGTTTACATGTTACAGTCCTTAATGTGGTTAAATGTCAATCAACGTCTTATGTTTAAAGTTTTGATATTTGTTTTTAATATAAAATATGATATCTTTCCAGAGTATCTTAATGAAAACTTAACGATTGTTGGTGAATCTCAACCGTACAACCTAAGATCCGCAAATGATTTCCGACTCGAAAGATACAACAGAAGCAGCACTCAAAGATCAATTATGTATCAAAGAGTTCATCTATTTATTATTATTATTATTATTATTTATTAACAGAATAATTACAAATTTAAATTACAATGTTAATATTTATAAAGAGCACAAGCTGCAGGGACTAGCGGCTCTTACTTAAAAGCTAAATATAATTTTTAGAGAAAAAATAATGGAAAATTATAATACTTAGTTAAGTTATTCATAAAGTTATATAGGTATGTATTTAAATTATAAAGGTTTTTTTATTAATTTAACAAATTCATAAATAATAGAGATATTTTCAAAAGATGGAGATTTTAAAATTGATATAATGGAGTTGTTTTTAAATAAGTTGTTAATAGTCGATGGCGGCAGTGTGCATTGTCCTAGTCCAAGGAGGTGTTTTATCTACCCCGAGAGATTAAAGAAGAAACTAATTTCCATCGATTTAAAAAACTTGTTATTATTCATATAAAAAACAATTTTCACTAATCTTTAAATTTAACCAAAATGTTTACATAATTTATTGAAATTTATATTAACATAAGATTGTAAATACTTATAGTTATAATTATAATTAATAAACAAATCAATCAAAAACAAGCAGCTCATCAGGCCTATCATCACCTACTGTTTTCCTATCTGGTTCACGGTGACAAAAACCCATCTAAACAAGTTAGCAATACTGGAGAGGAAGATCTTAAGGATCTGTACAGGCATGCACTACGATAGGATACACAGGAAACACGTCAGCAACAAGAGACTGTATGAAGAAGCCAAAATTATAAAACTCGACAAATATCTTATCCAATCAAGCAGAAGATGAGTACAGAACCTGACCAACCACCCTAACCCAATAATGGGAAGAATCATGAACCAGCCAAGACATCCTAACCAGCGGTACTTAGAAGCTAAGGAACTTTTGGATGAGGATTTGATATCAACCAACGACGAAGAGAACATCCCCTTCTACGCTGATCCTGGGTCAGCTCACTATCATGGCTGAAAGCCTCACCTCTCCTTAATCCAACGTTCACAATGACAACCGGACCTGAACAACCTGAGTTAAGAAGCTGCCAACAGAATTAATATTTAAAACAAACACAATGACAATTAACTGTAAATTAAGCTTAGAAAAAAAAAAACAATGTAAAAACGTTAGGCCCCCAATGTACATTTTTAGATAACTAGCTTTAAGCAAATTGTATATATAATAACTGTTCAATAAAAATATCGTTAAATCGTTAAAAAAAAAGATAGCTAAATAGGTCTCGAAGAATTTATACGTTTTTGGGTGCAATATTGGATTTTATAAAATGAATGTTAAACGACGGCTGTTGTTTAAATTAAAAGTCTCTAATACCAAAACGAATGCTTCTTTAAATAGGCGAAAATTTTGAACAAATCTGTGAGAAGTATATAATATCTCTAATATATAAAAATCTCATGTCGCAGTGTTTGTTACCAAACTCCTCCGAAACGGCTTAACCGATTTTTATGAAATTTTGTACACATATCGGGTAGGTCTGAGAATCGGCCAACATCTATTTTTCATACCTCTAAATTGTTAGGGTGGTGCAGCCAAATTTTTTTATATCTTATTCGAACGATCTTTTCAAAATTGTTTGTGTAAGGCGAGAAGTCTGAGAATCGGCCATTCGACCAACATGAATTTTCATAATGATAAAATGGTTAGGGTGGTCCAACCAAAAAATTTTCTATTTTTTTTGGAATGATTTTTATGAAATTTTGTAGGTATATCGGGTAAGACTAGAAATCGGCCAACATCTATTTTCAAACCACTAAATGGTTAGGGTGGTCCAACCAAAAATTTTTTTATATATTTTTGGAACGATTTTTATGAAATTTTGTGGGTACATCGGGTAAGTTAAGAATCGGCCAACATCTATTTTCATACCACTAAATGGTTAGGGTGATCCACTCCAATTTTTTTGTACGATTTTTTCAAGTCCTGGCTTTATATTGTTTTCAAGGGGTTCAAAAAAGTTAGTTTTCCAACTCATATGAATAGCCTAAATTCGTAATATTTCTTTCATATTCTAAATACAGAAACTTTAAGCCTACAAACATCAATCTTGATAATGCGATCAATAGAACTCAAAAAACACATTCTTTTATTTATAAAGACCTATGTTTGATGTTGTGACGCGATTTTTTTTTTTTGGAAAAGATTGACACACTCCAAAATTGGAAGTTAATAGCAAAGGAGGTGTAACGAAGTCCGCCGGGTCAGCTAGTTATTTATAATAATATTCATAAACGTTAATATGAGATCAAAATGTTCATGTGTACTAACATAATGTGTTTAAAAAGACTAAGTTAGTGAAAGGGTTAAATTGTTTATTGGCTAATAGTCGACACTAGCGTTTGATTATTATTAAGGCCCATTGAATACAATACTAAGTCACCAAGACCTAGACTAAGACGACTTCTAAGGATATGAAAACTTTTATATACAGGGTCATTCAGGAGTAATGTGCCAAAAAGCTATTTTTTTATTTATTAAATGCGTTAAGGACTAACGTTAAACACTTATTATATACATATCTTAAAACTAGTATATTTTAAATTTACATTACATTCTCGTATTAAAAAAGGTTTGTATCTTATATGCATGCACTGCATTTGTAAATATAATACATTCGTTTGTAAGGACAAAATCTTCTTTTTAATTTTTTTTAGAGTAACCAAAAATTAACTACCAACCAAATCCTAAAAACCCCCCCTTCAATAAATCCTATTCCCTTACCACCACGACCCCCTCCAAGTCTTCCAATAGTAGTACAGGTAAACCAAGATGCCGAGATGGATAAAGGCTCAGTGAACGGAGAAGATGAGGGCATGGACCTCTCTCCTTCACGAGTGAGCCTTGATTAAGCGCTTCCAACTGAAGAGGAGGAAGAACATCTGCTTGCAGATCAAGGGGCATTGGCCCCCATTTTGTAAACAAAATGACCGGACGCGGGATCAGTGCCAGGCTAGCCCAAGTTAACGTCCACCATGCAAAAGCGGCTTCGGCTGTCATAGCAAGGAAATTCACGGCGTATAACCTGGGTTTAGTGCTGATCCAAGAACCCTGGATTAACGGGGGTCAAGTAAGGGGCCTAACAAGTAAGGACTCCAATTTAATATGGGTAACGAGAAGCACCTCGCCCAGAACATGCATAATGATCAGAAATAATATAAATTTTATATGTCTTTCAGAATTTATGACGCGGGACCTTGTTCCAATACAAGCCCAGATATACATCGAGGACAATCCCTGCACGATGGTTGTAGCTGCAGCATACTTTGCCGGTGATGATGACGACATACCGCCCGCTGAAGTACAGAAGCTGGTTGACTACTGCAACAATAAAAAACTACCGTTGTTGGTTGGATGCGATGCCAACGCTCACCATACAACGTGGGGTAGTTCCGATATTAATCAAAGGGGTGAGTACCTTTTAAATTGTATTATCGAAAAAAATCTAGATACATTCAATGTAGGGAATACCCCAACTTTTGTAACTAGAACTAGAAATGAAGTGTTAGACTTGACATTCGGAACCCCGAATGTAAGCAGCTTAATAAGGGATGGAAAGTTTCCAACGAACCCTCACTGTCTGATCATAGAATCATAACGTTTAACCTTGAAGGCCTTCAAACAGAGAATACCTCTAGAAGAAATTCAAGAAAAACAAACTGGAATATCTACAAAACTGCTCTAAAGAGCAATCTTGAACAAATTGGTCCAGCTAGAACGACAACAAGTCACTATGATTTGAAGCAAATAGTTAATGAGGTCAGTGGGGCAATAAATGAGGCGTTCGAACTCAGTTGCCCTGTAAAGCCCATGAAAAGACAGAAAGATGCACCTTGGTGGAACAAAAATCTGTCAAAGCTAAGATCCAGTGTAAGAAAACTCTTTAATGAGGCGAAAAGAACCGGAGAGTGGAATCATTACAGAACAGAACTGACTAATTACAGCAAAGAAATAAGAAGAGTCAAAAGAAACAGTTTTAGGACCTTCTGTGAGAGTATCTCCTCCACTCCTGCTGCAGCAAGACTGCATAAAGTACTAGCAAAAGAAAAAACTATAAAATCGCTAGCTCTGCGTAAACCAGACGGCAGTTTTACTGAAAACGAAGAGCAAAAGTCAACACTGTTACTAAACACTCATTTTCCGGGAAGCTCTCCATTGATAGGCCTCCAAATAGAGAGAATACCTCCTATGCCTAATCGTGAAGACTGGAAGATAGCCTCAACTATCTGTTCATGAAATAGGATTGAATGGGCAATAAATACCTTTCAACCCTTCAAGTCACCCGGAGTGGATGGCATCTTTCCCGCACTTCTACAAAGAGGTAAAGAAGAATTAATGCCACAGCTAATTAGCATTCTGCGAAGCAGCGTAGCACTTGGGTATATACCAAGCCTGTGGAGAAGAGCTAAAGTAATCTTCATTCCCAAAATAGGGAAGAAGGATACAACCCATCCAAAGTCATTCAGGCCAATAAGCTTAACATCTTTTCATAAGATCAGAAGTACTCATAAAAATGCCTCTGAATAGTCGCCAACATGCCTACAGGGCAGGTAAGTCAACTGAAACCGCTCTTTACGAATTAACGAACACCGTACAAAAAACATTAAATTTTAAAGAAACTGCACTATGCGCCTTCCTAGATATAGAGGGGGCCTTCGATAACACCTCTCATGAATCAGTATCTAAGGCTCTTGTAAGAAAGTGTTTTCCGCCCACCATTACAAAATGAATTGAGAAAATGTTGAGCACAAGAACGGCAGAGGCAACTACAGGTGTAACAACACAGAAAATCATCACAACAAGAGGATGTCCACAGGGAGGGGTTTTATCACCCTTGCTGTGGAGCCTTGTAGTGGATGAATTACTTAATTACTTACTTAATTATCTTACATCCCTGGGTATTCGATGTCTTGGTTTTGCTGACGATATTGTAATAACCGCCTACGGGAAGTTCGAGGAGACCCTTTGCGATATCATCCAAAGAGGACTTTCAGCTACAAGTAAATGGTGTTTAACGGTGGGGCTAAATATCAACCCAGCAAAAACTACAATTGTACCATTCACAAGGAAACGGCTTTTGCCTCATATCAGACCTATCCAGCTAGCTGGTAAGGTCATTGAACTAAAGAGAGAGGTAAAATATCTAGGTATCACACTAGACATTAAACTCCTCTGGAATAAACACTTAGAAATAACAGTCGGGAAAGCCACAAAAGCCCTTATGATATGCCGAAGACTGGCAAATAAATCATGGGGGTGTAAACCAAATATCCTACGGTGGATGTATACCATGATGGTGAGACCCATTATCACCTACGGTGCGGTTGTTTGGCACAAAAGAACCGAACTAGTTACAACTAAAAAGACATTAAACAAAGTTCAAAGATTGGCCTGCTTATGCATTACCGGCTCAATGAGAACTTGCCCTACAGCAGCAATGGAGGTCATCCTCCACTTAACACCACTTCATGAAGTAATAAGTAGTACTGCTAACAGAACAATCTTGAGATTTGCAAAGGAGGGAACTGGCACGGGCAAGAGTATTGGTCTCAAAGAAAGGGACTCAACATCGAACACCACAGTTAAAAACCTCCTTGACATCCCAAGAGATTGATGATCAAGAAATACAATTTTGAGAAAAACTTTCAAACACAGTTTAGTAGCAAGCCAAAGTGGGTAAGTGAATCCACGAACTACACTTTCAATGCAAACGCCATCAAGTGGTACACTGATGGATCGAGAACAGCTGATGGAACTGGAGCAGGAATATTTGGGCCTAGAACCAAAATTTCCATTCCAATGGGACAGTTTCCTAGCATTTTTCAAGCGGAAATCAACGGTATAGATAAATGCGCAGAACGAAATCTCGATAGAAAATACAAAAACCAAAACATTGATATCATGTCAGATAGCCAGGCCGCACTTAAAGCTATAAACTCATACGCCATTAACTCCAAACTAGTATGGGAATGTGTGAAGAAGCTGAACGAGCTTGGCAAGGCAAATAAAATAACACTGTACTGGGTTCCCGGACACGTTGGAGTACAAGGGAACGAAGTAGCAGACTCCTTAGCAAAAGCAGGTGCAACCGCACCTCTTATGGGCCCAGAACCATATTGCGGAATTGGAGACAGCACGATCAAACAAATGATAAAAACCGATGAGGAGGCCAAACGTACAAAAATTTGGAAAGAGACTCCTAAACTCAGACAGGCAAAATCACTACTTGGGAATTACAACCAAAAAAGATTTAAAACCTGCATTAACCTGAGTAGAAACAACCTGAGAATAATAACAGGGATCCTTACAGGCCACTGCAAATTGAGAAAACACCTCAACAACATTGGCCTGCGAGACAGTGCCACCTGCAGATTCTGCAACAATAATGAAGAGACACCAGAACACATACTGGGCAACTGTGAAGCACTAATGCACCACCAACACAGACACCTGGGCCAGCACCAGGTAACAAGTAAAGATCTACAGTCGATAGAAATACTCCAGTTAATCAAATACCTAAAAAGTATCAAACTGGAGACCGTACTGTAAGTAGTAAATTGCAGCAAAATTTGGGGGCACAATAGACCTTTAAGGTCGCAGTGCAACTTTCCCCCACACACATTCATTCAACCACCATGTGATGTTTATTTTTCAATAACAAACAATAACAAATTACGTTTGATCAAACTTGAAATAATAAAAAAAAAACATTAATTGAGTATTAAAGTATGGAAAACGTGAGGTATTTCGCTATCGTCCAAACGTCAACGTTTTTGCGTGTACGTTTAGACGATTTTCGTCTTCCATGAAGCAAAAAAAATAAAGCGAAAACGTGATCGTCCAAACGATTGAAGTTTTCAATTTTAAGTTTTGGATGATTCCCTAAAGGAAAAATTGAATTTGTTTTAGGACCAAAACTAACGGTTGCTGCCTAACGGAAATGGAAAAGTAAATTTTTTTCAAAAACGGCAGAATTAATATTTAAAACAACCACAGTGACAATCAACTGTAAATTTAGCTTAAAAAAAAAAAACAAAGTAAAAACGTTAGGGCCATTTTGTACAAACATTAAAACATTAAAATCTGAACAATAAAAAAAGATATTAACATTTTTTAAAGTAACAAAGAATAGAATTTCTTCTAAAAATCAAGACATTACTGAAATTTATATCATAAGTATTAACGGAGATATTAATATTAACAAGAGTAAAGACATACCAAAGTAAGCGTTTTCTTAAATCATCGCTAAAGGCTATCAAATTTGCAGATAGAGAGTTACTTTTAGAATTTACCTAAGAATCATCCCCTAAAATGTTCTTATCTCATTACGGGACACCCCGTATACTTACTGTTCAATCATCGATTAAAAAAAAACCAATTTTTTAATAAAAAAAACATTTCTTGAACCGTTATTAAAGGTACCTGCCAAAGAACGCTACTTTAACTTACGACCCATTCGCGCATTTTATTTTTTTATTTAAAGTCAACTGTCCCTCACTCCCATAGTTTTTTTTTTTCCTTAAATAATTTATAAAATTTTTTCATATCATTTAATTTATGAAATTTAAACAACATTTTGGTAAAAAATTTGTTTGTTTAAAAAAATCTTCATTTTAATTAAACAAATAATAATACGGAAATAGCGGCAATTTCTAACCCAAACAGGTTAATGTACTATTTTTAATTACTTAAAAAGAAAAATCATCGAAATCGAAAAATCATACCGGTTCCAGAAAAAAACTTTAATTTTAAACATAATTTTCATACCTGTAACAAAGTAGAAAACTTTCTGGACATTTCTTCGTTCTTTTTATCATTTTCATCCAAGCGATTTGCATATTCCAATGCTTGTTTTTGTTGCTCAGCCAAAAGTTTTTGTTGTTCAGCAATTTGTTTTCCCTGTTCCGAAGATTTTCTTTTGCAATTTCGTAACTCGCTACGCAACATCGACAATTGGTTATTGTACATCTTCATTCCTTGTTTTATTTTACGAATTCCTTTTCGTAAAACCATATTACTCTGCGGAGGTGAGGGCAAATTTGATGAGCTATCCGACAATTCTGATGATACCTTCAACGAACTGCTACTTGCTGTGGAGAAAAACATAGAAGACCAAAACTTATTAATTCATTTAAAGACCACATCGGTGGTCGGTTATCATACGTCTCTTGGTGCTTGGCAAATTAAAAAAGTCCTTATTAAAATAAGCAATGTCGGGAAGATTTGGTTCAATGTGGTCCTTGAAGTACTCCATGGCCATTGTAGAAAGATCAAATAATTCATCAGTTACACGATAAGGTTTTTCCAGCCTCGATGTGTTTCGAATATAACTCAAGACATTGTAAACTTCATCTAAAATCTGTAAAGAAAATTGATTTATAAGCAAATAACATTTTAAAAAGGAGATGGATTAACTTACTCCTCCTGGGAAAAAGCAACAATGCTTTCGTTCGATATGTTTACCGAAAGTCATTTGTAAAAGAGATAACCTCATGTAACAGGTCTCGATAATATCGCACTCACATGCAAGGGGATGATTTCTGCGAGCAGATTCACGGCGTGGCATCTTGGCTTTGATATTTTGGAAACGATTAACCATTTGATTTATTAATTTTGAAAATGTCGAATTCAGTATAGCCATACATATATCGTTCATTTTGTGAGAAACCTGTCGGAAAATAGTTTTTTAGAAAAATTATTTGAGTAAAAATATAAAAAAAAATAATATACTATTTAGTCAGCGATTCAAGTAGTTTAAAAAAATGTGTCTTTTGGAGAATAAAAAAAGACAAAATTGCATTTATTACAAAAAAAAATGTTTTATTTTGTTGTGCTGTATAAAAACTTCTTTTCGTAGAGACTATTACGTTTTTCAAAATGGCGGACGTCCCACAAGACCAAACAATACGCAAACTGAGATTTATACTCAGGATGAACCCCTTTTCAATACTGCATCCAAACTGAGACGTCAAAGTGAGACGTCTAAGGGCTGCCGCCCTTCAGCAACTCCCCTGCTTGAGCACACTATAGGATTTGGGGTGGGGTTAAGGTTGGGTATGTACAAAGTTTCTTTTGGATTCGAAGAAACTTTTAAATTTTGAAAGAAAACGAATTCTTAAAAATAAATAAAAATGGTAAAGGTATGAAGTTCAAGGCATGTCAAAGTGAGATGGTTAAGGAAGGCCATGCTGCCCCGTGCAACCCCCCTGCTTGGGCACACTATAGGATTTGGGGTGGGGGCTAGGTTGGGTATTGATTGAAATAATTTGATTTAAAAATTAAAATTAAGGGGGGAAATCCCTTTGGACGACAGCTTTTTCAATAATTTTTTTTGGAAAACTGAAAGCATTTATTGAAATTTGGAAAAGTATGTGATATTATTGACATTATGAAGTATTGATACAATTTTTTTATGTACATGTACATTATCTACAGCTCTTTAAAGTTGACGCCTCGAGTTTGCGCCGTGCAATGCCCAGGTCCAGAATATCAAAAAAGAATTTTTTTTCCAATTAAATATATATATATACGCATTGCATGAACCTAAATTTAGTAAAAAAAAGTGTAAAAATAAAATTAGATAAAAAAAACGAAAAAACACAGTGTTATAAACAAATTGTTAAAAAAAATATTTATTGTAGCTTCAGTTAAGGCTTAAACCACTGAAAATAGTTTCTTCGGTTGATAAATGAATTTATTAGGAAAAAAAAATTAATGCAAAAAATAAAAATTTCCAGAGGGATTTCCCCCCTTAAGTGTAACATTCTGGCTTTTGAAAAAGGTGCCATTCATAACTGTAAGTGTTGCCGTTGTTTATTTATCATTTCTTTTTTATTTTTCATCATATTTTAGAAAATTGCCCCTCTCGCCTAAGCGGGGGAGATAGACCATAGTAAAAAATGATTGCATTGAACTCCTCTACACAATACCGTTATCAATTCTTGTAAGATACAATTTTATTAAGAGTTATAATGTAATAATAAGCCCAGGGTCGATAATTTTTGAAACAAAAAAAAAATCATAGTAGAATGAAACCCATTGGAAAAGGAGGTGAATATGATTAAAATGAAAGGAAAAATAAATTACGGGCGAGCCGAGTTTTAGAAGTGGGTGGGTTGAGTTTTTAATGGTAAAAAATGGTATATCTCGATTTTCGGCAAAACTACAAGTTCTATAAAAATAAATTGCACGACTGGGGTCGCACGTACTTGCTCTTATGCTCAAAGTAACTATAATGTTAAAGCTTTTTATTCAAGAAATTTAAAATCTGATATTTTGAAGAAATTTCATAAGTAGTATAAAAAAATTAAATCGGTTTTTATAATTAATTAAACTCCGTTATAAATTATCTTAAAAAAAAAAACAAATATGCCATTTTATTTCTTGTATAAAAAGGTATTTTTAGAAATAAATTTTCGAAAATTGTAGGAGCCGTTTTTTAAAAAAATAATTTTTTATATATAAAATTTTTTTTACATTTTTCAAAAAAAAGTTGGTATGCCATGTTGAAGAAATAATTAATTTATACATAAAAACTAAATTTCAAAATTTTTCATTGATCCGTTTTCAAAAAATTGATTTTTCAAAAAAAAAATTTGAAATATTTTTTAAAAAACCAAAAATGCGTTTTTTGAAAATTTTCTAAAATTTTAATATTATCTTTACTTACACACTTTTGTATAAAAATTTTCATTTAAATCGGGTTAATGTTGTACGAGATATTAAGAAACGAAAAAAATCGTTCTATGACAGGTACCGTTAATAACGGTACAAAAAATATTTTTTTTATTTAAAAAGTTGGCTCCTATGTGTAGTACTACACACAAAAATTTTAATCAAAATCGTTAGAGCCGTTTTTGAAAAAAATTAACTTTTCTATTTCCGTTATATGGCAGGTACCGTTAGTTTTGGTCATAAAAAAAAAATTTCAATTTCCCCTCTAGGGAATCACCAAAAACTGCTAACTACCAAGTTTGAAGAAAATCACTTCACTCGTTTAGGCTGCAGCTCCAGATAGAGACAGACACACAGACAGACAGACAGACAGACAAACAGACAGACAGACAAACAGACAGACAGACAGAATTGCCGGACCCACTTTTTTGGCATTCTCCATCATCGTAATGTCATGTAAAATTGTTATCTCGAGTTCGATTTTTTTTACGAATCCTAAACTTGCCCTATAATACCTATATCGCAAGTAAAAAGTTGTATGGCAAAGCTGTAGGTAATAAAAAGATCTACAACTTATGTATTAACAATTTTTTCACATAACTTCAAAATTTAGGTGAAAAATTAAAAAAACCGTGTTTTTGGTTTTTTATTTTTATCTTTTTTAAAAAAGTGTACGAAAACGTTCCTTATTATGTTTCAAATCCACAGTAATTTATTTGATTTGAAATATTTATTTTTTCACCTTATTTTGACTTAATACCAAAAAACACCCTAATTTTCAACCGAAAATTCACGTGTCAAGATATCAGCTTTTTTCAAAAAATCGGTGGGTATTTTGTTCGTAAAAATCTCTACTTTCTGATGGTGTAAACAAAAATTTGCATTAGTATACCATAAAACATGTTATCGGAAAATGCAAAAAATGAAAATAGCTTAAATTCGAAAATATATTTTTTATCATCTGTAATTACTTTAAAACCGTAACATTTATCAATGTAACATAAAATCTTTCAGTTTTATCAGTAACTCAATTGTAATTATTAATAAAAAGGCCAAAATTGTAAATATTGATGAAAAAAAATTTCGAATTTAAGCGTTTTTCATTTTTTGCATTTTCCGATAACATGTCTTATGGCACACTAATGCAAATCAAGGGGCACGGTAGTGCCCAGCCAAGTTCTCTAGCAACTTTGGCACTACACCCTTATTTACAGGAAACAACTCAGGCCATTTTCGACCCCCCTCTAACTTCCACACCAAAGATGCCAGAATATTCAAACTCGCTGGCCGAACCCAAATTCCTAAAAAAATTTCAGCTTTTTACGATGAGTAGTTTCTAAAATATAAGACTTCAAAAATCGCGAAAACCGTAACTGACTCACTGACATATCAACAAAATTATGGAGAACTTCCCGCTATCGTAGAAACTTGAAATTTTACATGGTGATAGGACTTGTGGTGTATACAAAGGAAAAAATCGAAAATTTGAGATTTTCAGTTCAGGGGGCGTGGTAACCGCCCCTAAAGCTTGGCTTGGCTTTAAATTTGTAAGAATAAAATGTTGATTGTTTGCTTGGCAATTTTTCAAATAGCTTTAAAAATTGGTAATTTAAAGAAAAATTGTCAAGAAAACAATCAACATTTTATTCTTACAAATTTAAAGCCAAGCTTTAGAACTTGGTACACTTTTACATTTCAGTACTTTTTGTGCCAGCATAACTTCAACATAGGAGAACTTGGCTCTTTTTTTAACAGTAATGTTTTTGTTGTGATTTTTGTTTACACCATCAGAAAGTAGAGATTTTTACGAACAAAATACCCACCGATTTTTTGAAAAAAGCTGATATCTTGACACGTGAATTATCGATTGAAAATTAGGGTGTTTTTTTGATATTAAGTCAAAATAAGGTGAAAAAATAAATATTTTAAATCAAATAAATTACATTGGATTTAATTAATTAATAAAATTGAACACGTAAAAACCGACAAATAATTAAGACAAATTAAACACCTTATTGTTTTTACACTTTTTGTGTTGAGATTTAATTAACGACGCGAATTAGAACGTTCACGATATACCTACATATACATATACGCACGTAAACATTAAACGAGACGAAAAAACAATCAAAACACGAACCTTGAATGCATTTCGGACTGCTTGCAGTCCATCATCAGCATCACGACTGGTCCAGGTTGTGCAAATATATAGTTGTTAGATCTTAGATGAGAGAAAAGAGGTACGATGTGATGTTGCCGTTATCAGCATTGATAGCATTGTTGTCTTTTTGAATATAAAAGCTTTCATAGGCATTAGGGTGGGTCAAAAAAGTCGAAATTTTTTATTTTGATTTGGTACTCCGAAAAATCGATTGCTAGACCCCTCTAGATTATACACACCAAATATGAGCTCTTTATATTAATGGGAAGGTCCTCCGCTTTGCAATTTTGCATTTATACATCAAGCTTCTACTAAAAAAAAAATAATTTTTTTATTAATTGACTTTTTAGCAAATTTCTTTTCATTTTCTTGTAGGAAATTGAACGCTCTACAAAAAAGGCCTTATACACTTTTTTCGTTTATCTAACCGTTGAATAGATATTTGAGGTCCAAAAATCGAGAAAATCTTTAAAAATTCGTTTTTTGTTCTTAATTTTGTAACAAATTGAAAAATTATAATGATCAAACGCGCAAGACATATTCTTGTTGGAAATTGATTGCTCCACAAAAAAGGTCTTGTTAACTTTTTTCATTAATCTAACCATTCTAAAGATATTCGAGGTCAAAGTTAAAAAAAAATAAAAAAACATTTTATATTTTTAAAAAATTTCTAATTCACTAAAACTTCATTATTTTCAAATTAGCAAGATATATTCTTGTAGGGGCTTAAGCGATCTACAAAAAATTCCTTGGAATCAAATTGATTGCTTTAACCGTTTAGAAGATATTCGTATCCAAACCAATGCTCACTGATTTCAATAGTTTTCTTATGACGCGTATGCATTGCGATTTGGATACGAATATCTTCTAAACGGTTAAAGAAATCAATTTGATTCTAAGGAATTTTTTGTAGAACGTTTAAGCCCCTACGAGAATACGTCTTGCTAATTGGAAAATAATGAAGTTTCAGTGAATTGGAATTTTTTTTTAAATATAAAATGTTTTTATATTTTTTTTTAATTTTGGAGTCGAATATCTTTAGAATGGTTAGATTAATGAAAAAAGTTAATAGAACCTTTTTTGTGGAGCAATCAATTTCCAACAAGAATATGTCTTGCGCGTTTGATTATTATAATTTTTCAATTTGTTACAAAATTAAGAACAAAAAACGAATTTTTAAAGATTTTCTCGATTTTTATACCTCAAATATCTATTCAACGGTTACATAAACGAAAAAAGTGTATGAGGTCTTTTTTGTAGAGCGTTCAATTTCCTACAAGAAAATGAAAAGAAATTTGCTAAAAAGTCAATTAATAAAAAAATTATTTTTTTTTAGTAGAAGCTTGATGTAAAAATGGAAAATTGCAAAGCGGAGGACCTTCCCATAAATATAAAGAGCTCATATTTGGTGTGTACATTCTAGAGGTGTCTAGCAATCGATTTTTCGGAGTACCAAATCAAAAAAAAGAATTTCGATTTTTTTGACCCACCCTAATAGGCATCCAATTTTCTCTCATCTGATATGTGTTTCTTCACACTCAAGTTGTTTATATTTAAGTTTAAATGTTAATGTTTTATTGCGTGTTCTGCAATCGCTGAACACTGCGGTTTGTTTTGTTTTATATATGAGTTGTGTTCTTTAAATCTTTTTTCAATTGTTCGCTTTGTTTGACCATAGTACACTCCATCACAGTCTTCACATTTTATTGCATAAATGCCGGGTTTTTTGAATTTGTCTACTTTGTCTTTTGTTGAACCTAGTAGAGTTTTAAGTTTGTTTTGGTTCGAAAAGACAAGGTCAACATTGTGTTCCCGAAATTTTTTGGAGATTTTGTTTGTTATTACCGGCACATAGCACATCGAAGCGCGTTTCATTTCACTTTTTTCACTGTTTTGCGAAAATAGAGTTGACAAATTCGATTTTTTAATTTTGTTTGAATGTTTCAAAATGAGTTTGTCAACTAATTGATCTGAAAAACCGTTCATATCTGCTACTTTTTTGATGTATTCGTATTCGGTTTTGTAGCTTGAAGCAGACAGAGGAAGTTTACAAAGTCTATACGTAAGGGAATGGAAGGCCGCGAGTTTATGTTGTATTGGACAATGCGAATCAGTTGTTATGAAGCGGAGGGTACTTGTTGGTTTGTGGTAAACCGATATATCTATTTTGTTTTGTGAATTAATTTTTAATTCAAGATCTAGAAAACAGATTTTTCTATTTTGTTCTGTTTCGAATGTAAATTTTATAGACTCGCATTGTTCATTTAAAAGATTTAAGGTAGAATCTACTTTATCTTTTTTCACAATCGAAAACACGTCATCTACATACCGGCACCAAAATCGTGGTAGAAGTTGTTGATTTTGTAAATTTGTTTCAAACGCTGACATGAAAAGTTCGGACACTAAAGGACTCAACGGATTTCCCATATTTGTACCTTTTTCAACTTTATAAAACTTTTCTCTGAATTGGAAAAAGTTTTGTTCCATACAAATTTTTGCAACATTTAAAAAACACACTTTTTTCTCGTTTGGGATATCAATCAAACTTAAATACTTTTCAAATTCTACCAATGCGATTTGAACCGGAATGCTGGGGAAAAGAGACACGACATCGAACGACACTAACATTTCATCTTCTAGAATGATTTCATTCTGCACTTTTTCAACGAAGTCGAAAGAATTTTTCACTGAGAGACTTTTGATTGAGGGTAGTTGTTTTATTTCGTTTACTAACCACTTCGCTAATAAATTATTAAAAAGTTAAAATTGCTCAAAAACGGCTCCAACGATTTTGTTTAAAAAAATCAAATGTAAGTTTTAATACAAGGTCTATCTTTCAATGGAAATTTTTTTTTGAAAATCATTATTAACGGTACCTGCCATACAACCGTTTTTTTAAATCCGATTTTCTCCGAAACTGCTTGTTTTGTGGGGCGATTTGATTTCAGATGTTGTTTTATTTTTTTGAAAACCGAGTTTTATTTTTTTTTTTTGTTTTTATATACTACATTTCCCAAATTTTTATTGAATGATTGATTAATGATTTTTGCGAATCTTAAAAATTTAAGCACTTGAACTGTAAGAGCAAGTTCGTGCGACCCAGTCGTCCATTTTATTTTTATACCACAGGTGTTTCAAATTTTGCATAAAATATTTTTTTGTATATTTTGCATGGAAAAACGAATTTCAATATTTTTTCAAAGAAAAAGTTCAACAGATATGAAAGTCAATTATTGTAGAAAATTGTAAAAAAAAGAAATTTATAAAATTCATTCATTTGTGGTTGAGGTAACCGAAAACGCAAAATGATTAAATTTAAAATACACTGAACGAAAAAAGGCTAATATTTTTTAAACTGGTGACGATAGAAATTTGTTCTATTTGGTTTTAGTACAGTCATAAGTTTAGCTATCAGCCATTTCAGGCTTATCCTTTTTTACCGGACAGCCTGTATATAAAAATTGTTTAACAACAGTCAAATAAAAAAAAATCCAACTCTCAAATTCAAACAAATTCATCTCCTTAAATTGTTCTTTGTTTTCACACCTATTCACGGACAGAAATGAAATTACAAAAACAAATTTTTGAATTTGGGTTTTTGGGGGGTTAAACGTACGAAATTTCCGATTTCCTGCTGTGAATCTCTGTTATGGACACATGCAATGCAATACAGCTTAAAGGGGACAACCCATAGAATCTGTCAAAGTTTTCAAAAGGCAGCCCGATTAAATACACACGTTCTTATAGGAACCGACCCATAAGCGACGGATCAGACGGAGGCTGACGGATTCGAAGGATCCGATTTTATGAATTGTGAACTTCACTGTTCATTTGTGTAGAAATTGTAATAAGAGTAACATTTAATGATATATGTATCTAAGAATACATAATATTACAACGCCACAGTCATGCCTACAACTGATAATCTGTTATAGTCCAGTAATTTTAGGTTTCATCTGCGGAAAAATTCCTACTGGGCTCAATTTTGGTATAGACCTTCGTTACGGCGTTGTTATGAAGATGTGAAAAATCGACATTGATATCGCGTCCGCGTTAGAAGTTATAGAGGTCAAAAGGTCACGAAAATCAGTTTTTCGCATATATCACGCGACCTGTTGCTCGGAGGTCAATAGGGGTTTATAGAAAAATTGTTTGTCATAAAATTATCTACAAATATTGTCTTATGCATTTTTCTGTGAAATCAACCGTTTTTGGAATAGAGCGATTTCAAGCGTAGGCATAAAACATGATATGTAATAATAGGTTTGTTTTTTTAAGAGTGAATAATTTTGTATTTGAATACTGAAAAATACATGTGTAAGCTCTTTTTTTGTATAATATGCATTTTTATAACTTTGACTTGTAATTGACATTCAAACTAACTTACTAAAATTGCTAACTAGCTTACTAATTAACTATATAATTAAATCATAGCAGTTAGTTTAGACCTTCTTCCAACCATCGCACAGTGTGTCGAGCCCAAACAAAAGTTTATCATAAATACTTGCAGCTAAGTTTTTGGAGTTTTAATATCTTTTTTTGTGTTTTTATGGCAGGAATAGAAAAAAAAATTACAAATTAACAAATTAAACAACCTATTACTTTTTTTTTTAGTATAATTTATGAAATTAACATTTATTGAAGAAGCCACTTGTGAGCAAAATTAATTTTTTTTTATATATAAACAAAAATATACTTTTCGTAAGGTTTTTGGTGTGCTGAACTCGAACCCGAAGTCAGAAAAATTCTATCATATCACGTTTTTGAAATATTCCCCTTAGAAAATCTGAAATGTCGTTTTTTAACAGTTTTTGAGGTTATGTTCTTGAACGTGGTGATTTATTTTTAATAAATTTGTGACAGTTTCTAAAAGAACTAAATGTGTTCTTTTAAAGCCCGTTTAAATTTTTTCAATATCTTTTTTCTTCTTTGAGAAATCTTAAGTTGAAGTCAACTTGTTTTGTTTATCTTCTCTATACAAAAAAAAATCGTAGGTTTATTTGCGTTTCATAGCAAATCTCGAATAGTTTTTTGTCAATCGCTTTCAAATTTTGAAATAACGTTTTATTTGCATTTTCGTAAATTCTTATATCGGCCAGGTTGGTAAATACAGCTATAATACACAGTAGAGCGTGGCCGGGTCAAGTAATTATATTAAAAATTTAGTATGCAGAAAAATATAATTTTTTTTCGTGTTGAAAACAATACTTAAAATATTTTTAATTACAGCTGTGAACACAAAAATAGCAGTGCTTACACAATTTTCATAAAATGTTAAATATTTTTAAAGTGCTGCTTTGCAAAAAAGTTTAAAATTATATTTTGTACTCGGCGGGACCTCAGTTATCATATCCAAGGTTTTAAACTTTTTAAATATGCTTATCACTGTCTTGTATAGGGCATTTATTGAAACACTCTAGTTTATGCCCGAACATTGAAATAGCAGTGTCTTTGTTTTTTTCTCTTTCAAGCTTCCAAATGTAACTTTTTTTCATTTTTTTGGTAGGTAAATGATTTTTGAAAGTGTTATTGCTTCTTTAAGCCTAAATTGGCATTGTCAAAAGTTGTCAAAATGGCCCGCAGAAAGCATTGTTCCGAAAAGTTAATAAAGTTCAATAAAACAAACTTTATTAAGAGGAAGAAAGTTACCAGTTCATCTGAGATATCGTAGAATAACCTGTTGAAATGGTGAGTGATACAGCAACATCCAAAATAGTAACATTACCTCGAAAAACGTAATCTAAAAGGAATCAGGTCTTAGCGAAGTGGTTGACAAATTAGCTAATTGGCAAAGTATCATTCTTTAATAGGCTCCAATAACCAAAAAATTAACTACAAATTTCTGATAGCGCTATGGCATAAACAGAACATGTGCTGGAAGCTAAGCTACTAGCCTAAAGTCTGCTAAAAGCACCATTACTGACGAAAAATCATGTAGGAAAAAATATTAAGTTCGTAAACGATTGGCCCAAGATGGAAGTGAAGAACTTTCTATGCACTAATGATACCCAAATAGTTCTTTTTGTGTTCAAGGGTCTTTTGATATTCTCCTTATGGTGCCTATGCCCAAAAATAACTAGTTTTGTACCATTAGTGCATAGAAAATTCTTCACTTGCATCTTGGGCCAATCGTTTACGAACTTAATATTTTTTCCTACATGATTTTTCGTCAGTAATGGTGCTTTTAGCAGACTTTAGGTTAGTAGCTTAGCTTCCAGCACATGTTCTGTTTATGCCATAGCGCTATCAGAAATTTGTAGTTAATTTTTTGGTTATTGGAGCCTATTAAAGAATGATACTTTGCCAATTAGCTAATTTGTCAACCACTTCGCTAAGACCTGATTCCTTTTAGATTACGTTTTTCGAGGTAATGTTACTATTTTGGATGTTGCTGTATCACTCACCATTTCAACAGGTTATTCTACGATATCTCAGATGAACTGGTAACTTTCTTCCTCTTAATAAAGTTTGTTTTATTGAACTTTATTAACTTTTCGGAACAATGCTTTCTGCGGGCCATTTTGACAACTTTTGACAATGCCAATTTAGGCTTAAAGAAGCAATAACACTTTCAAAAATCATTTACCTACCAAAAAAATGAAAAAAAGTTACATTTGGAAGCTTGAAAGAGAAAAAAACAAAGACACTGCTATTTCAATGTTCGGGCATAAACTAGAGTGTTTCAATAAATGCCCTATACAAGACAGTGATAAGCATATTTAAAAAGTTGAAAACCTTGGATATGATAACTGAGGTCCCGCCGAGTACAAAATATAATTTTAAACTTTTTTGCAAAGCAGCACTTTAAAAATATTTAACATTTTATGAAAATTATGTAAGCACTGCTATTTTTGTGTTCACAACTGTACATAAACAGCTTTTTGTTACTTGTGTATGGTTAAATATTATTAAATATATCGATTTTTTCATTTTTGTGATCCCCTTGAAGCTGTTTTTCAAAAAATGAATTATTTTGAATACTTGACTCGTAGCACATAAATGTGAATATCTCTGGTAATCGCAAACAGAAGCAGACCAAACTTTGCCAATATTAAGAATAGGCCTTAGGCAAAATAATATAAAAAAATTATCGATATGATTTTATATGTTTTTTTTAAATTAAGTTTAAAAATTAATTTTTTTCTTTTTTGGCCATTTATCAAAGAAATTTTAATAACTCATATATAATTTTATAAATTTAATTTTTTTTTGGTTATACGTTTTACAACAACACTCAAATAAACAAAATAACATTAACAAAATTTTTCAAACATTCACCAAACGTGAAATATACACTCTCAAAGATTCGCATAAATTCCTGAAAATATTTTCGATTTCCGAGGTACTCATGTTTCGGAGCTTATTTTGAATACATAACCTGGGTTATTTTCTAAGATAAATATGTTTTCATATGAGTTGACACTTCTAAATTATATTTTAATAGCAAAAATATTAATTTTTAACAAAAAAAAATTGATTTATCATAAGGGGACGACACACTGTGGGGCGGCTTAATTCTGGATGTTCGCAAACTTTTTTTTTCCACGAGCGACCAGGAGGGTCATTCCGTAACTTTCAAAATGATAATCGACAAGACGATCTTCTCAAATCTTTTCAAAGTTTGAGAATCTTCAAAAATATTTGAAATCGTGACTGATTCAATAAATCCTAAACAGTTTATATAAATAAAATTTTTCATATATTTAGAAGTCGTGTCAGTGTAGGTAACTATGTAGTCTTTTACTCCGGTGGCTTAGGTTTGTATCCCAAAAGTTGAAATGTTTTTTTTCTTTCTGTAAATCATTATCGTCAATAAATAAACGATAGCTAAATAGGTCTCGTTTCTGGAGAATTTATCACCAGAGAATTCATAATTACGAAATAGGATTTTTTTAATGATATGTATATGTAGTCAATGATATGATAATAAAGCAGGTCGCAATTTTTTTTCATTTTTTTTTTTTTCATTTTTCAAAAAGCAAAAAAAAAAGCGTTCCAGAGGGTCAATATATGTAATTGTTAAATTTTAATGTGTCGACAACATTCTTCGTACTTCACTGTTCTTAATGTTCTTCAGTTACAAAACAAATATCAGCCCTATCGGATAAAAATGTTGGAGTTAGTCGGTCCACCGTTAAAAAAAGGAGTTTGCGACCATCCAGAAATACACTGTCATTTTATTAATTTAAAATTTGTATAGTAGTATAATTAAATGGAGCGCTAAAAGCTGAAGTGAACCAAGTCACAAAAAGTAAAATCGGAGATATAACGAGTTAAAGTAAATACGCTGCCATTGAAACTTCTGGTGAATTTTTTTTTCGAACAAATGACAATTTGAAACGAAACAAATGAGAAGTTAATGACAGACCTTAATAGAGCTAGGCCTTGCGCACATTTTTGCACTAGATTTGGGTTTTTTATTTTTTGTCTAGGTTCGTTACAGCTGTTAGACCTCCAAATTATAACTACTAAGCTATCACGCAAACGTTAACGTTTTCGTGAGAACGTTTAAAAGATTTTCGTTATACGTGAACCCAACAAATTTTTGCGAAAACGTGATCGCCCAGACGTTTGACGTTTTCAGTTTTACGTGAAGCAACTCTATCGTCCAAACGTTATCGTCTGATGCTGATCGAGTTACGGAATGACGCCTCTGGACATAACGACAAAATTGATATATGACACGTAAAAAGCTGTTATACTAGATAACTGCCTTACAATCCGGAAGTTATCTAGTATGACAGCTAAATTAATCTTCCATAAGCAGCAATAAGCAGATGAAATGTTTGGCCCGATGCCCGCATGCTCATCAGAGCTTAGTCTTGAAGACAGGTGAATGTTATCCTACGCGATGTAAAGAGTGCAAATGCTTTACTCTTATAATAATAATATTTTAATCTCACTAAAACTTATGAAAAGCTGAATCAAAAGACGACTTACCACTCGCAATTGGCCGACCTTTTTATAGGTTACATATGAGAATATTTTGTCTAAAATCTCCATCGGCATGTCTAACAGAAAAACGCTCTGTGGTGTTATAGAAGCACTAGATGATCTGCCAGAAGCCATTACAGTTGAAGTCGATGATTGTGATTGTATCTGCTGTTGTTGTTGGAAGCTTGTATGTGTAAATGCACTAGTTGGAGCTCTTGCCATAGAAGCGATTGCGCTTCCACTTGGTGCAGTTATCATTACATTACTACTAGAAGCGGCCTGTCTGGTTATAACAGAGAATCTCTGCATTGATTCCACTTCTCCACTGTTGGTACTGGCACCACTACTGTTACCCGATAAACTTGTACTCATTTGGCGCGTTGAAACCATTTTTTTAGCTGTGGTTTTCTCCTATACAATAAACTTCTTTATTATTATACGAATAACTTAATACACCTATTTATTTTTTGTTTGTTGTTACTTGTTTGGGATTTCTGTTTCGATGTTCTGAAATTAAAGTATAAATATAATGTGAGTTCTAGTATTAAACATTTAATAACAAATAAATAATGAAAACAAAATCATTTATTTACATTAATGATAAACATTTGACAATTTTGTAAGAAAACGTAAACAGTTTATTTGAGTTCATTTGGTATTGAATAAAAAGCTTGCATTTAAAGGTCCTATAAATATCTACAACTTTAACTCAGACCATTTTTTTTATATAACCTCAAAAATATTGAAAAAAATGCAAAAATAGGATTTTTTTATTTTTATCTTTTACAAAAATGATTGGATTTTAGCAAAACTTGATTTTTGGAAAGTTTGGAATGCAATTATTTAGATTAAAAACTATTTTTTAAGATTATGTGGAAAAACTACACTTTTGTTTTAGAAAATATTGAGAAAAGTTGAAAAAAACGATTTTGAAGATTGATTTTTCCGTAAATGATAAAAAAAATGGTCTGAGTAAAAGTTGTAGATATTTATACTATCTACAACTTTTGCATTTAACTTTTTTCGATAGGAGGTCTACTTTTGACAGAAATCGTAAGAAACCACGATTTTTGACACCCACCCCACTTCTTCGCCCACCCACCCCTTTTCCCAAATTTGTTTGTGGGCAATTTATTTTTCCCCTTTCATATACCATTTATCCTAAATTTTCCAACCACTTTCATGCTGCTAATAATTTTTTTTATTTTCAAAAATTACTGGCACTGGTCTATAAGGGGTAAACCTCGGAATGAATGCTAATAACATTTTTTTTTTTTTGCTCAATATCTTCGTTTGTGCATTCTATAACCAACCTCAAAAGTCTAGAAAAATCTCTTGTCCGCAAGACGCGATGCTCAACGTCAAACCGCGAAATTTAGATTTTCGAAATTGAATTGCAATAAAAGACAATATACACATATGATTTCAAGGTATTTTTTAATACTGATTCCAAAAAATCTATCCGCAATTTTACATTATATCCAATTTTTTCGTTGTTTTTTCACTTTTATATCATTTTATTAAAAAAAAACACGCAAATTAGTATTAATTTTTTCTCTTATTAGCCCAGTTTATTTTCCTAAAAAAATATTTTATTTTTTTTTCATAAAAAAATAATACTGAAAGTATTTCTTTTTATTGAAGGTTTTGAATGAACAGCAACAACTTGTGTGTGTTACCACCAAGTTCATAGGCTGGAGTTATAGCTATTTCACGGGGACCAACCCGATCATCAGACTCCTTTTAGTGGTGCTAAGTCGCTTATGTTCAATTGATTTTGAAAATTGCCCGAGCTGGGCTTGAACTCACGACCTAGCGGTTGGGAGGCCGACGCACTACGCTTCGCACCACCGCTGCCACTTGTGAATTCATAACCCCGAACAGGTTTTCCAATTATCAAGTTCACTTGAACCGAGTAGCATTTTTATTAACTCAGACAAGTCTGTTATTGTTCATTGGGTTTCTTTCACTTTTTTTCCTTCTTTTTAAATACAAAATTAATTCAAATGAATTAAAACTTTTTCTGAGCTATTGCGGTTACCTTAGAAAATAACAGCTCAGATAAATCTTATTTAAAAATTAAAAATTACCTAAATGTCCGTAAAGCTAGAATCTATGGGCAAGGGGCGGCCCAGAAACAGCGTTTCATTGAAGCGTTATCAATGAAAAAAAAACTGATTAATTCTGGGTTAATCCAATACTGTATCACTTAATTGTGTCCTTATTAAAGTACTTAAACTTAAACAGTACTTAATTACATAAAATTTTGAAAGAAATTAGTTCAACATTTTTTTTTTAATTTTTTTTTCAAAATTTTGATTTTGAAAATTAATTTTTGAAAAACTGTATCATATATCAGCTTTATTCAAAAACAAGATAAAAGACGAGGTTTTTGGCTTTACAAAAAGGTATAGCACGTCATTTTAAAATGCTCACTTTTTGACTTTTTGCAAAAAGTGGTCGTTGTAGTTATGCCTTTAACGTTTATTTCATATAAACGGATTACCGGTATGGAGTTAATTGTTGAAAATAAATAAAATAAACAGTTCACCTAGCGAAAAAGGTTAATGGTTCAAAAAATGACTGTTAAACTTTTTTTTTCTTGGATTAAAAGAAACATGATTTTGGACAAGAAAACATTAAAACATGATTTTAGTTTAGAAAAAAATATGAAAATCAGGCTAAATCAGGATTTCTGACAGCCCAGGACGGAACACCCCGAGGATAATACCTACTGTCTTAAGTGGGAATCGAAGCACATTTAACGCATCTAAAAGCGCAAACTTGCCTCAACATTCCCAAATTAATAGTACATCTGTCATTCAAAATCCCTCCCAAACAACCATAACGAACACAAACAACAAAACCTCATCCCAAACGGAATCAAAACAGAATCCACCAAGCACATCTACCACATCTTCTCCCCATTCCATAATTAATGAAAGCCACAAACAATTAAATTTAAACGTAAGTCAATCTCAACTTAACCCACTTTCCATAAACTCTCAATTAAATAAAAAATTAAATAACCAAAGTTCAAATTTCAATGCAGAAACAAATATTGACAGCGTTGCCACAAAGTGCCCGATCGGGTCACTTGGCCTCTTTTTTATAAATTGGCCCTTTGCCCGGGCCAATTAGAAACGGCCCACGAATCCAAATTTTAGTAGATTTATCTTCATATCGTGCTTAGTAATAATTAAAAGGCTTTACAAAATTATATAAAATCATCGCGATGCATCGCAATTACAATGTGTTTCCACCACAAATAAATAGGTATGTATACTGAATTCATTAATTTATCTCGTTTAGTAATTCGATTTTTCTCACGTCAGTTTTTTTATTTATTTTTAATAAGTGGCTCAAAGCTAAAACATGTCTGTGCATTAAAATTTTAAAATGTAGGTACATCTTTGATTTTTTTAAATTTCTATTGTAAACTAATACAGGGATTATTTAATAAAAAAAAAATACCACTCTTTTCAAGGTCAACACAATCTAAACCTGGACACAAGTTTGGGAGCTATTAGACAACAGCAAATAAGGTTTTTGAACACATTTTCAAAATTTAAGCAGTTATTTAAAGTTAAACTACACCTATACTGTTGTGTGGGGATGTAAACTCTTGGAGTGTCCTTTGGGGCTCCCCTGTTTCTAACCACCGTAGTAATGTAATCGAAGAATTCTTAGCGAATTCCGATTTAATGCTTTTAAACGAAGGATCCCAAACACACTTCTCAACTCAGAACACCTTCACTTATATCGACATATCATGCTGTTCACTGTGAGACGCTTCAAAAAGCACCCTATGCTTTCTAACCTTTTAGCGTACAAGAAAACAAATGCTCAATTTAGAAGAGAAATGAAAATAAGCAAAACTTAACCTTTAGCTGAATTCACGGCAGCGATTAATCCTAACTCTCCCATCTCCAAAACCTGGCATAATATCCTGAATAACTTGAACGTTATGAGTCGGGATAATATGCCACCTCAAGCGCCCGGCCCGACGTATATGGAATTAGAATGTTGCTCAAGTGTTTTAAAAGATAAAACCCCAAGTAGAGACCGTGCATCATATCCAATGATAAAAAACCTAAAATTCAATGTTAAATCTAGACTTCTTGCGTTATATAATGAAATACTAGACACCAGCATCATCCCACAAACTTGGAAAATTGTCCATATCATGCCATTACCAAAACCAAATAAGCCCATAGACTCTATAGATGGTTACCGACATATTTTCTCATCCCATGTATGTCCAAGGTTTTGGAGAAAATAGTTGCAAAACGGCTCTATTGGTTCCTAGAAACCAAAAAATTGATCGGCACAAACCAAAACCAAACCGAGATTGTTGAGACGCCTGGCTACATATCGATCATTACGTATCAAATGCACTGTCTTCCAGCAACCATGTGTCGATACTTTCATTGGATTTCATGAAAGCTTTCGTAAAAATAGGTTTTCATTTAAAATTGAACAAACTACAAAAGAGCCTAGCAGCAAGAAGCAATATTATTAACTATTTATCAAATGCAAAATTGAACATTCATGTAAACACTTTATGTATTATTACTAGATCACTAGGCAAATGTCCAAAAACTACGTAAATCTTATTGAATCTACATACCATCAGTCGGCAAGAAGAAGCATCAACGCCTATCGTACAACCAGAATTGACAACATTATGGTGGAAGCTGACCTTCCCACATTGGAACAGCGACAATCAGAGAGTCTTCTTAAGATCATTTCAAAACTCCTGTTCTCCTACAACTACATCATTGATAGCGACATTGATTCAACTGGCAACATTAAAATGAATAAGCGCATTCCATCCACAATCAGCATGGCTTTATCAAACGCCAAACGAATTGGTCTACCCTTCAAACGCGTTAAAGGTCATTCACTGACCCTTCTTACAGAGTACAATAAGGACCACACTAATAGAAGAGTTTATCATTCTATTTTTGAAGAAATATTCGAAAACTTTAAACATAAGGGTTGGACTCTTTTGTTTACAGATGGGTCCAAATCCAAATATGTATAACACTTCATTAGCTGTCACCGAAGACAAGGGAACTTTAATAAAAACAGGTATTTTATGGGAATATTCGTCAATCTAAACTACTGAAGCCGCAAAAATGATTCCACAACTCAGTTCTAGATTCTGTTATTTTTATAATATTTTTTTATTTTGTCAAAATTGTGCTGGAATCGTTCAAAACTCGGAAATTTCAATGAAAATAACTGGCATTACCGGCTTTCGATTCTACTTTCATAAATAGTACTATTTCAAAGTAGAATCGGAAACAACTTTCGAATAGAATCGAAAGTAGAATCGAGTTGCATAGTTGGGCCCCAGGTTAAACCCACTGGCGCTAGGCGCCCCGGCAATTATTAGAAAAATTCACAGTTCAATTTTCAAGGGCTTTCAATGATTAATTCAGGGTTATTCCAATACTGTGTATTTATGTATCCTCATATAACTTTGAATTTTAGATGAGATTTATCTTTAATCTATATGATTTCTACGAGATTTCCCATACAAATTTGTATGGTATATCACAAGTATTCGAGAAGATTTAGCGTGAATCACACTCAACCTTCTGTGGGCACACCCTGTATTCACAATTCTTAAAAAATATATTATTTTATCACCATTAAACAAAATGGTAATGTTTTGCGACGACTTTTTTTAATTTTAAAATTTTGCCCAGCCAAATTCTAGATTTAGGTTGTGGTGGAGATGGGGCATTAAACAGCTTTATTTGAAAACAAAATAAAAAGTTATGGCTTTAAAGAAAGGTAAAGCAAGTCATTGTTAATGTAACCTTTATGTTTTAATAATTTTTTTTCCAAGCTTATTCAAGTTTTTAGAAGCACCTTGCCTGGCACGCTTCGCGAGTTTCTTCTTCAAGTCCTCTGTCGCGCTCACGGAACTTCGTTGCTCTGCTTATGGCATGTAGAGGCCAAGCAGCACAAGCATAAGACTGCGAAAGTGCGAAGTGGTCCTAAACCTTTGCCAGCCCAAAAGTCAAAAGAAAATACAGCGTCCACCATCTTTATAACTTTGATATCAATAGCTTGGGTTTGTAATAACTTCAATTTTTCATATATTCGACATGTGTACCTGTAGTATTGGTAAAATATTGGTCGATTTTCTATTTTTCATAGAATTGTTATTACATTATAATAATTGATCACCGCAATTTTTAAGGTTACTTTACTAATAAAATTACATATATTTGTGTACTTGGTTTAAGTTTCTAAGAGCATATTGTTTTTCTTTAAAGCTCCATACTAATCGTAAGTTAACTTCTTTTTATAAGATATATTGCTAACTTGGTACCACTTTTCCAGAAAATATAATCGAATCGAATTTTTGATATTTTCGATATTTATTATTGGATGAGTTTGTTCTAGCAGCAACAATACGAAATTATCGAATCCGCTATCCGTTGATTCGGTATTCGTAATAGGGTCGATAATTTATTCAGCGTTGAATTTATAAAATTAAAGATTTTTGCGGTAAATTAGTTATTGTTAGCATTATAGAAAAACACTTGGTAATATTATACTGAAACTATTTATATTGAAATCAATCAAGTAGCTTTTGCTATAATGTAATAGAATAATATGAAAATGAAAATTAAATTAACAATAACAATTTGGCGACGAGGATTATTTAAGAACGAGGAAAAGGATGTACGCCGAGGTCAGGAATTCACAATGGATACATTGGCAAACAACATTCAAGAATTTGTCTATGATCCTGCAAATGGATTGTTTTGAATCTTGGTACAACCGTTTTGAAGACGTTTTCATTGTCGATGGGGCGTCTCTTGATGATGCAGCCAAGGTTCGTCTTCTCATGAGAAAAATGAACTCAATCGCTCATGAGAAATATGCGAACTTGATTTTACCAAAACAAGTCAAGGATATAAGTTTTGAGGAGACAATAAAAAAACTCAAAGGTATGTTTGGTCGTAAAGGTACTCTATTCAATGTTCGATTCAGCTGTCTTCAAACAATCAAACGAAAGACAGACGATTTGGTTACCTACGCATCATTTTTGAACAAAAATTGGGAAGAATTCAAATTGAGTGACCTTTTCATCTATCAATTCAAATGTCTGTTATTTGTGACTGGACTACAAGCCCCAGAAGACTCGGAAATCCGAACAAGATTATTAGCGTCGCTTGAAGATGAAGAAAAAGCAAAAACCATCACACTCGACAAATTAATTTCTGAAGCTCATCGATACATCAATCTCAAAAAAGATACTGCAATGATTGAACATACACCACAGCCATCTTCAATTGTCAATACAGTTTCATCAAGTCAAAAATTCAGTCAACCCCAGCGCAATGGGTCATTCCAGCAAAGATCTGATACAACCAAGACACCAAGAACACCTTGTTGGCAATGTGGAGCTATGCACTTCTCTCGGGACTGTACAAATTCACAACACAAATGTTCTCAATGCAAAAAGATAGGACACAAAGAGGGTTACTGCTCCTGTTACAACAAATCAAATTCATCATCAAATCAAGAAGGTGTTCAGCAAAAGAAGTCGAATTTTAAAGGTAATAAAAAGCATTTTTTTTCAAGAAACGATCTTTTCAGAGCAATGCAATTCAAACAACTGTGAATTGTATTGAACATTCAAGCAAGCGAAAATTCATCACAGTTCAGATCAGTGATGTACATAATGCTAAACACATTAAGGACACACCTATTAAGCTTCAAATAGACAGAGCATCCGACAACAGCATCATAAGTCAATCAGTGTGGAATAAGTTAGGCAGACCAGGGTCACGTCTAAGTGAAAAAGCAAAAAGTGCAACTAGTCATAACATAAAACTAATTGCTGATTTCACCTGCAGCATTCGTCTCCGTTCTGGAGAGGTAAGTCAGGGAAAGTTTTTCGTTACTGACATAAACCTGAACTTATTCGGGATTGAATTATGTTTCAATCTTTGGGATAAATCTCTTAGCAATGTATGTTGCCAAATCAGTCACACTCCACATCGTGATGCAGCCATTGCAAGTATTCGTCAAGAATACAAGGGTTTATTCGACGAACCAGCATGCATTAAGGTCGACGTTCAGCTTCACCTCAAGCCTGGAGCTATTCCTGTATTCAGAGCAAAGAGACCCGTGGCATATTCTGTAATACCAATAATTGAAAAAGAACTGAAACGCCTGGAAGATCTTGGTATCATAACCCCAGTAGACTTTTCCGAATGGGCGGCACCTATTGTAGCAGTAAGAAAACAGAATGGTAACATCAGGGGGGTCATTCCGTATCTGGATTATCGTCAGACTTTAACGTTTGGACGATAGAGTTGCTTCACGTAAAATTTAAAACGTCCATCGTTTGGACGATCACGTTTTCGCTGTTATTGTTTTGCTTCACGGAAGACTAAAATCGTCTAAACGTACACGCAAAAACGTTGACGTTTGGACGATAGCTAAATAGCTCACGTTTCCCATACGTTTATACCCATTTAATATTGTTTTTTTTTTTTTTATTATTATTTCCAGTTTGTGATCAAATGTATTTAAGGTTCGAGTTTGTTTCTTATTAAAAAAATAAACATCACATTATATTTCTCTAAAAATATGAAAACAATGATTTTGTCCTAACAAACGTATATTTTATATTTATATGTGCAGTATATAAAATATTTTTCTTTTAAAGAAAAATACGCGCAAGAAACAAAAAAAAACATTGTTTGTTTTGTATTTTCTTTGAGTTCATACACCACACCACCAACAAAAAAACACATGACATGACAGAAACAAAAAACAACACAAGTAAAAAAATAACAGAGCATCCTTCTTCTTCTTATTCTGACAGACAGAGTCAGTAATCAGTATGACATTTAAAGCAGTTTGAGAATTTCTGAAACCTCTCAAACTGCATGAAGAAATAAACGTAGACGAATCGAATTTCGCTGAGTTACGTGAAGCAAATTGTGGACGTGATCGTCCACGATCAACGTTTTGACGATTATCGTTTTGAAAATTACAGAATGACCCCCCAGAATTTGTGGAGATTATTCTTCAGGCCCCAACGATGCTCTAGAACCACATCAGTATCCACTTCCAATTTCTGACGACATATTCGCAACACTCAGCAACAAGAATATTTTCAGTCATATTGATCTAACTGACGCTTATTTACAGATACCAGTTTCTACTGAGTCACGAAAATGTCTGACTATCAACACTCACAAAGGTTTGTACAATGTCAATCGCTTAGCACCCGGAGTGAAGTCAGCACCAGGAGCTTTCCAGCAACTTATGGATACTCTACTAGCAGGGTTGAAAGGTGTTGCAGCTTACTTGGATGATATAATCATAAGTGGCTCCTCCTGGGAAGAACATCTCCAAAGTCTTCACGAGGTACTGAAGCGCCTTTTTGATTATGGATTTCGAGTGAAGATTCAAAAATGTTCATTTTTCGCATCACAAATCAAGTACCTTGGACATATAATTGATAAGAATGGGTTACAACCAGATCAACAGAAAAAGTAGTAATGCATCCAGCAAGAGCCTTGACTCCATCTGAAAAGAAGTACAGTCAAATCGAAAAAAAAGCTCTAGGTCTCATTTTTGCAGTGACCAAGTTCCATAGAATGATTTATGGACGCAGATTTAGTTTGCATACCGATTATAAACCTCTTTTGGCAATTTTTGGAAGTAAGAAAGGTATACCCGTTTATACCGCAAATAGACTACAGAGATGGGCTCCAACACTGATGATGTACGATTTTAAAATTCTTTACGTATTAACAAAAGAATTTGGGTGTGTAGATGTCCTATCCCGTCTAATCGAGTCCCAATTAAAACCCGATGAAGAATATGTAGTCGCAGGTACAGTTTTTGAAAACGAAATATCACAAAATTTTAATGAACAATTACAAAACTTGCCATTAACATACAAAATGATTCAGAAAGCAACCTCTAAAAATAAAATTCTCCAGACAGTCATCAACTTCATGAGATCTAAATGGCCAGACAAGAAATCAATTTCAGCACAGGTTAAACCATTTTTCGACCGAAGAGATGCACTTTCAGTAGTAGACGATTGTCTACTTTTCAATGACAGAATTATAATCCCATCATGTTTCCATAAACGTGTTTTGAAACAGCTTCATCGTGGCCATCCAAGGATCGAAAGGATGAAATCAATCGCCAGAAGTTACATGTATTCGCCCAACATTGATGATGACATTACAGGATATGTCCGACAATGTCAAAGTTGTGCAACTCCTACAAAATCGCCGATCAAGACAACTTTATCATCATGGCCAAGACCCTTAGCACCAATGGAACGCATACACATAGACATAGCAGGTCCATGCGATGACAAATACTATTTTATCATAGTAGATGCATTCTCTAAATGGCCTGAAATTTTCCAAGTTCGAAGCATTTCATCACCAACAATCATACAAAAGCTCAGTAAAATGTTTTCAAAATTTGGAGATTGTCAACAAATTGTGTCTGACAATGGAACAACAGTTTACGAGCTCAGAATTTCAAAAGTTTCTTCAATCAAGAAGTATTCAGCATACGCGTACAGCTCCATACCATCCACAATCAAATGGACAAGCAGAGCGTTTTGTTGATACTTTAAACAGAGCCTTGAAAAAGCTTCATCACGAAGGGACGAGTGAAGAGAACCTGGAAACATTTCTTCAAACATATAGATCAACTCCAAACAAAGTTATAAACAACAAATCACCGGCACAACTGTTTCTTGAAGAAGAAGATAAAAACTGCTTTAGATCTCATGACGCATAAACATCAAGATCAATACTTCAATTCCAAACATGGCTGTAAGAAACGAGAGTATAGTCCAGGTGATCTTGTATATGCTAAGTTCTACAAAAGAAATAAGAACCATTGGATTCCTGGGACCATCATTGAAAGAATAGGTAATGTCAATTTTAATGTATTAACACAATTTCCAAATCGTTCCAGACTTATCCGTTCACACGCAAACCAGCTAAAAACTCGCTATGCTCCTGATTCTTCTGATAACACCAATTCTATTAAAAAAAAAGTTTTCAAACAACTTAAATGACATTCTTTATGAATTAAATATGATACCATCTGTGACAAATGACGTAAATCCACCTTCCGTTGAAGAACTAGAATCTTTACCAATACTTATTGAGCCTGCTGAAATAATAGAAGAATCTTTACAACAAAAAAATCTACCAACTACAAGTTCCAGTCCGATTGCTGTATCTAGAGTTCCAGAAAACGAAGTTAGACGAAGTGAAAGAGTCGTTCGTTGTCCAGCCTGGTTTAAAGATTTTAACATATTTTAAATAAAAGGGGGGGGGGGGGTGTTAGCATTATAGAAAAACACTTGTTAATATTATACTGAAACTATTTATATTGAAATCAATCAAGTAGCTTTTGCTATAATGTAATAGAATAATATGAAAATGAAAATTAAATTAAATTGGGCAGGTTCAGGAAATATTAGGGGCTAGATATTTAGGCAACGTCATTTTCTGAACGGAAATTTGAGTAAATTGCCTAAATTATTAGGATATGATGCTTTTGTCAAATTTCGAAATTTACTTAAGTATTTTACCGATCGCATGGGGAAGACACCAAATTTAAGTTAACTTTAATGAATAAATAATATTAATTATTACCGATAATGCACTTTTTACTCGTTTTTCACACAAATAAATTCAATTTTGCTAAATTATTTCTTTAATTAAAAACAATCTGCTGTCATGTTGACAAGAAAAACTTTCCTTAATTTTTAGGGAAAATTTTCTTGCCTAACTTTCCAGTTAGCTTTCCAATAAAATTACCTAAATTGGAAAGATTTTTTTTGACAGCTGACCAATCAGAGACCGAGAAATTACCTAAATATTTAGTGCCTAACGTTTCTGAACCTACCCATTGGTAGCTTGTTAAATAAAGACTTGTTTTCTTGAAAGTATTTAACATTTATGCAAGCAAATAACAATCATTCGTTTTTAATTTCTGAAGTGTAAAGGAAGAAGAGATATCAGAAAGGTAGAATTTTAGAAACTAACAGGTCGCTTCCAAACAAAAGTCCTAAAAACTGTGCAAAAAGACTGGAAAAACCCATTCCCACACTGCAAAGAAATGTTTACAAAACAGCTGATTTTTACTTAAAATTTCGAACAAATGACTAATCAAAAATTCATGTTTTTTTTAATGTACAACTGTTTAAACCTCTGTAGTTTAAGATTCAGCTTGATGAAATAAATGGCATTTACTGTTTTTGATAACCTATTGGTCAATAGGTTTGAAATAAAGTTAGGTATCGCAGTTGCGTTGCATAACACAAGATAAACCTAATCTTATAACTGCAAGTCGCTAAAAATCTCAGAATCAATCCCCGCGTTCAACGCAGGCCACTTGAACTTAAGATCTGAATTTTCAGAGGCTCTGATTGGTCAGATGTCATAACATTTTGACATTTAGTTACGATTTTCAGGTGGAAATTTGTATATGAAAATTCAGATGGGTGTGTTTGTGTTGGTGAAGTTGGTAAACACACCAAATGTGCTACACACCACATTTGAACTTTGTGATTTTAATAGATTTTAATACAAGTAATAAATGGATTTGTATATATTTCTTTTGTGTTTGGAAATTTGTTCGGGTGTTATTGTTATTTTTTGATATTACAATGCATATGTAATTAATATATTTTTGTGTTCTTCCTCCGCATGTTTATGTGCAGAAATGGAATAATGAAAATAAATGAAGAAATAAAAAACTGAATGATGTTTGTGTTGCGTTCAATAAGACATTTCAATTTGTATACCTTAACCGTAAAAGACAAGGCTCAGACCGGTCGTTCCCGATGTGTGAGGACACAAATGCCATTCGAGGAGTGGCGGTTCGAACTCGACGAAATCAATTAAATTACCCGAAAATCATGTCGCGGGAGATGGATTTTTCAAGAACTATGTCGTGACTAATTAAAAATGACCAAGGAATAGGTGCTTTTCTCTGAATGACTGGCCAGAAACTGAACAATGCCTTGAAAAACATTGCAAGATGCAACCAAGTTGCAAGGCGTTAAAACAAAAGCCCAAATCTTCCAAGAAGATGTTTTAGAGATACTATATTCAACTCTATTTAACAAAAAGCATTGGGTATTCCAGCAGGACTCATCTCCAGCTCGTGTGAGTGTGAGTCAAACACAGCATTCTCGTAGGGCTCCTAAAAATTGATTATTTATTGCAAAAAAGACACCCTATTACCCGAAATATTTTGATGGACATATTTTATTATTTTTTTCTTTGGTTTATGAAACTTCCATACAAAATTTTATCAGCCTACCACTTTTTTCAAAGAACAATTGTTAATACAGTGGGCGTCCAGTATAACGAATACCCGATATAGCGAATTTCGATATAACGAACGGTTTTTAAGATTAACATTAACATCTCAAAATAACTTTTTGTCGTTGCGTCGTTATAGTTTGATATGACGTTATTGACATGTTTACTTTACATACATCTCAACTTGAAATGGCACAAAGTCTTTCATTGATTTATTTTCTTTAAATAATTTTGTTAAATATGAGTAAAAAAAAATAGCAGAACCATTTAATTTCATATAAGCTGTAAAAAACGTATTTATAAATAAATTTACCAATCCATTATTGGATTTTTTAAAATGAAAATTCGATCTATATAGCGAACGCGCTCGATATAGTGAATAAAAATCGAACATTATATCACTCGTTATACTGGACGTCCTTTGTATTCTGATTATTGCTCTTTAAATAAAAGACTATTCATAAAGAGTCCAATAACGTTTTACATGAAGCTCGAGGCATTCTGGTACTAATTTTATTCGATAAGGCGTTAAAAAAACCTCGAAATCAGTATCATATCAATAAATATGTTTTGTTACTTATAGGTACTATACAATGATATGCAAAAAACCGAGTGCAATACAGAAATCTCTTGTATCCACCTTTCAAGATGGAATACAAGACGGCCCAATAACTCAAAATAAATCTTATATTGAGTACTACCAACGATGTAAATTTCATGCTTTTATCACAAAGTGTACGATTTTGTTGCTAAGCCGGCCCACTAAACTTATTGCAGAACGAAAAGCAAAATGAAATTTTTCGTTTTCAATTTTTCCCAAAGTATACCTATTATAAAAAAAAAAAAAATCTTAAGTTGGTGATACTAAACGATTGGAGAAACTATTTTCCGTCTTTCTGTGAAATGGGCATAATTTTTTAGCGGTTCAGATAATGTGTTTTACTTTACACCATGTATTATGTAGGTATAGAAATGCAAGAACAAAACTTAAAACTGATATTCTGCAAAATCAAAAACGTTGCAGATGTTATAAATTAGTTTTTACTTTATTTTTTTCATTTTTGACAGTTTAAATTACCAATGCCATTGTAAATAACATATTATATTTGTATATACCTATTATAATATTTATTGTAACTATTAATAGAAAATTTAGTTAAATAAATTGGGTGAATTCCCTCGTTAAACTTAAACTTAGAGGCGTATAAAAGTGAGATGGGTATGGGAGCCCATATTTAGGGGTGTTTCCTCACCTTAATATTTTAAAGCTATTCTATTGAGACCCTAAGCTCTCTGTAAAAAAAAATTAAAACTGTAGGTGTGCGCCCTTAATGGAAAGTCGCCCTCGCAGCTGAAACGATAATTTCCATACAAAAATAGCACAACGAAATCTTGAACGAAGATATTTTTTACTTGCGATATAAGTTCTATATATATTAAGTTATGCATTCGTACAAAAAAAAAGTTGAGATAACATTTTTCCATGATATCACGATGGTAGAGAATGCCAAAAAAGTGTGTCCCGAAAGTCTGTCTGTCTGTCAGTCTGTCTGTATGTCTGTATAAGGAGCTACAGCCTAAACGGATTGACCGATTGACTTCAAACTTGGTGTGTAGCATTTTTTGGAGACTCTCCAGAGGGGTTTTTGGAATTAATTTTAATTTAATAACGGTACTTGTCATATACCGATTTTAGTAAAGTTGAAATTGCTCAAAATCGGCTCCAAAGATTTTGTTTAAAAAATTCAAATTTAAGTTTTAAGACAAGGTCTATCTTCTATTGAAAAATTTTTTTTGAAAATCATTATTAGGGTCAAAATCATGGAGGTGGAAAATTTGATGTCCAGGCATTTTTTTTAATCAAAATACCATTTATTTAAAGCTTCGGTTAGAAAAGTTTCCATTTCTTTTTTATTGCATCTAATATACCCAAGAAAAGCGTTCCCGGATATGTCAACAACTCAAAAACTGAAAATCAAATGGCTTAAAATCACATAAAAGTTAATTATTTTTGAGTATTTTTGTTTTCTTAACACTACATATACACAATACTCTTTATTAATTGTTACATCTCTTACAAAAAAATTAAGTTTTGTTATTTTATACATTGATAAAAGTTGTTCCAAGAAAAATGACGCATAATACCAACATTTATTAATGTATAAATATTTTAATCATCTAACGTACAAAAGGTAGCTGCAAGCAGTTTTTAATTTTATATAGATTTATCATTCCACACCTTTTTTATGGATAAATATATAAAATGTATGTTAGAAACTAGTTTTAATTTCATTAATCCGGGAACGCTTGTTTTGGGGTATAGCTAGATTGAAATTTAAATTTGTTGGTGATATTATGATCAAAAATCGAGGCCACTACAATATAATCTCAAAAATATTTCGTTTTACCTTGTTACATAAAAAATAAAAATAAATTAAGGTCAAAACGTCATTTCCGGGAACGCTTTTAGAATCTGAATAAATAATGTCTTACACTCATAATTTTGCATTTTTTGGGTATTTTTACTCAGTATCCTATCTTAGTATGGCTTTAAGGGGTTATATCTAGTCTAGTTGTAAGTGCAAAAAAAAACCTTCTTTTTTGTGGATTTTTTGTGAAGAGGCATTTAATTATATAAATATAAAGAATACATATCCATATAGCAAATTTAATATAATAAAATAATTCGCTGTGTATTTAAAAAAATATTGGGTTCCGTTATTTTTGTAGTAGATCTCCTAGACGACCTCCAAAAAAAAGTTGTCTGGCGGTGAGCAAGATATCTCTGATCCAAGTTACTTTAAATTTAAAAAAAAAACCAAAAGATTCATTTTCAGGATAGACGAATGCAGGCAATGAACGAAGGAATAGTACAAATTTTGTATTTTGACAAAATGTCGACTTCCCAAAGAAAAAATCGTTGTTTTTCACGAAAATTTACACTTTAAAGTGGCTTAAAAAATCGAATTATTGTCAAAACCCTTTTTCCTTCGTTCATTACCTGACAAAAGTATCGAAAAAAATTGTGTAAAAATTTCAAGCCGATAACTCCAGCCGTTTCGGAGAAATTTTGCTCACCGCCAGACACCTTTTTTTTGGAGGTCGTCTAGGAGATCTACTACAAAAATAACGGAACCCAATATTTTTTTAAATACACAGCGAATTATTTTACTATATTAAATTTGCTATATGGATATGTATTCTTTATGTTTATATAATTAAATGCCTCTTCACAAAAAATCTACAAAAAGGAAGGTTTTTTTGCACTTACAACTAGATATAACCGCTTAATAAACAATTTTATCAAAAAAGTTACAACAAAAACAAAAGAAAAAATTACTTATGGCCTAAGTGTTTCGGAGGTGCATTAAAGCATTTTTTTGTAGAAATTGGTCTCTGCTCCAAGAAATAAATAATATTTGATTTATTTAAGACCTACTATCTTAGTATAATAATATATCATTCACGTTGAGAGTATTTCTAGACCCCTTTTGAAGAGAACGTTTTTCTAGCAATAATTTTTGGGGTTTTGCGGTAAATTGAAAAATATACTTTTTTGTGCTCTGCCCATTCATGAGCCAACAAATTATGGCTAAAGCGAACATTTGAGCATGAAATTTTTATCATAAAACAAAGTTGATTTTTTAAGAATTCGGACACCGATTTTTTCCCACCTCCATGATTTTGACCCATTAACGGTACCATAGAACTTTTTTTTTAATCCGATATTCTCCGAAATGGCTTTTTCGATTTCAGTGAAATTTTTTGTGAAGAAGCACTTATATAATTTTAATACATATAAGCCAAAAATAAAATTTCGAAAAAAATAATTTTTGGATTTTTAAAAAAATTTTGAATTTTTTTTTTTTTTTTTGAAAAACAAAATTTTCGAATACGGAAATTGTATTTTTTAAAATTTTGTTTTAAGATGTTGATTAGTGATTTCTACATTTTATTTTAAAACTTTTTTTTTTCCAAAAAATTATTTATACAAAATCAGTTTTTTTTTTTAAAACGGCTCTAACGATTTTGAAAATATTTTTTTTCTAAAAATACATCTTAATATATCAATCAAAACTACATACTTGTTTTGGAGGGCAATTTGATATCAGATTTTGTTTTACTTAAAAAAAAAATAATTTTATGGTTTTTTTATATAAAAAAGTCTTAAAAATTTAAGGAACTTGAACTGTAAAACAAGTTTTTGCCACCCAGTCGTGCACTTTTTTTTTTTTATTTTGTTTTTTCCTAAACTTTTTAATTTATATTTTTACTATTTTGACTTTGACATAATGATCGATGGTGTTTTTTCGTAAACATATTCGCTGTTGACTTAAAAATTTTTCGTTTCGCTTCAGCTACATACTAGGCTTACTTATTAATTAATTTAGAAAATGTAGTGTATTTTAATCATTCAACTAGAAAAAGCTTTCCTAGCAAAAACCACTTCATCTGTAAGATTTTCCAAAAAAAAAACTGGCAATTATGTTCTACAGTCTATCGCTTCGGGTTTGTAATTGTTCATTATTGTCGGAAAACGAGATATAATAAATAGTTTGTTCTCTCTACATGGCCATTGACAGGCAACAACAAAATCTCTTATCTTAAAAAAGAAAAATAAAGTTTTATAATTGTTCATCGTTGAACCTCATGACTAACAAATGGAACTGTTCTTTAAAATAAAAAATAGAATTATAAGGAAACTATTTCTTAAGAACAAGGGAGGGAGGTCATTTATTTTTATTATTTAATAAACACCCCTACTAAGACCCACTCAAATAGAAAATAGATGTATTTAAAAGTTTAAATATAATTTTATAGCAAATCTTACATTTTCTTGGTTCTATATTTATGTACATAGATCTTTTTCTTTGCTGCAGAATTAATATGCTTGATGAAAAAACTCACGATGTAGTCGGACAAAAAAAAATTAATTTCTAAAATTTTGCTTTTACATAGCTTTAATTCACTTTACATATTGTTGCTAAGATTCTTCCTGATACGATATTGCATATAAAAATTGTCTTCTATATATGTGAATTCTCTCGTTCTTTTCTTATAGAAATGGCTGCGCGATGTGTAGATGAAATTAAAAAAAAAGAAGCTTCTGTAGAACTGCAAGTGTTTTTTTTTTAGCTCCGCGACGAGAAAACAACCAATTTCGTGAATGCGGTCAACATCTATTACAAAAGTAATTAGAATGTTTTACCAGGAAACTTTTGTTAATTCATATATTCTGCAACATTTCCGATTTTTTCAATTATTATGGAAAGAAAAATTTAGTCGAACTAAAAAAATGGCGGTTTCACTAACGAACTTAAACAGAAAATCTCTGTGGTTCTGTAATTATTGTGTGGATGGGATGAATAAAGAAATTTCCGACTTCTCGCCACTTCGACAGAACAAACCACAAAAAGTATGAAATAGAAATTTGATGGCTACTGCTTCTGGTTGGTGTCGGTGCGAGACAATATATCAAAAAAAAAAGAGACAAACAGAAGATCTTGTAATAAAAAAAAAATCCCTTGAGCTGTCATCTTAACTCACCAACTCTAAAATTATACATTGTTGAAATGGAAAACAAACAGACCACCGAAAAATAGGTATGTTTGAGTACTTTGAGGTATGGGATGAATAAAGAACTTTCCTGACGACCCGCCACCATTAGGTGTGTTTTTTATTACCACCGGTCTTAACTATACAAAAATAACGCCTCGGGGCTTAACCTGAAATCTTGGCAGCACTGTATATTGAATGTTCCGAAAACAGCAGACACAACAAAAAATTAGAGTTGTCATATTTTTCGCTTTCGTCATTTTCTTGTATTTTTCATGTATGTTTTACAAAGATATACAAAAATGTATGCTAGCAAAACTATTTTAATACATTTTGTCCTTCCAAACTTGAGTTTTATCGTTTTTAAACTAATTATAAACAATTTATGAAAAAACTAGTTTGGTAGCACAGATTTAAAACTCTTCAAAAAGTTAAGCCCAAAGTGCCTGGCTACACGGTGATTTTTCAATCGCCTAAGCAGTGAGTTTGTAGGCAAGAGGGATGAGGAGATAAGGGGGAAGATGCTCACGAAGGGAACTGAATTTTCTGAGGACAGTACAGTTCCATTGCTAAATTTTTTCTCTTTTTGACGTTTGTTCCTAGAAAATGTTAAAGTGGAACGTGATTGGGCACAACAGTGTGTAGCCACCCCATGTGATTTTTCAATCGATTGAAAAATCACTGTGTAGCCAGGCACAAAGAAATCTCCGGGCTAAACAACTAAGCCCAAGGGGCTAAGGTGTTGTTGTATTTAACATGTAAAATGCTTAGACCAGACTGCGTTTTTTTTTGTCCGGTTAAGACCGGTTGTAATAAAAAACACACCTATTGTATATATATTTCTATGTGCCTGGCTACACAGTGATTTTTCAATCGATTGAAAAATCACATGCGGTGGCTACACACTGTTGTGCTCAATCACGTTCCACTTTTACATTTTCTTGGAACAAACGTCAAAAAGAGGAAAGATTTAGAAATGGAACTATACTACCCTCAGAAAATTCAGTGCGCTTCGTGAGCATCTTCCCCCTTCACTCCTCATCCCTCTTGCCTACAAACTCACTGCTTAGGCGATTGAAAAATCACCGTGTAGCCAGGCACTATACCCAATTAACAATTTTACTTGCATAAGGTCCATTTTCTTCGATTCAGCAAGCTATAGTTTGTATAAGTTTAGTTTTAGGCTTACTTACGCAAATCATCCATTTTGGAAAAAAAGGAGTTCACCTTAAGGCTATATGGAAGTGTTTAGAAGAAGCCTTGTAAATATAAGTTAAAGAAGACCTTTATAAGACCTGTTTGAACCGTTCTAAAGAAGCCTTCTATTTTCAAGTGACAGAAGGCTTTCATAACCCTTCAAGCAAACAGGTCAGGCCTTGGTCCGAATCCGCTCCGCCTGAGGCGGAGCTGAGTCCGACTTCGGATCAGAAACTGGTCCGAAGGCGGCTCAAATTAGTATGGAAATTATAATCACCGCGAAGTCGATTGCATATGTATTGGTGTGGTGAAAATCTCCATTACGAGAAAACGGAGCCGAAGGCGGACCTGAGCCGGAGCAGCGAAAACCTACCAGAAAGAGGAATAAGAAAGGGATGACATTTCGCACTTGCGACCAAAAAAAGAACAAGATTTATTTTTTTTTTCACTGAAACTGTTTTATTTTTTATTTTATTTTCGCAAACGAAATTTTCACAATAAATACAATATAGAATACAATACATTTTTTTTCATTTGATGCTGCTGCTGTTGTTGGTGTTTTTTTAGATACCCAATCGCATGTTTCACCTTCTAGATTTTTCTTCATCATTAGAGATTACATCTACAACACAAGAAGAAACAACATTTTAACCCAAACACTTTGAGCGATATATAAAACATACCTTTTTTGTTTTCCATATTGTTTATAATTTAATAAAATTGTTTATAATTAATAAACTGACGTTATACAAACAACGACACGAGACACGACGCGACCAAACACTTCAACAAAAAATAACAAAATGACGCTTTGGCTCTTGTTGGCCTTGTCTTTCTTTTCCTTTTCTCATTTTTCACCACGATTCTCGTTCGACTTTGTGTTCATACACAAAAAGTTGCAAGTGTGTGAGTGCAAGCCCGATTTTCGCGGTCTGAGGTCGGAGTTTCTTTGTTGAACTCAGTTTTCTTGCTTGAAGGGAAGAACTGTTCCAAGAGGTTCTTGTAAGTATGCAATGTTTTCATCTCTCAAGTATGCAATGTTTTTCACTAATAAGAATGCAAAGCTTTTATCCTGCAGATATGCAATGTTTGTAACACTTTAGAAAAAAACATTGCATTTTTATGTGAGGTTTCAATTAGCTCCCTTTTTGCCACTCATCTTTAATATTCGAGTATGGTCTACTGGTAAGGTTCTGGCCTGGTATGCAGAGGTACGTGGGATCGATTCCTGGCGGGGTCATTTGTGAAATAAAAAAAAATGTGTTCTTTTTCAATTAAAATAAAGTTCATCGCATTTCAGAACGACAGGAAAAGCATTGACATATGGCCAAAAAAGAAGAAAATACAAAATAGAAAAAAATTAAAAGAAAAAAAAAATTCAATAAAATCTTTTATTTTTATTCATAAATTCAACATCTTATAACAACCTCCATAAGGCCTTATTATAACATCCAATGCAAATGATAGTTTCCTTAGCGAAGCTATAGCTTCCCTAAAATGTTTCATTGTTTTGTAAAAAGGCCTGCATAAGGTCGTTTTACGCTGTTCGTCACAAGCTATTAGCTTGTGGATTGCCTGTGGAGGAAGGTCTTGGGGAAATTCGGTAATGTGCGCCAAAATGATTTGCACAAGACTTGTCCTTCTTCTTAAACAAGTCAAAAAATAGCTTGCATTGACCCTTATGAAAGCTAAATTGTTACTTGGGGTGTGCACCGTTTCTTCATCACCTGATGTTGCAGTTCATGTACGTGTTTTATACTATGTTTCCACCTACCCTAAATCCGAGATTTAGCTAAGTAGATTTAGAATAAATCTCGAGATTTATTTTAAATCTACTACGCTAAATCTCAGATTTGGGTTCAGCTACCCTAAATCTAAGATTTTCCTCTACTTTCAATCCGAGATTTAGAATAAAACTAGAGATTTATTTAAATCTACTTAGCTAAATCTCAGACTTTTATCTGAAAAGTGCATTGCGTATATACCGAAATATTAACATTTCAATGCAACCATGTCAAACAAATTTTTGATTATTTTTTTCTATGAGAGCTATTTTTTTGTTAATAATTTTAGATATTTCTGCATTAAATACCTATTTTTTTTTTTTTTTTTTTTTTTTTTTTTTTTGACGAGAGGAAATCTTCAAAAGACACTTGGCAGTATTCGACACCAAGTAGTGTGGGACTCTTAACCACTAAAACCACCTCTTTATCAGGACCAATCTTGAGAGATCGACATCAGATTTTTCTTTCTTAAACTTTTAATACTTTCCCATGTTTTTTTAGACCATAAGCTCATGAGGCTTGGTTCTTCTTAATCTTCGAACATGGTTTCTTGTATTCAAGACGGACACCATTTCAGAATTGGTATGACTTTGCAGTCTCTGATTATGCGATACAACGTATTTTTTAACAACTTCTGTAACCGTTTCTATTTGTAAGTCACGATGTAGATCGCTATTTCTTATGTACCAAGGTGCATTAACTATTCCACGAAGGACTTTGTTTTGGAATTTTTGGATGATTTCGATATTTGTTTTCTTTGAACAGCCCCATAATTGGATACCATAGGTCCAAACAGGCTTTAGTACTTGATTATACAGCATTATTTTGTTTTGGGTTGATAAATCAGAGTTGTTACCAAGTAACCAGTACATTTTTCTATATTTCAAGTTTAGTTCTTCTCTTTTCTTTTTGATGTGCTCTTTCCACTTTAGCTTTGCATCCAAAGTCATTCCAAGGTATTTGGCCGTATTGGCGTAAGGTACAGCTTGATAATTAATGAATATTGGAATATTGTTTATCTTTTTATTTGTAAAGTTTATATGTGAAGATTTTGTTTCATTGAGCTTGATACGCCATTTTTCGGTCCAATCTCTGACTGTGTCGACGGCATATTGCAGCTTTACTGCTTCCCTAGAGACACATTTGTCGGGTACCAAAATTGCGGTATCATCTGCAAAAGTAGCCATTATGGTGTGATTCCCAACTGGGATATCCCTTGTGTATAGTAAATACAGGGTAGGACCTAGGACACTTCCTTGTGGTACACCGGCTTCTATTTTCTTCAATTCCGAATATTCTTGATCGTACCTTACTCTAAACAATCGGTCTGAGATGTACGATTTTAATATTTCATAGTACTGTCTGGGAAGATCCCTTTGCAGTTTGTACTCAAGTCCCTCATGCCAAACCTTGTCAAAGGCTTGAGCAACATCTAAGAAAATAGCTGAACATACTTGTTTTTCTTCTAATGCTTTTTCTATTACATCCGTTATTCTATGAACTTGGTCTATCGTGGAATGTTTATTTCTAAAGCCAAACTGATGATTTGGGATTAACCTTCTTTCTTCTATAATTTTGCTAAGTCTCTTCAGAAGCAGTTTTTCAAAAAAAATACCTATAACACAACAAATAAAGTACCTTGGCACTACTGTTTTTATCGAGAGAAAGTAAAATCGGGATAATTAGGTGTGTTTTTTATTACCACCGGTCTTAAGGCTTGGCCACACCGGAGGGTATATGCGGTAGCGGTACGGGTAAAGGCTTGGCCACACCGGAGGGTACGCGGTAGAGGTACAGGTAACGGTACGGGTATTTGTATGGAAAAAATTCCAAACTGACACATCAACGTTCGGGTGTGGAATTTTTTTAATACAAATATCGTTGCCGCTACCCGTACCGCTACCGCGTACCCTCCGGTGTGGCCAAGCCTTAATTGTATGAAAAAAATTCAAAACTGACACATCAACGTTCAGATGTGGAAATTTTTTCATACAATTACCCGTACCGCTACCGCATGTAGCCTCCGGTGTGGCCAAGCCTTTAAGGCTACTGCAGTAGATAAATATTTCCAAAGGAACGCAGCTAATATCCCACTTGATCCATATAGATCATCAATTCTCACGTATTACATAACATTACATGAGATCTTGCAAGATCTCATGTATTTGTTGTAAAGGCTTGGCCACACCGGAGGGTACATGCGGTAGCGGTACGGGTAATTGTTTGAAAAAATTTCCACATCTGAACGTTGATGTGTCAGTTTTGATTTTTTTTCATACAACTACCCGTACCGCTACCGCATGTACCCTCCGGTGTGGCCAAGCCTTAAGGCTTGGCCACACCGGAGGGTACGCGGTAGAGGTACAGGTAACGGTACGGGTATTTGTATGGAAAAAATTCCAAACTGACACATCAACGTTCGGGTGTGGAGTTTTTTTAATACAAATATCGTTGCCGCTACCCGTACCGCTACCGCGTACCCTCCGGTGTGGCCAAGCCTTAATACGTGTTAATTAATGATCTATGTGGATCAAGTGGCAATAAAAAATGGCTAATATCCCAACTAACAATTTCGATGTTATAACGATGGTGAGAAGCTTTTTGTCATCACTAATTTCACACCTAAAAGACTCATATAACCCTGTTTATCATCAAAAAGGCCCCCTTTTTTTACTCCTATTAAACCTATAAGAAGTACCATGAAATACTCCTGTAAAGTTTTTCATCAACAAACGAAAGTGGTGGAGGAGAAATAAAAAGTGAGGTTGGATATAAAAGGAGGAGAAGCAAAAAGAAATTAAATTGTGTTGCATTTATATTGATTTTTATTCTAGTATTAACTTATTTTTATAAACCAAGTTTATCTCATTAACAAAATGAGAGAAAAAAACAAACAAACAAAAATCGTAGAATTGTTCCTGTTTTGTCGATTGTCATGTTCCTCTAGCTGTGTTAGTTTTATACCATAACAGTGCTTAACTAGGATGCCCAAGATGACGAAGACAGATCGCTGCCACACATCGACCATGGTTTCCATTCCAAACTACCACCAGGAAGTCTACCACATGGTTTGCCCACTGTGAAGGAAGTTGCATCAGCCATAACACCACTTGAACACAAAAAAGAATATGAAGAGAAAAATAGAGTAAGTGAATTTTTTCTCTCCTGTCTTTACATCAATTTAACATTTGTGCTTTCAGTTAAGGAACTATCGGAAGAACAAAAACAGATGATCGTCTTGTCGGAGGACTTTCAGAGGTTTGTTCTACGCGCTAGACGTGTCATCGAAAGGGCTATATCTGAGAATGTCGACATCTACACAGACTACATTGAAGGTGGTGATAATGAAGAGTCAAAGGATGAGAGGACACGTGCCAGGTTGTCATTAAATCGAGATTTCTACGAAGACCGATGGTCTAAGAATCGATGCATGACTTAAATGGATTAGTCAACACATTTTCCTGAACTGGTTGTTGCTTTATATCACAATAATGAGGTTTGCATTTGTATTTTTTTCTACCATTTTATCTAAAACCCACTAAATAAATTTTTATAGGAGAGTCCCAATGAACCAGATGGTGTTGTAATGTTGTTTTTGAAAAATCTATACAGATAAAGTTTTTGTTGTATTTAACACGTAAATTGTTTCGATTTCAAAAATCTCGATGTCGTTTTTTTGCACAAAATCTATATAGATAAACAAAAAAACACACCTAATGTTGCAAAAAAAAAATTGTAGTTAAAGAATGAATGAGAGCATCACATTGGACTAAAATGTAGAAAAAGTCAAAACGTCTCACTGTTTGCAAGGGGCACAGTACACATAAAAAGGTAATATATTCCGAACTGACATTGGTCGCCAGATTGTCAAAATATGACACTTTGGCGACCAATGTCAGCTACCGAATTCTTAATTGTTTAAAATACCGACGAAAAACGCACAAAAACCCGATAAACCACGCACACCACTAATTTTTAAACAATTATTTACCATTTTCCGCGATGAAACACGAAGAAAATTTGTTATTTTTCAATTTATAATATTTTTAAATGACATTTTATAAATTAAAACAAAAACAAATTTCCTGTTTACTGCGATTGAAATATAAAAATTAAAGGCCGACCTGACAGATTGGTGCCCATTTTTGACAAACAAATTTTGACAAAGTTCGGAATATATTACCTTATTATGTGTACTGTGGCAAGGGGTGCGATCAGTGAGACATTCTTAGGTGAAAAAAAAAATTACGAAAACGTCAAATAATTAGGTAATTGACAAGTATGTAATTAATTAATTTATGTTACTGTAACCCATTTTTTCAAAAAAAAAAAAAATAACAAAAAGCCAAAAAAACGAAAGAAAAAACACTACGAAATCATATTGAAGTCATGCTAAAATAATAGATTTTTTTTTTAAATCTATATGTCTCACTGTTTGCTTTTTAAAAAATCTATGTCTCACTGTTTGCTTTTACATAATAGGTGTGTTTTTTACTACCACCGGTCTTAACTGGACAAAAAAAACGCCTCGGGGCTTAACCTGAAATCTTGGCAGCACTGTATATTGAATGTTCAGAAAACAGCAGACACAACAAAAATCTAGAATTGTCATATTTTTCGCTTTCGTCATTTTCTTGTATTTTTCATGTATGTTTTACAAAGAGATACAAAAATATATGCTAGCAAAACTATTTTAATACATTTTGTCCTTTCAAACCTGAGTTTTCACGTTTTTAAACAAATTCTAAACAATTTATGAAAAAATTAGTTTGGTAGCACAGATTTAAAACTCTTCAAAAAGTTAAGCCCAGAAAAATCTCCGGGCTAAAGAACTAAGCCCAAGGGGCTAAGGTGTTGTTGTATTTAACATGTAAATTGCTTAGCCCAGACTGCGTTTTTTTTGTCCAGTTAAGACCGGTTGTAATAAAAAAACACACCTAATATCACTTCTTTAAAGCTTTATAGGAGCTATATTAACACCTGTAAAGCTTTATAGGAGCAAATTTGTTAGTCGGGTGCTTACCGACATATGTAATTGTTGACACTTACATAGCCAAATGTCATTCTTTCACTTCCGCACCGGCGGCTTCGGTAATACGAAATCTTGTGATAGTGACTCTCACTCCCGCCGCAGTGTATCTGCGTCTTCGGTAATAGGCATGAATAGAAAAATAAATATCAGTGTCCCCAAAGTGGACAGTTCGACGTTTGAGCACTTCTTGCTTAAACGCCCTATTGGCTGTCAAAAGTAAAAATAAAAAATTTTTACAAATCTTTTTGCAGTTACTTACTTTGTCTGCTAGGTGCCGTTGCACTCCTTAGAAAACTGATAATGTAATCCGTACCTAAATATCGCATGACATATAATTTGGCGTCTACATGGCTGCCACCCTAACCGCACTTAAAACAAAAAATGAAGTTTATATATGTCTATTTGATGGATCAGTCAAAATGGGAATTGAAAATTCTCCTTCAGTCAAATTTCAAAAAGTGATTTAAAAGTAATTCAAAATTTATTTGTGTTTAAAAACTTTATTCGTGAAATCGTACATCATCTTTTATAGTGAAACTAATTGAATAAACTTTACCTGTGGGTAACAAGAATTCTTCTATATAGCCGCGTATCAGTTTATATTCCAAGAAGTAAAAAATCTAAAAAGAAAATTAACCCACAGCAAGTTCAAAATAGGCTACTAATAAAATTAAGTCTACAGTGATTAAACATTTTTATAAGAATTGTAATTTTATTGAAGTTCGGTTCTGTACGCCTTTGATCCACATTTGCAATTTGTTGAGCGCACGTTATGGTCAGGCTCACCTGAACACTATATCCACTATATTTTACATTAGCATTTCGAAAACGAGTTAAAAAGCGGGAAGAAGTATTCATCTTTTTAAAAGATGGACAGAGGTAGGTCAATAATTTTGTGCTTTTTAATTTGTTACTGCATTTAAGTGGTCAATAAACTAAGGGGAAATAAACATCATGTTTTTTAATTAAAAATTAAATTAATCATAATAGTAGATAATAAAAAAAAATTGTGGCAATAGATTGAATATTTAATAGCAATAGGGTCTGCATTTTTGTTTGTCAATAATCTTTTGTTTTGTATTTTAAATTAATAATTACTTTACATAATTTGTTAAATTGAAACAGCATTAAAAAAGTGCATCTATTGTTCTAAATGCATACTCATACTCACTCCTATTGTTTCTTTTAAGTTATACCTATTTTTATTCCCGAACAGTGTAAAAACAATGCAAAACAGAAAAAAAGGATGTTCCGAATTGGCAACCCAATAGAAAGTGTCAACATATACTCCAAAGTTAGTTCTGAATGAGAATGACAAATAACTATTAAAAAAAAACTATATTTAATTTAGTTCGGCAGAATTGGTTCACTAGTGCGTACACTGGGTCGATAGCGTTATGTGTCTTGGAAGTTGAGCTAGACTTTGTGTGTAAAGTTTTGGTTTTCAATATGCCTACTAATTATTCGCAGAGTATTTAGTTTAAAAAAAAAAAAAACAATAGACCAATTGAATCGTAAGTTTTAAGAATGGAATAAGTTCACTTTTTTTCCGAAATTGACTTTTGAAAAAAAAAAAAATTTTGGGTGTCGAAGTTATAGGGGTTGAAAAATTTTATAAGTTTGAAGAACAGAATAAATCCAGTTTTATTAGTTCGTTGAACTTTTTAACAAATACAATTTACAAATTTTTAACAAACTTTTCTGTTACGTGTTTTAACGTTCTTGTAAATTTACAACATTTTCAAATCTATATTTTACAACATTTTTAAATCTATATTTGTGAAATTTAATATTAATTTTAGTTAGTTTTTAACTTTAATTAGGTTTTAACTATTTTGCAATAATATTTTAAGTTTATTTTAAAAAATTTTAAATCTTGATTCATTTTTTAAATGATTTGTCAAGCTGTTGAAGAGATTGAGTCCTGCATACATCAAAGAGTGCATGGTACTGCTTCTGTTGCATCGGATTGGTCTGATTTTTGATTGTTTCTTAGATTATATGGCTGTACTTCAGAGACCTAATAATGGTTTCTTCTAAGTATGAAGGCATCATTTCGTTTTTCATTTTTTATATAAATATCATCGTATTGAAAGTTATTAGCTGGTCCACATTCATCCATTTTAATGCCTCAAACATTTGTTGTATTGGTGTATATCGGTTGTTTTAGCAGAGTTAAATAAATAAAAGCGTCTTGATTCCAATAGAGCAAACAACAGAATAAATATTTTATTGAAAATTATTTTATTTTAAACAACAAAATCAAAACTTAGTTACTTATAAATTTTGATCGAAAGTATAAACTAAACAAGTATTTCAACACCACCACTCGAACAAAATTTACCTCAAATTTAAACCCATGTTATTGGAACAGAAATTATGTTTTTCGGCAGATACTGGTTTTGTTAAATAATCTGCGACCATTAATGCAGTCCCAATTCCAATGAAAGAGATAATATTCATGTTCTTCTTCTCACAAATAAAATGATGTCGAACATCAATATGTTTAGATCTTGATAGATACTTGCTTGTCGATGCCAGATGAACTACACTTTGGTTGTCGGAATATTATGTTCATGACCGAGTTGTTTTGGTTGAGTTCTGACTCGAGGCCACGAATCCACATTGCTTCTTGAGTTGAGGCGGAAAGTGCCATATATTCAGCTTCTGTTGTGGATAACGCAACAGTTGGTTGATGTTTTGTCGCTCAGGACACGGCACCTCCTTGTAAGATACATACGTATCCTGTGACAGATCTTCTTTCGTCACAATCACTTGCCCAGTCTGAATCCGACTAAATTTTGAACTCAGAATTACCATTTCTTGAAAATTTTAGTTTTGCTGATTTTCTTCCTCTCAGATATCTGAACAATCTCTTCACAGCACCCCAATGTTCTTTGCCAGGACAGTTATTGAATTTGCTTAATTTGTTGACTGCGAAGCAAATATCCGGTCGAGTACACTGTGCTGCAAACAATAAACTTCCGATTGCTTGCTGATAAGAAATCTTCGCCATTTCTTTTTCTTCTTCTGTAGATTTAGGTGACATCTCTTTTGACAATTTTATGTTGATGTCCATAGGAGTTGCTACAGGATTTGACTCATCCATGTTAAATTTAATCAGCATCTCAGATATGTATTTTTCTTGATCTAGGTACACTGCGTCTTTGTCACGTGTAATCTTCATTCCTAAACAATTCTTCGCGTTTCCCAAAAACTTCATCTTGAACTCTTTCATCAGATTTAGTTTCAGGTTTTCATAGAATGCAGTTTCGTTAGTGAAGATTAAGATATCATCAACATAGATTGCTAGAAACGTCATGGTCTTATTGTAAGTAAGTAATTAAGTAAGTAATTAATTCATTTTATTGATTTGTTCCTTAGATACATGTTAACAATTTAAAGAACTTAAAGCTATGGCATTGCCGTCAGCTCGGTTAGCAAATTTATATATAAATGTATCTTTTCTTTATAAAATAATAAATAAATGTAACTATTCAAATTCTGTGATAATTAACATTCTATACTTGTAAATATCTTTCAAGAATAAGGCGAGAGGTTTCCAATCAGGTTCGTTCAACAGCTTTATTGTTTCCTCCATTGATAGGGCTCTTTTTCCAAAGTATGAACATCGCTGCGTTGCAAAAATGGGACATATGCTCATGAAATGAAAAGAGTCTTCTTTGGACTTATGGTCTTATCGTTTCGATGGAAGTATATGCAAGGATCCACTTCTGAACGCTTCAATTCAAGTTTTTGGAGGACTCGATCTAGTTTTGTGTTCCAAACTAAACTTGGTTGCTTCAGTCCATACACAGCTTTATTGAGTTTCATCACTTGACCTTCTCATAACCTTTTAGCAGAGTTAAATAAATAAAAGCGTCTTGATTCCAATAGAGCAAACAACACAATAAATATTTTATTGAAAATTATTTTCGTTCAAACAACAAAATCAAAACTTAGTTACTTATAAATTTTAATCGCAAGTATAATCTTAACAAGTATTTCAACAGGTTGCACTTGAGAATCGATCGAACTGACTTATTTTTGAGAAGCTGCATACGTTGTTTTGTTTGATTTTGGCATCCATATAAGATTGACGAGCAATACAAGAAAAGCGGTAGTAAAGCATTATTGCATTGCCCATAGTTAAAACAGGTCTTATCCCAACGTTTTTAGCAATTTTTGAACAAATATACTTGGCATGATCTTTGAAGTTTAGTTCAGTGTCTATTATAACTCCTAAATACTTAATGGTCTTAATACATTCAATTGGGCAATAGTTTATGTACACTGAGATGGGGTCACAAATTTTTAACTTCATACACTTAGTTTTATTAACATTAAGACTCAGTTTACATGCTCTTAGCCACAGGTTAACATTATCTAAGTCTTCATTTATTTTTGAACACTTGTCTTTTACATCATTACCGGTAATGTTTATTAACGTATCATCAGCAAATAACACAACTTTACAGTGTTTCAGAGTACATTTAACATCGTTTATATATAATAAGAACAAAACTACACCTAATAGAGCGCCTTATGGGACACTTAAATTTAGTAGCTACGCTTATCACAGGAGGTTAATATTGCACAAATGGAATAGATTGATTTATATCACAGACACTTACTATAAAGTATTTATTAAACTTATTCGCTATTTGAAGTTGATCTCTGACTTTTTCTTTTGTGCAAATTCTATACTCAGGTAAGTTTTCTGCACATCATCTTTCAATACAAATGTTTTAAGCATTTTCCAAATCCCTTTTTGATCACCTGCTCTGTTTTAAATCTGGTCGGAAATGTAAATATTTTTGGCGGATTCGATTTTCTCCTTATATAGTTTGCATATATTTTTGTATGTAGCCCAATTGTTCTCATTATTACTAAAATTTGCAGTCCTGTATGCTCTAATTTTTTCTATTTCCAAGTCTTTAATGACATTTTCTCCCATTCCGCAATACGGTTCGGGTCTCATTAACCCATTTATTCCCTTTAAAACTAAAAATTCAAATTTTTAGTAACAAAACTTTATTAAATACGGTCATAGGAATACAAAAAAATATTTTTAATTTAAAAAAAAACGTAACTAATATGTTTATTAAGCTGTACCCAAGCAGGTACAATGGGAGCATACGGGTTCAAATTTGTATATGAAATTTTCTTAGAGCAAACTTTTTGAATGTTTGAGGCTTAAAATCTTAGTGAATTTAAAGAAAAAAAACACATTCTGAAATGTAATGTCCTACGTTTGAACAACATTTCACTAAAATGTAGTCAAATCTTCTTGGAAACTGGCTGCGATTTTGTAATAATTCCAACAGACTACCAGTGTACAAGTTAGCACTGACGTAAAACGAATTGACGAACTGGTGGTGTTGTTCGGTACTCCATACCCTTATTACCCGCTATTGCCTATAATTCTATGTTTCCGTTGAAAATGTCCCCTTTACTCTTTTTGAAATATTTATCCTTTTTCAAGGTGCTTATTTTATTCCAGTAGTAATAAACATTCAGGCCTAGAATCAGGTATATAAGGTTTTCCTCTTTTGGACTGTTTTGAATATTGATGACGAAAATATTTGATCAATTGTAAGTTTTTGTCTGCAAACCTACTACGTTTTTGGCATGAAATGGTCATAAAAGGTCTAATTTTAGCAATTTATTTTTCGAACTTGAAGTGAATTTTTTCCTATCTGGTTCTCATATTTATATTGCCTACTTCAAACTTATTGCGAGTAATTATTGTGAAATCACCCACATTTACAGAACAGCTTGGTTGAGATTATCTGAAGATTGAGGTTGTTATCAATCACAAATCAACATCAGTCTCCTAAACAACACCCCTAATAAGTAGCCCAGAGCTACCTGAGAAGTCACTGGCGAACGCATCATTGTTCAAATTTTCAAACTACATATAAATTGTCCTAGTCTTTAATCTACTGTAATATGCTTCAAGGTCAAAGACGCCATTTTGGATATTTTCTTCGCTCACATTTAGAAGAAACAGGCATAAAATGTGGCACTCTACATTGATTTGAAATTTATTCTAAAACAAAACAAAAAATATCTACAGATTTTCCCATTGTACCCAATCGGGTACACCTTACTTCAAAGTTACTGAAATCGGGCAGTAATAAATTTTTTAAAATTTTTTCTCTTATTCCTGTTTATAAAAACTACTTTTAAAGTTTTTAGGAAAAAACAAAAAAATAATATATAAAAAAAAATATTTGATACCGACGAAAACGCAAATGCTACCTCACGCCGAGTAATATAAAAATTACATTTTACATTTTATTGTCATAAACTGAACTGCAATATATTGTCAACATGCCCAGAGACCAACAAAAATAATATTTGATCAAAACAAATGAGAGATGGGTCAACGGTAAAGCGAAATATTTCCTTAATTTTTTATACCCAAGCGGGTACAGTGGTAGTAAATGGGTTAAAGGGGAATTTGCTCCCGTTTTTGCTAAGGAGTACCCAGTAGAGAGTGACTTTGTTTATTTTGCCAAGTTCGTTAAGTTTTCCTATACACTCCAATACTAGCTTGGAGTTTGTTACCTCATAACTTTGGACTGAGTGAACCAATTTTGATAAATCTTGTATCTTTTGTATTGGAACGGTGGTGCCTGCAGTGTGGTCCAATTTCAATTTCTTTGCTATAGAAACTATGAGAAAAACCATAACACCCAGTTTTGTTCCATGGACGTCGGTTTTGTTTTTTTGATAGAAATGATTATTCAAAGCATAATTTTGCTATATTGATTTTTAAACTTATTGTAGAGAATCAAATTTAATATCGGAAAAATGTTTTTTTTTTTTTAAATTGGAAAAAAAAAAATTCCACAAAAAAAACATGAAAAAAAGTCAAGAAAAATGATTTTTTGAGTTTTTTTTTGCTTTTTTACCGGTATTTTTTTTTCGGGCTGATATAGTCATATGCATTTTTCTAAATAAAAACAGATGATTTTGAAATTTCCTTCAAAAAGCTTGTCTCAAAAAGTTTTTTTTTTATTGAAAATTAACCGAAAAATGACCATTCGAACCTATCTTTATTTTCCCATTTTTTGTTTTACTCAAGCAAAAAATAGACCACAACAGAAAATTTTTGTTTTACTATGAACAGCACTTTTTTGTTTTGATTACTCAAACTCTATCAATAGTTAATCTTTTGCTATCATTAAAACCTTTGTTTTAAATAAATTATATCTTTATTTCATTCAAAATTTGGCTTTTGGGTGAAATTTCAATATGTAAGTCTTAAGAACGGAATAAGTCCAACGTTTTTAAACCGTTATACTTGTCTACCAGAAACCGATAGTAATAAAATTTTTAACTCATTCGACTCAAATCCACATAATCTTTATTTTATGTGAAGGTCAAACATCAGAAAATAGTAAAATATAGAAGCTATTCAGTTTTTTGCGTTTTCTCAACAATTTTGCAAAATGGACTTATTCCGTTCTTAAAACTTACGGTTCAATTGTTGTGTATTAAAAGTTGTGTATTAAAAGTTTTTTTTTTTTTAATTGAGTCTATCTAATAACTTATAACCACCAAATATTTGCCACCCAGAGTTGAATAAAACATTCATAGATGATTTGTTATTTTGACTACTCAGTTGTCAACAACGGATGCAATGATGCATACAAATCAAAAACTCATGTTAATGCCTAACCCACTCACTGTCTTGGTACAATAGTTGGGAAAGATTAAGAATAATTTATTGATATAAAATCAGACTCCAAAGAATAAAGTGCTTCTTATTCCCACTAATTGAATTGTGGGTTTTAATGTCCTGTTGCAGACAAATTACGTTTTTTTTTATTCAAGCCGCGGCCACGAACTTAATTATTAATTATACATAATATATATATGTACATATAATTGTTTTTTTTTTCAGAAACTGTTTCCTTAAAGCCATAAATGTATAGATATAATTTAAGAGGTATAATAATAGTTAAATTTTTATGTCAAGCAATACACTTATTATGTAACAACGAAGACAAAATAATAAGGGTATTCATGTTAGAATTTTCCACTTTGTAGAAAAATATAAATTTCCGCAAATGGTTTACGTGTACTTCCGACAAGAAATATTTGCGTAAAGGTGGAAAACAAACAGCCTTCAAATTGAACTTATAAAATTTGTTCAATTAAAAAAAATAAAGTCAAGCTAATTTGCAAATACGATGCAACCACAGATAATATAGTTACATAGATATCGCACGCAGAGGAAAAAAAATGACCATTTTTCAATTTCATGGGACGCACCACTACTAGACTAAGAGCCCACGACGGCCAGACCTTCGTTATTTTATACCAGCTGAAAGTTTGTCTGTGCATACTCCCCATAGAGGTAAGAACGACCAGGGACTTTTTAGTTCTGGGTTGTGGTTGCTTTGGCAGGTAAACGGTACTAAAGGTGTAAAAAATAGGACCTTACTTTCGTCAAAGTATACCGCTTCATTTTTTTTATATTTTCTTAAGGATAACTTCAGAAGTCTAGTCATCCATTGCCAGACACCTATGACGGTTGTTTCCCCCTGCCAGACACCCCTAAACTTGCAAAAATTAGGACCCTACTTTCGTCATAGTATACCAGCTAAATTTTATATATGTTATTTGGGGACCTATGAAAAGATGTTACCTCAAGAGCCAGACAGTTTTGATGGTTGCAACACCTTGCCAGACACAATTTTCTAAAAAATGACTCAAAGTAAAAAAAAAAATTAAAAAACGACGGCAACACTTACAGTAACAAATGATACTTTTTTCAAAATCCAGAATTGTGCACTTAATTTTAATTTTTAAATCAAGTCATTTCAATCAATAGTTTTTGAAATAATTGATTTCAAAGTCAAAATTTGTGAAAAAAAAAGTTTAAAAAATTACATTGAATATTATTTGTGTAAAGACTGTGGATGTAAATACAAAATTTTCTAATAAAATAAACTGCCTAAATTAATTCCTTATCAAACGCTGAAATCCATATGTTCCTGTGCCATCTAGTTTTCGAGATATTTAAAAAATTGGAAAACTACTTTTTTATAAGATTTTAATTATAGTAGGAGATCCCACCATTGGACGACCTATTCACGTCGTTATACCAGTTGAAAGCTATATTTTCTGAAAGGTAGTGTCTAAGGAAATAAATTGCAGATGGGTTGCCTTGCCTAGCGATATCCTGTCAAGGCATAGGGTTGCCAAGCCTTAAATTTATTTTTCCGTATTTTTGAATACGCGTCCCTGCTTATATGGCAAGCCTAAGAGTTCTAAAAAAAAATATGTCATAGGAAATTTATTTTGAAAATTTTTATTTTAAGGATTTTTTAAAATTTTAAGTTTGAGTAAGTAAACAAAGGCAATAGGTAAATTTAGAAAAGGGCAAAAATCTATTTTCTAAGAAAAACGTGATAAAATTAAAATTGAAATTGGAATCGATAGATATTATAAATATATGAAAGCCAAACATACAAATAAAAAGTGTAAAAACCTACAACTTGAGATAAAGTCTTTTTAAAGTCATGACACTCAAATTCGATATTCGAGAAATAATTCATTAAAAATCAGAATAAAAGATTTTTTAAATAATTTTGATTTGATAAGTTAGAAAAAATAAAATAACTTCTATAACTTTTAGTTATATAAAATCAGAAAATACGTATAAATTGTTTTAATGTATTTTACTATACTTTTCTTTACATATTTGATTTTTTTTAAATTGAAATTTTACATTCTCATTAATTAAGGTGTTTTTGTTCATGTGGGATTTACTAAAAACTGTAGGATTTCAATATTTTTGCTGTTTTTGTCAATTAGTATCTTAAAATGTATGTAAACTTTAAATAATAAATACAAATTTGGTTTCATATGATAGATCAGGTTAATGAGTCCTCCAAATTTGAGCTGAATACGAATATAAGTTTTATTTTTGTTCTAGGTCAACCGAATCTAAAAGGGTTATTTTCTACAAACTACTCATATTTTTCAAAAATCATTTAAACAAACATAAAGCAAACGTGCTAGAATTTTTCTGAAACCAGATTTAGATTCAGGAAAGTCAAATCTTTGATAATTTCAAAAAATTATTTGAAGGAGAAAAAAAAACATTCATTTTGCAGACCAGTGTAATTGAACGCACCCAAAGTTTATCAGATTTTTTTCTACGGTTTCTGCTTCAAATTTGTGAGATAAAATTCTATGATTTGCAGAATATTTTTCACATACAAATTTTGACAGCTCATTTCTACCAATAGAAAATTCTACGTGAATACCCCTAGTAAAAATAATAAAAATTATTTAAATTTTAAGTGGAGCGATTGTATATAATTCAATTTTAAAGTTCAAATGACCTCAACTCCAAAGCGTTTCGCCCAGGTACGACAGTGGGCTCATCAGTTAGATCTATCGTACCCTTTTCCTTTTCATGAAACCGTGAAGACTGCTCGCAATATTTTCTTGTTGGGACCTTCATATTTTCGTAAGATGTGTTAATTACGTTCTCATGAGTGTTCATGCAAGAAAAAGTTTGTTTACATCCAAAACGGGGTGTATTAAAATTCCTTTAAAATATTGTGGGGTCTGATGGTTGGAAAACAAAAAGCCTTTGGAGATGCCTCAATATATTTGATGAGCGAAACAATCATCTCCAGGCAGCTCTTTGTCTAGCTGTTTCCTGTTGCGTACATCAAGTTGTTTAGCGTTGTTCTCCAATCGAGTGCGCCACCTGAGATGAGGTCTTCCTCTTCTACGTTGCCCATTGAGGTTGGGTACGAAAACTCGACGGGTGTTCATACGCTCTGTATGACCAAGCCATTTTAACTGCTGAATTTTCAGCTTCTGACCAGGTAGATGGTTGTATCTTTTCCTCCACTCTCCCTCGATGCCAATTGGACCGAACACTACCCGCTTCTTTTAAATCAACACAGAAGATTCCCGTCGCTTCTTGTCAATGTCTATGGTTCCGTCCCACAGAGCGGTTTTTTGATTTAAAACCTGTCCAAATATGTTTGAGTACATTATTCACTTCAAACAGCTACTAAAAGTTTTTGGAAGGAAAAATTTAAACTTAAGTGCTTACCCACTTATCTCCCGATAAGCCGGGAAAATTTTTGTTTTTAAATTAAAAGACAGCATGTACAATCCTGGGGCCCTATTTAGAAAAATCGATTATCGTTGAAACTACTTCGTTATCGTTGAAATGCGATTACTCGTTAATTTTTACGATTCCTATTTACTTATCGTTGAACATTCGTTTTTGTTTAGCTATCATAATATTAGGTCTGTTTGGGTTCTTTTTGCACAAAAATATGAAACCTGTCAAATTTTAAGGAGTGGGGATGAAATTCTCTCAGAGAAAGAAAAATTTTGTAAAAGTACCCAAACGCTTTTGGCACAAAATTTTTGCTACTTTTTCTACAACAACAAAAATGTAAACAACAACACCAATTGCAAAAAAAAAACAAAGAAAGGAAAAATATCAAAACATTTTGTTTTGTTTTACAAACACTTTTTTTTATTCATTTTTTCATAAATCATTTATAAAATAAAGCACTTCTTAACCATTAAAACACGAAAAATAAAAATAAAAACACAAAACATAGCCACATCGCCATGTTTGTACTTTGTATTGTTCATTAAAAAATGTAAACACAAATAAAAAAAAAAAGAAATGAATAATATTAAAAACACTTTGTTTTATTTTTGAAACACTTTTTTTATTATTTTGTTCATAAAATATTAATTTGTTTTGAGCATTACATCACTTAAAACTAAATAAATTTTAAAAAAACAAGAAAAAAATCCACGCCACCATGTTTGTAGTTTGTTTTCTTTATGTTGTGCGACAAGAACAAATAAAGAAAAACAGAGAAAGCACTACCTTTTGACAGATTTCAGATTTTTGTTCGATGAATTTTTTTGGGCAGAAATTCGCAAGAAGGGGAAATTTTTTTCTCTCTCGCGGCCATCTTTTTTGTAAAAAAAAATGTACAATTTCAGAGTACCCAAACAGGAATTGGGTTAAAAAAGTTGAAAAAAGTTGAAATATTTCTGTTTTAGGCAGTACCCAAACAGACCTATTGTTGCGTCTGCAGTTAGAATGCATAAATAATTTTAGTAAAATTCAAAGCCTTCAGGTAGACAACAGATTCCTGTCATGTCATGTCCTGTCATTCATAATGTTAACATTATCTAACGAAAATGTACTTTTTATATTTTAGAGCCAATTTTTCACCCGCCAGCTAAACCCCAGTTAAGACTTATTCCTGCGAATAGTTTTTTTTTGCATACTGACATTATTCTTCTGATTGTCTAACAGTAGGATGAAACCGCTCATGCTCCTTTAAGAAAATATAAATTAAACAAAATAAAATGTTATTCCGCATAATAAATAATCTAGTATAAATCGCCAATCTAACTGGTCAAACGTTGTACTGCTGTAGTATTCTGTGCAGTAGTGTGATTCGCTATCGTGTCAGTTAAAAAACTTCCAAGCGAATTTTTTCTGAAAATCATGTTCCATAGAAAAAAAATTCGCCTCAAACGAAGCAGAATTCGACTTTTTTTTAATCCCTCTTTTTTGAGAGATTTACACGGATTTGCACACACACTCAGAACAATTGACATTTCTCAAACGTCAAGCTGACAGTTTTCTTCGTGTGGTTTGTTTATTTGAGAACATCAACTTCAAATAAAGAGTATACATTTTAATTGAATATCGTATTTTTATTGCGGAAAAATATGAAATAAATAAAAAAAACAATGTGCGATCAAAATATATTTTTTCCTTGCATAGTTCTTGTGAAAAAGTCAAATTACTGTAACTTTTCTTCTCGTAATTGTCATCAGAAAATTTTTTCTCCGTAAAACCACAGCATACGGCCAAAATAATAACCTTCTACTTCATCTTCACTCAGATCTTAATAATAACTGCAATTTCCCTTTGATTCTGATTAAAATAACTTTATATTACCAAAGAACATAAACAAAATTATTTATCAAAGGAATCTCTGTTTTTATTTGGCAGAAATTGTTTTGGTTTCAGCTTGTGGTTCGTGTAAATATTGTTGTCAAATGACACACATACAATCGCAAAAAGAATTCGGTCTGTTGGCATGTTCCTTTTTAAGACCTAAAATTCGATTTTTTTTAGGCGATTCAAAAAATTGAAAGGAATTCGACATTAGGAATCAAAAAAACGGTATCCAAATATGATCGTTTCGCATTCCGGATGGGACGGTCCCGGACAGTTCTAAGAAAATCGTCGGTCGTGCGTTGAACTCAGGACACTTCAATTCTGTTGTGTTCTTTGATTGTCCATTCTGTAGCATTTTTCAGATATTGTTTTTTGTCTGCGGCAGTCCCCGAGTGCCACAAATCTTTTTTAATAAAAGACCATTAAAAAAGCTAATAGTCCGTCTCGACTCTCGACTAAGGCAAATTTATCCTATAAATTTGAAATGAGATAAATCTCACTTCTCACGAAGTGACTAAGAATAGGTATTAATAAATTATCTGCGAACGCACACATTTCATTTGAATCACTTCATTTCCTTACTTCATTCACTTCATTTCCAAATCAGGAGGTGAAAATCATGTAATTTCAAATATGAAATTTGTATCAGAAAATTTTCTCATTCGCTTTAACCGAAACGCTCTATAAACGACTAAAAGTACGCAAACAGATCTGTAAATTGTTCTTACTACTCGCCACTTGAGGGATATTGTTGTCGCAAGTGCAAGAATTTCTCTCATGCGATTTAGTACTATTTCATCACGAATCCAATGTAAAGTTCAAATATAGATGGCGTTGTATATTTGACAGATAAATTACTCGTAAGGTTAGTTTTACGCAATTTTTCACTCGATCTCCGTGGGGAGGCAGATAAACCAAATTTTAAAGTGAAAAATCTTTAAATTATATGTGAAAATTTCATAAAAGTACATAAAATCAACTTATCTAATATGTATGGCTATGTAGGATTGCGTGCTCTTGCACCATTGACATCATCGTTGCTAGGAAGAAGCATCAATAAGTTGATTTTGAATAAAAGAATTTTCACATGTGATTACTGCCGTAATGCTCCTTCGGTCTCGGTTGTGGCATCAGGACCCTTATTCAACCAAACTATTCGTAAATACGCAGTGGAGAAAAAAGTTTTTGAGCGTTCAAAGCCCCATTGCAATGTAGGAACGATTGGCCATGTTGATCATGGTAAAACAACACTCACTGCAGCCATAACCAAAGTTCTAGCAGACCGCAAGTTGGCTGAAAGCAAAAAATATAATGAAATCGATAATGCCCCCGAAGAGAAAGCTCGTGGTATTACCATCAATGTAGCCCACGTCGAATACCAGACTGAAAACCGACACTACGGTCATACTGATTGCCCTGGACACGCTGATTACATAAAGAACATGATAACTGGAACAGCACAAATGGACGGAGCTATCTTGGTTGTAGCAGCTACTGATGGAGCTATGCCCCAAACGAGGGAGCATTTATTATTGGCCAAGCAGATTGGTATAAGTCATATTGTGGTATTCATCAATAAAGTTGACGCAGCGGACCAGGAAATGGTTGACTTGGTTGAAATGGAAATTCGCGAGCTGATGTCTGAAATGGGCTACGACGGAGACAATGTTCCCGTGATCAAGGGTTCAGCATTATGTGCTCTCGATGACAAGAGCCCTGAGATAGGTTCAGAGGCTATCTTACAGTTATTGAAGGAAGTTGATACTTTTATTCCTACACCAGTTCGTGAGTTGGATAAGCCTTTCTTGTTGCCTGTAGAAAACGTTTACAGCATTCCTGGGCGCGGAACTGTTGTGACAGGGCGTCTGGAACGTGGTGTAGTAAAGAAAGGCAATGAATGTGAATTTGTTGGTTACAACAAGGTAATCAAGTCAACCGTTACTGGAGTAGAAATGTTCCATCAGATTTTGGATGAAGCCCAAGCTGGAGACCAATTAGGAGCACTTGTTCGTGGATTGAAACGTGATGATATTAAGCGGGGCATGGTTATGTGCAAACCAGGTTCAGTGAAAGCTCTAGATCAAATCGAAGCTCAGGTTTATATTTTGAACAAGGAAGAAGGTGGTCGTACAAAGCCATTTATGAGCTTCATTCAACTGCAGATGTTTTCGCGAACATGGGATTGTGCGGTGCAAGTGCAAATACCCGACAAAGAAATGGTTATGCCTGGCGAAGATACCAAATTAATTTTGAGACTTATTCGCCCTATGGTTTTAGAGCAAGGCCAAAGGTTCACATTACGCGATGGAAATTTGACTTTGGGAACTGGTGTGGTAACAAAAGTCTTACCGGTTTTGTCACCAACCGAACGTATGGAACTAACTGAAGGAAAGAAAGCACGCGAAAAGAAGCAAGCTGTTAAAAAATGAGTAAAACATTTACTTTAATCTATTGTTTTCACTCTTTCTTTAAGAATAGTTCATTATTTTGTATTTTTAGTTATTATAATTGATAAAAATGTCATACTAACAAACAATATATGGTATTGAGTTTTTATTGTCTTCTACGTTGTTTGTTTTTGGGTTTAATATAATTAAAATGTTAACACAAAAAAAAAAAAATTTTAGCACAAAATTGACGAAAATTGACGTGGGCTCAAAAATTTGATCTACATAGAATTATAATTATCATCACTTCACTTAAGGCTCGTGAGCATGGTATTAGGATGTTTAAACGATATGCAATAATTGCAACTGCATAAGCTTTCATATTTCATATCGTCGGCTTAGAGTGTAAACCTGCTATCTCCACTTAAGTAAATTTTACAAGGGAAAGGAAAAATCAAAAATAGTTCTTGTCAATTTAAAAGAAAAATCCAAAATGCCATTTTTTCTGTATTAGATACTCTTCATTTCATGATTAGTACTCTTCATTTCTATACGTAAGCTGATTCAAAAAGATGCGAAGTTTGGTACCTTTTTTGCATTTTTGTAAGTTAGCAGGTTTTCTTCTGTTAGTAATGCAAAAAAATATTGGATTTAGCAGGTTTTCCTACAACCATAAAAACATTGTTATAAATTGTTTACAAACAGATTTATTGATTTTCTTGTAAGTACTGGGGTCGGCATACATTCGTTGACGTATGGCCGCTATCTGCTCCTATTTTTTTCTACTGATTAAATAGAGACAGCAATAGTCAAAACGTTAACGTATGATCGTAATCGTGTGCCATGATTCCACCCCAGGTTTATTCAGAAGGAGTTGTGCCAAGAAAATATTCGTATGGAAGGAGGAGGATATCAACCTACAATCTACAATTTTTGGAAAAATTGACCTAATTTGGAAAAAAAATATTAAAAATCAATGGTAACACTTACAATAACGTGGTGTACCTTTTTGTAAAACCAAAAACCTAGTCTATTTTCTTGTTTATAGCTGTTTATATAGTATTTGAAAAGTTCATTTTCAAAATCAAAATTTTGATTGAAATTACAAAAAAAATTTAAACTAGCTATTTTTTAAATTTAATGTTGTTAAGTACTAATTTATTTCTCAAAATTCAATGTATTTTTAAACAAAAACAGGAAACATGCAAAAATCAGCCTTATCGGCAGTATAGTTTCCCTGGAAAAATGTCTCTTATTCGAAAAATCGGTATCTTCTTGGACCTTGTTCGATCAATTTTAAATTCCAGCCAAACTATTCGTTCAAAAAATTTAAAACTTTACAGACTCAAATTTAATAAGTGTAGCTATCATGTGAAAATTTTTCAGATTTTTAATTGTTATACTTTTAGAGATTTAGCTTGGTAAAAAAAGTCATTTTTTCAGACTTTTTCAAAAATCGCTTTTTACACGTTTAATACCAAAAATTTTAAAAACATACATTTTTATTCACAATAAGCATAGCATGTATATTTAAAATGCAAATTCAATTCATAGTTATATAAAAAATTAGTTTTGTATTCATTCTTCAAGTCACATCGATATTCAAAAAACGTGTTCCCGATTTAAGAAAAAGTACTGTAGTAAATAAATAAAAAACTAGTTAATTATATAACTTTGAATTGAATATAAATTTTAAATATACAAACTACGCTTATTTGTGATTAAAAATGTATGTTTTTTAATTTTTTGACATTAAACGGGTAAAAAGCGATTTTTGAAAAAGTCTGAAAAAATGACTTTTTTTACCAAGCTAAATCTCTAAAATTATAACAATTAAAAATCTGAAAATTTTTCACATGATAGCTACACTTATTAAATTTGAGTCTGTAAAGTTTTAAATTTTTTGAACGAATGGTTTGGCTGGAATTTAAAATTGATCGAACAAGGTCCAAGAAACCCCATGTTATTCCCATAAGAAACTTCAACCGCTTGGCGTCACGGGTTAGAATTAAGTTAGAGACTTGAAACTTGGAAAATATTTTTTTTAAGTTTATTTCCAACCATATAAGATTCTATGAGCATAGAAATTCTAATTATTTTAAAATAATGAACACCCTATTGTGCACCTTGCAATTCACATCATGAAAAGCCACATTTTCTATTTATGAAATAGATTCAGCTATGCTATAGATTCCGCAGTTTTGGTCAAATTCAATAAAAAAATACGCCAATTTGTGCCTAAATGTATATTCTTTCAGAATATAACCTTACTTTATTTTTTTGTTTGTTTTATTTTGCAAAAAAAATTGGGTAAAGTTGAAAAAATTGGGAAAAAAATCACTTTTTCAAGATTTGTGGGATAAAAACCTACACTTAATTTGTTTAAACAATAGACTTATATACATCATTCAAAAGGTCTGGAAATCCTCAAAAACATATAACATATTGAGAGTTGTTAGAAAAATGACTGAAATATTGATAGATTACATCGTAAGGTCTGTAAAAATGGTTTTTTGTAAATAAAAAAAAAAAAATGGAGAGTTCCAAAAATATAAAAAAAATATTTTTATGCATTATTCGACCATACGAACAGCCTACACTATGTTATTTCTCGGGTGTATTTTCAGTGTCGCACCGTGTTATTTATAAGGTAAACCAATCCTAGGGCGACGAAATGGAAACTTTGGTGATTTTATAGGGAAATATCCGGATATTGTCTGTGGCAAAAGGAAGGATGAATATTATAAAAAGAAACATCGATGATCGATTTATTTACATGATAATATCTTTTAAATCTAAAAAAAACAATTCTTGGGGTAAACGTTCACAAAAAATAAACTCCCAACTTACGTTGTTTCTGGCAAATCAAGTAATTGCATCTGCTTTTCAAAAGCTTCCGCATAGTCCTTAATAAACTGTTTTGCATTTCGGCACGTTCTTTCACATCGGCTAATACAATATTGCACAATACATTTTTTGTTTACTTTCTGCACTAAATAAAATAGGTAAATATTGGAGTTGTCAAATTCTCGAAGATATAAGTTCGAAGGTTTTTTTGTTTTGTTAAGTTGGTTGTACTTCTTTCCCGAAAATGAAATTCCGATGGAGATTCCCGATAAGGAGAAAGATTTCCGGGAGAAAAAATCAATTCCCAGGGAAATTTCTCACATGAGATTCCCGATAGGGCTGAATGTTAAGACGTTTTCGAGAATTAAAAAAAAAGAACTAAACTAATCTTTTCTAAGAAACTCCTTATTTTTTTTTTACGTGGCTGGACGTGTTGGTAAAAATCCAGTTTAGCAAAAAATGTTAATTCACTTCGGTTGAAACTCTCAATAGCTTTTATAATTCCGAAAGAACAAAAATATTCCGTGTGGAAAATTGTCCATGTGAACACCAAAAAAGAGTAAAACATAATGCAACTGCGTACATATACTGTTCCTATTCAGACTGACTTATATTGCATAGTGTTTTTTCATCACCTTTTTCAGCCTCATGTTAACTTCAGGTGATTTGCAATCAAGAATGCAGTTTCTCTTACATGTTAAGAAAATATTCTCATTTCGTATTTATTAATGAGATAACTGTTGATTTAAGAAGTTTTGATGGAGTTAGCAGGAATTCTTTGGGAAAAATGGAGTTAGTTGTTTTACTCATAACGCAATTTGGCTAACTTATAAGTTGAATAATTTTGATGTCAGACGTTGCGCCTGCAAGGTTTCAAAAGATTCGATTTTTCCTAGAGAGCATTTGAATTTTTTCCTTCGTAATTGCCTTTTGCTATCATCCGTTTATCTTTTGGATGTACATTAGGGTGGGTCAAAATACAATTTTTGGATTTTCAAAAAGGCTCAGCGGTTAAAAGGTGCTAAATGGTTGGGTTAGCTTATAAGTAAAATTTCATTTCATTATTTTAAGCCTAAGTGCCTCCGAAATGTGGTTTCATTTTTGAAAAAACCTTTTTTTTTTGACTAAAAACCACATACGCTTTGCTTAATGTATTATTATCTCATTTCTTATATAAGCTAATTCAAGAGGATGTGCCAAAAAGGTTAAGCGTGTAGGTTGAGTTGGGAAAAGAAAAAAATCGTTTTGGAGGGGGTTAATATTCGCCCCCGTTTAGCAATTTTCTAAAAAAATTATTGAATTAAGGCTTAACTACATTCACCACTTTTTGAAAAAGTAAAAAAGTGAAAATATTTTTTTTCTCGCTAGCGGGATTTTTTTTGTAAAAAAGAGTTTACAAATTGATTTTTGGACAGAAAAATAAGCATTCTGCATCATTCATTTTAATTTTCTAGCCCGAAAAACCATACAAAAATGCGTTTGAAAATTTTCACTTTTGTACTTTTTCACTTTTTGAGCCAATGTAGTTAAGGCTTTAGGAAAAAATATTATTAAAAATCAACCGTTATACCTACAACAACATGTTATACCTTTTTGTTGAGCCCAAAATCTCCTTTCTATTTCGCTGAGCCCAAAATCTCCTTTCTATTTCGCTTTCAAATAAAGCTGGTTTATAAAACAGTTTTTGAAAAATTAATTTTCAAAATCAAAATTTTGAAAAAATTTTTTTTAATTAGCGAACTAATTTTTTTTCAAAATTTTATGTGATTAAGTACTATTTAAGTTTTCAAAATTCAATGCTCTTATTTGTTTTCAAGCAAAAACAGAAAACCGGATGCAAAAATGTTTTGTCGTTTTTGAGAAATTAAAAAAAAAAACTACATTTTTCTAAAGCCTTAACTACATTGGCTCAAAAAGTGAAAAAGTATAAAAGTGAAAATTTTCAAACGCATTTTTGTATGGTTTTTCGGGCTAGAAAATAAAATAAATGATGCAGAATGCTTATTTTTCCGTCCGAAAATCAATTTGTATACCTCTTTTTTACAAAAATATCCCGCTAGCGAGAAAAAAAATATTTTCACTTTTGTACTTTTTCAAAAAGTGGTGAACGTAGTTAAGCCTTAAGACTTCTTAATTAATTTATGAAACATTATATATTTCTTTTATTATTTTTAAGGGAATACCACGCCTCCAAGGCAGAAAATCTGATGTTTGAATATGTTTCCTTTGCATAAACTACAATTCTACAAAGTTTTAAGATTTTAGGGTATTCAGAAGTATACTTTTTAATAAATTGATATTAATTCTACCAAAATGGGCGGTTACCACGCCCCCTGAATGTAGAATCTCAATTTTTCGATTTTTTCTTTGTATGAACTTCAAGATCCATGACCATAACAAGTTTAAATGAAAACTAGAAGTTTGCAATAATTTGTATCATTTGTTAGTTAGTATGTTAGTGAGTAAATCAGCTATTCTTTTTGCTTTTTTAAAGCCTTTTTCTCAGAAACTACTAATCCTACGTAGCTCAAAGTTTTTGAGGAGCTTGATTTTGACTATGTTAACAAATAAAACGAGTTTGAAATGTTTGACATTATTGAAACAAAAGTTAGAATGGTTCGAAAACAGCCTGAGTTTTTTCCTAATGGTGTAGGACCAAAGTTCATAGAGAACTTGGCTGGGCAACCGGAGGCAGAAGATAAAGTCTGATTATAACCAAACTTTATATTATTGTTCTATTTACAGTTTGGCACCTTTTCATCACTGTGCCCGTAAAAAAATCAGCAAAAAAAATTTCTCCATACATTTGTGACCCAGCATTAGGCTGGGTACATTATTATTTGTTATTCAATTTTCATTAAAAAATTGAAAATAAAGAGGTTTTTTAGAAAAAAGTAGTTTTGGTTTTTTGTTAATTTCTCGAAAATGACAAGATATTTTGGAATCCGGTTTTCTGTTTTTGTTTTAAACAAACAAAAGCATCCAATTTTAAAAACTAAATAAGTACTTAATTACATAAAATTTTGAGAAAAATTAGTTTGAAATTTTTTTTCCAACTTTTTTTTCAAAATTTTGATTTTGAAAATTAATTTTTCAAAAACTGTACCATAAACTGGCTTTATTTAAAATTTTTGTAAAAGACTAGGTTTTCGGCTTTACAAAAAAGTATAGCACGTTGTTGTTGATTTTTAATTATTTTTTTTTTCCAAATTAAGTCAATTTTTTTTTTAAATTGCCCCTCCCCACTAAACGAAGGGGAATAGACCCCCCTCCCATTCGATTTTTTTCTTTTCTCGACCCAACCTACACGCTCCAGCTTTTTGCCATATTACTCCTGAATCACCACGAAACGAATACGTTTTCAGACTGATTTTTATTTGCTAAAATAGTGGTGTTTATTTGTGTCTTTGAACCAGGCAGCGATTACAGTTGTTAAATACTGATTCGACTAAAACTTGTCAAACAGATGGATGCCAATAATGATGGAAAGATCTGGAAAATTGATCTAATGTCGTTTTCTTTCACACTATTAAGGAGTACTCTAAATTTTTACTCCTTTTTCTGGAGTGATAGAACATAATGAAAGAAATTATTTTTTTTTGTAATTGTGTGACAAGCCAAAAATGGATAATTTCCTTGAAAAAATAGGGATAACAGGTCTAAGGAAAAAATTTTTGAATTGGAAAAAAAAATTATATTTATAACATTATGAAGCATAATAAGCGTTCGTTGATAAGTCTGCTTCTACACGAAGACGCAAGGAGCAGAAATTATCTTCGTATTTTGTTTGGATTTTCGTTTCGGTGCGTCGCGCGCTTTTACACGTAGTATTTTTTTGAAGACGCAAATTTGACCGCTATTTTCTTTGGTTTTATTTTGTTCTTGTTTTCGTATGACGACTTCTACGGGAAGACGTCAGTCCATGAAGTCAAATGTAGAAGTATTGGTAATCACTCCGTCACTCCTTCAAAATTTTGGGAGTGAAGAATTCACTCCAAAAATTCACTCCTTTTTCAATTTTGGAATTTGAAATCACTCCTTTCGGAGTGATTATATAGCTAGGAGTGTCACTCCTTGAATTATGGAAAACGACAGAAGAATCAACGAAAATAATGGAAGAAATATATATGGCGGAATATAATATAATAGGAAATAATTCATAATGGTTGTTTTTGTTAATAACAAAAGAATTTTAAAGAAACACTTTTCGCATTTTTCTCTTTTCAAACAAAATTTTAAAATGTCAAACTTCAAATTCATAAGTGTGTGTGCAAATCGGTGTAAATCTGACTAAAAATGTGGATTAAAACCGGGGTGCTCCGTAGTACTAAAATTACACCGGAGTAATTTTTTTTTACACTTTTGTGGCGTCAAAGAACACAAAACCTCGAAAAGTGCACTCATTGGAGTGAAAGAAAACGACATAAGATAAAAAATAAATGCATTTTTTTTTGCCAAACGAAGGCAAAATTTGTCTAAATCAGTTTTTTGACAGACTAAATCAAATAATAAATAAGGTTTTTAATGAAAAAAAATCTTAGACAGAACAATTCACAGTAGCACAACCCTTCAAGCAAGAAAACGGATTTCAGAAAAGACACTCCGACCGAGAAAAACGGGGTTGCACTCACACACTTGCAACTTTTTGTGTATGAACACAAAGTCGAAGGAGAAATCGTGGTGAAAAAAAACAACACATATAAAATCGGCTCCGCCGTGATTATAATTTCCATACTAATTTGAGCCGCCTTCGGACCCGTTTCTGAGCCGAAGTCGGACTCAGCTACGCCTAAGGTGGAGCGAATTCGGACCGAGGTCGGACTTGTTTGCTTGAAGGGAAGTTTGTAAATACTGTCAGAACAAGAAAGAACATAAAACTTCGTATTTAACTTAGAGGATATAATATATGGAGTGCTTGTGCTGTTAGTACCGTGAAGCTTTTATAGAGGGCTCTAGTTTCTTTAAGTTTTTCGATGAGTGCATGCCTCCATTTTATTTTCATTTGATGGCTGTCATCAACAAGAGTGTTTATTTACAGCTGCGGAACCGGACTCGCACTGAAAAACGAAGGCAGCGACCCCTATCCATGTATATGGCGTTACAATGTATTAAGTATAGGAACAAGCACTCCATATATTATATCCTCTAAGGTATTTAACAAGATTGACAGTTGTCAATATCATTTGAAAGGAACTACATTCTAAATGGTTTAAGATAATAGGTCTGTTTAATGAAAAATATCTAGGACAGAACAGACCAGAGCAGCACAAGTTTGTAAATATTGTCAAAACAAGAAAGAACAGAAAAGTTCAATTTCGTATTTAAGAAGATTGACAGTTGTTTAAAATTCGAAAATCATTGGTTGAAATAATTTTTTACTAAAATAAATGATTTGCTAGCACTTCTACTATTCATGTAATTTTTTTTTTTTTTTGTTATTAATCAAAAATTCTTAATAAATTAACTTTTTAAAATCATATTTTCTGTAATTTTTATCACAAAAGCAGGAGCAGAAAAACTTGAACTTTTCTGTGCTGAACAACTTCATGAAACATAAAATGATAGATTGTAGAACAAGTTGGGCGAGATTTTTTTTCATGAAACACAAAAACTTGTACTTTTCGGATCTTTTCTGTGCGGATCAGATTCATTAAACAGACCTAATACGTAAGTATAAGGTATAATAAAATGCTACCAAACTGCCTAAACATAAAAAATAAGTTTACATACATGCATGTTGGGAACGATGCAAATTGATATTCAACACGTCCTTTGAGGCCGTCAATGTCCCATAAACATAAAAATAAAACGTTAATTAAAATTCAAAAGTTGAACACATTTGTCATGTTTAGGTTTTGCCAAACTCTTGGTTAGTATGTCAGCGCCCATATCTTCTGTTGAACAATATCTAAACAATTTGTTCATTCTTAATTTCTTCTTTAATGTGATGGTATTTTATGTCGATGTGTTTACTTCGCTTGTGAAGTACCGGATTACACGCAACTTCTGTGCACCCTGGTTGTCAATGTGCAATGTTACTAATTCGCCGCGCCGTTTGACCATCCCACCTCCATATACAGATTCTTTTGCTGCATCCGATGCCGCCATATATTCTGCTTCTGTACTGTTTAAAGCAACGGACTGTTGCTTTCTGGATTCCCATTATCAGTGAATTTCCAATGAAAAAGACAAATCCTGTGTATGACTTACGATTTGAGCCATCACCGCCCCAGTCAGCATCAACATATCCATTGATCCATAGTTTTTATGACCTTTTGTAAACCAGTTGGTTGTCACAGGAACAACCTTTTCAGTGCTTTTATCTTAGAAACTGTAGAGTATCCAACCATGGTGAAAGATTCACCCTTTGCCTCGAATTTACTGCTCTTTGGTTTCTTCAGGCCTACAGCTACACAACCGAATGCACGCATATGTTTAACATTAGGTTTTTTGCCATACCATGCTTCAAACGGTGTTTTATTGTCCAGAATATTTGTTGGACATCTGTTTCTGATGTACGAGGCAGTCATCACAGCTTCAGCCAACAAATTCTTTTCAGCACCCGAGTGAAAACAAGGAACGCGCCATCTCTACAGGGTTCTATTAGCCCGCTCTGACACCCCATTTTGTTTTGGTGTGTAAGTGCCTGGCTACACAGTGTTGTGCCCAATCACGTTCCAATTCACATTTTCTAGGAACAAACGTCAAAGTGAAGAAAATCCTCACCCCTCTTGCCTACAAGCTGACTGGTTATGCGATTGAAAAATCACCGTGTAGCCCGGCACTAAGGAACGGTGAGCTCTCTTTGTATTCTGTTCTTTTGCAGAAACTCTTCAAATTCAGCATTGACATACTATTTGCCGTTGTCGCTCCGAATCGGTTTGTCGCTCAATTTGTATTTAAAAATGCGCTTCACTTTTCGCCTTCATAAAATAAACATAGATTTTTCTGGACATATAATATATGAATGTGATGAAATATCGGAAGCCGCTTAGTGATTCTACGTTAAACGGTCCACAAACATCTGAATGCACAAGTTCAACAAGTTCAAACAGTTGCATTGATCTGTGTTCTGACTCTTTGGCGAATGAATTGTGCTAACCATACATGTTTTGCAGAGGTTATTTTTTTGGGAAATAAGAAAAATTCAGTTTAAAAAGGTTTATAGCTAATAATCTTCGTTTCTTTCTTAACCTCAATCTAGGGCCAGAGATTTGAATAGAGCCCAATGTACAAGCATTGTGAATATGAGTAGGTACCTACTGTTTGCTTTTATTATTATTCATTATACATCTTCAACGATGTGACCACACGCTATATTTTAGTTTGTTTTTTGAATTTAAGCAATTTGGCTTCGTTTATTCTAAAATTCACTTTACAAATAATCATGCTTTGATTAGTATATTTATGATGTAACTAACACGGACGCACCAGTGCGAGGTGCATTAAACTCTATTTAACTAATTTTGCATATCGTGGGTGAAACCAGAAAAGTGTGTAACTCCATTTTAGCAAATTTTATAGGAGAGTAAAAAAACAAAATCGTTTTGAAGGCATTTGTATGAGTTTTCATTTTCTAATTTGCTAATAAAATAAAAACTATGAACTTTAAGGGGATTCTGAGTTTAAGGAACGGTAGATATTAGGTTTGTCTAACAGATGGCATTCAAATCTAATTTTCAGAAAATTTGGAGTTACACACTTTTCTGGTTTCACCGACAATATCGCTTATAAAATTAATACTTTTTTATTTTCTGTTTCCTAGGCGATAAAAATATTAAAACTGAGGAAATTAACTTTGAAGACATCTTGAAATCCGATGAAGATGATGCTGGTGGGAACAAGGATACCGGTTCCGAAGAAGATTTTGAAAATGAGCTAGAAATCGAAGAACATCCAGAAGAAGACGAAGAACACGAAAATGACTATGAAGACGAACATGAAGACGAGTTCATAAACAATTTTGATGAAGATTATGACAATGAAGAAGATCTGGAAAAAGAACAGAAAAAACTGACAAAACAACAACAAAGCGAACAATTTACGATACAAAACCCACAAACTAAAACTATAACAATTGTACGTAAAGATATCAAAAAGCTCACTAGTTCACCATCAGCCTACAAAAGTTCTTCAACGCAACCGACTATTTTAAACAGTATGATGCAAAATAAAGTTGTAGCATCTTCTACTGGGCTTATTAGATTAGCCCCAAGATCAACGGCGACAACCATCGCAAACCCCTCTCCGTCGATGTCATCCTCGCCAATGACAACCGTTACCAAAAATGCAAATGGAAAAATAATATACTTACAGCGACCGGGTGGAAAAAGCGTTCCAGTTCGTGTTCCAACTTCTATTGCAACGAATACATCCGCAAACAATAAAACAAAGCAGACAGTTGCCATTCATGTGATGCGAACTCCAGATGGTAATTTTGTGCCTTACAAATCTGGCAAAGAGATAAGCTCCAACAGCTCAGTAATGGGAAGCAACAAGTTGATTGGAAACACTGGTGGTGGAAAAGTGCTCATGAAAGCTCCAATTAAATCTCCTCCTAGTTCCACTGTTCCCTCAGGATCAAGATCAATGGGATCAACAGTTATTTCAGCTATTGAATCAAAGCCTAAAGTACGGCAAGTAATAACTACAAGGCAAGTTATAACAAATCCAAATAATGGGGGTAGCAAAGTTATGGTGCAGGGTACAACTGGTACATCGCGACAAGTTATGGTATCAGGAAATATGATTAAAATGTCACCGAACACTTCAAGTGGGCAACTACAAGCCGTTCAAATACCTGGCAAGCCAGGTATTCAATATGTTCGAGTTTTAAATAGTACACAAGGTGCAATGTCACAACACAAAGTTACCTCGTCTGATTCTTCGACTACACACAAGTACACAGTCTTAAACCAACCCAACAAGCAATCCATTGTTGTTAAGTCTCCATTGACTGACAAGGATCGGGTAAGTTTATTAGGCGATTTGTTTTTTATAAATATTTTGGAATTTGAGTGCTCCCAAAGGCTTATATGGTTGAAAAAATATATTCCTCATGTTTCAAATCCCTAAACTTTTATATGAGAATAGCATAGAGTTTTAATAAAGCATCCAATGTTTTTAATTTAAGGCAAAAAAGGCGTATTAATTTAATGAATTAATTTTACTGTATTATGTTAATTTTTTTTTCATATTACTGTCACAAAAGCGTGAATTGCATCGGTTTTTTTTTCTTAAGTCATATTTTACAATAACACTGTGTTTCAAAATAAATATCATGTCAATTACTTTGAAAATGACCTAGCACAGGTTGTAGGTATTACTGAGTACATCATATTCCGGCAATTGAATTTTTTCGTAGACCCTCAAAACTTCAAGTTATCGTCAAAAAACCGTTTTTCAATGTTTTCAGATTTCAACGATTTTTTACTCAGCCATTTTTTGGTCAATTTCTGATTTTTGTACAGTTCTAAACAGAGGAGTAACTACTTGTTCTTTTTGAAAATATTTTTTTATTATGCTCAAGCACTAAATTGGGTGTAGATTTTATGGGTTGAATCTCAAAGTACAACATTTTTTCACCGTTTTTTAGCGTTCGGAGACCGTTTTAAGCTATATTTTGTGTTTGGAAATTTTTTTAACAGTTTTATTGTTCTATTTATGTTGAATCAAGAAAGCTTTTATTCATTAAAACAGTTAGGAATTGTGGAAGTTATGGTTTTTTTACTCGAGAAAGAAAGAAGAATGGGCAAATTGGTCCTCCTAGCGTCCACGAATGAGATATACATCGTTGGAAAGCTTTGTTTTAGTACATCATTTTTGTATATGGACACAAATCTGTAAACCATGGGGTTCAAGCAGTACATGGCAACGAAGATTGCAATTAATGAACAAATTATTTTAAATATTTTTCCGATAAAATTACCAAACGGATTACTTTTGGTGACTTTTATGCAGTCCGATATTAAGGAGCTTTTATACTTATGGTCGTCAACAGGAATATCATTATTCTTGATCACTAAATAGTACCAAAATTCTGCTTTCTGTATTTGATTTCGCAAAGTGTTTTTCGTATTTTTTTTTGATTATTTATTCTAAGCATCTCCCAGTGGATTTGACCGATATTTTGTCATTCAATAATTTACCTACGAATTGTCTTTGGTTTGCGACCCTCAAAATGGAAGAAAACAGACGCGAGTTTTGTGTTGTATGTGACCGTTCTGTATTGCTACAGCGCCGACATTTAGTAACAGAAACCTTCCTTACTGCGATCAAGAAATTTTAGGATGGGAATACATTAGGTAAAATTCGTTTTATCCTCTTCAGGTAAGAGATGCATAGTAGATCTTAGCAATATTATACATATATTCTTGGTAATACGGAATCGAAAGGAAAGAAGAAATGCTTTTTAATATTTTTATTGCACTTTTTTAACAGGGCGTCGCGTCGCACTATCGGTAATTGTGCACATGTAATATTGATTTTATGATATCTATCTTAGGCCCGACATCAAGGCGAGCTCATACCACCAGCTTTCAACATGAATAACGATATTCTTGATAATATTCTCATGTAATGTAAGAGAATTCTATTTTTTTTTTCGATTTCGCAAAGTGTTTTTTATATTTTTGGTCGCTTATTTTACCCATCTCTCATTGTTCACTAGGTGGACCAGCTCCCATATATTTTTGCCCATTATCCTTTCAATTTATTGCAAAAAACCCCAATTTTCATGATTTTTTGAAATGTTATAAAAATTTTGAGGGTGTTTGGGCAAAATTGACTGCAGATGCGGATTCAGCACGTCAAAGATAAAGATAGGCAGGTCCGGTCAAAAGTATTGGCACTTTTTTTTTGGGCAAGAAAATATGAACGGTATTTAAAATATATATATGAGCAACCAAAATCGATATCAAAATTTTTTAAACGTATTTACAAAGAATAACAATTTTCTAAAAATTCAGACCATACAAAACTTTCTACCATTATTATGAACAGAGAAATTAATTGAAATTAATAAATTGTCCAAAAAATTGAAATTTCTTTCTCGAGTAAAAAATCACAACTTCCACAATATCTAAATAATTTTGATGAATTAAAACTTTTTTTATTCAGCATAAATAGAACAATAAAACAAAACACAAAATGTAGCTTAAAACGGTCTCCGAACTCTAAAAAACAGTGAAAAAATGTTGTACTTTGAGATTCAGCTTATAAAATCTACACCCAATTTGGTGCTTGAGCATAATAAAAAAATATTTTCAAAAAGAACAAGTAGTTACTCCTCTGTTTAGAACTGTAAAAAAATCAGAAATTGACCGAAAAACGGCTGAGTAAAAATCGTTGAAATCTGAAAACATTGAAAAACGTTTTTTTGACGATAACTTGAAATTTTGAGGGCTTACGAAAAAATTCAACTGCCGAAATATGATGTACTCAGTAATACCTACAACCTCTGCTCATTTCCAAAGTAGTTGACATGATTTTTATTTTGTAACACAGTGTAATTATTCTAATACATACCTATAAAAAAATTAGAAATCTGTCAAATCGCATACAAATGTTAAAATTTCCCTTTTTAAATGGTGACATCAAAGTTATAACATTTGAAAATACCGAGCAAAGCTCGGTCACCCAGATTCTATTGTTAGAACATCTCTGTACTATGTTCTATGTACATTTTTTGTTTGTTTGTATTCATATTGTAATTTATATAATTTATATTTATACTTAGGTATTTTTTTGTATAAAAAAACATTTAAAATAATAACACCGGCACACAAAATAAAAAAAAAGTGTCATGTACCAGGAACCAGACCTACTTTCTATATGTTTTTGGGCACGCTGAATCCGAATTTCAAGTCCGTTTGGCCCGGTCTCACTCCAGTTTTGAGCTGTGACTGCATTTTGTTTGGATTTTTATGACTTTTTTGGAGTTTTTTTTTTAGTTTTTTGCGTTTTTCTCAAAACTGAAGGGTGTTCGGGCAAAACGGACTTGAAATTCGAATTCAGCCTTCCCGAAAACATATAGAAAGATAGGTCTGGTTCCTGGTACATGACACTTTTTTTATTTTGTGTGCCGGTGTAATAATTACAAATAGTTTGGTTGAAAAGTTTGGTTTAAAAATTTTTCAAAGAGCAAAACCCCATGTTATTCTCATAACACACTTCAGTTGCTTGGAGGCACTAATAAGAATTAAGTTATAGACTTGAAACCTGAGAAATATTTTTTATTGTTCATGTGCAACCATATAAAATCCTGGGAGCATACAATTTTCAAAATGCTCAGATAAGAACCGCTGTAATGTTTATATTTACTATTCGTTATGTAAAAAAAGTAACTTGTGTTTTCTCTTTATCAGCACATTAAAATGACGACAGTGCCAACTTATCGAAAAATAAATGACGTAATAGTGCGAACAAATGAAAGCGGAGCACAAAACTTAGTGCGGGCTCAGAAGATTTCCCAAATCAATTCGCAAATTGGAAGATTTTGTAGTACTTCGAATGTAAAAACTCAAAATAAATCCGATGCGCCTGCAAATAAATGCTTTGTTGTATCCAAAGCATCGTTGATTCGCAATTCAGTTACTAGTCAAAATCAGAAAATAATGCAACAACGTCAATCTATAATTGAATCAAGAACAAATGCGTCATCAGTTGCAGTTAACTCAAAAACTTCACCACCACCAGCAAAGAAACTTTTTAGTATCCTTCGGCCCACAACCACTGAATTGCAACAAATTAAATCGGAAGTCAAGGCTGAGCCTTTGTCTTCGAAGCAAAAGGCTGAGCCTTTTATATCAAAGCCTAGTAAATCCACTGCAACTCTTTTGACGAATATTGCTGTTGCCAAAGCAGCGAATAGATTATCGCTGACGGGAACGTCACCCCCACCGTCTGATGACTCCAGCAACGTTACTATTCGACGAAAACATTGTAACTGCACCAAATCCCAATGTTTGAAGTTGTACTGCGATTGTTTCGCCAATGGAGAATTCTGTCAAGATTGCAATTGTAAGGATTGTTTAAACAACTTAGATAATGAAGACGAACGGCAGAAGGCAATACGAATTTGCCTAGAAAGGAATCCAAATTCTTTCAAGTAAGTATGAATCGATGAAGCCAAGTCAAACTAAGGACAACCATAATTTTAATGCTTTACTAGGAATGTAATCAAAAAATCAGTATCATCATAATTCATTATCATCAAAAGGGAAATTATATAAACCAAAATGGAAATGGAACATTTCTAGGACAAATTAATTATGTTTGGCATTTCAGTAATATTAGCTGGGTTTTATTTTCCTCGTGATCCAGATCAGATCATTGTTTTTATTAACTTTACAACAAAAGCAGGATTTTGTTTTGTAATTACACAGCTATTGTTTCGCAAATTAATTAATGATCTGATCCGGATCACGAGGAAAATAAAACACAGATATTGTTTATAAATGATATAGTTTTATAGAATTAATAATAATAGCGATTGATGTAGTCCTACACGTATATAGAATTAGCAAATCAGAGGGTTAAAGTATGATTTGTGTTTTGCATCAGAGGTCCAAGGATTATTTTTCCTTTTGCCTATAAAAAGGGAGGCGGTTCTCAATTCATCCGTTTTATTTTTTTATGTTTGTTACCTCAGAAGTTTCGGCTGGGTGAACCGATTTTAATGATTCTTTTTGTATTTGAAAGCTGGTGCTATTTTGACTCTCTCCTATCTTTATTTTAGCTGTTCCGAGTTCCGTATCCGAAAATATTTTTATAATTCATAGGTGTTTCGAAAAACGAACGGACCTACAATCCGACAATTTTTTAAGGTTTTCAATCCGGGTAGCAATTTGCTTCCGGAAAACAATATTCTCCAACAAAAAAGTCGAATGGAAATTAAAACAACCGTTTTCAATCCGCATGGATCAATTTTTGTTTCCGTTTTATAATTCGAACGAATATTAGAACACTATGTATGGCTAAATACGCTTAATTTCGGGAAGAGAGGAATAGACCCTCACTCAATCTTCACGATGCGATCAATAGAACTCAGATACATCAATTGAAAACCAAAACTCACTAACTGCAATTATTTTTGTATGTAGTTAGTAGGTTTTGGTTGTCAACCGACAATGTAAGCTGTTTAAGCGGTTTTGTTTTGGAGATTTTTCTGTTAATTTTTTTTTTTTTGTTTGAATTCAAACTTTTCAAAAATAGAGCCGATATCGTGATTTAAAAAATCTTATATCTTAAGTTCTATTCGTCGCATCATCAGCTTAGGGAAAATGACAAAGCATCAGTTTTATTCAGAATGTAAACTCGTGTGAATGTAGGCATTCACATTAATAAAAAAAACTCGCGTGGTTTAATCCCTGAAAACCATATAAAGCCGCAAGTTAAAGTTACCAGATTTTTGAGTTTGTATACAAAAAAATGTTTATATAATTTTTCAATATAATAAATGACAAGAAAAACTTCTTATACTTACTTATTCCTTAAGCCGACCTTTCACGAGTTGATTTTAGCCACATAATATGCTTCACGTTTAAAGTCGACTAGGTCCCTACCAGAGAACCAAACGAGTCGAGTATTGTTTTCGAACATCGAGTACATACTCGAAATAAAATGCACGACTGGGTCGCACGAACTTGCTCTTAGAGTTCAAGTTAATCAAATTTTTAAGACTTTTTATATAGAAATTTGGAAAATGTAGGTACCTACTATATGGGTACAAAAAAATATAAAATTCGTTTTAAAAAAAAAATAATATACAATCTGAAATCAAATTGCCCCCCAAAACAAGTATGCAGTTTTGATTAATATATTAAGATGCATTTTTAGAAAAAAAAAATTAAAAATCGTTAGAGCCGTTATTTAAAAAACTATTTTTTTTTAATAATTATTTGGAAAAAAAGTTTTAAAATAAAATTGGTATGCCATTTTGTAGAAAACACTGATCAACATCTAAACACAAAATTTCAAAAAAATTTAATGTTCCGTTTTTGAAAATTTAATTTTTCAAAAAAAAATTTTTAAAATTTTTTTTAAAATCCAAAAATTATTTTTTTCGAAATTTTATTTTCAAACTTATATTAAAATTGTAAAAATGCTTCTTCACAAAAAGTGTCGTTGAAATTGAATAAGCAGTTTCGGAGAATCGGATTTGAAAAAAAAAACGGTTCTATGGCAGGTACCGTTAATAATGATTTTCAAAAAAAAAATTTTCATAGAAGATAGACCTTGTTTTACAACTAACATTTGAATTTTTTAAACAAAATCGTTGGAGCCGTTTTTGAGCAATTTCAACTTTACTAAAATCGGTACATGACAAGTACCGTTAGAGTCGCCAAATAATGCTACATACCAAGTTTGAAGTTAATCGGTTTATCCGTTTAGGCTGTAGCTCCTTATAAATACAGACAGACAGACAGACGGACTTCCGACACTTTTTTGGCATTCTCTACCATCAGTAATTAATTTAAATTAATTTTGAGAAGATAATGAAATGAAGAAAAACATATAGGTACCTTAAAATAAAATTAAAAAAAATTCAGAAAAAAAACAGACACATCAAATAAAACTTAATGGTAGAAAAAAAAAAAAAAAATGAAATAAATAAAAGGTTTGTTGTTGTTTTAAAATGTTTCATCACTTTTGTGCACGATCTACAAAAAGTCCACCATACCTTTCCTCGGCAGTTTCTTCTGTCACAAATAGAAAATAAATTATCTTATATATAAGATTACTATTTAAATATTATTCTCGCAAGAAATTCGATTTCGAACTAATATATTTCATTCATAGCTTTCCCTTTCACCCATAGGAAAAGCATTTTTGTAATTTCCCCAATATACCTACCCGAAAAAATAGTAATGTGTTTAAAAAACAATCATCCGAAATCGCACTATTGCATATTTTTTAAGGATATGTCTCTATTACGCATCTATGTACCTGCACAAATCAACTGGACATTCCCGCCTACCACATTTGTATTGTTACCTGACGACTAATTACTTTTTTATTTACTCACTCATTGATAAATGATAAACCCTTTCTAAAACCATAACTGTAAATTAAACAATAACCGTAAAATTTGGAAGTGGTTGCTTTCATTGTTCAAACTGTTCATGATTTTTCGATCACGTTCGATCATTTTCGATCATTTCGATTATAGTCTAGTGTTTATGAACAGTCGATCTGTTTACGAGTAATTTTGTTCGTGGGTATTGAGGATCGAGTATACTCATGAGTTCAAACAATTTGTATGGTTTGAGTATTTTTGTTTATGAGTAAGATGATTTACGACACGAATATAGAGAGAAAACGATCGAGCACGAACGAACATTTTAAAAAACTGAAATTGTTCGAACATACTCATTTGGATCTCTTGCTAAGAATAAGAAGAAAACTTAATGTGAACTATATCCAGCAAGATTAAGATTTTAATCTTTAAAACTGGAACAAAGGTTTTGCCCGTGGCCTGGCTAGTGAATAAAGAAGAAGATTGGTTTATAATACAAATTCTATATACTACTGGAATCAGTAAAGTAAAAGAATAAGCACAATATATTTAATTGGACTTGTTAAATTATTGATTTAATATAGCTTTTTATGGCCTTTAGTCCAAACAAAAATTTTGGCGTTTCGTCCCGGTGGAGCTCACTTGGACTCATCAGTTGACTTATCGTGAGACACCTTGTCAATACGCAAATTTTGTTTTTATTCAGTTCAACTTACATAGATTTCTTAACGAAAACTTAATGTGAACTATATCCAGGGGGGTCATTCCGTAATTTTCAAAACGTTTATCGTCAAAACGTTTATCGTGGACGTAATCGTCCACAATTTGCTTCACGCAACTCAGCGAAATACGTTTCGTCTACGTTTTTTTCTTCGCTCAGTTTGACAGGTTTCAGAAATTCTCAAACTGCTTTAAATGTCATACTGACTCTGTCTGTCATTAAGAATAAGAAGGAGAAGATGCATCGTTGTTTTTATTGGTGTTGTTCCTTTTTTGTTTCTGTCATGAAATATTTTTTTTTTTTTTGTGCTGGTGGTGGTATGAACCCAAGGAAAAGGCAAAATAAACAAAGTTTTGTTTTGTTTCTTGTTCGCATTTTTCTTGTAAAAAAATTATTTTATATGCATGTTCTGTACATGTAAATATAATACCTACGTTTGTTAGGACGAAATCGAAATTTTAATTAACGATGTAAGTAACCAAAAATTAACCACCATATGATGTTTATTTTTCAATAACCAACCGACTCGAACCTAAAATTCAATTTGATCACAAACTTGAAATAATAAAAAAAAAAAACATTAAATTTGTCTATTTAGCTATTTAGCTATCGTCTAAACGTCAACGTTTTTGCGTGTACGTTTAGACGATTTTCGTCTTCCATGAAGGAAAAAAATTATAGCGAAAACGTGATCGTCCAAACGATTGACGTTTTCAATTTTACGTGAAGCAACTCTATCGTCCAAACGTTAACGTCTGACGATAATCGAGATACAGAATGACCCCCCAGCAAGATTAAGATTTTAATCATTAAAACTGGAACAAAGGTTTTGCCCGTGGCCTGGCTAGTGAATAAAGAAGAAGAAGATTGGTTTATAATACAAATTCTATATACTACTGGAATTAGGGACGAAACGCCAAAATTTTTGTTTGGACTAAAGTAGAGCTTACTCTTCTACTTTACTTTCTTCCCTCGTTTAAGCGATAAATGCAATTTTCTCACAATCTGACTTCAAACACAAAAAAAATATTTTGAAAACAACGGCAACACCTACAATATTTTAAAATACATTTTCAAAAAGCCAGAAGCTCATTCTTATCTCTTAAATTTAAATCCACTAAATTTAATGAAGATTTTTTGAAAAAATGGTCTCAAACTCAGAATTAAAAAAAAAAATGTTAAAAAAAATTTTTAAATGACTTTTTTCCAAACTTTTTCTAATAAAATATGAATTTATTTAAAAAAAAATTTTTATCAGTTGAATTCCGAAGAGGAAAAGGTAATATATATTACAGTTTAAAAAAAATTAAAAATTACTTCACTTTCAATGGGTTTTTTTTGATAAAAACTGAATTTTTGCATTGAAATAATTGATTTTCTCAAAGATTTTGGTAAATAAGAACTTTAAATTTTTGCTATTTAGCTTTTACGGGTTATTAAATTAATAAAAAATAAGTTAAATTTTTTTCCAAAACTTCTATTCAAGAAAGTTCATCGAAAATGAAATACTTTTTAATTTTTTTCATAAACCGTAATACATATAGACATTTCCTTTTATAATTTCAAATCATAATAAATGTGGCCAAAAAAAAAAAATGAAAAAAAAATGCATTTTATATTACGAATAAGTTTTAAAAACCACATGTTAAAATTTTTTCAATAATTTTTTTTTTCAAAAATCTGAGTTGAGTTACCATTCTTTCAAAAGCCCTTAATTCAATTAACTTAATTTTAATTTTACAAATATGACTAAGTTTCTAGCTCTACGATGAAAGATTGTCCCTCACTCCCATATATTTTTTTTCCTTGAATTTCCTAGACAATCTTTTGGCATCAATTAATTTATGAAATTTAAGAAAAAAATTTGAAACAAAATTTTTTTGTTCACAAAAATCTTCAATAAAATTTAAAAAATCAAAACGGCAACATCGGCAATTTTTAATCTATAGACTTTAAAGTATTGTTAATTTCCGACGTTTGAAAAAAAGATCTAAAAATCTAAGCTGTGCGGCCGGGTTCCCTAATATTGCCAATTTTTGAGCTTTAGTTACTCCACTATAAGGGCGTCTGGCAGAGGGAAGGCTGAAAAATAGGCTGAAAAATAGTCCTTTAAATTATCTACAATTTAAAAAAAATTAGCTCTCTACGACCCACACGAGCCGAGAAATTAGACAATTTTTTAAAGGCACCTCAGATATGTAAAAAAAAAAAAACATTAGAAGGCGAATAATTAAAATAAAACTAACTTCAAAACAGCTTTGAATCTACATAGCTAAACATCGAAGAATTTAAAAAGTAAATATATGTTCAAATACCTACATGATTTAAATTTTGTTCTCAGCATGCCAGCTTTTTTCAAAATCATTTCACTTTAAAATGTACATAAACAAAAAAGTAGTAGGCTAATCAATAATTTTTTTAAATTTTGAACTTAGACCTAAAATCACAGCTGCAGCTAACGAAAGTGACCAACGATTGCACAATAAAGGTTGTAATTGCAAGAGATCAGGTTGCTTGAAAAACTACTGCGAATGCTATGAAGCGAAAATACCATGTTCATCTAATTGTAAATGTGTCGGTAAGTTTTCTTGCATTTTTTTTTATTTTGTTTACTTTACTATACAAATTTTTAATTTAAGGCTGCCGAAATGTAGATGACCATCCTGACCTTGACATGGATACAAAGAAGTGTGCAATCTCCACAAATAATACGAGCAACAGAGGCAAAAGAACCTACGAAATGATTACACCAAAAGCCCAGAGTTCATCTGTGTTAACACCGGCTGTAACAGCTTCAATGGTGGCGGCAAGTGGTCCTCCAGCAGAAAAACAACCATGTAATTTCATTACTCAAGAAGTAGTTGATGCAACAATACAATGTTTAATCGCCCAGGCAGATGAGTGCGAGAAAGGTGAACTTACACCCTATCAAACAGAAAAAATGGTCATGGAGGAGTTGGGCCGATGTCTTGTAGAAATAATTGACTTTTCAATTCGTAATACTGACTAAAATAAATAATTATTACAAAAGGTCAAAAAATCTTAATGTAACTAATCAATATATATGTTTATGTAATATGTTATGTAAAATAACTAAAAACAATTTAACTTTGCAATTTATATTAGTATATAAAACTTCCATTATTTACATAGTTTTAATCCAAAATAATGGATGTCTAGCTCCAATTTTACTTGATGTTTTTATTTAAATCTTTTCAAAAGAAAAAAATAATTAATATTGTAATTAAATACAATGATTTAATTGTTTCTGTGTAGGATGACAGTTTGTAACATGCGTGGATATTAAATAATCAGAACAATTAAGTTAGAAATAAAATTGACATTCTTTAAACTATTCTTTTTCTGTTGATTTCTCTTGCTCTTACAAATTATATTTATTCTTAAATGCAATATTACTTAGCATAAACAAATCTGATAGAATGACCCTGCTTTGAGAGCTAAAAAAAAAAAACAAATTAGTGCTGCACTTAACAATTCACTCAATTTTTATTGCGTTTATCAACAGATGCATACGTATTGATTCTTTTCCATTAATATACACTAGCTAGTATTGGACTCCCTACAAAGTGTTACAGCTTTTGGGACTCTACTGACGATGTTCACATTGTCCTCACTCCGCCGACCCATTTTTACAATTCTGTGAATCTAAAGGTTTTAAATGAGTTTAAAGGACAGTGGAAATCTGGCGCTCAGACCAATATCTATGAGTCATAATCGTTGTGAAGGTATTTTTGCGTAGATTCTTTTTATGGCGACAAGTCGTCGAGTATTGGTTTAGCGTAAGTATACGCCGTTGCAAACCTATGCCAATACGGCCAATCAATAGTCAGGCGACGAAGTCCCAATTCACTGTGGGAAAAATGTTACGGCCCAAATAAGTAAAAAACACATAAAAAAGCTTTAATTACAAAATTATAAATTTTTGAAACAGTGTCGCTCACTTGAATAACACACCATTTTTTTTTTAGATATAAGTCCATATAATTCCTGTCTCATATTACAAAACTATTCAATATTTTACTATTTGGTATGTCCCTTTATGCACTCTCTCTGTGACCGAGATCATTAATTTTCAATGAACCGGTAGTTAAATTTTGCAATTTTTTGTGGAACAACTCCGAAAAATGTGCTCCTATTTTGGCTCACTTGAATAGCACACCTCTTTTTTTAGTTTTCGTGTGCAAATCAAAAGGTAGATATGCAAAAATGTCTTTTAGTTATTTAAAGCTGATTTTAGTTTAAGCGGGTCCCACGAAATAATTGGTAGAGGAAGAAAAAGCGAAAATCCAGAGTGTCAGCCGTCTATTCGCTCAAAAGATAAATCCAACAAATTCGGAAAATGTTTTCAATATTTTTTATCGCAATGAGTTCAACTGTAAAAAAAATATGAAAGGGTGAACAATTTTTTTTCAATTTCAATTTAGTTTATTGAACTTGTCATTTACAATTGACTTAAGTTAAAATAAAAGGTTGGCACAGAGGGGGCCTAACCTTATACAATGAATAAGTTTTAAAATATAAATAAATATTATACATGGATTTACTTAATTTAAAAAGTCAGCTGACTAGGTTGTCCTCGGGGTGTTCAGACCCGGGTGTCCAATTGTTGGGTTGGTTGAGTTGGATTAGTTTGGTGACAGTTTGTGCTGTTACTGCAGCTGACAGAAGAGCGATTTTACGACTCGCGTCAATCTTACGACTCTGCCGCCAAAATTAATTATTAAATCCAAAGCTATGGGCGAATATTATTATTTTTTAACTCAATATTAAAAAGGAATTCAAGAATAACATGGTAAAATTTTGTTCGAAAATATTGAAAAATGGCGCCGTTATAATGGTCGCCACGGAGTGCCTACACACGACACGCGCAGTCTCTGTCTAGTAATACAAAATCTAATTATTTTTAAGTAGTGTGACTACAATGTAGCGTAGCCGTTTTCGTTTTGGACAGTTATGGCGTTTTTAATTGGCAATCTGGAAGCAAAAAAAAGCAATCTTAATGCGTTCAATTGGGCAAAACTGACAGTTCTGATTCTGAAAAAAAGAGAATTTCTCTTCTGGTTTTAAAAACAGAATCAGAAGCAGAATCACTCACACACTCATAGTTTTAAATGTCAGCAGTAGAAAATGTTTGCAGCACAAAAACAAATGAAGTTTGGCGCGAATACACATATGTGTGGCACATGTTAAACTCAACCAATACATTAACACCAAACTTCAGATTCTTCGGAATAAAAAAAAACTGTTCAATTGGGATTCCGAATCGAAGAACAATTCCGGATTGCCAATTAAAAACGCCATTAGAAAAATTATGGTGAGCCGTCAAACATTTTTTTTTTTTTCATTTTATACCAAAATTTTTCAAGCAAAAACATTAATAAAAACAATACTAATTCAGCTATCAAAAAGATCCTACGCTACATTGTAGATAGGTATTAGGTGTCATCGAGATATTTGAAATCAAAACAATTTAGGTATTAAAAACAACAACAACAAAATTACCAAAGTTTTTTTCGAAAAATTAGAAATAAAAAAGTTTCCACGTTTGATTTTTAATATATCGAAAAAAAAAATTCAATATGGCTACCTACAAACGCTTAGAACACAAAAACGACGCAACTAATATTAATAGTTATAGCCTGGTACGCTGTTCGAGCTAAATTTTAGCCGAGATAAAATTCCCATACAAGTTATCGATACTTTGTATGGGACCAATTTTAGCTCGGCTAAAAATTTTCGATAATTTGTATGGGAGCTAAAATTAAGCGCGAGCAGCGTACCAGGATTATGACCCTAAAATGTAGCTAAGAATAAACAAATGATTTTTGGTTTTCTGTGAAAAATTTTTTTGAATCCAATGTCGAATTCCTTTCAACAACAAAAATCGAATTAAAATAGATCTCAATGCGTTTTTATAAAAAAAACCCATTGAAATTGAAGTATTTTTTTTTTTTCAAAAGTGTGATATATGTATATTACCTTTTCTGCTTCGGAATTCAACTGATAACATTTATGGCCAACTTTTTTTTTTTTAATAAATTCATATTTTATTAGAAAAAGTTTGAAAAAAAGTCATTTTAAACTTTTTTAATAAATTTTTATTTTAAATTCTTAGTTTGAGGAGATAAGAATGAGCTTTTGGCTTTTTAAAAATGTATTTTTAAATATTGTTGGGGTTGCCGTTGTTTTCAAAATATTTTTTTTTTTTTGTGTTTGAAGTCAGATTGTGAGAAAATTGCATTTATCGCTTAAACTATGGAAGATTCTCCCTTACTCCCATACATTTTTTTTCCTTAAATTGCCTCGAGAATCTTTTGCTATCATTTGTTTAGTGAAATTTAAGCAAAAAAATAGTTTTGTTAAAAAAAATTTAATTTTAATTTTAAAAAACAATACGGCAACATCGGCAATTTTTAATTTATAGACTTTAAAGTATTTTTATTTACCTATGTTAGAAAAAAAGATCAACAAAATAAGAGCTGTTCGGCTGGGTTCCCTAATAATTTGCTTTAGTTACTCCACTATAAAGGGATAATTCAAAATTAATTTTAGAAAAATGAACAAAAAAAAAATTTCAGGGTGGCCAGGCCCCTTAAGAAGAGATTTGCTTTACTTTTTGTTTTTATAATCTGCGCGCACTAAAGGGGTTTTGGGTACCCTTAATATGTATCAACACAGTGCGAGCGTTAGGAAAAGAGGGAGGGGTTTATAAGGAGAAACCGATGCACATTAGTTTTAAAGTTCTGGACATTAAAATGGGAGGGAAAAACTGAGCCGGGTAATGCGTCCGAAATTGGGCTCAAGTGTAAACTGATGGGCATTCCTTGAAGTACGAGTATCACGGTTGAATTGTTTAAGGGGAGGAATGCAGCTAGCTATTTCATTATAGGTACCTATAAAATAAGGACAGGCATGATACATTCCGGCGGTGCTCAAGGGGTGGGATTGTACCGGTAATGGACCTATCACCAATCATTTTAAAAGCTCTATTTTGAATTCTACCCAAATAACTCAAGTGGGTCTTAGGAGCACCTGCCCAGATATGGGAGTTATACTCGAGTTTTGGACGAATATATGCTTTACTTTGAAAAATTAACATTGTGATAAGTAAATTTGAGCCATTACCTACTTAAATTATTTCGTTTAAAACAAACATTTTTTAGCGTATTTTAAATATCATAAGTGGGAGTTAAGGTCACATGAACTTTAAAATTGAATTATGATTGAATTAAAATTGGATAATCAATCGCTCCACTTAAAATCAAAATATTTTTTTTTTAATTTTTTTCTTCGTTAAAAGTGGGAACGTTTTCTACAACACGTAACTTAACTTAAAGAAAGAAAGAAAAATTACTTGATAATTTAGTTCAATCTGATTTTTTTCAAGAAAAAATATCAAACAAAGAAAAGCGTTTAAAAGGGTATTTTTGCAGAGATAATAATTTTATTATTTTTTTTTTCCAAAGTAAAATTTCGTGCTTCATTTCACTTTTTTGTTCCCAAGGTTCTTAAAAACTAAGATTTTTTTTGAAAAAAATCAAGCTGGTAATATTTGACTTGAGCTTTTTATTAGGTACTTTTTATTTTGATGAATTATATTGATAAATGCAGAAGTAACAGTTACAGCTGTTCTCTGTTCAAACATAGCAAAGCATTGGTTCCGATTGATTTTTTTCTATACAAAAAAAAACAATGTTTAAATTTTCAAAATAGCTTTACTCCGTAATTAGTTCAGTCAATGGGGAAAAATCCGACAAAAGTTGTGACGCCAGATAAGTTTGGATGCAGTATTGAAGAGGGGTTTATCCTGAGTATAAATCTCATGTCGTTTTTTTTTCACTCTATTAAGGAGTAGGGTAGACGTACCACGTACCTATTTCCGAACAGCTCCAGTAGCCGAACACTTTTCTTATGTACATGGTGTTGACAAGTTCAAATATTGAATTACTTTTAAAAAAGATTGATAAACTAAAATTTGATATGCAGTGTTCAAATGTGCCCCGTGTTCAAAAGAGCCCCGTGTTCAAAAGTGCCCCGTGTTCAAAAGTGCCCACTCTCCCCTATATTTAGTTTCTTATTTCGTAAATTTCGTCAAAAGTCTCATATTTACCATACAAATTTTGTATCCACTAACTATAACTCCCATTTTGCCTTTGGGTGAACATAAAGTATATGAGGCTAAATTATATCGTAGAAAAATGTATCTTTACGAATATCCAACATGTGGGTGAAATGAATAGGGAAGTTTCACGTCCTGGTGAGTTATACTATGTAAATAAACAACATTCTGATTAGGATTCTGGTTTGGATAAATACCTAAAAATCCCCGTTTTTCCCAACCATGGGCATATTGCATGCTTAGTTTTGAAATATGAGCAATGAGCATTTAAATTGTGAAGACCTTCAGAAAATTCGTTATAATTGATCTGCCCCGCCGTTTTATCCTTTAGTGATTGCAAACAAGTAACAAGCTACCTCTTCAGTTACATTAAATTCATCATCAACGCTCTCTGCTGCAATCTGCATACACTAAGAAAAAATTCTTCATACTTCTGAACCGTCAAAATATAATTATATCGCGGGCCCATCACAAATACTTACCTATTCAGTTTAAGGAGAGATTCTTTAGGTTTTAAATTGTGGCAAAAGTTTCGATTTTGATAGTTGTCTATTTCTCTTAAGTCATTTCCAAATTTTGATTACACGATTTTTGAAAGAAAAATGGGGGCGACTTTCCATTAAGGGCGCACACCTAGAGCTTTGATTTTTTTTAACAGTGGGCTTAGGGTCTCAATAGAATAGCTTCAAAATATTAAGGTGAAGAAACCCCTGATTAAAAAAATATTTAAATTTTCTCATACAAAATGTATGCAAATGACGACCAAGCAGGGGGGTTGCACGGGAGCAACATGCCCCCATACCCATCGCACTTTTAAACGCCTTGAACTCCATACATATACCATAATTTTAAAATTCGCGCGAATTTTAAAATTATGGTATAGGTATGAAGCTGAAGGCTTATAAAAGTGAGATGGGTATTGGGCTCACTATAGGATTTGGGATGGGGACAAGGTTGGGTATGTAAAAAGAACTGCAAAAAAAAAGTGGTTCTTCGCGGTCGTCATTTGCATACATTATATGAAATTTAAAAATGAATTAAAAATATAAATACACGTTTCCTAACATTAAAATTGTTATTTTTATTTATTAATCTTTCAAATAAAAATATTCGCGTAGTAAAATTCGTGCGCCCCTAAAGGAAAGTTGAACCGAAAAATGTTCTTACTTTTACGAAATATATGTAATATCAAGAAAACCATGTAAATTGTTTGTAGCTCGTTTCACCAACAATAGTTTTATTTATTCAATTTAACTTCATTTTTTTAAACAATTCTATTTACTTAGTATTACTAAATAATATATTTTATTTCTTATATTACGCATATTTTCATAAAAGAATTTTCTTTAAACCAACTCTCCATAATTTAGGATTATTTTTGTATGTATATTTATGTAGGTAATTTTATTTGGCATATTAAATACCTATTTTTTTTATTGAAAAATCTCTTACATACTAAAGCTGAAAACAAATTATTACATTGTTCTACATAATATTGCTTATTTATATTTTTATATATTATGTATAAATATTTTGTTAGTACATTTTGACTATCATGCTCATGTTTTCTTTCTTTTTGTTCGCTTGCTTTGAATATAAACCATGTACATGTATAGTACATACACCACTATACAACGTTAGTTTTATCTGACAAAATTGTTCAATTTCTCTCTTTTTACTTCTCATAAAAAAAAAGTTAAACAAAAGATAAAAGCGAGATCAGATTAGACTCATACTATGAAGCTGATATTCATTAATTTGAACATTTTGGAGTACCAATAAATTATATAGGTACCTATACTTACTCAAGTAAGTAAGTACAATTTTAGGACTTTTCAAATTCGCCGAATATGGATATACATATTAATAAACTGAATGAAAAATTTTAATTACTTTCCAAAAGTTATACCAACATGCTGCGCACGATTAAACCATAATGAAGAGTAAGAATAATTTGTTTTAAAAATTATTTTAGTGATCGATTAACTTTAAATTTTTGGAGTCAGAAAAGTATCTCATCTTTCAAATTATTTCTTTATATACAACTAGCTCGAAAAAAACCCTAAATGACCTTATATAAGGATTTTGGAGGTCTAAAAAGTTATATGTATAACATTTATATATGATAAATTATGAATCATGATTGTTTCAAAAATTGGTCACAATATATACATATCATTAATTATGAATACTGATTGTTTCAAAAATTGGTCACATCGTAAGCATTTTATACATAATGTCTTATATATATAGCAAAAGTTTCATAAGATATGATAAACAATGAATAATGATTGTTTTAAAAATTGGTCGCATTAAGTAGTTTAAAAAAAAATATTTTGTTTTTGAACAACGAGACAAATACAACTATAGGTACATTACATATATATTTTTGTTACCATACAAACATTTTTATTTTAAAATGTAAAAAATTATGTAAGTCATAATGTAGGTATATTTATTTTAAAGTGTTATCCTGTGGTACAATATACATTTTATAAAGTTTTCCTTATTTTTACTGGAAATTGTTAGTTTTAATAGTGTTATGTTTGACCCCATACCAGCTTTTAAAAGTGACAGCAATAAAGATATAATAGGTATGTATGTATTTCTTTTTGATAAATGTATATAAACTCATATGTTACTTAACTATGTATGTATTATTGTGTAATATTTTTAGTAGGCAATATTTTATGTAACTTGTTTTCTTTTATGTGTAGGTATATATGTTTGAAAAACGTATATTTCTTTATTGTTATTGTCCTAACTCACACAATAACTCTACGGAAGATTTTCCGATTGAAGATTTTTATGCAATAAACATAAATAAAATATGTAAAATTATTTGGCTTTTTTAATTAATTCAAAGTCTTGTAATTACCACACAAATTAAAACTGATTTCAAGTAATACCCTGTACAACGCTTTTGTATAATAATACATATATATTTTTTAGGGAGGTCTTACAAAGATATACATAGGTATTGTATAATGCTTATATAGATTATACTGTGTAAAATACAATTTGTAGTTTTTTTTTAAAATATTATAATACTAAAATAGAAGCTAGCTTATATGATTTTTATTGAAAATGCAATACGAAATATACAATATTAAACTTGATTTTAATTATCATAATGACAGAAGCTAGTTATTGAGTTGTTATATTATGTTGTTTGTATTATAAAACTTCATTTTCTTGATTGAGTTTGCAATTCTCATAAGAAACAAACATCTAAGAGAATAAGCTTAAGCAAATATGTAAACTATTAATATCCTAGTTTGAACTTCTTAAGTTCTACTTTTGTATATGCACTTTTACATAATATAATTTGTTTGCGTATTTTATAAATAACTATTATAAAGAAAAAATATTGCTGTATTATTTTATTTTACAATCAATTTATCTCGTATATAACTGGTAGCTATAAGATATTATTATTTATTATTGCATTAATACAAAAATTCTTGCCAAACGAAATGTTTATGGTTGAACTGTTTATTCTTTTATTTTTTATATTGATGCAAGAACAAGTAATTAAATGAAACGGACATCTACACATTTTAACGAATAAATTAAATTAAAGTGCAAACATTAATAAAGATAGGTACAGTTACATATAAGGCCATCTACACATACCCTCGCAGGCTGACCTCTTTAAAAACTTGTCTCCAATTAGGTATATACATTAGGGCGTTCGTTATTTAGGTTTTTTTTGAAATTTTTCTCTTAAATTTCTCTTAATTTTTTCAGATTTTTATTTTGACATTATTTTTCTTTAAATAGGTATGTATGTGTTGACTTATAAGGCCATTTTTTTTTATATAAACTTAAATCAAAAATGTTTGATGAGGTTCTTGTCTACATTAAACAACGTTTTCAAAAAGGTATAAATCATTTTTCTAGGACCAGGTGTTCAGTCAGGGCATGCATGGCTTTTAGGTCTATTAAAGCAAGCATAAATGAAATAGCATGAAAAATAAAATAGTACTAAAAAAACATCCATGTCTTGGCAAAACCCCTGGTCCTAGAAAAATGGTTTATACCTTTTTGAAAACGTTGTTCAATGTAGACAAAAATCAAAAAATGGCCCTATAAGCCCTATAACACATACATACCTATTTCAAAAAATAAAAAAACTTTAACCCTCTTGGGGCGCCATCTAGTGTCAAAATAAAAATCTGAAAAAATTAGACGATTTTTTTATTATTTAGAAACAGTTTTTCCAGTTAGGAACTTTCGGAAAATACCTAAATAACGACTGCCCTAATATACATACATAAGACGTTTTTCGTTCAGAACGAAGCTCTGCACGAAATTGATTTGAAAGCAATTTATCGTTCAATAAATCATATTCGGCACATTTTTTATGTTGAGATCTATTTTAATTTTTTTTTAATTTGACATTAACTACATATATATCCAGTTGCGTTCGCGCCTTTACTCCATAGTACTCCTTGTTTTAATATTGAAAATCATTTGATAAATATTTGAATTTATCCGAAATATTAATTCAGAAAATATAGGGTTTTAAGTTTTTTTTTGTTAAAATTAACACTGTCTCAACAACGCGTAAATAACTTGCAGCCATTCAAGTTTTCGCGAAGATCCTACAAAGTCATCCATTTTAACTGCATACAATTAAATAAAAAAAAATATAATATTACTTGTTCTTGCATTTAAAGATCTACATATATATTATATATACGAACAAAGAAGACAAGTAAAATATTGAAGACTATAATAACTTTGAAAAGCTTATGCCCATATTTATGCTATTTTAGTAATTTACTAAATTAAAAATATTTCATCTTTTTGACTTTTTAAATTATTAAAATGTATTTAATATTTTACTAAATCGTTTCAAATTTTGCGTCACTATATTTTTATTTATAAAATTCCCATAAATTGTCAGATTTTACATTTTTATATGTATATGTACACTAGAAAATTCACCAAGACGAAATGAAAGTTTTGCTTATTGTTTTTGAAGCAAAGAATTTCTAAAGCCTAATAATGTAAATATTATGTATTTGTTTAAGATACTATTTGTATTTAAAAACACATATTTGCATTCCTTAAAGTAAATTTTTGTAATATTTCTTTAATTTGTTTAAAAAATTGATTTAGTAAGAAGGTTAAATGTACAAAGCTTTGATCTATGAACATAATACAAATAATTGCATGCTCAAATATATTAAATTATTAAATGTTAAATATTAAGATGTTGGCGTTAGTTTAATTCTCATAGGAAATACTGTAGTATCACAAAAACAAAAAAAGCCGATAACGCGTAGTCGATAATTGATAATTGATGACGCAAAATTATCTATTTTTCATATGTATTATAGCATAACATTTTATGCTGTCAACAACAACAAACGACTAATTTTATTTATTATTATAATAATTAATCCTGTGATGTTGAAGAGTAAAAAAATGTATAAAAGCCTATTTTTCACTACAGCCCAAATTAGATAATTTCGCAAATGAGGTCGGTTTGGATTTTCTATAGAATTTGACATTCGAAATGAGATAATTTGCGTAATTATATCATTTGGGCTCTAGTGAAAACAGGCTTTAAGTTTAGAAACAAATTTTTTCTGTACCCCAACAAATAAAAAACTTTTGTTTATCCTTTGCTATCATTTGTTGTTGTTTCCCGTGCAAAATTTTACTGAGCTAAGTACTGAGCTACCAATAAAACACGGTGTATGTATCACCTATGTGATTTTGCTTTACAGGTGTTTACGTTTTGAAAGCATTTTGAAAAGGATTTCATTCCTGTAAAATAACATTGGTGAATGTTTTCGTCTTATCAATCTTGCATTTTTACAATCTACAATCTACTAACCCGGGATTTAAATCTAAAATAGTTTTGCTCTGATCAACACTTGAAGAAAAAATTATTTTAAATTTTAAAGAAAAGTCCTATTCAAATCTTAATAGTGTAGCATGTTTCCAGTATAATTTACATGATAACGTTTCGTTATTATGTTCCAATAAGTAGCAATATCATTCGAAAATAGTTCTCTTCTTCTCTGTGATTAAGCTGAATTTCCAGTACAGTTTTAAACTGAACCCTTATAAGAAATTAAACTAATTAAAAATTAAGTAAACTCTATTTTACCAAACAAAAATTTCACTTTATTTTTTGTTTTGTTTTGAAAATAACTTCAATTTTTCTGAATCTTTTAAATTTACTCAATCTTGTTTGTAATTTATTTCTTTTCTCAAATAAAATTAAGCAGTCGCAAAAAAAATATTTTCAAAATTCTAATTGGATACAAACAACAATGAATTTCACCAAATATTTTAAACGCAATGACTATGGTAGAGATTGTCTAATATAGCTTCTTTAATTTAAATCAATTTTTCATATTCTTTAGATAATATGGACCGTTTTATGTTACATCAAAAAATTCGCTGTTCAAGAGATCCTTTTGAGGGTGACCCTTTCAAAATTCAATCCTTGAATTTTCGTTATGCAGAGAAACCCAAATTTTACCCAACAACAAACCGAAATGCAGAAAATTCTCAAATGAGAAATTTATATCGGAAGCAACCACACAATCATACCTTTGAAAGAGAAATACCATCTTCGTTTATGAATTTTGGAAGAAAATCTTCATCTGTTTGTTCTTTTTCGGTTACTCCAAAAGCTGAAAAATTAGTTGCATACTCCATTGTTAATTCATCTGAAAACAAATTTGATGTCAACCGTTCAAAGTCTTTTATTCAGCCTTTTATATCAGTTCCAGTTACTGGAGAAAGTACTACTTCAAATCATCAAAATTTAGTGAAACCTAAAAATAGCCTTGAATCGAAAAGACGAACAGATTCAATGACAGCTATTAACTTAGATCACAGTGGAGGATGCAAAATATCTATAAAAATTAATGGAGTTCCCAAGGATCAAGTACATATAAAGAAAAGAGTTAACAATCGTGAAATTTCCCAAACTAGGACAAAAACAATAACGAAATCATCATCGCCTAAAATTGAACAACCATATAAGCTAAAACCTTCTAGGTCCTACGTAATTCATAGAGATGATACTTCATCTGATATTTCATCTGATTTGAGAAAATCATCAAGAAAACTTTTTCGGGAATCCTCTACTCATTCTATGATTCCTCATAAAGAGGAGAGGACTAAATCAAGGGAATTCGATAAAAAATTTTCATTGGCAGTTACAAGAAACTCATCCTGTAAGGCACGAGGTACATCACAGTTAAATTTATCAAACAAAGGCTCTGGAAACGGTGCAATGGAGAGTTTATCTAAAAAAAAATCCTCGGTGCAGAAAACAATACCTGGAACAAATTTGGAAAGACGAGCTTTCATATTGGAAAAAATTTTATCGAGCAATCCAATTGTAACACAATCAAAACAAAGCTTAAATTTAAAGAAATCAAAATCCGTTATAAATCAAAGGTTTACACCATTACCAATATCAAGAAAATATTGCACTGTTGAAAATATCAATCCAAGAGTTCACTAAAACTTATACTTATTTCATAAAGTTAGAGAGTTTTGATGAAAAATTATTAATAACATTGTTAAAATAACATTAGTTAAAAGTTGGTTTTCTTCAAAGCTTTTAATTTTAGTAAAAAATAGTGCATTTTTTTTTTTCGAACATTTAGTTTCAAATAAATATACTTTTTCGACGTAACGTTAGTTTAATGAAAATCATTTACACTGGGACATGAGATTGAAATTTAATCGTAAAATGTATAAAATTAAAAATCAGCAAGATTATGGGCAACAAGATTAACGAATAGGATTTGGTCCAAATATCCCTCACTATGTAATGTGATTGTCCATTTAATATGGAGTAATTCTGAGTTCATAAAAGAAAATTTAACTTTAGGTACTTCTGTAAGATACAAGCAAATTCTGTATGAATTCTTGTAAGCAGATATTATTATTTTTAGCCCATTAATATTTTGACTCAATAATTGGGAAGTAAACTTTTAAATATTTCTGACATTTTACATAATACTTCCGAGGCATGTGCATAGCCGTATTTAGGGGAGAGGTTATGGGGTTTAACCCCCCCCCCCCCGAAATTTTTTTTCATAAAATCAGAAGATATAGTATGAACAAATACAAGTCTAATATGTGCTGCACTAAATCTTTTGTGTGTGTATTTTAGTAATTTAATTACCTATCTGAAAATCTCCCTTAAAGTCTACCAATTTTGTATCGTTAAAGAAGCTGTCGATGAAGTTTTTATAAGGGAAAACAAAAATGTTTTACAACGTTTGGTAAGGGATTTTTCAAAAAACTAGTTTTTAACTCTTTGATCATTTCTTTTAAGAACCCTTTAAATAACACAAGTATTTCTACAAGGTTTTTGGTGCCGAGACTAAACTATACTTTTTCAAAGGGTTACTGAACTCGAGTCCGAAGACAGAAATATTCGTTTTTGAAATATTACCGTTAAATCTATTTAAATCTTTCCGACATCTTTTCTACTGTCCGAGATACCTTCAGTTGCTTGTTACCCACTTTTGTTCTATGTTAAGCTTAAATCCAGTGTATAAACCAGTGTATAAACGAAAATAAATGTATTCATTTATTCAAAAGTGTAGAAACCTCGGGACTCCACTTTTTTCCGTTTTAAGTATTCCCGATTTAATTTAGAACTTAATTGATATAATAGAATATATCAAATTTTTGCTACAAAATTTCAATGTTTTTATATATAAAATTGTACGAACTAATTTGTTGTATAATGGTTCAAATTTATTTCTTTAAAAAAATTTTCTTCCTCGCTAACGCTCGCAATTTATATCAAACAACTTATCACTCTTTATAACGACTAGAGATGCCGCCATTTCATATTCGGTACATATTCGGTACATATTCGGTCCCCACCCCCCGAAATGAAATCCTAGCTACGGCTATGTGTATGTATAAGTACTACATATAATAAGGAAAGTTTATGCTCCGTAAAAAAATCAAAAATGAGGCCACAATCACCATTACGATGGTAGGAAATGCCAAAAAAGTGGGTAATTTCCATGGTACCATGGGTAATTTCTACCTGTCTGCCTGTATGTACCTCAAGCTACAGCCTAAGCCACTTGTGTGATTTTCTTCAAAGTTGGTAGTTAACAGTTTTGGATAATTACCTAGAGGGGAAATTAAAACTTTCTTAGGCCCATTTCACACGTCGCCGAAAACCGGCTCGGTTTTGGGTAAACGCCCCTTTTAGATGGTTGCAAAATGCACAAATGTGTATCTTGCAACCTGCCAAAAGAGGCGTTTACCCGAAACCGAGCCGGTTCTCGGCGACGTGTAAAATGGGCCTTAGGGTTGGTCCTAAACTAACGGTACCTACCTGTCGGGGTAAAAATTTAAGAATAAGAAGTACAAGAATGGGTGTTTTAAGAAACCAGTGCGGTATTTGTACACCTATTCCCGTAGGTACTTCTTATTCTTAGGTAAGAATAGACAATAGTTTGAGAAAGAGCCGTCAAGTTACTTAGCTCAAGGAGTTCAAATTGGTGTCAAATAAAAAAAAAATTTTTTTAAATAAGGATACCGATTTTAAAATAGAAACTTCTTTGTGGCAACCCCATTTTAAAAAAAAAATGGCATATCTTTGTAGTCTCTTTGATCAAATAACAAAATTTTTGAAATGCCATCAAAAGGCTATATAATCATAAAAATTTATAAAATAATATACCTTAAGAATGTAGGCCTACAAATATTTCAACCCTATTCAAACAAAAAAAAAAAAAAAAAAAAAAAAAAAAAAAAAAAACAGATCAACAAAGAAGGTAAAATTTTGTATGTACTAAAAGCTAAACTAAACACCAATCTTTAGCTAACAAAATACGGACAAGTACTCGCCAACCCTAAGAAAAATCCTTAGGTCCCAGAAGCATATAGTTAAAATTATAAAATTACAAAAGAACTAAAAAATTTATTTTTACAGCCAAAATGTATCATATGATCAGACGGCTTGGGGCAGTATTGAATGAAATTATTTAAAAAAATGTAAGTATTTATGTATAAAATTTTGTTCGTTTGTGATGGTGACCGATATCGATCAATGCCCGAATCCTAAATTTCAAAAATTAAAGCGATCCACCCTAATAAGCACCCTAATAAGCCTTGTGAGTAAAATGCCTTGTATATTTTTACTCTCTTCGGTTTAAAATTCAATTCGAGAATTATATTTAGCCTTTGGGCTAAATAGAAAGGTTCGTGCAGTACTTATTAGGGCCTTCGTTATTTTTGAATCAAGTTCCTAAGTGGAAAAACTGTTTCTAAATAATAAAAAAAAAATCCTCTAATTTTTTCAGATTTTTATTTTGACACTAGATGGCGCCCCAAGAGGGTTAAAGTTTTTAACATTTGAAATAGGTATGGTAGGTATAGGTATTTTTTTAGATATAGACTCCAATCAAAATTTTTTGATGAGGTCCTTGTCTACGTTAAACAACGTTTTCAAAAAAGTATAGATCATTTTTCTAGGACCAGGGGTTTAGTCAGGGCATGCATGGCTTTTTTGTATGTTTTCTGTTTTATTTAAACAAGCATATGAGTAGCATGAAAAATAAAATAAAATCCAACAAAGCCATGCATGCCCTGACTAAACCCCTGGTCCTAGAAAAATGATCTATACATTTTTGAAAACGTTGTTTAACGTAGACAAGGACCTCATCAAAAAGTTTTGGAGTCTATATCTAAAAAAATACCTATACCATACCTATTTCAAATGTTAAAAACTTTAACCCTCTAGTGTCAAAATAAAAATCTGAAAAAATTAGAGGATTTTTTTTTTATTATTTAGAAACAGTTTTTCCACTTAGGAACTTGATTCTCGAAAAAAACCTAAATAACGAACGCCCTAGTACTTATAACTTTTTTTTTGTAATAAACACCAAAATCTATATTTAACATTTAATTATCTCAATTTGACTAGCAACATTTCGTACCCTTCTGTTTGAGGGAGTAATGAATAAAGTTTTATTCATTGTATTTCCAACATTTAACAACAATTAATTTTACTATAGACTATACTTCCAATATAAATTGTTTATTTATTATATTCAGAATAGCGAGTAGAGTAGTTCTCTTTGGTGGTAAACAACATATTAATATTTTAATACTTATTTTTTCAATGCTCTTAAATTTTTATTTTTATAACTATTAATTAAATAAATATATGTATTTATGTGAATTGTAACCAGGTGCATACTTATTTATTAAATAACCAACAGTATTATAATCTGAATTTTAAGGTGTTCTAATTTGTAAGGAATATTCAGATGTTTTCATTAAAATTTTCATAAGACGGTGGGAATTAATCCGCTTAGATTAGAATTATTGCTGTTAAAAAATTCACAATTTTTAAATAATAAAGATAAAATGGAAATCAATAAAATACATATGATATTCCTGATATTATTGGTTGAAAATTTTGTTACTTTATTTTGCATGTCAGTTTTGCTAGAAAAAATTTAGTCGTCAATTCATCCTTCTTACTCAAACTTTTTATTCTTCTTCGACGTTTTGGTATGTGACATATCGAATTGAGGATCGTTCACCTATAATTAAGGACTGAAAATAGAAAAAAAATACATTTTAGAGATTTGTTTCTCATTGTTTCTTTGTAAGAATAACAACATATTAATTTCTTTATAATAAAACTTCAAATTCGTACTCTGTTCTCTGATGATTTAAAATATACACATATGTACCTATGCTATACTGGTAAATGAATTTTTACTTTAACATTTACAATTAATGTATACACACACTGAGCGCCATAAATAAAGGCACACATTTTACAAAAGATAAAAGTGATTATCGCTTTGGTAAAGAACCGCAAAGTATTTCAGTTTAAGATATCAAATAACGCACAATTTGCGATACTCTAACTCTAAAATTATAACTCCTAGAGAAAAATAATTTGCTTAAGAAAGAGAGATAATTATATTTCCAATCTAAAAGCAAGTTATCTTTCCGACCAGTCGTTCTCGAGATACTGAGACTAATTCGTTTTTCAAAATGGCGGACGCCCCACAAGACCAAACAATACGCAAACTGAAATTTGTACTCAGGATAAACTCCTCTTCAATACTGCACTCAAACTTAGCTGAACTCACAACTTTTTTTCAGATTTTTTCCCATTGACTGAACCAAAAGATCTACAATCAAGCCTAGTCATGCATGGACTCGTTACGGAAGAAATGAAGATATTTTTTCATCCCGATACAAATGGACAGTTAAAAACAATAATATCCATTACAGATTTTATTGGTATTAAATTACGAGAGAATCCGTCAGGCCGTTTAGAAATTAGGAGTGGTTACTTAATTTTTTAAATTTATTTGTTTGCTCAAGGTTAGCCCAGGATAGCCCAGGATAGCCCAACTTTTATTCTACGATTAGTTTAAAAATTATAGAAATTCTAATTCACCTAAAAAAAAAAAAATAGTACGTAACACCACAGTGACCTTTTTAATTAATAAATTTAGAAAAAGTAAATGCACTGGTGTGGACATTGCGCCTCAAGTGTTAATTACACCGGCACACAAAAAAAAGTGTCATGTACCAGGAACCAGACCTTCTTCTTCTTCTTTTTCTTCCTTTTTCTCGGCGCTGTTATGATCTCGATGTCGAGGGGATCATAAATATCCCACGTATCTGCTTCACACTAGTGATCGGTGATCCGCCTGTGGGGTTCGCCGGGTTGACCTCAGAAATCGGCGGCAAGCCTCCCGGTTTTGTATTGTTCCATTTCTAAGGCCAACTGAATGCTGGTGTTTTTGCATTTGCTTGTACCAGGAGTTTTTAGGCCTACCTTTCTTTTTATTTCGTGTTGGAACGTTGTATGATAATGCTATTTGACGGGGTTCTCAGGATCTCTCCTTTGAACATGGCAATACCAACTGAGTCGATCGTGTTCAATTTTTTGGGAGATGGTGTTTTTAACATGAAGGCTTCCTCGGATCTTCGTACTTCTAATTCTATCAAGCTTTGTTACTCCTGCTGTCATACGAAGCATCTTCATCTCAGCTGCCGTTAACTTACTCTCATACTTTTTGTACATTGTCCAACATTGTGAACCGTATGTGAGTGCTGGACCAGGAAACAGACCTATCTATCTATATGTTTTTGGAGGGTGACTGGACCAAACGGACTTGAAATTCGGATTCAGCGTGCCCGAAAACATATATAAAGATATGTCTGGTTCCTGGTACATGACACTTTTTTTTTTGTGTGCCGGTGTTATTTGACTTAGAATTCTAATTTAATTGAATGTATTCCAGATAACAATCCTCTTAAGCTTAGGTTGATTTGTTTCATTTCACCTTAAAAACCACAAAATACAAATATTTTTTCGAGTGTAAAAATCATTGATTTTTTTTGTTCTGCCCATATAAGGTACAATTGTCCTTTTTACAATTTACAATTTTCTCAATTATTCATGGTAATTCCAAAAAATTACATCACTTTTTTTCGTTCGCTCCCCCTTAGTTCAATAATTTTGGCAAAAAAACTTTTTTCAAATTAATTAATTGAGAAAAAGTGTAAAATGGACAATAATTATTTTAACACCGAAAAAAAAAAAAAAAACAAATTTTGATTTTTAATTATTGAACTAAAGGTGCGCTAAAAAAAATGTTATGTTATTTGAGATAATTGAGAAAAAGCGTAAAAAGGACAATAATTGGTGCTTATATGGCAAACCAAAAAAATCAATGATTTTTACACTTGAAATAATATTTGTATTTTGTAGTTCTTAAGGTGAAATGAAACAAAATCAACCTAAGCTTTTTAAAAGGATTGTTATATAAACTACATTCAATCAAATTAGAATCCTAAGTAAAATAAATAACATTTGAGGCGCAATGCCCACACCAGTGGATTTACTTTTTCTAAATTATGAATTAAAAAGGTCACTGTTGTGTATGCGTACAATTCTTTTGTGAGGTGAATAAACTTATCGTAGAATAAAAGTTCTGATATGAAAAAAAGTTTTTTGTTGTATCTTTTGGAAACATAGTACCTACAAAACTTTTCAGAGAAAAAAAAATAATTCCGTTATAATTTTAGAACTAAGGGTGGGCTAGCGAACAAAACTTAGGGTATCCTGAGCTAACCTTGGGAAATCGAACCAGGCAGGTTTGAAAAAAAATTAGCATTTTTGGGTACCTATCAACTTTACATAGCCAAGAAGAAACGTTGGTACTGGCACTTTCTTATTATTGAGGTGGAGCAGAAGAAATATTTTTTCTCCGCAAAACTTGGATGCAGTTTCATATGCAGTTTGATTTTTGAACCCTCTATTCTTAAAACGAAGGTCTAGAATGTAGGCTTTTGTCGTTCGCGAGCGAATTAGTTAAATGGACTAATTTAATACAGAGTGAATTAGTGAACTAAGTTCACATACTTAGTTCAATTTAGTTCACGATTAGCAAAGAAGAATTTTGTTTTCGATCCACTGTATCGGGAATTTCTCTCTACAAAACGAATTGTAGTGTATCACTAAGATACACTTAACAACGAAACATTCCAATTTCATGAATTGCTACTTGGTTAAAAGCTTTCAGTTCTTACCACATAACATCTCATAAAGTTCGATTTTCTAGCATATCTGGATTTGGAGATGAATTTCTTATACGCCGATTTTATAGAATAAAGAGAAACCAAATTGCATACTAGGGCGGTCACTTAGGGGCGAAACATTTGGGGACGCCGAGTTTTTACGATACTTTATGTGAAGAACGAAGGCACTCAAATCGTTGTTTTATTTGTTTTCGCGCTCCTATTTTTGACCTTACTTCTTTGAAAAAAAGGCGCCTCTTATCTATATTCAATCTTTTTTCATTTGCAAATGCGCCCCTTAGTTAAAAAAATTAACTAATCATTTTCTTTTTTTGTATTCTTAATCAGCCCTGTTGTGAGTTTTACTTGGACAATTTTTCGCTCGAAATATTTTTGTTCTCCCAGAATTTAGAAAGCTATTGCTAGTTTCATCGGAAGGAAATTAGCATTTTCCGCTAAACTGTTTTTTGTTTTTCACCAAAGTTTAAGTGAGCTGCTTACCTCGCATATTAACTGTAAAAAAGTTCTAAATACGAGGAGTTTTCGGGATGCGAATATTTTGTCTCCCGCAACAATAGAGGAAAAGTGAAATTTTATTTTTCCGGATGGAATGTTGTTCACGTGAAACTCACAATAGGGCTCATGTTTTTCGGGGAGGGGAACTAGAATATATCGTCGCTTGAAAAGAAATGTGACTCATACCAATTTAATTCGCAACTAGTGCGAGTGGGTCCTTAAAGTAGTAGGGGGTTGACATGGGACTCAACCACCAGAACGACTCAACGAACGAAGCTTTGTAAATTTTTTAACCCTTTCGAACCCAAGCTATGAAAATCAATATTAAAAAATATTTTTTTCAGTAAATATATAATAAAATAAATATATATAAAATAATTTTTTTTAATGTAGGCTTAAAGTCAATTTTATTTATTTCTTATCTTTTATTTTTTGGCGCAACGTTTCAGGGATGGTTATCCCCTTCATCAGGCAAAATATAAACAATATTTGATGAAAACAAAATAATGATATTTTGTTTTCATCAAATATTGTTTAATAATATTTTGTTTTCATCAAATATTGTTTAATAATATTTTGTTTTCATCAAATATTGTTTAATAATATTTTGTTTTCATCAAATATTGTTTATATTTTGCCTGATGAAGGGGATAACCATCCCTGAAATAATTTTGTTTTCATCAAATATTGTTTATATTTTGCCTGATGAAGGGGATAATCATCCCTGAAACGTTGCGCCAAAAAATAAAAGATAAGAATTAAATAAAATTGACTTTAAGCCAACATTAAAAAAAATTATTTTAAATATAAGAAAAGTCACCTAATTTGTTAAAAAATGAATAGCAAAAAGTTATGTTCCAAAATAATAAATAGCAAAACTAATGTGTTATTCTCATGTTACATGTAAGTAACATACACTGCCTATGACCACCAAAAAAGTCGGACAACTGAGAAAATAACTTTTTATAGAACAATATAATGTATGCTACTTCTTCTGAGCCAAAAAGCAAAACACTTTCTGGATTAACAATTTTTATATCTTTTTATCAAAATTATGACCATATAAAACAAAATTTTTTGCAAAAAAAAAATATGGATTTCAGTCTCTTTTTCGATAAAAAAGTATGATATTTGACTAACTTTTTGTACTAATCCAGTAACTAGGCATTATTATCTTTCAATTTAGCCATCGAAGCCTATAAAAATTATTTGATGGAATATTTTTTACGAATTTTTAAAGATATATTACATGAGAGTAACGCTGGTACCGAAAGGGTTAACTGTATAAATGGTCCAAAAACGGAAGAGAGACCGACCGACGAAAATCATCTTCCAGACGACCTTCATAATTGTCTCGGTTCCTTTGCTTTGCTATAATGTGTGTAGTGTACTACCAATTGCAATTCCATCTCATTAGCAATTTCCATAACTGCAGCAAATATTCTTCCAAATCATTCTTCGTAAAGTAGTTCAGTTAATGTGAAAAAAAATCTGAAAAACGTTGTGATGTCAGCTCAGTTTGGATGCAGCATTGAAGAGGGGTTTCTTCTTTCTTCTGAGTACAAATCTCAATACACCGAGAGCGAATTGAAGCCCCTAAACCCCCCTGCGTTCGCCCCTGATTAAAACATAAGTTTGCAGAAATTGTTAATTTCTAAAATATGTAAATCAACATTACTAACTGAACTGTGAACTCCAAAAAACTAGATTAGAATAAATAATGAAAATGCTTCAATTTTACTAAAATTATGGGAACAGTTTAAATAAGCTAATTTTTTTTAAAGTTTTTAGTTAAATGGACTTAATAAATTAAATTGAACTAAAATGAAAAAATGGTTTGAACTAAATTGATCGATCACTCATATGAACTAGATAAAGTGCCCAACTCTACTAGAATGGTGCACTCGGCTAATAAGAAATTCTTCTCCAAATCCAGATGTGCAGGAAATTCACACTCTATAAGATGTTATGTGGTGGAAATTGAAAGTTATTTAAAAGGATCGTGATTAATGAAATTGCAATGGTTCGTTGTTTAGTGTAACTCAGGGGCCCTATTATGCATGTATCTAGCAAGAGAAAACTTAATGTTGCGTTCAATAATACCGTGCGTTATGTGTTTAATCTGAGACGATTTGATCGAGTTTCAATCTATTCGAAGTTAATTTTAAATAGGTATGTCATTTGATCACCTCCTTGCCTATAGGGCATTGGTTTTACTCTCGAATGTGATTGAAACTCGTCAACCTAGTTATTTATTTGATAAGCTACGCTTTGGATCCTCTAGCACATCTCATCAACTGATTCATCCACGATTTACATGCTTAACATCTGAGTGACAATTCCTAGTTAGCTCTATTCGCCTATGGAATTCTCTACCAGGGCATATACGAAGGTGCGGCGGGACTGAGAGGTTCAGGATCGAACTTAAAGCTCACTACTCTAATTAATATTTTTTTCTTTCTTTCTCATTTCTTATATTAAAAAACATAAATCGAGATGTATGTTTAAGGGGTAATAACACCTTGTAAACCACGAAATCGAAAAAATTTATTCCAAAAACAAAATTCGGTGAAAAAAGACCATAAAATCGTTAAATTTTAATATTTGAAAAAAATCCTACGTAATTCACTAGGGAATAGTATTATTAAGCTACACAAAAAATTTTAGCCCGATAGGTTCAAAACTGTAGGAGTAAGTTGGTCGCCCAATGGAAACACAGGATTTTGCTATCATCCTGAACCACACCGCCATTTTTTAATGATGATTTTAATGATGTGAAATTTTTTAAATGGCGCGCCATTTAAAAAATTTCACATCATTAAAAAATTTAACATAGCCTATTCTGTTACCTATTAATATACTTAATTAAACTAAACAAACACCAAAAGAAAATAATATTTCTTCTTTGTTTTATACGCTGATGAAAATGACGCTCGATTTCATGGTTTACAAGGTGTTATTACCCCTTAAAAACTTATACCTACATTTTTGAAAATTATTATTATTATTGTTATAATTGTTTATTATTTTTTGTTATTTTTAATTTATTATATTTATATACTGCTATATTGTCATAAACACATTAATGTTCTGTAGCTCAACTCAATCAAATTTTTAAGCTTTACTTGCTAAACTAAAACTATACTACTTCGATCTCTCTGCAGTGCGACTACGTTTTACGATAATCGTTTTACTCTAACGATGCTTGTTAATCTTTACGACTCCTATTTAGTTACGTATCTTTTGACTTTTGTTTTCGTTAAGCTGTCATAATATTATTGCGTCTGCTAGTAGAATGCATGTGAGATGTGAGCCTCAAAAAAATATTTTTTTCGATTTAGTTTGGCCTTACGACTTGCTCGTTTTACATAATCGCTTTTTGTGACTATCGTTTACTTCACTATCGTTGACTTGGCGCACGTCCCAATTAAAAAAAAAAAAACAATTCTTTTTGTTGGTAAATTGACTATAGAGCAAAATTCCCAATACAATGGATTGGTTAAAAAAATCTTTTTAAATAATCGCGATCAATTCAAGGTGGCTCTAAAATCTCACAAAATTTCAATTTCCGTGAAAAACGAGCATTCCTCATAAGACCCAACCGGGGTGCAGTGCACAAAATTGAAAAAAAAAAATGTTGTTGATGCTTTATATATAATGTTCCTATGATTATGGTCTTTTTTACATGTTGTCGTCCAGTAAAACAGGTGAAATCAAAGGTTCTATTGCTTATATTAAGCTACTGATTGGATATCAAATTCTGCAACAAATACGCTTGAGTACAATGACAAAGTGAGGTTGTAAGATTCTCCTGTTTTTTTCTTGTAAACGATTTCTCCATTTGAACCAAAATTTCGATTTTTAAAACCTAAAATTCTTTTGGATTGTTAATATAATTAGTCCATTAGTATTCAATTTGTATAAACATCCTTGTTTGGACGTTCTATAGCTTACTTAAAAAGTCTAGACAAATTTATGAGCAAACCGGGGTGCTGGTTCACAAAATTAAAAAAAACAAAAATCTTCAATTTTTCTTAAGTAAAAGGGTCTTTAAATCTACAAGCATTCAATCCGATATCTACCCATCTTTTCCCCTAATTCCACTACTATGTAAAAAGAAATCAATAAATTAATTTGAAAAAAAAACATACAAAATCAAATATAAAAAAATAAAGAATTTATTAAAAAAAAAGATAACATTAAAAACAATTGCTCCAAAAATAATTTTTTTAAGGTCCATCATTTAAATAAGCAGGGTTTGTTTGTGCAAGAACATTATCATTTTCATGTACATTAGAATGGCTATTGGCACTGATGTCAATACCAACCTTCTTTTCTTCTTTAGTGGGTGGATTCTTAAGGAATGCTAGCAGAGGTGCATATAGAAAGCACAAAATTGCGATTCCAAAAAGCATCCATTCGAATCCAATACTATTGACCAAAGTTCCACTTAAAGCTGGTCCTATAGCAAATCCCATACAGAAAGCCACATCACCCAAAGCATAAACACTCCCATACACGGCTGAATGTCGAATATCCACTAAGTAACCGAGTTCGGGCATCATGCAAGAGTCTACCATTCCGATGGCAAATCCAAGACCGGCATTTGGAATAATCAGGTGATTGATGTGAGTTGCCATAGGAATCTATGCAAAATGTTCAAATTAATTTTCTAAAAAAACAAATTGTTTAATGTATTCTTACCATGATAAGACAAGAACCAATAATAAGTAATCCCAATAGAGCAGCCAACCATCTTCCAATTCGGTGTCCCAGAGGTCCAAACAAATTTGTTCCGATGAGGTAACTTATTGAAGCCGGTAAGAATGTAACACCTTGTTCCCATCGACTGGCCCCCATGTTATCCATCATCCATATTGGCAAAGATGGCTCAAGCATTGCAATTCCCATGTTAGCAAATGTAATGGCTCCTGAAATAAATTATAATATTGTTAAAGCCATTGTTTTCAAAAGATAAGAAAATTTAATTATTCCACACGACTTAAAAAAATACATGTTGTGCCATTGATTAATTATGTTTCATTAAAAAATATAAGATTAGGGTACACGGTAGTGCCCAGTCAAGTTTTCTAGCAACCATTTTGGACCCCATTTCTAACATTTGTTGAGCTAATCCAAAGAAATTACTTCATAAATGTCAGCCCCAGCAGCGCTTCCACTCCAAAAAAATTGAGCGCAGTATATTTCAAGCAAAAGCGCAGTAGATTGCAATCATGGTATTAAAAGACAAGGTATGATCATTGGGCCGCCATCTTACAAAATGGGGTAATAAGGTTTTGACGTTTAATTTGGCAAAGTCAAAAGCAACAACAATTTCCAAGACAAATTTGTTTACAACAACAATTTCAATGGGCAGTTGTCAAAACCTTAAGTAGCCATTTTGAAGTTTTGACAGTTCTCGATACAGAGTTTCTTCTAATGATCATACCTTCTCTTTTTATACCATGGATTGCAATATACCGCAGTACATTTTTAAATATACAAACAACATTCAAATCACAGAAATATATTTTACTACAAACAATTTAAAAAATTAGCTCAACAGTAAAAAAAAAAACAAAACAGCTCTATATTCGGTTTCACGTCATTTCACATAATTTTGTTTGTCCGAAATTTTAACGGGTATTGCGAGTTTCACTTTTCACCAGTAGCCAAAATAAAACTGAGCAAAAAGATGTCGGTAATTTCTCAAATTACCTGAAAAAGAGTAAAAAATACGGCAAGTTTCCCGAACATGTACAACTTTTCGCTCGGAACTTACAAGTAACAAGTGAAATTCAATTTTTCGTTTGGAATATTGGTCACGTAAAACTCACGATAGGGCTGTATTTGAATTTTTCAGTGAATACATTTAGTGTGAGTTCACTCAGTACCTACTTAAAATTTTGAAATGGACAACAATCAAACTTTGGTTAGGTACTATTAAAATTTTTAAAAGATCTACTGCTAAAGGAGTAAGGTGGCAGCACTGTTGGCCAGATACATATATATTCAAAAATCACAAAACGGTCAATCAAAAACTATTGTCAAGCAAAACAGCAAAATTTAATCGATGATAATTTTAAACTCAATCTAAGAACTTGGTGCCTTTTATATCTCAATGCTTTTTGTGCGAGTTATAAAAACGGAGGTTTAATAAACTTGCAGGAACTTGCATATTAACATTCGAAACTTAATCATAATCATAAATATTTCTGTTGCTCAAACAACCATTTTTCCAAAAGTCCAACTTAAAAAGAGATTTATGTCAGCTTCTCTGTACTATATATAGTTTCAATAAAAAATGGTTAATGTCCAATTCCATAAACAAAAACTAAAAGCACTCTTATCAAAAATCTTCTTAAATTTTATGAGGCCCTTAAATATTTTTGGTTTTACCAATTACTCCAGTCAAAGCGTGCATCGGAAAAAAGGGCCTAACAGGGTTCGGACTTCAGTTTCAAAATTTCGAAGCAAATTTGAAAAAAAAAAGTGAAGTAGATCCAAAATTTCGGCAGTAGATTTCAACATTAAACTTTCAGAACATTTATTTCCAAAAATGTATTCAAAAAAAATTATTTTTCAACAAAATTATTTTTCTTTACTTTTTTATTATGATCTTTTCCAAGAGATGTAACGGTGCTTAAGGGTAAAACGGTTAATTCAGCATAATCTAACAAATTTTTGATCCGGAATTCTTCAAAATCAGTTAAAATTACTTTGACAAACTTTATTTCTATCTTGAATTCGAAGAATAATTGGCCTCCATTCATCTTTTGAGATATCAGTTGAGCTTTATTTCTCAATGCCTCGACACGATTTAAAATTGAAGTTAAATCCCTTTCTCTAAATTTATTACTTGAAAAATTTTTTTCAATTAAGAAATAGAAGTAGATCCTGAAAAAGAGAAGTAGGGAAGTAGATTTTATTTTTTGCCCAAAATCGAAGTAAATCTACTTCGATCGCAGTAAAGTCCGAACCCTGGGGCCTAACCTTGCGCACAGAGGCACTGTCAGTTTTCATTTCATGGTTCGATAGGGGTATATTTAAAAGGCTTAAACCCAATTTCTCACCACCTGATCATTCTTTTTAGCGGAGTTATTCACAAAAATGCATTTTTTGGGATATTTTACTTCCAAGGTAATATCTTTGCTCCAGTATGTCGTAGATCAAAAAATGAACATACATTCTCTTCCTTATAATATTTTCTATCGTTGTGTGTAATTTCATTGTATTAAAGTGAGTTACTACAAAATGACAGCCAGTTAAAGTCAAATTCTAGTTGTTGAAAAACACATTTTCGTTTTTATTTCGAAAAAAGCTTATATTATGGTTTTTCTAACCTATTTTGTAGTCCTCTTAATTTCCTGCATTTTACAAAAAAAATCAACTCTTTATCACCAAATATGACCGAGCAATTGATAAATGAACGCACGAAAAACCGGTGCGAAACCACCCAAAAATATCGTTTTTAGGGAATAACTCGGCTTCAGAATGTCCTACGACAAAAATAAAGCTATTAATTGTTGGTTACAACATTTTCTATCTATTCGATGCACATTTTTTTTTGTTAAAACAAATAAAAATAAGTAATATTAAGCCAAAGACGTTGTTTGTTTAGCAAATTCTTGCCTTATTGTTTTGTAAACAGTGTAAGTATTGGCTAACAAAATAAAATACTGTTGTAGTCCTTTAAATTATATACAATTAAAAAAAAAACATTAGCTCTCTACGATAAACGGAAGCCGAGTTATTATAATTTTAAAAAAGCATTATTCCGTAAGAAAATAAAAAAACAAAATTCCCTTGTTTTTAAGTCTAATAATAATATTGATAATAGTTCTCAGTGAGAGGGGTTGTTTTCATTGTTTCTTGTTATAAGAGAATTTGTCTCATGTTTTTTGTTGGTCATTTGTAACTTTTAAAAAAAATTAATTTCTGGGCTCATATGGGTCGGAGAGAGCTAATTCTTTTTTTAAATTGTAGATAATTTAAAGGACTAAAATAGTATTTTGTTAGAAAATACTAGCACCGTTTGAAAAATAATAAGGCAAGAGTTTGATAAACAAAAAAACGTTTTTGACTTAATATTACTTATTTTTTATTTGTTTCAACAAAAAGAATGTGCACCGAATAGATAGAAGATGTTGTAACGAACAATTAATAGCTTTATTTTTTGTCGTAGGACATTCTGAAGCCGAGTTATTCCCAAAAAACGATATTTTTGGGTATTTTCGCACCGCTTATTCGTGCGTTCATTTATCAATTGCTCGGTCATTTTTGGTGATAAAGAGTTGATTTTTTTTTGTAAAATGCAGGAAATTAAGAGGACTACAAAATAGGTTAGAAAAACCATAATATACCTTAGCTTTTTTCGAAATAAAAACGAAAATGTGTTTTTCAACAACTAGAATTTGACTTTAACTGGCTCCCATTTTGTAGTTACTCACTTCAATACAATGAAATTACACACAAGGATAGAAAATATTATAAGGAAGAGAATATATGTTCATTTTTTGAATTACGACATACTGGAGCAAAGATATTATCTTGGAAGTAAAATATCCCAAAAAATGCATTTTTGTGAATAACTCTGCTAAAAAGAATGATCAGGTGGTGAGAAATTGGATTTAAGCCTTTTAAATATACCCCTATCGAACCATGAAATAAAAACTGACAGTGCCTCTGTGCGCAAGGTCAAATGACGCTTTGACTGGAGTAAATCTGTTAAAGGGAAATTTTAGGAAATATTTTGTTAAAATTGAGTTCTCATCACATTCCTGGAAAAATAAATTGTTTTTTTCTTTCTAATAGGCGAAATGTGTGAGAAGGAATGAGAAAGCATTATGTGTTGAAAAAGTGACAATAAATGCAAAAAAAAAAAACAAACAAAACAAATAACAAATTAACAAAGTCGGTCTTTGATTTTTTAAATTAAACAATGAGTTCTGATAAGAAAAAAAGGCAAACAAACACGACTACTGCTTCACAAATGCTTTTGAAAGTCGGATTTCATTTGGAACTCAACACCGTCATAATCAATGAATGAATTCCTGTGAACCTGGAATATTCTTGCATGGCGAATTACTATGTTTGGTTCTTTATCGTCGGATTTAGACGATAAATTAATTTTGTTTCCAAAAAAAATAAAATTTAAAATAATGCAAAACAAAAATTTCAGCTACTTATTTACTGCTTTACTGCATCTGATGTTATTTCAATAACACTTTTTAAATTTAATGAACCAAAAATAGGCATTTAGTTTATATAAGGGTGTTCAAAAGCTTGTTTAATTTTAAAGTGCTTGGTGAAACCAAAAAATTCCATTTTAAGGTTTAAAAGCCCGTTAAATGTTTAAAAGTCCTTCGTGAAATGGGCAGTACCTAAGACTATTCAATATTTTTGTTTAATGTTCGACGATTTTTTTTTAAATTTTTAGTATTTGACCTTTCATTAGCTATTATTATAGTTGGAATAGCTAATGTTAGGTCAAATTGTCAAAATTGTAAAAAAGTACGAATATTAAAAAAATATTTACCACATTTTCCATAGATTTGCAATGCAATTTTTTTTATTTGCAATAAAAATTTTATTTTCAATGCATTTTTTTTTTTTTCATTTTTTCAAATTGAGGAACTGCTAGGTAACTTAAGTGTACCATATTGAGTAGCAGTTATGAAAGTACGAAACGGGATTTGCGTGAAAACCTGGTTTTTTTTTAAAGCGGGCTTTCCAGAGACGGGATTTTGCTTAAACAGGATTATTATACGCGAGATTTCAAAAAACAGTACTTTAGAAACGGGATATTGAAAATCGAGATTCCGATACGCTCTCAAAATAAATCTCAATCTGCCTCGTGAAGCGGAGCGGAATGGGAAAAATCAGACTATTTAAGCTTCTAAAATCCAGAAATATAAATGAAATGTTAAATTATTATCAAAGAAATATTATTTGGAGTCATTTTTAGTTCAAATTGAGTTATAAATCTTCTATTTGCTGCAATATTTTGATCAGTTAAGACATACCGTTGTAATTAATTTGAAGCTCAGCTTGATGGATTGGTTTTGAATAAACTTATGGCACTTTCAAATATTTGTATAATGGCTTAGATTCTTTAGTTTACATATAATTTGATTTCAAGATCAGTGGAGAATATAACAATATAAATAATTTTACCTGCAGCAATAAGAATATAGGGATCACTTATTAATGCCTTCAAAGAAGGTGGGTCGGAATCACAACGCTGAATGGATGGTTGAAGCATGAACAATTGCAATACTCCATCGCCAAGAGCTAAAGCTGAGAGAATCAAGAACGGTGCTGATTTTCCAACGAATTCATACATGATCCCTCCGAAGGGTGGTCCAATCAATACTCCCAGTGCAAGTCCACCCAATGCTATTCCCATCGCATTACCCCGTTCTTTGTCATCCGTGTATCTATCTGCCAGCATACCCATACCGGAAACTGAAGAGCAAGAGGATCCAATACCTTGCAATGCTCGAGCCAAGAACAATACACTATAAGACCGGCCAAATGCAAAGACTTGAAAAAAAGTGGTATTAAAAAAAAGCTAAGCTAATATGTAATTTTAACAACTTACTGAGAGTTGACAAGAACATTATTATAAAGCCAGCAAACATTGGAATACTATAGCCAATTCTAAAGAAAAACAAATATAAGCGTTTTTATTTTTTGTTTTTAATGATTTTAATTTACTTATGCGTCAGAGGTCCAACAATGGGATTCACTAAAAGCTGCACAAATGCTTTTGAAGCAAACATAAGACCAACTTCTACGGTTTCACCCACAAGCTCCTTATGCCGTTCTTCCATCTCGCGGTAAAGTGTTGCATTCTCTGAATAAACCAATATACGAGTTATAAAAAAAGATATTAGGATATGAATATTAGGCCAGTCATTATGTCGGAAAAAACGGCTTAGAAATGCAAAATGACCGAGAAAGCTAAATTTTGGATATGTTGTAGGGGATGCTTAAAAAAGCTTAACTTGAAGTTTTCGACAAAGATTTCCTATGAGCTTTTTCCGCAATAACTTTTTTGACAATAACTCGGCTATCCTTCGAGACACGAAAATTTTACAAGGTGCTTTTTTGTAGCAAAAAGCAAAAATAAAAATACGAAATTGAAGGTCTGAACAGGGTCTACAAATTTGATTTTAACATGGTAAAAGCTACAAACAAGCTTCGTGTAAAATTTTCGTATATCGAAGGATAGCCGAGTTATTGTCAAAAGAGTTATTGCGGAAAAAGCTCATAGGAAATCTTGGTCGGAAACTTCAAGTTAAGCTTTTTCAAGCATCCCCTACAGCATATCCAAAATTTAGCTTTCTCAGTCATTTTGCATTTCCAAATGTATATAATGACTGGACTATATTGACTATGTCCTTACCCACATCGCTGATGGTGGCATACTCGATTTTGGAGTTAACTGCCACTGCGTCATCTTCATTTTTTGAACAAGGGGATAGCGTTGGTGGTGGCGGTGTTATTATTGACAATGGTGTTCTGGGAAAGCTATCAAGAGGGGCATCTGGATGGCGAATATCGTACAGGAACTCAGGAATGATAGGAACTGTAAGAAAAACATTGTAATTAGATTAGATGGGATTGAAATAAAGTTATGCCCACATATTCACAGCAAACGAGTTGCGGAGAGTATCTATTTAAAGTTTGCATAGAAATAATATTCGCTTTTGTCGAAAAATAACAAAATTGTGACCAAACCTACCCAGTTAATTGTTTACCATAGCTTCCTACTTCATGGTATCACCACACTGATAAAATAGGTATTAAACTTTTCCATTTTAATTGAAACAAGATTCAAGACTGTATCATAAATAGTAACCGCTTTATGTGTTTATACATTCATATAAGGGTGGGTAAAAAAATAATTTTTTTTTTCTTAGTTTATACTCCGAAAAATCGATTGTTATACTCTATCCAACAAAAATTGTCAGTACCCTGGGGGTCAATTCCCGATCTGTGATACTGTGAAGTGATAAAAAATTTATCATTTTAGTTTTCATATGAAAAATTTTTGAAAGTTGCTTTAATTTTTTAATTTTTTTTCTTCAATTTTCTTTATAAATCCAAAATCGAATTTATTATATAGACAAAATATTAAAAAATTAAAAAATGGCGTTTTAATTGAATTTCAAGAAAGCTATAGATACAACTAAAGAATATAATTTATTATGATAACGTAATAAAACTTATCACACCACAGTTTCACAGATGGGGAATTGACCCCCATTTCTTATGGGAAAGCTTTTTAAGTCAGTGGGTCCAAAACATGTATCCAAGAATTAAATTGTTGAGAAACATTTTGAAATTTTTCGATGACTGTGTTGAAAAGAGAGGGTTGATGATGAGATAGTAGTTAAATGTAGATACGAATGAGGAAAAGAAGAAACAAAATACATTTTCTGCGAGAATTTATGAATTCATTTTTTTTTTTCTTAAATTATTCAGGAAACTGATAACGACACAAGATTCAAAATAATAATATAAATAAGATCACTTTTATATGTGACAGATTATAAGAGCAAAATTATGTGAAAATGAATTTCATAATAAAACAGAAATCCTTCGCAACATTGCAAAAAAAATCTTATCATGAGTGGGAAAGAGAGACTTATTTTTAATTTATTTCTTAAATGCGAACGACTGATATGTATGTTAGTCGAATAGAAGCAAATGAAAACAAAAAAAAAACGTTTTGTCGTGCAATAAAGTATAGATTTTTTTCATTATGCCCGTATGTCTACCTATTTTTCTATTTTTGAGGGCCCTCAAAAGATCAACTACGCAGTCTTGTAGTGGTATTGAAATTGAAGTAATATTAATTTGTATTCAAGTTTTTTTGGGGCCCAAAATCTTTTTTTTTTTTAGGACCCAATTAAAGTACGGGCCTCGTATAGTTAGCCAATAATGCAGTACGTGCTTCTAATTTGTATTTCTTATGTTTCTGGTGATTCATGTTATGTAGATCAAAACAAAAACATTACTGTTAAAAAAAGAGCCAAGTTCTCCTATCTTGAAATTATGCTGGCACAAAAAGTATTGAGATGTAAAAGTGTACCAAGTTCTAAAGTTTGGGATCAAATTCGTATCAATAAAATTTTGATTGTTTTCTTGACAATTTTTCTTTTAATTACCGATTTTTAAAGTTATTTCAAAAATTGCCAAGTAAACAAACTACTTTTTGCAAGGTATGGCTGCAGAATTGTAAATCTCTATATTTCAGTGAAAATGGGCGGTTGCCACGCCCCACACTGGGGAAATTTGTATGGAAGTGCGGAAAAAATTAAATAAAAACTGAACCACTGAATAGATTTGGATGAAATTTTCAGGGATGACAGTTTTCGTCGTAAGAAATTATTATTATTCATTTCCGCCCACTGCCACGCCCTTTTAAAAAAATTTGTGAGAGTAATAAAGAATTCCGATTCTCAATTTACTTGTACTTATAGCATTTTTTTTAAATTTTTTTGTATTATTGGAACCACCTCACCGATTTTAAATACATTAAATGGAAAAGAATAATTCATAGTAGGTACTGTTGTCGAGGTCCACGTCCACGCAAAATAAAAAACCCAAATTATAGTTAAAAATTATTAAAAAAAAAACACTTTTTTCATTTTTTTATACAAATTTTTCAAAAGTTAATTCTTTTAAGAGAGCCATTTTTTCCTCAATTAAATGACTCTGATTCTTCTTAATACCTAAAGGAATGGGTCAGATGATCTGTATTTTTCAATAATAATTTCAATTTAAATCTTGAGACATTCCATTAGATTTCTGCTTAGATCTTCGCATAAAATGCTTAAAATTCCCATTATTAATAAAATGTATAATAATAAGACGCATAATCCCTTTTCATTCGTTTTTAATTTGAATAGTTTTCAATATATTATGTACATACATTTCAGTTACATATAACGAAAATTAATTTTTCTGAGCCAAGTTCAAAAAATCAAATGTAATTTTATTGTAGTAGATTTGTAAAAAAATGTGTTACGAATTAATTTTATTTTCTCTATTTGTCTTTTCGTACAAGAATTTCAAGCTTGCAGCCAAAAAAACAAAAATCTGACAAAAAGGAGATTTTTTACTTTTCAATTTTCTCGAAAACTAGAAGGCATAGAAACATATGGTTTTCAGTGTTTGGTAAGGAATTAATTAAGGCAGTGTTCTTCATTATTCAAATTGAATACAAATCCCCAGGCTTGTCAAAAATAGTATTGGATATGTTTTTTAAAATTTTTTTTTCAAAATTTTGACTTTGAAATCGATTATTTCAAAAACAATTCACTTAAAGAACTTAATTTAAAAGCTCAAATTTTTAAGAAAATGATTTTTGCGACCAAATGAAGTTTTCAATTACCAATTAAAAACGCAGTGGCACCTGGTGGCACCCAAATTTGGCCTTCATCGAAAGGGAATTTCATAAGGAAAAAGTTTTTAATAGCCTCTAACTGTAGGCAAGTGTAGCTAAAATTATATTTACAAAAATATGAAAAAATCAAGCCATTTTTTTCTCTTTTCTTTAAATAATTATATAAAATAATTAAAATCTTTAAAATTAATAATTTCTTCGATTTACAATAGACAAACGATGGCTTCTTTACGGAAAAATAAAAGTGTATGAGTCGGCTCAAGCTAAAAATAAATTACACAGCTTTAATTTGAGGGTATTTTCACTTCGTTTTTTATACTTTCAACAACTTGTCCCTTTACAAAGCTCTAAAAAGTAAACTACAAGTCCGATTTTAGTAATTCTTTCTGATTTTGATTCAGATTTTATTTTAGAATTTAGAAATACTATTGAAATATTCTCCGAGGAACTTTAAATTTTTGACTTTTTTCCGCAAAATCCCCAGTGTGCGCCCCCTGGCTAAAATTCTCAAATTTTAAATTTTTTCCTTTGTATAAACTACATATTTAAAGATAATTTAAAGATACTATGATAATCAGAAGTGCTCTATAATATTTGATGAAAAATCAGCGGAAATGGGCGTTTGCAACGCTCCCTGGCTGAAATTCTAAAATTTAAAATTTTTTCCTTTGTACAAACTACCAGCTCTATCGTTCTACCAAATTTCAAGATTCTACGATAATCAGAAGTGCTCTATAATATTTGATGAAAATTCAGTATAGAAAGTATAGATTTTTTTCATTATGCCCGTATGTCTACCTATTTTTCTATTTTTGAGGGCCCTCAAAAGATCAACTACGCAGTCTTGTAGTGGTATTGAAATTGAAGTAATATTAATTTGTATTCAAGTTTTTTTGGGGCCCAAAATCTTTTTTTTTTTTAGGACCCAATTAAAGTACGGGCCTCGTATAGTTAGCCAATAATGCAGTACGTGCTTCTAATTTGTATTTCTTATGTTTCTGGTGATTCATGTTATGTAGATCAAAACAAAAACATTACTGTTAAAAAAAGAGCCAAGTTCTCCTATCTTGAAATTATGCTGGCACAAAAAGTATTGAGATGTAAAAGTGTACCAAGTTCTAAAGTTTGGGATCAAATTCGTATCAATAAAATTTTGATTGTTTTCTTGACAATTTTTCTTTTAATTACCGATTTTTAAAGTTATTTCAAAAATTGCCAAGTAAACAAACTACTTTTTGCAAGGTATGGCTGCAGAATTGTAAATCTCTATATTTCAGTGAAAATGGGCGGTTGCCACGCCCCACACTGGGGAAATTTGTATGGGAGTGCGGAAAAAATTAAATAAAAACTGAACCACTGAATAGATTTGGATGAAATTTTCAGGGATGACAGTTTTCGTCGTAAGAAATTATTATTATTCATTTCCGCCCACTGCCACGCCCTTTTAAAAAAATTTGTGAGAGTAATAAAGAATTCCGATTCTCAATTTACTTGTACTTATAGCATTTTTTTTTAAATTTTTTTGTATTATTGGAACCACCTCACCGATTTTAAATACATTAAATGGAAAAGAATAATTCATAGTAGGTACTGTTGTCGAGGTCCACGTCCACGCAAAATAAAAAACCCAAATTATAGTTAAAAATTATTAAAAAAAAAACACTTTTTTCATTTTTTTATACAAATTTTTCAAAAGTTAATTCTTTTAAGAGAGCCATTTTTTCCTCAATTAAATGACTCTGATTCTTCTTAATACCTAAAGGAATGGGTCAGATGATCTGTATTTTTCAATAATAATTTCAATTTAAATCTTGAGACATTCCATTAGATTTCTGCTTAGATCTTCGCATAAAATGCTTAAAATTCCCATTATTAATAAAATGTATAATAATAAGACGCATAATCCCTTTTCATTCGTTTTTAATTTGAATAGTTTTCAATATATTATGTACATACATTTCAGTTACATATAACGAAAATTAATTTTTCTGAGCCAAGTTCAAAAAATCAAATGTAATTTTATTGTAGTAGATTTGTAAAAAAATGTGTTACGAATTAATTTTATTTTCTCTATTTGTCTTTTCGTACAAGAATTTCAAGCTTGCAGCCAAAAAAACAAAAATCTGACAAAAAGGAGATTTTTTACTTTTCAATTTTCTCGAAAACTAGAAGGCATAGAAACATATGGTTTTCAGTGTTTGGTAAGGAATTAATTAAGGCAGTGTTCTTCATTATTCAAATTGAATACAAATCCCCAGGCTTGTCAAAAATAGTATTGGATATGTTTTTTAAAATTTTTTTTTCAAAATTTTGACTTTGAAATCGATTATTTCAAAAACAATTCACTTAAAGAACTTAATTTAAAAGCTCAAATTTTTAAGAAAATGATTTTTGCGACCAAATGAAGTTTTCAATTACCAATAAAAAACGCAGTGGCACCTGGTGGCACCCAAATTTGGCCTTCATCGAAAGGGAATTTCATAAGGAAAAAGTTTTTAATAGCCTCTAACTGTAGGCAAGTGTAGCTAAAATTATATTTACAAAAATATGAAAAAATCAAGCCATTTTTTTCTCTTTTCTTTAAATAATTATATAAAATAATTAAAATCTTTAAAATTAATAATTTCTTCGATTTACAATAGACAAACGATGGCTTCTTTACGGAAAAATAAAAGTGTATGAGTCGGCTCAAGCTAAAAATAAATTACACAGCTTTAATTTGAGGGTATTTTCACTTCGTTTTTTATACTTTCAACAACTTGTCCCTTTACAAAGCTCTAAAAAGTAAACTACAAGTCCGATTTTAGTAATTCTTTCTGATTTTGATTCAGATTTTATTTTAGAATTTAGAAATACTATTGAAATATTCTCCGAGGAACTTTAAATTTTTGACTTTTTTCCGCAAAATCCCCAGTGTGCGCCCCCTGGCTAAAATTCTCAAATTTTAAATTTTTTCCTTTGTATAAACTACATATTTAAAGATAATTTAAAGATACTATGATAATCAGAAGTGCTCTATAATATTTGATGAAAAATCAGCGGAAATGGGCGTTTGCAACGCTCCCTGGCTGAAATTCTAAAATTTAAAATTTTTTCCTTTGTACAAACTACCAGCTCTATCGTTCTACCAAATTTCAAGATTCTACGATAATCAGAAGTGCTCTATAATATTTGATGAAAATTCAGCAAAAAAGGGCGGATGCCACGCCCCCTGAATTGAAAATCTCAAATTTTCGATTTTTTCCTTTGTATACACCACAAGTCCTATCACCGTGTAAAATTTAAGTTTCTACGATATCGGGAAGTTCTCCATAATTTTGATGAGTCAGTGAGTCAGTTACGGTTTTTGCAATTTTTGAAGCCCTATATCTCAGAAACTACTCATCGTAGGAGGCTGAAATTTTGTGAGGATTTTGGGTTTGACCAGCTCAACAAATGTAGCGAGTATGAAAATTCTAGCATCTTTGGCGTGGAAGTTAGAGGGGGGTCGAAAATGGCCTGAGTTGTTTCCTGTAAATAAGGTTGTAGTGCCAAAGTTGCTAGAGAACTTGGCTGGGCACTACCGTGCCCCTTGATAAGTATCTTATGTTAAAAATAAGATATTTTTTCTTCGTTATTTTGTTTCCCTTCTAATCTCCCGTGTGGCCCTGTCATCTGTCGAGGGCCCTGGGAACTTCCCCGGCTGCCCCAATGGTAAGTACGCCATTGGGTGTTACCCTTGTATTCAATTATTTTTTTATGTTTGAAATCAATTTTGTGATAAAATTGCTAATAACAAACTCAATTTTATCGACGTTAAAAATAAAAATCATCAAAATCAGAGGTGTTCGGCATGAGTTACTTCACTAAAAACAAACTTAACATTTATTAAGAATGTATGTCCGCACTATTATCGATTCGTTTTTAAGTGACACTATTTAAGAAATTGAGACAATTTGCAGCTATTCCGTTTCTGTTACCCCAATGTCACTCAAATCCACGAATATTTTGGGATTATGTTCTGCTAGCATGCACATGAATTATCTTGGCACGTACCTCTGTGGTATATTTATATAGCTACTGAATGAAACCTTAAGAATTGTGTTATTGAACAGAAAAGAGATTCATATAAACCTCAATGGCAGAACTTTTTTGATCCCCTTACCGCTTATACCTGTATTTCACTTTTTTTCGATGAAGTTCAGTGGTTTATTGCGATTTGTGCTGACAGCTAGAATTAAATCAGGAAAACTTTAATTGCAAGATTGTATCAGAAGGGAGAATGTGACTGAAGTACCTAACCTACGCCTAAATGAAAATTTTATTTTGACTGGAGTTTGGCCCGAGTCTTTTAACAATCACGACCACTAGCAAACACTTGTAGGTTTGAATGAATCATAGATTCATCGAAAGCAAACATTGGGACTGGAAGTATGCCACAAAGTGCACGAACATTAATTTGCCATGTTGCAGAGTAAACGTTAAATACAATAAAGTACTACCTCCGGGAGGCAGCGTCGGTCGATTTTACGTCATAATAAAAGGTAGATGCACGCAAGGGATAATAATTGTTCAAATGAATAAACTTTAGGATATTTGAATACCTACAAGTACAGTCAACTTCGCTTTACTGCACTCCGCTTAACTGAAAAATCGGTTAACTGAAACAAGAAATTTAATACGGAGCTTTTTCCAATACTTCCCATGCAAAGTACTTCGGATAATTGAACTTCTGTTAACTGAAAACATCTTTTTACTGAAAAAAACAATCTTGACTTAAATGAATATTTTAACCTATTCAGCTCGGCATGGTTGAATTTCATGAGTCTTTCAAGTTCTTTAATACTTTTAATTTATTTATTTGTTTTTGTTGTTAAATACACATTATTTCTGTTTGTAAAAAATTTTGTATGAATTATTGAAAATACATACATGTTAAACATAAATAAATTTGTTTTTGCTTATTTTGTGTTACTCCGCTAATGTGAAACTATTTTCAGTTATCCGAAGTCCGTTTAACTGAAATCTCCGCTTAAGTGAAACAAATTTTCTGCAATTTTAGTGTTCCAGTTAAGCGAAGTCGACTGTATCTATATATAATACATACTTTTACATACTTAATGAGAATATTTAAGGGAAACTGAGTGAGAGAAGGCAGAATTGGAGTTTCAAAAGACTCAATTGTAAAAAATGTACATGCAAAGTAGGTACTTAACCATTCGTTTCGTGTGCTTATCCATTATTGAAACTTTAAAGAGTTTATTAAAAAGATCAAAATATACCTACATGGTGTCCCGTAACATAAGGAGAATAAAAGGGGGTGGCTTTTTGGGTAAATTCTAAGAAAATATTGTTCTACAGAAAGCCTCTACCTGAAAATCTGATATCAAGACGGTGATTAAGAAAAATCTTACTTTGGTATTTGACTTATATTAGGCGTGTTTTTTTGGCAAACCAATCCGCTGTAGGTTTTCCCAAATGTTTACACTAAATAAAATTACAAAAGTTATTTCGAAAAATTAGAAATTAAACGTTTCCACGTTTGATTTTTAAAAAATTCAATATGGCAACCTTCAAACGCTTATAATACAAGAACGACGCAACTAATGTTAAAGGTTATGGTCTTAAAATGTAGCTAAGAATATAGAAATGATTTTTGGTTTTTTGTGAACAAAAATTTGTTTGCATCCAACAAGGATGCCATGGCCACACAAATGGTTTTTGGCTTTCGTGGAAAAAAAAATGTTTGCATCCATCATGGATGACATGGCCATACTACTACGGATTTAAAAAAAATAAACAGCATTTTGGACAGTCAGCTGTCAAAGTGTATGTACAGTAGTTAACTTTCGTTTTATGAACTTTTGTTTTATGAACAAAATTTAGTAACTAGAAACGTCAGAATAGAAAACAACAACAAACATATTTGAATGTTGCATTAATCTGTGCCAATCTGTTCTGACTCCAAAGTCCAAAGCAAGAGTAAAAAATTCTATTCTGAAGTGTTCAAGACAGGGTCAAGAAAAACTGTTTCGAACACCAATTTTCTCAACCAACAAATTGTACTTTTCTGTTAATTTTAAGAGGTGCGTTAATTCTAACTTTTGATTTTAAGGGAAGTGAATTTAATAAAGCTTTGATTACACGGTCAACGAAATCAGTCAATGCGTTGGCTCTCTGACGTCAAGAAAAAATCCATATTCTCTCTGTCATCTCACCGTCAACGTTCACAGTGTCAATGCATAAAACATTGACTATCACATGATTGACACTATTGCGTCAATGTTGTCCTAAATTACGTTGACGCGCAGGTGTGTCAACGTGACGTTTACTTAGCAGTGTCAACGCGTTGACTCGCAAAACTTTGTTGATCACGCTATTTAACACAAAGCAAAAATTTTAATCTTCCAAAAATATTTTTAAAAAAGCGGAGAAAATGAGATTTGAAAAAAGCTCTCATAGAACAATTAAACGAAAATTAGTTTGACATGGTTGCATTGAAATGTAAAGATTTCGAGATATACGCAATGCACTTTTAAGATGAACGTCTTAAATGATTGCTGATAAGATTGTTGAACGAATATAAATGCAAAATTGCAAGTATCTCAAAATAAAATCTTAAAAATGATGCTTAATCTACCTTGGCATACTTCAACGTTAGGTCTCCACAGAAAAGCGGATGTTGAATCGGTTTTTGAAAGAATTCTTAAACTAACAACAAATTTAAATGTTTATTTTTATTAATGTTTATTAATTAGATATTTATGTAAATTTATTTATAAATTTTTCAAAATATTTATTTATTAATTTATTCACTTTATATATTAATTTATTACTTAATTATTGTTTGTTCATTAAATTATTTACACATTTATTTAATTATTTACTTATTTATTTATTTATTTACTTATTTTTGTTTTTTTTTATCTTTTTATTTATTTTTTCTTATTTATTTATTTATTTACTTATCTATTTAATTATACGTTCATAAACTATTTATGTTATTTATTTACTTTATGTTATTTATTTATTTTATTGTTTTTTTTTCTGTATCTTATTTATTTTAACATAATTTAATTTGATTTTTTTTTGTTTTTAAACAAAAATCACACGTTTGTGAATATTTACTTTTGGTTTCTAATTTGTTCTTTGAAATAATTTAATTTAATTTAATTTAGTTTTTTTTTTGTTTTTTTTTTGTTTTTTTTTTGTTTTTTTTTTTTATTACTTTTTTTCGTATTTTCCTTCGATATATCCTTAATTATATCAATTTGTTTGTTTCTTTCCCTTAAATAATATTTCAGTTGTAAGAACATTTACATCAAATCTCAAATTGTAAAATTCGCGGTCACAGACCTTTTTGAAAATATTATAACGAAAAAACAAACAAAAAAAAATGTACAATTACCAAAGTTTTGTCGAAAAATTAAAAAAAAAAATTAAAAAAGTTTCGACATTTGATTAAAAAAAAAAAAACGAAAAAAAATCAATATGGCCACCTTAAAACGCTTATAGCATAGGAACGCCACACTCAATGTTAATGGTTATGGTCTTAAAATGTAGTTTGGAATATACAAATGGTTTTTAGTTTTTTGTAAACAAATTTTTTTTGCATCCAACATGGATGCCATGACCATACCGAAAAGATTTTTTTTTGTAAAAAAAAATAACAAAAATGTGAAATGAGAACCCCCCTCCCTCCAAAACGGTACTCCATTAAAAAAATCGCCCTACAAAATATTTTCCCCATCCAACAGTTGACACGATGAATTTAAGGTGTGTTCAAAAATGAACATTTAATTTGAAAGTGTCTTCAAGTGTGAAAATATGTACATGTATTACAGATTTCTCGATGAGAGGTGTAATCCACCATAATTTCTAATTGCCCCCCTATAAAATCAAGTTGCCCCCCGGTCTTATATTATGAGTTCTATTGGTCGTATATTCAAGATTAATGTCTTAAGACTAAGGGAAAACGACAGAAAAATATAACACAATTTGGCCTTCACACACTGAACGATGCATTAACAACACTAACGGCCATATTATTCACTAGTTTACGAAATACAATGTAAACAATGTCAAATGTCCAAAATAAATCCAATTCCATAATATTCACTACTAAAATCCAATCTTAAATCCAATTTTTTAAATCCTAGTTTTCTTGGAGGTCTGTTTAACTTTATAAATTTAGATTTAAAATTATTTTCACAGTGTTCAGTTGTTTTGTCAAGTCAATATGAACAAAAAATTAAATCCTTGGATTTATTAAATTTAGAATTAATGGATTGGACTTAAAATTAACTTTAATCCAAACTAAATCCAGAGTTAATAATATGGCCGTAAGATTGCAATATCTCACATTCTTAATGCAATAGAGCCAAACCTCCTTGGGAAAAGTTTTTCTTAAGTTATACTTCTTTCATTTGATACCAATTTCATTAATGGCCGCCGAACGTCAAAAATGCCCATTCTCCTTTGGATATGACTACCTTTACTTCTTCCTGGTATGTTGTAGTGCAGGGATGGCGAACCAATGCCACGCGTGCCATTGGTGGCACGCCATAAAATATTTGCGGCACGCCACCAATTAAGTAATTCAATTGCCATTTGAGCGACATTCAACGGTTTTTGCAGTCAAATTTTTCTTGAGATTGTAAAACTGTAAAAATCTCTTCTTCTCAGAAGAAGATACTCACGTTTTGAAAAACGGATTGAATTTACATGAAAAACCAGACGAAGTAAAATTAGCTGAACAGTTTTTTATCGGTTAGGTTTTCACAAGTAAAAGAATTATCGGAAATCGGAATGCTAGGGGTACTATGGACCCTGATACGACATCCTTTGATAAACTTAACATTTCGAAATTTTACTGGTAGGAAATTGAAGAAATTGAAATGTAGCTGAACGAACTTGTCCGATATCGACTCAAAAATTAGTCGAAACGAGGAAAGAGTTGAAATCAATCAAACTAGAGAGGGTGGAGAGCAATACGACGAACAATTGCAAATTAATGGAAACATGAAATTGGAAAAGTTGGAGATCTTGACAATATTTTCAATTTGAACAATTTCAAATTAATTTTTTTCAAACTCAGTTTTTCCGAACTTAAAGTTTGAAACAATGATGCAAAAAGCTTATTTTTTGGTTCCAAAAACAATTTTTGTAGTGTTTTTCAAAAACAAATAGCGCTATAAAGAAATAATAATTTTGTAAATCTCCCACTGGCCATTTAGTTATACCTACCTTTAATCTCAAATTTTGTTTTTTTTTTTTTTATTAAAACGAACTACAATAATAATCTGTTATTTTCAAATTTAAATTAATAGGTGTTTTTACAAATAAAACGCTTCGTAGTTTAAAATTAATCATTTTTGCTTCTAGTGGTCACAAAAAAAACTAGATCAAAAATGTATGGCACGCCGAGGGCACCTCAAATAGATATTTTTTTTAAATGGCACGAGGCTCTAAAAAGGTTCGCCATCCCTGTTGTAGGGGATGCTTGAAAAAGTTTAACTTGAAGTTTTCGACCAAGATGTCCTATGAGCTTTTTCCGCAATAATTTTTTTGACAATAACTCGGCTATCCTTCGAGATACGAAAATTTTACACGATGCTTTTTTGTAGCTTTTACCATGTTCTACAGTTCATGCATGCACATTTTTTGCGTATCATGAACCGTTTTCGAGATATCGATAAAAAAAGTCAAAAATTTACGATATGCGATTTGTTTCTTGACATTATCTATTTGTTTTTTTTTTTTGACAAAAACTACGATCTCCAGCCGGCCGCAAAGTCGTTTAGTCTGCACCCATCGCCAAGCAAGCCGCTCGTTCGGTTGTGAAAAAAACAATCATTCATGTCGTAATTTTTGTCAACAAAAAAAAACAAAAATACGAAATTGTAGGTCTGAACAGGGTCTACAAATTTGATTTTAATAAAAAATTATTGCGGAAAAAGCTCAAAGGAAATCTTGGTCGAAAAGTTCAAGTTAAGCTTTTTTACGCATCCCCTACAACATGTCCAAAATTTAGCTTTCTCGGTCATTTTGCATTTCTAAAGGGCCCAACCCATAAAATCCGTTGCGTCCGTTGCGTCGAAGTTTTTGACTGACAGCTCGATAAAATACACACGTTCTTATGGGAAGTCCCTCCGTCCGATCCGTCGCTTATGGGTCCCTTCCCATAAGAACGTGTGTATTTTATTTTAAAACTTCGACGCAACATAATGACCGGCCTACAACCATAAAATTTAATCCAGCGTTAGCCTTTAAACTGACTATTAAATTGTTTATTGGTATGATAAATATGTACATTGTACATGTATCGTATAATCATTGAATAATTACAAATAGAAGTGACACCGCAGACTACTCTGCAACTATAAGAGTACCGGAAGATAGATGAACTACATGTTTGCGCCTCAACTATCATGTATTTTCGAGTTGAGTCTTAACTAACAATTTTTTTTAAACCTTCATTAAAAAATTAATAATTATTATTATACATTTCAAAGAGCTTAGATTGATATAAGTTTTCGAATATCAAAAAGTCATATTAGTCTAGAGAACAAGGACGATGCCTTTTACTCCTACTGGCCTAGGGTTCGAATACCGGTAAAATTGTAATTGTAATTGTTTTTTTTTTTTTTTTTTTGCGGAGATTTTTTTTTTTGACAAATTTAATTAATTTTTATTCTAGTAATGTAAAAAAAAAACAATTTTAATATCCCGTCAGATTCGAACCTAGGCAGGTATACTTAACAGACATTCACCTCATCCTCTAGGCTATCTCCACTTTTTGAAAAAGGTAAACTTTTATCTATATGTTAAAGCTGTTTAGGATTTGATTTTGGGTTGCTGGATTTGCTTTTGGATTGTTGGATTTGCTTTTTTAATTCAACGCACGATACTAGAGACAGTGATTTTACAGCGATGGTTTCCCTGGGTGTCCACTTCTATTTGTAATTATTCAATGGTATAATTCAGTTAAATATTAAATTGGAAGTTTAAATATGATTATTGGTAAGGTCCAATGTCTCATAATATAAGAAAAGCAATTTTGTTGGGTATAGTACAATAGTATGTTATTTTTCAAAGTAGGTACTCTCGACATTTTTAACAACACGTAATTTTTTTAACAGAAAACATGTTAGGTTAGGTTAGGTTAGGTAAATAGGGTAGTGCACAGCTAAGCTGCAGCATACACGGGAGCCTATTAGTCCATTGTGATTCCTTTTATTTAAAAAATCGCATTGATGTTCCTAACTGTTCATCAGTTTACAAAAACTGGCTCATTTACGAACCATCCTGTACTTTCAATGAATTTTCTCGTGTTAGCCATTGGCACCTGCGCTAAATCGTCCAGTTCTCCTACGAACCTATTTCCGAAGTAACGGAGTCGGTTTGTTCGGAGGTTTGGACAATCGCAGAGCAGGTGTTTAATGGACTCTATTTCCTCTTCATCTTGACAGCTTCTGCAGAAATCAGGTGCAAATACACCCATTCTAATAGCCATTGTACCAATGGCACAATGACCCGTTAGTACACCTATCAAGATTCAAATATTCTTTTTACTCAGGGATAAAATATACCGAGTTCCTTTTTCGTTGAATTTAGGCCTAGAGATAATTAAATCGTCCCTAGTTTTCCAGGTGTTATTGATTTTTTCTTTAGTCATTAGGTCTATTTTTCTTTTGAGCACACCGATAGGGATATCTGGTCCCCTTACTAATTGGGTGCTGCTATCCTCTTTTGACGCTGACCCTAACCTTGCTAGTTCATCCACTATTTCATTCCCTTCTATATTGCTATGCCCAGGAACCCAGCAGAGTTTTACTTGGTTAGTGTAGCAAATGCTATTGATTTTCTTTCTGCAGTTTAAAACCGCTTTGGATCTTATCGTCTCACTGACTAAGGCTTTGATAGCAGCCTGGCTGTCCAATAAGAATATTATCTCCGAGGAGATTAATTTTTCTTTTTGAACCAAATCTGCCGCTTTTTCTATAGCAAAAATTTCAGATTGAAACACACTGCAATCGTCTGGGAGTTTATATGATTCTCTTATATTGAGAGGTTTACAGAACACCCCAGCTCCTTTTCCCGATTCCATTTTTGAACCGTCAGTGTAGAAGGGGAATCCTTGTTCGCTGATAAGCGAATTGGAATCCCACCCCTCTATTTCAGGTATTTTATTGAAATCTACTAAAGGTGGAATGTAATCTGTAGTCTCATTCAAACCCGGATCTGTGTCGTATCTTTGCATGATAGACCCATGACCATAAGTGTTTTGCCTCCAGTAGCCCAATTCTTTTAATCGAATTGCGCTTTAAGCTGCCGTGCATCTTATGAACTCGTCTAGGACCGGGATGTCTAAAATTATTTCCAACCCTGCTTGTGGCGTAGACCTTTGTGCCTCTGTAATCCCTATACCCGCTAATCTCTGTACTTTGTTAAGGTTCTTGAGATAGCTTGATTTTTTTGTGTGGGTAATAAGCCTGTATCTTGTGCAGTGAAAGTTCCATTGTAGTTTTAATAAATAACTGAATAGCTGTTATATTTATGTACTAAAAAAAAACTGTTTATTGAATAATAAATTTGCCGCTAAACCGCTAACTTAAAGGTAACATATAATTTCTCACCAAGTAAATGTATTGAAGTTTTTTTTATGAATTTATTTTACACTGATTTTATTTAAATCACTGCACACTGTGTCCTCGCTTAACATAGTTTTCTTTGGTAAACTCGGCATGAATATGTGTAACTGTCTTTTCGCATCTCTTAACGCTGAGTTCTCCCGCTCCGTTACAGTTTTTTTCTTTCCAATACCATTATATGCAAAGTTCCTCCTTGTACAAGAGGTTTTTGGTCTAGGCCTTCTGCTCTCAACTGCTGCAGTATCATTCCTAATTTCTCTCACAACATTTCCTCCATACAACCTTGCGGAGGCTAAATTGCCAGCTAAACGTCTAGCAACCCCAGCACTGCTAGAGACTGCACATAAGTCTATATTCCTTACTGGTCTATTCAAACGAACGGGAACTCCTTCTTTGTTAAAAATAATTGTAATATGCTTTATTGAATCATTTCTTCTAGAGCAAGCTGATTCCGGCTGTAGTTTTTGAGGATGTTGCTCTTTTGTAACTCTTTTACTAATATTTTCAACTTGGATTGGTCGAAGGAGTGGTGTCTTTCCGGCCAGATCCAACCAATTAAGAACTCTTTCAGCAAGTTTTTCATCAGAATGTGAATTATTAGTAATAACTGAACTAATGTCATGTAAAGAACTTCTTTTAGAAGGAGCTTCTTCTCGGATGAGATCATATCGTCTTTTAAAATGGTCTATGAACAGGTTTTTTGATGATAATCGGCGATGATTTACTATTAAATTCTTTTCAATTTTTAGTTGTGAAAAGTTCTGATGGCATTGAGCCTTAGAAGATCCCACCAACAATAGCTCTCTATTAAGCTCCGAAAAATCACAGTAAACAGAAGTCTGCATTGTATCTGAAAACTATGATAAGTTAACCAATACCCTAAAAAATACTTTAATAGTTACCGTATGATTTGTTTCGCAAGTTCATATGTGCGTCTAATCGTTGCTTTGGCTTATGGTCTAGAATAAAATGGCGATACCCTCCTTCTAGCCAAACAGATTTAACAAATAGTGGCCTGCTGGCAGACTCCCAAATTGTTGAATTCTTCATGTCAGTCGAAAACTCTTTCTATTTATCACGTTAACTTTATTGAAAAACATTCCCACATGTCCTGTTGTTTTCACGGTATGTCATCGACTGAAACAAGACACCAACTTTCGTGGTTACCAAATGGTAAATTATGGTGGTAGCAACAATATAACGCTTTTGCTTCTTCTTTTTTTATTACAGGATGTTTTGTTGATTCTTCCATGCAAATTTACATCACTACTGAATACCGCAAATAGCTTTTTGGTTAAAGTTTTCTTTCCTATTTGTGTGTTTATTTGTGTTGGGAACTTAAGAGCCTTTTGCACGCGACTGCTAAAATTCTCAATCGATGAAAGAAATACAAGACTTTGTGTCCTCATCTAAAGGTTTCATTAAAATATGTCTCTTAAACCATTTTAATGCTACAAATTTAAGTCGTGAAATGTCTGCTTTATTGCCGCTACAGTGCTATATAGATGGTCATAAAAATACGGTGATTTGCAGAAACGAGGTTGAGTTTGTGTTAAAAAAGACTACATATGTCATTAGAACATGATTGAGTGTATTCTTGGTAAAATTAATCGTTCATGCGTTTTATTTCTAAAAGCACACATGTTTTAAGATATACAAGAACAATATTTAAATGATATTTCTGTGGAATAGTAAATTTTCTACATAATTTTGCAATGGAAATATCCAAAGCTAAACATTATGAAAATATGATATTTATACTGATACCACATGCAAGGACTATTTGTCAAACAAAATTATGATACATAAATATGTATAATATAGGTAAACAATATATGTACTAATATAAACATTCTACGTAGTTTTATAGTTTTACGAGTATAACAATAAGAATGTTCTCCGAAAAATTAAAAAATTTTGAAAAGAGTTTGAAGGTTTAGAAGAACGATTCAGAGTATTTAACCGTGGAGTCCCCTATGCGTAGGTATTCTTCTAAATGCACAATAGCTTATTACATGCTTTCGAAGTCAAATTACATTATATAGGTGCAATATTTAAAGGCAGGTTGAAGTTTGTAATCTGAAGCACATAGCATTTATATTATTGTTTTGTTTTTTTTTCGTTTAATGTTGTTTTATTGGGCGCGTTTTATATTTTTTTTTTTAAATTTCTTATCAATAGGAATGGAGATTATAGAATAAATAGTGGAAAACATGTACGTTTTCGATAGGGGGTGGTCTTCTTAACTACAGAAAAAGTTAACGCTAATGGTAAAAAAAAACGTAAACAAATGTGTTCTACTTATTTGTGTTTTCCGTGCAAAAAAAAAACTATTTCACCTTTTTTCGGTAAAGTTATGCGTTTTTATGTATGTTTTCAACATTTGTATTATAGTTTTTAGCATAGTTTTGGCAACACTTAGCGTTGTGGGACGACCCGGATTTCAGACGTAAATTCATCTGTCCTCCGGGACATTTTTTTTGCCAGGCTGGAATTTCAACTCACAAAAAATGTCTACTACTAAATATTTTTGATTGCCATGAAGTTGTTCTTCTGTTTTGATCAAACCTTAAGAAAATGACGTGTCGTAAAAAATGTGCCAAGATAATTTATTAAACAAAAAAATCACCTTCCAATCGATTTTTGTTGTTTGAAAGCTGAAAGGAATTATAATTTTTTATTTTGTCCCAACCATTATGTTGAAATCCCGGAATTTTTTACTATTTTAGCCGTTTGTCTCGCAACCTTAGCTATACTGCTTAGTGCTTATATTAGTTCAATCAATGGGCAAAAATCTGATATATGTATTTTTCAAAAATTTAAACGGCCACCGTTTGTCCACGTCGAGAAATGGATACAAGATATTTAAGAAAAAAAATTTGTACTGAAAAATTCAAGGTCCCATAAAATCCCCAAAAAAAAAACTTCCAAAAATTTAACCACCAAATATTATTTAATTATTATTATTTATTTATATTTATTTACTTATTTAATATCAATTAGAGTTTACAATCTCAAATAGACTAACGAAATTTTTAAAATTATACATAGAATCATTATAAAATTAAAGCTACACAAAAAATAAAATTATATATTTACATTATTTAATTAGTTAAAAAATACAAATTTAACATATTTTTGAATGAGTTTCTACTCAAATGGAAATTAAAATCTATATTATTTGACAGATTATTAATCTCCCTAACACTGCGAGTCATAGGTTCATTAAACGCATAATTTACTCTATGAACGTTTTCGCGGAATAAGGTTCGAATTCTTAGTTCTCTAGAAGGAGCGTAAAGATCTATCAGCGATAACAAATAAGGACAATCATTATTTAATTAAAATAATCAATTCCTAATGCGATTTTTCAGTACAAGACTTGTTTTTTTTTTTAATATCTTCTAAACGTTCTTATCCCAAAAGCAAACTTTTTGCCAAGTTTCATGAGTGTAACAATTTTTTTTTTTACATTTTTTTTTTTTTGAAGGATCGACAAATGAAAATTTTGGTTGGACAAACATCTACAAATAGTGGACAAACGATTTAGACAAGTTTGGCTTGGTGAGCATTAAATTTGATTATAGCCCAAGGTTAGCAAAGTAAATCACAATTTTTATCTTAGAATATACCTACCCTTTAAATTTTTCTTGTTTCAATACGGGACACCTTCTATATGTGCTTTGAACCATGGTATAGATAGATATACAAAGTGATTCAGGAGTAATGTGCCAAAAAGCTAAAGTGTGTAGGTTGGGTCGAGACAAGACAAAAATCGTATGGGAGGGGGGGTCTATTCAGCTTTGTTTAGCGGGGAGGGACAGTTAAAAAAAATTGACCTAATTTGGAAAAAAAATATTAAAAATTAACGGTTACACCTATAATAACGTGCTATACCTTTTTGTAAAGCCAAAACCCTAGTTATTTATAAAAAGTTTAAACAAAGCTATTTAATGGAAAAATTGGAAAAAAAATTTCAAACTAATTTTTTTCAAAATTTTATGTAATTAAGTACTAATTTAGTTTTTAATTTCGATGCTCTTATTTTTCAACTTTTTTCATTGATAACACCTGAAAACTTACCGAGAATTTTTCTTACTATGTCTGGGGTGCTTGATTTTTAAAGGTTTCAAGAGAATCATTTTTTCCTAGATAACATTAGAATTCTTTTCCTTCGTATTTGCCTTTTCTTTTCATCGATTTATCTTTTGGATTTAAATAATTATTTTTTATTCAATTTTCATAAAAAAAAAATTGTGATTTTATTGCCTTAAGGCCTTTAAATCTCGAATCCATGGGTGGCGAGCACCCCAGACATAGTAAGAAAAATTCTCAGGTAAGTTTTCAGGTGTTATCAATGAAAAAAGTTGATCAATTCAGAGTTAATCCAATACTGTATCACTTTATTGTATCCATATTTAAGTCTGAATGTTCAAAAAATAATTGACGAATGGTAAAAGTTTCATAAATTAATTAATCATCAAGTTCAGCCACGTAAAAACAGAGAATCAATAAAGAGGTTTCTTAGAAAAAAGGAGTTTTGGTTTTTTGTTAATTTCTCGAAAATGACAAAATATTTTTGAACCCGGTTTTCTGTTTTTGTTTGAAATTAAATAAGAGCATCGAAATTTAAAAACAAAATTAGCACTTAATTGCATACAATTTTGAAAAAAATTAGTTTAAATTTTTTTTTTCCAAATTTTGATTTTAAAAATTAATTTTTCAAAAACTGTGCCTTTAAATGGCTTGATTTAAAAAGTTTGTAAAAGTCTAGGTTTTTGGCTTTACACGATATAGCACGATATTGTAGGTGTAACGGTTGATTTTTAATAACTTTTTTTCCAAATTAAGTCAATTTTTGTTTAAATTGCCCCTCCCTGCTAAACGAGGGGGAATAGACCCGCCTCCCATACGATTTTTTTCTTGTCTTGACCCAACCTACATGCTCTAGCTTTTTGGCACATTACTCCTGAATCACCCTGTATAACAGGCATGTCAAACTCAATAATTACAAAGGGCCAAAAAAGCGGGATGAAAATTTGTATGGGCCGCAGAAAAAGTTAAGCTAAATTTTTACAGGTAAAACAATTTTGTTAAGAAAAACAGAAAGAATGATAAAATGAATTTTTTCCACTTACCTACCACTTTTTTCTCAGACCAAAGTGAGTTAGATTGGATCTTATAGGTAACTCATTCCTATTAATAGCGGAAATAACTACTCGCATCGACAGGTACCTACCTGCTGTGAAAATCCCAAACGATTTTACATGAAAAAAATGTACGAGTATTATAAGTATCGAGCTTGGAACTTACTTCGGAGTCACACTAGAAATCGATTGCCTCCATTTCCACATGATTCGGCATTAATTCTATGTTTTTGGAAAAAAAAAATCAAAGAACTTGTCTTTCAAGAACATAATTCTGCAAGCCTTTTTCATACTTATTCAATTTTAGAGTTTAAATTTTTGTTCGTACTATTTTGTATAAGGCCGACTGCCGATGCCAATTTACCTATATTTGACATATTGCATATAGGAAATCCTCAAATCCTCAAATCCTCGTTTCTCTTCTGATGTCCCAAAAGAGAAATATGTGGTGTATGTGTATTTGAATGCACATTTGAATTTGAATGTTGCATTTTGTCATATTCGTTATATTATGAATTTTCCTTGAAGTTTTAAATTTAACTCTGATAAATGTTTTTCTTCTTCTAGGTAGGTATAATTAATTATAAACTCTGCAACTATTTTAAATAGCAATGTTTAAAGACTTTTATCATCAAATACTAAAAATCGTTTGGTAGGTTAAATCAGAATATTCGCTTCCTAGTTCACTTTAATCTAAGACTCGAAATCATTAAAAATGTGGACAGGGCCGCAAAGTTATTCGTTGTGGGCCGCATGCGGCCCGCGGGCTGCAAGTTTGACATGCCTGCTGTATAATAAAGGTTAATCTGGTATTAGTTCATGTCACCACTTTTTTAAAATGGTATTTATTTCATACAAGTTCTGCTTTTTCAAGTCACCACCAGAGTTCCTCAGATCGTTTATTTTCATGATAGTACTATGGAAATATAATACAATGCTTAGGTTTTCAAATGCAAAATCAAATAGGTATACAGTATTATTTAAAGTGTATTAATTTTTATTTAATGTATTAATTGATGTGGCCACATGAAAATGACCGATGAAAATTTTCACAAATTCGTGACGCTTAAAACTAATTTTATTTTATATTCTCTGTACAGTTATTATTATTACGGCTTTCTACTACAACGCTTTGAGTGTCACGTCCTTTCTAAGTAAGAAAAATTAAAGAATTAACAGGCTTGGTAACTTTCCGGGGATGAATTCCACAAATAACGCTCTTTGGGGACTCTTGAAAAAACTCTTGCAGAAAACCTCATACCAACTGGTGAAAAAACTTAGTGTTGAGTGGCTGAATCATTACAAGCACGGGACAACAACTCATTCGGGTAAAAATAGAGTTCCCGGATGAATAACATTTTGCAACAAAACGAAAACACACGAAATATTGAAAAAAATCGTCATCAATTTTTTTGACTTTGCCTCTTAAAAAAAAATTTGTAGTGGCATAATGTTTTATACAACCGTAATTTATTTATTGAAAATAAATTTTTTATTTATTTAATCCGTTAATTGCTTAACGTTAGAACTTAAAACTATTTATGTACATACTATTTTAATAATGACATTTTACCTAAAAAATAAATAATAACTATGATATGTTAAAAAAGTTTTCTTTAAATGTTTTGTTTTTGACATTGTTGTTTACAGATGAGATCAACATGTAATATTTATTGAAGATTGAAATCAATTGGTTTAATGGGCTATTCACACCATAGTTTGTTCTGTTGAAAATCGGACATAAAGGCAATTGTCTTCCTATGCTAGTTTATAGCTGAAATTTAGAGGACACAGAGTTGATGGACATATTATTGAACCATTGATTAATTTGACAATAAAACAAAGCTGAATATATTTTCTAAGTTGTTAAAGTGAAGAGAGATTTATAAGTAAGAGTCTGTGAGAATAGGGTGGGTATATGGATCTTTGGGACCATGGAAGAAAACGAAGGCAAAAACGCAAAAACCTCCTCTGTATACCTTCGAGTCTATTTATACATATGAACAGAATAGTAAGCAGCCCATATTACGCAGCCGTATTTAAGTACAGGTCTAACAAAAGAAATATAAAGAAGCTTAAGGACATAGGGATCACGGAAATCAGGGTCAGTAAACGTCAACTTAGTGCCAAGTTTACTGTACTGTACAGAAAAAACAAAATAATATATTAATTTTTAGCGTTCTAGTTACCTAAAGAAATAGTGACAATTGAAAATTTTCATCGGTCACCTACTGTACTTACTGGATCAGTTTTACATTTTATTTTTAAATGATTTTGAAACGATATAGGGGAAATGGGGGCAAGACCGCCTATGGGGGCAAGACCGTTTTTGTACTATGTTCTATGAAAAAAAAAAATAAATTGGCAACACTTGCAATATAGGTTGCCCCCATGTGGTAAGTTGCCCGTTTGTGGTAAGTGTGCGCACTTTTGACTTTGAAGAAGTATTAGTATAGGATGTACCTACATAAAAAAAGTAAATTGATTACCTACACGGTGTTACAAAAATGAGGTTTTAAAATATACGCGGGCGGAGACCTATCAGGTTTTGTAGAGCTAGTCGCACTGAATTTTCATAAAAAATACCTCGATCGATTGGGAAATAGATATAGTTTTAGAATATATTTTTTAAAAAGCATGTTGTTTTAAAAACATATACTTTAAATTGATGCCGAAGTTGGGCAAATGACCAAAAAAATTGAATTTTTGAACTTTGGCATCTTATAAATTCTAAGTGGTTTAACCGAGTTACATGTTTTATACATTGTTAAAAAGGTATATTTATCTTCTATCAGAAACTGTAAAAAAATCGAAAATGGGTAAAAAATTGTCGAAGCTAGAATTTTTTCAATGGGTGAAGGTCCAAAAAACCGTTTTTTGCCCGTAACTCGAGATTTTGGGGGTGTAAGGGGATTTTCAAATACCGTTTCGTATTCAGTGCGACTAGCTCTACAAAACCTGATAGGTCTCCGCCCGCGTATATTTTGAGTGTTACACCGTGTTATTAGAGATACATGTTTTGACTTCTTAAATTCAATCAAAATAAAACTAATATTTATAAAATTATTTATGTTTTTCTAAGAAAACCAAAACAGGTCATATTGCGCACACTTACCCCTTCGAAGGGTGCGCAGGTACTTTTGCTTAGTGATATAGATGAATATCTATTGTTTTTTTTTTCAATTTTTAAAGACATTAAAAACCCAAAAGAGGGGTGTAAGACCCCCGCTCCCATACGATTTTCTCATTATTTTGATCCATTCTAAACACTGTGAAATTTTGAAGCATTTTATGCAAATATATATATTTTCAGTGGAGTCCCATGCATTTGCATGCTCACACTTGCCCCCAAATTTTTGAGTACACTTACCCCAAATGCAGTTTTTTTATTGTTTTTGATAAAATATTAATAAATAAATACTAAAAACAATAACATTTTAATTGGAACATAAAGTTTAAATAGTAAGCTCAAAAAAAAAAATCAATTGCCTTCACTTTAAGTCAAAGACAGATCACTGTCAGAGTTTGAAAATTGTGGAAAATTTTAAGGAAAGTTAGCTTTTTTTTCTTTTGCTTTTTCTCGAAACATTAAAAACAACAGAAGCATTAATATAACGGACTTAGACGAAGATCAGATATCTAATTAATTGTGCATCAGCAGAAATTTAAATTTTTACACTTGTTTCGAGAAAATTACAATGTGCACACTTACCGGCTGCGCACACTTACCACGAACGACTCTAGATGTTTTTTCAGAACTTATTATCTTTTGTTCAATGTTTTTTATTTTTGTTATATAAAATAAGAGTTCCTACATTAAACAATCGACTTAATGAAAAAAGACTTTATTTTACTTTATTGGTTTTTAAGACAATCAAACACTAAAGGGGCGGTCTTGCCCCCACTTCCCCTATGTATAAATGAAGCGTTCAGAATAGTGTATGGATCAATAATCAATTTTGATCTGTCCGCTGCGGATATTTTCAGTTTGTGCTGAGCTATAACAGCTAAAGCTTATTTATTATTTATTCTAAGCACAATTTATGGATTTAACCTCCTATCAAATAAAAATAAGAAATATATGGCAGATGTATTTTATGAAATAAGAAAATACATTCTTTTTTTCATAACAACATATTTTTCATTTTAATTTATTTGTTTAAGAACGTTCATTTAACAAAGGTTTAACAATTTTGTTTTGCTTTTCTTAAAGTATTGTAAATTTGAGATGTAAGCACTCCATCCAAAAATTTGTTTAATAGGGATACTACCAAAAATGTTACAAATAAATGTAGTATCAATGTATATAAACACACATTTTTATAATAGTTTGATAAGATGACTACAAAAATGAATTTTAATGAAGCGGGATGATTTGTTAATTTTTCAAAAAAATAGAGTGAATGCACTAAACCACAAATACTCATAATAGTGACACCCAATGTGGCTGAACACGAAATAAATAAGACCTTCCTGCAAATCTGAGTCGTTTCTATTTCCAGATCAGTTAATCCTTCCATCATAAAATTAAATTTATTCAGTATTTTAACTACGTGATTTGCGCCGAGCAAAAGTGCTGAGAAAATCGTAAGAGCTATTGAAACTCCAAGTACTTTTAGTAAAAATGAATTAACTATAGCCACTATACTATCAGTAATAAGTGGCTTTGCATAGTTAAGAACGCCTCCAAGCAGCAGATTGGAATTAATATAAGTGAAAGCAATTGTATGAGACAAAGTGATAACAAAGTAAAAATATGATATTTGTAACTTCCTATTTTTAAAGGTGAAAGGAAACATGCCACTTAGCCGGCAGATACAAATTGAAAATCTAAACGCATCTTCCAGGTTTTGTGGATTAGTTAAACGTGTCCATTCTTTAACTATCCTTTTTCTAGTAAAAAATGACATGCGGATTGTCAGTATTTTCTTTTTTAATCGTTCTTTTTTTCGACGATTCGATAATTACTTAACCGTTGTTTGAGATTGATTTCAGACTAATAGTAAAAAACATTTCATATAATAAAAAACCTGTTTGTAAGTACGATTTTATAGGTATCAGTTGGGTTTCTTTTGACATGGTTTTGCAATTTGTTAAAAATAAGGTCATCAAAGATTGTAATTACTACGAGTGCATTAATGGCCCCATACTACGTGGATATGTAGATTGCCTTATGTTATAAAAAATAAGCGCACTTAGTATACTTCAGAGTTATTTATGTCATCACAATCACCGCACAGTGGTGATTTTGGTGCTTTTTGGCGTCAAAAATCATTTGCACGGCCATTTCTCGATGAAAATTTATGAAATTTGGTTAACACATTGATATTAGTGCTAAAAATTGGAAAAACCTGCCAACTTTTTTTTAAATTAAAAATGGCGGCTCTAAAAGAGCTTACAGATTAAGCGCTTTAACCGAATTTTCTTTTTGAAACCTGTATTTTGTACCTAGTTAAATCGATGGAACATCCTGGATTGGAATTTGGAACTGGTAAATCATTTTGCAAAAACATCATGCATACAAAATCAATGAAGACCCTTCAAATATTTGTTGTACCTAAATGTATTTTTAATAAAAATTAACTTAAACAATACAAATAAATAAATACACCTATTTTCTTTATTGTTGGTCTCTTCATAGCAATGAATTAATAAAACACTATGTTTATGGTGTACCTATCACACATTTTGGCCTCAAAGTCAAAAACTATCATGGGCAAGAAAAAATGAAAATTAATATCTGAGAAAGTAAAAAAGATATTAAAAATTTTTGAACACATTTAGGTACAAACAATAACATTTCTTCTAAAAATAAAAATTATAAGTTTCTATCACTTTTATTAAGAGAGAAATTATCATTAAAATGAGAATCTAAGGGTATACCCAAGTAAGGGTGTTCTTAAATCATCAGGGCATGCTTGCTTTTTTGGGTTTTATTTTATTTCTCATGTTCTATCTAGTTTGTTTTAATAAAACCCAAAAGAAACATGCATGTCCTGACTGAACCTCTGGTTTATACCTTTTTGAAGACGGTATTTAATGTAGACATCAAACTTTCAAAACTTTTTAAAGCTGCATATATCTAAAAAATCAACTGATATGTCAAGATATACATATCTACATATTTCAAAATTTAACCATCGTGGGGCGCCATCTCGCGTCCAAATAAAAGTCTAAAAAAAATTAGGGGATTTTGTTTTTATTATTTAGAAATGGTTTTTCCACTGAAGAACTTGATTCTCGAAAAACCCATACATTTCGAACGCCCTAATGTACATGTACGTACATAATGTGAGCTTAATTTGTGAATCTTAATTGACATCAAAAAGATGTTCAGTCTTAAATATAAGTATAACTTCAATTTAAAAAGTTTTTATGACCTCTAGTCCAAAATACGTTTCGCTTAGGTATAACAGTTGGACTCATCAATTAGACGCAAAATTTTGGTCGCTGATTACCGAAAGTTATTAAAATTACTGCATAAACATAAACTGTGAATTTTAATAGTTCTAGCTAGGGGAATTTGATTAAATTATTGCCCGTGATCTGGCTGAAGTTATAAGAAGAAAGAAAACAGAAAAACAAAATAATGAAAATAAATTCATAACAAACAAAACATGAACAAAAATTATAAATTTATTTTCATTATTTTGGTTTTCTGTTTTTTTTTCTTCTTTTAAGTACAACTGTTCATAATCAATGACAAAAAAAAAATGAAATTTTACACAAGTCCTAAAAATGCCAAATTAGTGAAACATACTTTTAGGCCTTTTATTATGCTAATTCGTGTTTTTTTTAATTGGCTATTTTGCTACTATATTATTGCCAACTCTATCTTACAGTAAAGATAAAAAAACATGAAATAAGAAAAAATTACAATGTTCAACAAAACTGAATATTTAATTTTTCGTTGAACTCAAATAGAATTAATTTAAAATAATTATTTTCTTAATTAACTTTTACTAAACTTCATAGGCGCAAGCCCATTGTAAAAGATTCAATCGAATAAATAAATAAAATGAAAATGAAATTAGAAATAGAATTAGATTTCTGTTGCGGATAATTCGAACAAGACGTTTTTGAGCAATTAATAAAGGTGTAAGTGTGTTTCCATAGGAACCACCCCAGCTGATATCTTGTATTGTAATTTAGGATGCGCAAGAGCATAATAAAATGAGCATGTTTAGAGCAGAATGGTTTAAAAAGATACATTTTTCTAGTTATGAGCATCAAATGGTTTTTGATGTTGTTACTATAAACTTTCCAATTAAGGTTAGAATCAATTGCAACACCCAGATATTTGAAACTTTTCAATGAATCAATTTTGAAACAAGATTCGGAACAAGAATATTTATGTTGGAAATTAGGTTAACCACAATCGGGAATTGGAAAGTTGAATTGCCTACAACTTGGACCATGAAAAAATAAATTATAATTATAAACACGATGGCCAGCTGTTATAAAATTTCTTTTATAATTAAATTATAGATAAAAACTACAGTTCTTAATACTTCAAGGTCCTCTTCAATAAGCAAGACACAATTTAGATCCGAATTTCATTGTTAGGTAAATGCTATATCATCAGCGAGTTCCGTAGAATGGCCATTCAAACACAGCTTAAAAATTGAGTTTATATAAACAAGGAAAAACAAACGGCTTATTATAGATCCCTGTGTTAAAAATCGGAGTTCACTATGTGGACCGTTAACGACAACTTTCATTCAAGTATTATTTTAAAATTGAAAAATGACTTTTTTAAATCCTGCATTATTCTAACTTTGTATTTATTAATAACTCAAACGCTTTCGTCATATCATTGAAAATAGCCATTGTAAATTGATTCTTATTTAAGCTGAAATAAAGTTGACCACATAGCCCAAGAATGACATCTTAAGGTAATTAACCTGAACGACGAAGACCTTGTTTTTATTGGTAAGAAGTAGGTAAATCTTTTTATCATTAATTTTTCAAATATTTTTGAAAAAGGATGAATAATAGAAATAGGTCGGTAGTTAAGCCCAGTTTTTTCTATCACCCTTTTTAAAGAGGGGAATAACCTCTGCATACTTTAACTGATCTGGAAAACAACCCTGTTCAACACTTACAAAATGTTAAATAATATGTTTCAATTGTGCCCATAATTATATGAAAGTGGATAATGTCACTTTTTGCATGGTTTCAAGAAAAGCTAATTTAATAATTATTTTATTTAAACAATTTAATTATATTTCTTATTTGAAACAATAAGATCCGTTTGCTGAATCGAAACTTAAGCATTCATGTTCTACATAAATTCTTATGTGACTGATAAAAAAAACTAAGATTAAAAATCTTAATTTACACTAATTTGATGGCGCTTCGTGCGTTTTTTTCACCAATAATGTTTCAAATTAATGTTGTTTCAACTTTGAAAATGTAAATGAAAAAATTGTCAGTCGCTGGGGATCGAACCTAAAACTCCTAGAGTGAAGATGACACCATTGAGCACGTCCTCCTAAGATGTCCCATATTGAATGCGGTCCGAAAAAAATATAAGGGTAGAGTTGCCTATTTTCGGCCATCTCCAGTTTTCGGCCACCTTTCGGAAAATCGTTATAACTAGTGATTTCAAAGGGGTTTATTCCAAATTTTCGCTCGTATCAAGGGCGTATACAGGTTTACTTCTTGGGGAGGGGCACGCTGAAATTTTTTTTTACAAAAGTATAGACTTGAAAATGTGCTACTTAAATTACAAATATTTAAATTTGTTCGTTTCGCATTTTGAACCGAACAGTATCGGAGAATCACTAAACAAAGAAAGGTATGTGATTCGTGTTGCTTTAGTTTAGCCTTAGCCTTGAGCCCAATTGCTTAGACCATCCTGTTCTAAAAATTAAACTGTATAGGTACTTCGATTTTCTGCTAGCCCAAAATCATTTTTAAAAATACATACTATGAAAATCTTCTTTATATTAAATAAATGTGGTAACTTTTTAGTTGAAAGTCTTCCTAAGGCAAACGAATCACAAAGTTAAAAAAATAGCATTTCGAAAAAAAATATTTTTTTAAATCTTATGCAAATTTTATTAGACTAGGGCGGTAACATTTTTTATAATATATTAAAATTCAATGCAGTTTGCATAACACCCAACTACGACCGACCCATGTTTAGGATAATTTCCGATTTAAAAAACTATCTTTGGCGTAAAACATAATGCTAGTTTAAAGGTACCTATAGAAATTTTGGTAATTTTAAACGGTAATATTATTTTGAACAAAATGCTTTATATTACCTACTTATTAAGAATTTTACAAAATAAGGGTCTGATTTCGTCAGCCTTCGGGTTACAAAATAACACACATTCAGTTATATTTATTAGATTTTCTTAAATTGGTTCTTAAAGGTTAATTTTAATATTCTAAGCTTGCTGGAAATATGTATTTAATTTGGCTGTAGACAAGGTTACTTAAATTCTTACCTATAATTGGTTTAGCATTGATGATTGACAAATCGATAGTTGTTTCAAAAGATAAAGTAAAAAATACTATTATATTTTATAAGCAAACAAAATTCACAAATTCTTGGCTTTTTAGATAATTAAATAAGGGAGCGATTTCTTTTTGTGACTGTATTTGTATCCAAGTGACCGATGAAAAACAAAAAACTATACAAAACTTCATAGTAGGAACAAAACAACGTAAAATTTGTTTGTTTTGTTCACTAAAAATGATTTATATTTCACAAATAAACAAAAATTGGCTCTGGTTTTTCATTTCTTTACAAAATTTTATTTTGGTTTGACGTTTTGTATTTGACAAAATTGTAGTGTTTGTGAAAATGTGTGTAAATACGTCTCGATTTAAAAGGATCGATTCTTCGGGAAAAAGTAGCGAATTTTTTTTTCATTGGAATTCATTTAAGGAAAAAGTAGCGACTGCAAGTCGACTGCAGATCGAATTTTTGGTTATTGAGAATTCGACATATAATATTTTTTCTTTTGCACTATCAAGAACGTATTTTTTTCTAGGTGCCAAAGAAGAAAAACATTAATCGCCACATGAAAAAACATCCATTTAAAAATGAACTGACTGTGACCTCCTGGGAAAATTTTGCGTGACCCACCGCCACCGGTGCGGTGGGTCACATGGTGGTCAACTTGTTAAGGATACGTTTAAAATTGAACAACTTTTAAGATTGCTTTATAGAAACGACCGTTATTTTGTTTGTTGGTTAAGAGCTGCTCACTAAAAATATGACCGCATCTTCAAAATAATATGGTAAAATAGTTCGTTGACACCAAAAAATTTTTTCACTTTTCATTTTCGTTCATGTTCTAAAACTTAAACATTTTAAAAATCATCTTAATTAAGTATAACTTACCAAATTATTGTTTACGATAATTTCCGATAACTAACTTATTTTATTTAAAATTGATTTATATTTAATAAAATACATATAATTGAATTTGTGACATTATGAAAAAATTGCGAAATAAAGGAAAGCTTATAGGCAAATAAATATATTATGTATGTATCTATATATACCTATATATCTACCTATCTAAAATAAAAAAATCAGATATCAAGTACTTATTACTTGATCTTTAATACAACAATTTGGTAAGCTTTAATTTAATCTTCTGTAATCGAAATAGAACGGTGGACATTTGGTCATGCTTAATCCATCACCACCCTCTTTGCCACTTTAGGTTATTCATTGGCCTGCCCATTAATTCCCCTTCCATGACTTCTAATAAATTGCAAAGCCATGTTAAGCTTCGAACTGTCTCCCATATGAATATACCTAACAGACTGGTAGCCAATTATCCCACAAAATACCTTAAATAAATTTGTTTTATGTAGTGTGCCACATTAAGTACAATTGAATTTTTTTAAATAAAAACCTATCGCAAGGTAAAACTGTCAGTCATTCAATTTAAACTTTCTTCATATAAATAAGTGATATGTGTTTGCAAGCAATTAATCGAATATACGAGACATGGCAACAATTTAGCAATCCTCAGAATGTTGAAGATGCGTTTAGTCTTGCAATTTTTGCCCTACGATTAAGTGGATTATTTCCTTACAAAAGACGCAATGGATCATTCCAAATATCTTATCCATATTTCGTATTAACTTTGTTTCATATAACAACTTATGCTTATTTTAATGTGATGTTACTTTATATGGACGTGACGGCCTATGCAAAGCCGCTTATTGTCGATAGTACAGTTGCAATTTTTAATGCGTTTGTTGTCAAAATGCTTGGAGTTTTAATATCACTTGCGGCTTTCGCACCAATTTTATTTGGATCTTACTTTGTGGTACAAGGTCTCAATTTTTATAATTCTCTTGTGGAAGCACTGAGTGAGCTGGATATTGATGTCGAGAAAATTTGTCGAAGAATTCTATTTATATCTGGTTCAGCTACAGTTTATATAATATCATTATGCATCTATAATTCATCTCATTCTATTTGCTTTTATGAAAAAATAACCCAACAGCCCATTTCCTGGGGATTCTTCTATGTAGTTGTCTTGTCGAGTTATTATAAAAATATATGCCTGTTTGTAATGACAATGCACTCATTTCTTGTGTTTTTAGTTATGTTTTTGTTAAATAAGTTTTTATATGAAATACAAGAATTACAATTTGATAAATAAGAAAAGCGATTCATTTTAATTTTAACTCTTATCTTAATATTGAAATTGTATTTGTTATTAAAAAAAATCAATAATTATAATGTATAATTACACGGTGTAACACTCAAAAAATACGCGGGCGGAGACCTATCACGTTTTGTAGAGCTAGTCGCACTGATTACGAAACGGTATTTAAAAAGTCCCTAACACCCCCAAAATCTGGAGTTAGGGGCAAAAAACGGTTTTTTCACCGGCTTAGAAAAAAAAAATGTTTCGATTTCAACCCAAGCACAGAAATTCGAACTTTTAGGTATAGAACAAAAATGTTGTTTTGGCACGTAGTAGGATAACTTGGACGCCAGGATTTGATAACGGGTTTTTGTAGAGGAGCTCAATACAAACATTTTTTTTTTGGGAGGGGGGTCTATCTCCCCCCGTTTAGGTGGGAGGGGCAGTTTTCTAAAAAAAAAATTATCAAAAATAAATGATACCATTTCCAAAAGGCAAAATTATACATTTAATTCTAATTTTTAAATCAATATATTATAACCAATAGTTTTTGAAATAATCGATTTCAAAGTTAAAAATAGGGGAGAAAAAAAATTTTAAAAACTCATTTCATACTACTTTTGTCTAGTCTGTGAATTTTAATAAAAAAAAATACTCACACAGAAAACTGCCTCAATTGATTTCTTATCATTTACACTGGTCAACAAGGTTTTTGATATGCTGAACTCGAATCAGGTTCGAGTTCAGCACGTCAAGAACCTCTAAAAAAGTATATTTTGGTTCTTGTGGCAAAAAGAAAGTTCAATTTTGTTGACCAGTGTTATCAAACAGTGAAAACTATATGTTTCTATGTTTTCTAGTTTTTGAGAAAATTGAAAAATTATTTTATCAGATTTTTCTTTTTTCAAAATATTTTTTGTTTTCATTTGTTTTTATTTTTCAATTTTCTCAAAAACTAGAAGACATAGAAACATATAGTTTTCACCTCATACCTCGTTTGATTTGGAAATAAATACACTGAAAATAATAAATTTCGTAAAATTACGAAACATCGTTTCATACACTACATTTTCGTTGGCTCAACGAAAATATGTAATTTTTCGTAATATGAAAACCTTCATCAATTAATGAAAACGTTTCATACACTTTTTCTCCCTTTTTAGTGCCAAAAAATCCAATTCAATGACAAGATTCATCAATTAACGAAAAGTTTCATACTCATTTTAAAGAATAAAAATAAGAATTTTTTCCTTACTTTATTAAAGTTTTAATTAAGTAACGAAAAAATTCATTAACTTATGAAATTCAACATTAACTAACGAAAATCTTCATCAGCTTATGAAAATTCTTCATATACTAATGAAATATTACATTGGCTTATGAAAAAATACATCAGTTAACGAAAAAAATCGTTGCCTTACAAAAAAAAAACGTAGACTTGGGTGCATTTCTGTTTTAATGATTAAAAATTGAATCTTGCTTTATATAGTTCACATTAGGTTTTTGTTTAAAAATCTATGTAAGTTGAGCTGAATATAAAAAATATTTGCGCATTGACAAGGTGTCTCACGATAAGTCGGACTCATCAGTTGACTTAAGTGAGCTCCACCGGGTCGAAACGCCAATTTTTGGTTTGGACTATATTAAAATTATAATTTAAAAAGTCCAATAAAAAAATACAATTAATACAACGAAAAGTTTCGTTTGCTAACAAATATTTTTTCGTAATTTAATTAAAATGTTCATTAAATTTACGAAAAAAATCGTTAGCTAACGAAAGTTCTTTCCTAAATTAATCAGAAAATACATTGACCAACGAAAAATATCACCGTGGTTAATTAAATTTTACGTTAATCAATGAAAAATTTCGTAAAGTGATGTAAAAATTCATTAACTCTCGATCAAAAATTTTTATGAAAAATTTCATTAAAACTACAGTTTTCGTTGATTGATGAAGTTCTTCATTAACGTATGAAAGCCATTTCGTTGAGCCAATTAAATTTTTCATCGGCTGAAAATTAATTAAATTTTCTTTGGCTCAACGAATTTTTTCGTTGTATTTACGTAAGGATTTGGTTCAGTGTATTATTTTAGAATAGGTATATTTTTAAAACAGCATGCTGTTGTGAAAATATATAGCGTAAGTGATACAATTATTGACACTGCAAAATTTCAATATAGTTATTGACACCCTCTTCGTAAAGAACGTTTTATAGGAAAAAACCGCAACGATTTATATAAACCGTTTTTTTAATTTCTTCGCTCTTTCTTATTCTCTCACTCTTTGTTTTTAGTTGGGAGGTAGCTACTCAATTTTGTTTTAAATTTTGAAACGTAAACATCACTGTTACGAGAGTGTGTTTTTTTTGTAAAAAAGTGTCTATTTCGTTAAGGAGTCTTAACATGTAAGTCAATAATTATGTTGTACTTAGTAAAAGTATGATCATAAAAATTTATAATATATGAAATTTAATGTCCTGGAGAAGGATTTAATGTATTTTTATTGTTTTTCTCTTATTATATATTTAATAAAATGGGGTGTCAACTACTGTCTTAAAATTTTAACATTTTCTATAATTGACACCCCTGTGTCAATAACTGTCTTGTATTGGAGTACAAACGTTGACACTGTGTCTATAGTTGTACTTATAAAGAGTGTCAATAATTACATCACTCTTTTAAATGAATACTAAGCTGGAAAAATGCTTAAATATACTAGGAAATACACCAAAACGGACCCCGAAAAACGCTCTTGAAGCTGTGAGTATACAAAAGATGTCCAAAAAGGCTGCAGCCAAATTTTTTCATATTCCTCGAGCTACTCAACTAACACAACAGCTTCTGACAATTGAAATCTCGCAGGTACCACTTTTGATACAGCTTGTATTGAGCTTGCTTCAGAATTTAATTGCTTATAGAAGTTCGAACTTGTTTAACAACTTGTAGTAAGTTGTTTGAATACTCCTAAAGAAACTTAACCGAAGAAAGCTTGTTTTTCGGATAAGCTTGGTTAGTCAATTTATAAACTATCTGTCGTATCTAAAAGCTTCGATAGAGCTTCGGTAAAGCTTCGTTTAAGATTCTTTTAGACCTTATAAGTACATTGTTATAAAGGGTCTAACTTGTATAACTTTGCTCTTTTCCATGCCCAACAACCTAACTAAAGTTTAACAAAAGCTGAAATGTATCTTCGGTAATACCTTTATCGAAGCTGAAATGTTATTTGGGAGAGGATGTACTTCATGCCGTCAAGGGTTTTCTTGAAGAAGACAAACAGTTTAAGGCATTTTTGAGCCGACACCCTTCAAAGGGTGCCACGTAAAGGTTTAAGAAAATGACTTAAATCAGCCTCAACAAAAAAATCGTAATTTGTATTTCCAACTGACTGTTTGAAGATATGTCAATAATTGTATAAATATGTGGTGTCAATAGTTGTACAAGTATGTCAATAATTGTATAAATATGTGATGTCAGTAGCTGTCAATAATTATATATTTTGGTAGAGTTTTAGAAAAATCAAAATTTAACAATATCACGAATCTCTTAACCGATTTTATTACAAATATAATGAAAAACAATTGAGTAAGGTATTTAAAAATGTACTAAGAGTTTCACATATCCATACCAATTATATTTGCAAGCTGTGTGAACTGAAAAATTACTTATGGGTGTCAATAACTGTATCGATTACGCTACTTTAATTTGATGTAGAAGTTGGAAAAATGACGAAAAAAATGGAATTTTTGAACTTTGACAGCTTATAAATTCTAGGTGGTTTAACCGAGTTACATGTTTTATACATTGTTGAAAAGGTATATTTATCTATTATCCTATTAGAAACTGTAAAAAAATGGGTAAAAATTGACGAAGCTAGATTTTTTTCAACGGGTGAAGGTAAAAAAAAAACGTTTTTTGCCCCTAACTCCAGATTTTGGGCGTGTTAGGGACTTTTTTAATAATCAGTGCGTAATCAGTGCGACTAGCTCTACAAAACGTGATAGGTCTCCGCCCGCGTTTATTTTAAAACCTCATTTTTGTAACACCGTGTTATAGAAGATATAAAACTTACGTACGAATTTGATTTATGTAAGTTGAAAAAACTATAAAAATAATAAAAACATGCATCAAGTCCTTCAAAGGAAAACAAGGTTTAGGTTCAAAAGAATTGCGCAATATGATTTCATTTAAACATCAAAAATTTATTTAAGAATAAATCAAAGGAAAATATACATTTTTTGAAAAATTTCATTAATGTTAAGGCTTTTAATATTTAAGAAACCAAATTTTTTGCATATTCTTCCACAAAAAAAAAACTTGAGACAAAGTTTGATATTTTTTCTTTATTGCACGCCAGAAGAAAAAAATCATTATTGCATTAGTAATAAAATTAGGTATATAAGTAAGCTTTTAAAATGATACTACAAAAGTTGATGCATTTTCAGTAAAAAATAGAAACTAAAATAAAAAATACCATTAGCAATGTGTTTTACGAAAAAGTTTTATTATATTAGTAAGTATTAATATCGGAAAAGCAAATATTCTCACTAAAAATATGTAAAAATATTCCTAGATTGCAGATCAATTGTAATGGTTTTTTTTTGTTTTTTGTTAACATGACTTTAATGTCTATACTAATGGCTACTTGAAAAATTGTAAAAACCTGCACAAATTAAGGGATATGGTGGCAAGTTGGGTTACTTAAGCTTTAAACGTCAACAATATAAAAATTTAAATGGTGAAACAATCATATTTATTTTTTAATTAGCAGCTAATTTATTATTAGGTATTTTAATATTTGGTGTTATTTGGAACTTTTGGTAACACATTTAAGACAAGGCCTGCCAGATAAAATTTTATTAATGGCGGGACAATAGATCCTAAAAGCCAGGAAAAACCGGAACAGCAAAATAAATATGTACTTTAAGTATGTACTTTAAGTATGTATGTTATTGTACTTTAAGTATGTATGTTATTGTAAATGTTCCAATATTGGAAAACCACCATTAAAGTAAAATATCAGATACTTGGTTAAAAAAACTGTATTTTCATGAGTCCTTTTTAATAAATATACTGAATTTTGGCATTTATTTACAGATTTCAATTACAAAAGTTATCGTGCTTACGAAATTCAACCCAAAACAAAATCTCTCTTATTTTTCATAATTCTGAGTAATAAAGGGAAACCGCAAGGGAAACCGCAATCTCCATATAGGAAGATATTAAAAAAATATTTGGAATTTTCTGGCTTACTAAAAGATCTACATATTCTATGCTAAAAATAAGTGAGAAAAAATCAGAAACAATGCAATTCCAAATATATGTACAAAAATCAAAATCGAAAATTTGGAGTCATCGCCTTTACCAGATTATTATGGGCAAAACGTTCTGTTGATGTTTTGATGTTGACGTTTAATAAAGTCTTATTGCGAAAAAGACAATATCTGAGCTGTCCATATTCTTATTTATTTGAAAGCAGTGATATGCTTTCCAAGTGCGAAAATCTTAAATATCTTACATCTACAAATCAATAATGGAGCATTTTGTGATGGCGAAGTGTTGGGAATGCTCTGCTATCTTTTGTGACTGAAAAATGCCTCATAAGCTGACAGAAAAAAACTACAGCACAATTGTTTGCTAGAGCCTAGAGGCGTACATTGAGCTGACATGAAGACGCGACGCACAGTGGGGCAAAAGTAGTGGTTTTGTACGATCAATTATTTTTAAGAGTCTAAAGTGACTTTTTGTGTTTAAAAGTTATGTAAAATAGTAAAAATGAGCTCAAATTTAATTTTTACTAAGAAAAGACAAAGTTGCTCAAACATAAACTTGCGTGTTTACACAGAAAAAAAAAAGCCACAAGTACGATAGCTTAGGCGAAAAGAATTGATAACGGTATTTTATAGAGGAGTTCAATACAATCATTTTTACTATGGAAGGGGCGGCCTATCTCCCTCCGTTTAGGCGGGAGGGGCAATTTTCCAAAATATGACGAAAAATTAAATTAAAAATATCAAAAAATAACGGCAAAACTTACAATTATAAATATTCAAAAGCAGGAATTGTACACTTAGTTTTAATTCTAAAATCAAGTTATTTCAATTAATTGTTTTTGAAATAATCGATTTCAAAGTCAAAATTTGTATACAAAAATTTGAAAAAACACATTGAATACAGGGGGGTCATTCTGTAATTTTGAAAACGATAATCGAATCGATGATAATCGTTTTACAGTTTGAGAATCTTTAAAGCTATTTTAAGTCAATTCTGATTCAATATTTCCAAAATAGTTTATATAAATAAAAGTTTTCGTATCCTTAGAAGTCGTATTAGTCTAGGCAGTGCCGGTTTAAGCACTACCGGCGCCCCTGGGCAAGATTGCAAGTGGCGCCTCTAAAAAAAAATTCATCTAAAAACAATTTTTTAAAATCACGAAAAAAAGCAATAGCAGATTATGTCTTACCTCTCATATACTTGTTAATGCATTTATTAAAAATGTGCAGTGTATTAACTTAAAAAGGTTAACTTGAAAAAAAAAATTAATTATTCATGTCATTTAGGCTCAATTGACAAGACTACCTTAATCTCTGACTTTTTTGTTTAAACACATTTAAAGATTAGGTACAGTTGGTTTTATTTGAACAATATTTTTTCAAAAACTTTTTCAACTAGGTACATTAATGTCGTTTTCGATTGGAATCACTCAATGATTCACTCATTCTGAAATCCAATAAAAAACTTTGAATCGCTTCCACCCAATTCTAAAATTTAATATCTGTATTGGTGAAAAATCAAATATTTTGTTTTTGTTTTTTCACTAGGAGAATAAAAAACTTGCAGCACGCTTCTTAATGATTCCAGGCGCTTCCGGACGGCCAGTCGAAAACAACATAATTTTATAAGTATAAGGTTTGTTCGTTGTGAGCTCTAGGGCACTCTGGGTCGCTCCGAATTCGTTGTCAAGTGTTTTTTGTAGCTCCTTTTTCAACCAGAGTTATTTCCTCTGTGTTCGATGTTCGCTGATGAAACTAAAGCTCTGAGGTGTTCTATGTAAAATGAAAACCCGAGAAACTCTGATTTTTTTCACAGTTAATTGAAATGACTTCGAGTGCCCTGGAGGGGGGAACAACGAATAGACCTATTTTTTTTATTCTCACACACAAACGTAGTTTTTATGAGAAATGGAGAAGCTGTCAATTTTTGGCATTTCTGGATTTTGGGTTTTCGGGATTTCGGGATTTTGGGATTGTGGGTTTTCGGGATTTTGTGTTTTTGGGTTTTCGGAATTGAGGGTTTTCTGGATTTTGGGCTTTCTGGATTTTTAATTTCGGGATTCTGTCCGTCTCTCTTCTCTTTCCTTATTCATTATTATAGGGGCACCTTTGCAAAAATTAAATTGGTAGGAGGAATATTAGGATTGCTTTAGTCTTTCAAAAGAAATTGGGGCGCCTTGTTCTTCAAAGATGAACGAAGATTTTGGACACCATTGTCCTTCCGGAAGCCAAATAAATTAACCCAAAATTGGGGGGCGCCTTCATTCTTCAAAAAGTTTAGGACAAACAATACGAGCGCCGTTGAAAATGTAAAATAGAAAAAAATTGGGGCGCCTTTGTGAATGTAAAAAAAAATAAAACATCGATTGGAAAGACTTCGTTACTTATATAACTTTTGTAAAAGTTCGGGGCGCCTGCGGCGCCCCTCAATTCTTGCGCCCCTGGGCGACGGCCCAGGCTGCCCCCCCCTAAAACCGGCTCTGAGTCTAGGTGATTTAGTAGTTGCCTCTTACTCGGGTGACCCAGGTTCAATTCCAGAAATTGAAATTGTTTTTTTTTTGTATTTTCTCAATAATCGTCAATAATCGTCAATAAATAAACGATAGCTAAATAGGTCTCGTTTTTGGAGAATTTATTCGTTTTTGGATGCAATATTTGATTTTTTAAAAGTGTTTATTAATTTATTCCAATCACCGATTAATTTGCAAACTCCACAAACAAAAAAATATTAATGATTAATTTCTACAAATAACCATAATGTTAGAGTAAATTATTTTAATATGTGTAGCGAAAAACTATTCTAAGTTGCCTTCTTAATCGTATCGTACCTATGTATATAATTTTTGAAAATTTTCATTTTCCAAAATTAATGCGATATGAATTGTTTAATGACCCAAAAGTTAAAACTTACATACATTGAATATAATTTTGGAAAATGCATAAAGTGTTTTGTTACACATATTAAAATATAGTTATTAAATTATAGTTATTCGTAGAAATTAATCATTAATATTTTTTTTGTTAGTGGAGTTTGCAAATTAATCTGTGATTGGAATAAATTGATATACACTTTTAAAAAATCAAATATTGCATCCAAAAACGAATAAATTCTCCAAAAACGAGACCTATTTAGCTATCGTTTATTTATTGACGATTATTGAGAAAATAAGAAAAAAAAAAACAATTTCAATTTCTGGAATTGAACCTGGGTCACCCGAGTAAGAGGCAACTACTAAATCACCTAGACTAACACGACTTCTAAGGATACGAAAACTTTTATTTATATAAACTATTTTGGAAATATTGAATCAGAATTGACTTAAAATAGCTTTAAAGATTCTCAAACTGTAAAACGATTATCATCGATTCGATTATCGTTTTCAAAATTACGGAATGACCCCCCAGTTTTTTTTTTGTCAAGACTGTGATTTTAAATATGAAATTAATCCATGAAATAAACTGCCTCAATGAATTTTTTATCAAATACTGAAAACCATATGCTTCTATCTTCTATGCCTTCTAGTTTCCGAGAAAATTGAAAATAAGAAAATTACCTTTTTATCAGATTTTCATTTTCTTGGCTATTTTCGGTAATATTAACAGCTTTTTAACTTAACTCCCTTTTTGGGACCCTTTTTGTCCCGCATGCTACCCCCCTGCAACCCCCCTGCTTGGGCACACTATAAGGTTTGGGGTGGGGCAAGGTTGGGTATATACAAAATTTCATTTGGATTCGAAAAACTTAAATTTTAAAGAAAATTTGGGGACAGGGGGCTCTTTTTGACAAATGTAATGTTTTTATTCTGGTAGGTAGGTACTAGTTAAGGATTGGAATTTATTCAAGAAAAAATTAAAAAAAATCCATACAAAAAGGACCTTCAAATTCAGCCTTTTCCGGGGCCCCGGCAACTCAATGTGCGTCTCTGCCTCTGCTGCCGAGGTGTGCAATTGAAGAGAAGAATTTTGTGCACTTAATTTAAATCTGATTTTAAATAACCATTTACATCTTTGAAATTCACTTTGTCACGCTTATCGTTCCAGAATGCGGATGGGAAGATCTGTAGTTTTCGTAACTACTAATAGTCATCTATCACTTCCAATCAAATTTTATATAGCTCGATGAGGAAAGCGCCTACAAATTTATTTCTACAATACTTTACTTAAAGTCTATAAAAAATATTTGTTTTCTATCTATTAATTTTTTAGAGTTCATCAGAGAAAGGTTAAAGCTTACTTAGTTTGTATGCAATTAATGAATGGACAATTCTTACAAGTTAAAACAAAAGCGTTGCCTACATCTTTTGTTTTGCATTTCTGCCCTTTTTTCCTTATGGAAGGTTATTTGTACAGTACATATACAAGACGTATATTTTTCTTTATACAGATACGTGTCGTAAGCGTAACGACACTGTCGTTATACTACTGTATAGTAATACCTTTTTGTCGTATGAATTATTATGTACAAATTGAACAGTGACTGACGCTTGTCAGTTTTGAAGCAAATATGAAATCCACAAGTTCAACACTGATGAACTTTGTGATTGCATTAAATTGAAATACGACCCAACATTTTATTTTCACAATTAAATAGACATATGTATAAGCTATAAGGTATGTTACTGACAAAAACTAAAACTTGTTGACTGAAAAAAAAAAAATAGAAACAAAAAGTTTATCCCAAAACGAGACGAATTGTTAACATCTTACATTTTACTATGAAGCATTTACTTAAAGTCAATTAAAGAAAACAAATTTTGACCTTATTCATAACCATGTTATAGTGAGTGCATAACGCTATGCACTTCTAATAATTCTTCTAAACGCTAAAACCTTATTTATAAAATTAATGCAACTCCAACTTTTGCCTTTAAGGCCGTGTGTGAATTGCGTTAAATAGTTAACACCGTGTAAAATTTTTGACACTATTGAGGTGAATAAAAAATTTACAGCTGTTAAAAACTTATTGGGCTCTGGGACCTGGTTAAATTTGAGTTAAATTTTCTTTGCAGATGATTTTGTTTGTTTTTTTTTTTTTATTAAAAAGAAGTTTCATGGCAGAAACGAGGCAGAGAAAAATATTAAACAATAAGCCATACAGCTCAATAGTGTCAAAAATTTTACACGGTGTTAACTATTTAACGCAATTCACACACGGCCTAAGGATTGAATAGTAGCTGCATAGGTATGATGGTATATTTTTGTATAGAAATTTCATTTTTTCATCCATTAAATATACATAATAATAATAAAATAAAAATAATTGTATAATATTAAACCAAACAATACATTCATTTATAATTTATTTATATTCAATTAATAATTATATTTATAGAGATAGCAGAGAATATCAGGCATTTGAGCTTTTTTAGTTTTTAATGTTTTCCATTTTGCTTTTGATATTCTGAAAACTATTCATATACCTACAAACAAAACAAATGTTCAGTTCTCTTAGTTGATACGTTTTTTTAATATTTTTATTTCTTGAATGCTACTAGCTACTGGCATAACTAAAAAATCTTAATTCTTCAGAAAGCTGTTTTAAATTTCTAAATTCGTCAATTTTTCATACTATTTTCATAAATTGTAGAAAAAGAATCAGCTGTGTGATCGGATGCAAATCCTTTAAATTTATACCGAATATATTAAAACCAGGATTTTTGAGTTTTTTTTTACAAAAGCTCATTATAACTATAACTTTACCTAATGCAGCGTTGCATAGTGACTACATAAATCCTTATCTTCATACTAAAACTATTCATCCGTTTAAGGGATTCTAATAAGTAAGACTGACAATATTTAAAAAATATATTATTATTATATTAAAATAGCGTTAGGTTTAAGCAACTCTTTCAGAAACGCAAAAAAATTTTGCTCGTCACTGTAGTACAGTATCTATACCCCTACATATAGTAATAATAATGCTGTGACGAAAGGCAACAACTCATTTATGACCCAAAGTTTTTATTGCTTTTTTTTTATTTGGCTTTTCAAAGCTTTTCCAAACTTGCGTACATTGGATACCAAGGATGATAATTATATTTTACAAGGATATTATGAGCCGCAACACAGGTTCTTCCATTTAGTATTTATTCATTTGACTTTGTTAACGGTAATCGTATTCTATATATGATGGGTGAAAGTGTCGCAAAAAATACAACGACTACAAAAGAACTGAGCCCAGAAAAAAGATGGTCTACTGTGCCGGATATTCGACCACAAAGTAGTTTTGAGAATCGCTATAGCAATATCATTACAGAGCAAATATTAGACAATAGCATTAATATGGAAGAAGTAAGACGACAATTACAAGCTTTCTTACCTCAAAGTGGCTGTCATCCTAACAAGAAAGTTAATGAAGTAAGACTGGAAAAAAGGAGTGATTGAAGTTGGAAACAAAATGGCTGTTTTTTTAATTATTTCTTTTAAAATTATAAAATAAATATAATTTTGAATGTCAATTAATATTATTGGATATTTTTGAAATTTGACTAATAAATCTGTCCAAAAACGCTTTCAATAACCATTTATTTTCTTTTTTGAAGTTTATGAAATGAAAGAGCTCAAGTCATGTGTTGATAAACAATTTTTCTAAAAACTTTCTGTAACCACCTTAAACCATGGCAAACGCCACTCCGCCGCATCGCGGCGCAATGTAATTTTTAAATGCTTTCCTCAATTTTTAATTGTTTTATGTTCCCTCCGACCGACATGATTTATTTTTAAGCTTAGTGAAAGTGTAAAAATTTGCTTCTATGTAAAGTGGATTTAAAAAAACTAACAAAACAAAAGCATCATTCTGTGCATTACCAAGTCCAAAAACGGGCCGGGTGGAAAAAACTTGAGGAGGGAAATTCCTCTGGACGACAGCTACTTCAATATTTTTTATGAAAAACTGAAAGCATTATTTTTTTCTGCTCGTTTAAGATTAAAATGTGTAAGATTATAAATATATTAAGTTAATTTTTTGATATTTTATACTATATTTCCATATAATTGATATTATTAAAGAAAGAGATTAAGAACCAGTTGAAAAATATAATTTGTCTATAAAATCTACATAGTTATTATCATTTTTTAACAGCAACATATGTAAGTACTAGTACAGGATAATTTACCACGAATGTTACACGCTAGAGCGTGTATCGAAGGGTTTTTTTTTCCTGAGATTTGAAGGTATTTCTACGGGAAGGACAGTGTTATCTTCTTTATTCTTGCCAATCATTAACATTTTTTGGGGTGAGAGTTGAAAAAAAAACTAAATTTTTTTTATTTTGGTGCACCCTAGTGCATAGCCATCAGGATTTTTTGTTTGATAAAATTGCTCAATTTTAAGTTTTGCGTTTGGAAAAAAAGGAACACTTAACAAAAAACTCAGAGGGAGTTACAAAAAATTATAAAAAAAAGTCTGGAAACCCAAAAAAAGTAACAAAACATATTTCTCAGATATGGAGAAGTATCTACGACCTACGAGTATGCACTTAAGAACTTGTTCAATCCCATGAAAGCTTAGCGTACAAAAACAAAAGTGCCAAAACGTTTAAGACGATTTAAGATGTGACTATGAAATACAAAAAGAGGAAAAATTGGTAGAGATAGAAAAGAATTGACACTCATACTCCATAAAGTTGGATAAATCACAATTGCAAATGTGTGCGGATACGGTTAGAGTGTTTACTATCCATCCAAAGGTAAACCTCATAAATAAAACATTAAAATCACGAAGTGTGAACCTAGGTATGATGCTTAGATGGGAGGTTATACCAGCTTGTTTAAAGCATTCAATCTGGAATGAAATCGTTGCTAATAAATATTATCCTCGCATTGAAGAAGTTACAATTTATGTATTAGACCTGATGAATGATTAACATGATTCCAAATGGTCCTGTTTTGCAGTGTGATAGCAAAGGCTATTATAAGGGTTGTTCCATTGAATCAGAGGAAACATTCATTCAGTTAAGTGCCTCAGGGAATAGTCAATAAAATGAATTTCTTTTTCATTGAAGCTGAAAGGTATTTATCTCCAAGGAAACTTCTACATTCACAAAATAAACTCTTTAATGGAATTCAGGACTTACCTACAGTTGTGAGGAGCATATTGTCTAACAGCAAGGCAATTGCGACAATTACCAAAACTAAGCGTCTGGAGCCCCTCCATCGGATCATCCAAGCTTTTGTGGCAGCCCAGGTGCCAGCAGCCCGATAATCCTCCTGACGGTAATTATCCGAAGGTGGTAAGGGTGGCGATGTCATTTGCGGTCCATAACTATGATAGGTGGTGTTCCGATCGGCGGATGTTTGCGGTGGCAGGTGAGAGGGCTGTGAATTATGAGATTGGTCGCTAGAATCCTGCGATGTGAGGGATTCGGTGTTGGTGCCATTTTGATAGGATGTCGCTGCTAGTTGTGGTCGCTGATTCTGATTTTCCAAGTGGGCTTTGAAGGGATTTCTATTGGGCGTAGTGTTGGTAGCTGTTGGATTGTTATTTCTTGGTCCACCAGGATCACTCGATTGCATTTCGCCACCCACTTATTTCTAACTGTTGAAAAAAGAAAAGAAAAGAAAAGAAAAGAGGATAAAAAGATATGAATTCTTGTTATCCTTGCTTAGGTTCTTGGTAATAATTAAGAAAAGTCTCCGGAACAGTTTTTTTTTAAGAGTAATTTTGATTTATCTCTAGGGGGAATAAATGAAAAAAATAAAGTGGAGTTCAATCCTGCGAACTACGTCAGCGACAATCTTCCTACAATGCGGTTAAATGTAGGTATGTATTTGCTGAGATTCAAGTATTTTTATTTTATTTTTTGAAGACACAGATAGTATTTATCGGATGTATTTTCTAGCAATATAAGGTTAGCAAAGAAAAATTTTGTTATAAGTAATACGTTTAGGATTATGCAGAACTGATTGTTCTATGGGTTGGTAGTTAGGTTACACACCCTAAAACAATGAAATGAATCAAAATGTAAATGTAATAAGCTAAGATTATTGTTGCTATGAAAAAATTTAATTTTCGATATTAATTTTATTCTTTTATGTTTAAAGTACATATATAGAAAACTTGAGTGTAAAAAACGCGTTCAGGAGAAACACAATCAAAAACACAGTTATATTTTTCTTTAATTTTTCCCACTTTTATTCTTTAGAGTCCTTTCTTTATAGACTTAATTTTTTTTAGCTTTAAGATATCCGAGTTTATTTAAACTCTCTTAAAATAGTACCACAGTATGCTTATGCTACGATTTTATAAGAGTTCTTTAATTTTTCCCACTTTTATTCTTTACGGCCATATTATTCACTAGTTTAAAAAATACATCTGGATGTAAACGATGTCAAATGTCAAAAATAAATCCAATTCCATAATATTCACTACTTAAATCCAATCTTAAATCCAATTTTTTAAATCCGTTCTCGTTAAATCCAAACAAATTTAAACTGCTCTCTGGAGGTCTGTTTAACTTTATAAATCCAGATGTAAAATTAATTTTCACAGTGTTCAGTTGTTTTTTTCACGTATGTTGTGAAGGAAAAATAAAGATAAATGCAATTTATACAAAATTTATTGAATGAACATATATTTTTTTTTGAGTGAATAATATGACCAAAAAATTAAATCCTTGGATTTAGGAAATTCAGATTTAATGGATTGGATTTAAAATTAACTTAAATCCAAACTAAATCCAGAGTGAATAATATGGCCGTTAGTGTCCTTTCTTTATAGACTTAATTTTTTTTAGCTTTAAGATATCCGAGTTTATTTAAACTCTCTTAAAATAGTACCACAGTATGCTTATGCTACGATTTTATAAGAGTTAGGCCCATTTCACACATATCCGGGAACCGGGTAAACGGCCCGAATGCTAGACACACGTTCTAATGGGCGCCTTCAAACGAATAAATTGAAAACATATGAAGGAAAACCGGCTCCCCGGGTCGGATAGCCGGTCGCCGGCTATGTGTGAAATGGACCTTAGACCAGGGCTGTAGCCCATTTCGAAGGGGGTTTGGTAAAAAGCCTGAAGAGCAATAATAAAACTACCTACATACCATACGAACTACTAATAAGTTCAATACAAAAACTTCAATAAATAGAAGCTTTATTGGTTGTAAGGAAAGTTCTTAAAATTCTCATAAATATTTTTTTTTTCAAAATTTTGTAAAAATATTCTTAAAAATAAGCAATAAAATCGGTTCATATGAATAAATGCAAAGAAATTAGTTGTGATTTCTTGGAAAAGCTATCCACAATGCATTAGGATTTGCATTTTTACTTCTACTGTTATCGATAGTTTCGTTTTGTATTGTAATACATGGTCATCTTTTACTGCGGATACCGATAGCTTTGCCAAAACACACAACTTTTATATTGCCCCCCCTCACGCCATTTACGTAAATTAGTCAAATGTCTGTGTGAGTTTGATTGAGAAAAATATTTTCTAAGTCAATGCTAAAGTTGAGAAAAATCTTAACTTGAGTAACGACTATGAATTCCGCTCTAAGTTTCATGTTGCTTGCATAAGACCAATCAAAAATATTATTTAAATCTTCATTTAATCTTGCTGCACAGTCTTCAATCAAACCAATATGGCGAAATATACATATAAAGCACTACATCATCCGCATATAGGTGAACTTGACAGTTGCAAATTACATTAGGAAGGTCGTTTATAAAAAGGGAAAAGAGTAGTGGACCCAATACAGAACCCTTGGGAATTCCCATATTGATAATATGGGCTTCTGATAAACTAGCATCGGTTTTAATATTTTGAACTCTATAAGCTAATAGAGTGATCAATGCAGTCGAAGGCATTGTCCAAGTACCTTAATTACTGCAGTTTCACAACTGTACTTATTACGGAACCCAGATTGCCATTTAGAGAGAAGATCACGGTTGTTTACAAAAATCTGTAACTGGTCATGATTACTTACAAGCTTACAAGGAATTCATAAGATGCTAATAGGCCTGCCTGTACTCAGATGGATTCAAGAGATTTGTTTTTTTTTTCAACTGGAATGATGTTTGCATTTTTCCACAAGTCCGGAAATTTACCACTATATATACAATAGATGAAAATATGGAGTAAGTAGTTTATTACTATTGGAAGCACCATTTTTAAAAATTTTGGGGAAATATTATCAGGACCAATCGCAGTAGACTTAACGGACTTCGCAGAATTAAATAGTTCATCGGAATTAATTTAAAAAAAAAGAAAACGAATATCAAGAAATTCAATATCAGGTATAGCCAATATATCTTCTAGACACCTAGCTCTTGAGAAAGGAGGACTTAGAACACCAGACATCTCATCACAACTGAACGGGCATTTTGCGTTCCTATCTTTTTTCACACCGAGTTTCTTCAAATTACTCCAAAGTTCTTTGGTACTAAGTGACGGATCAAGTTTTTGCAACAAGTAAGCTTGTTTCACCATTCACCAGAGCCAATAGAAGATATATCACTGATTCAACTACATAAATCATAATTTTCAACAAGAAAGAGCTTAAGGCTCAAGCCCACAACGGACGTGCATTAAAAAATTGGCTGATGTACGGTTATCTTTGGATAGGAAGAATAGGAGATAGGAGCTGTTAAAGGATTTTCAAGATCTCTCAACCGCATTGTATTGACTTTTTATTTATGGAGTCAAATGAAAAGCATTGCTTATTTCACATCAATAGTAGTTCTTGTAGAACAAGAAGAGTGTATTCTTGAAACATTATACAAAATGTGGCAGCAGTTAGAATCAATTAAAATTCGCACGCTTATATAAAAACATGCATTTTAAATAAAAATAATCTTAAACAATAGAATTATATTTTGATTCTTAGCTTTTTAATACCAAAGCAAAAAACACATTTTTATAAGATTTTACTTGTTGCATGTTTTCCCAAGTAGTATCATAAAATGTATGAGTTTTCCTATAAAGCTATTTCTTTATTATTACTTTTTTCATAAAAATAATCTAATAAAACACTACTTTTATCACACATTTGTCAAAGAAATTGTAAAAAATTATCATAGAAAAAAAAATAAAAAATTAATAACTAAGCAACCAAAAAAGATATAAAAATTTTGCAGTTACAAGGAATAATATTTTTCTAAAAATACAGACTCCTACCAAGTTTGAAGGGGCAATCCAAACGACCAAACCCAAAATCAATTTTCCAAAAAATAAGACATTATAATTATTTATTATTTATTAATAAAAACAACGAATGCAAAACTGTCAAATTTGTAGTGCGTGCTAAAATCAGTGTAAGAATATGTGTAGATTCGTATTTAAAAACAAAAAAAGAATCAATTCGTCGGAAAAAAACATCAATACTTTTTCCGTTGGAAAACGTTTAAGAAAAACTATTGTCGGCTCGTCGAAGATACATCAATGTTTTGGTTCAATGGAAAACGCCATGGTACAATGGTTGGCACCCCCAAACATTTTTTAATTTGAATTGCGAATTGCTCTTGTATTTAAAGATTGACACATAAAATTCATTCAATAACTTTAAACAAAAAAAACATTAATTTTTTTTTAAATACAAAAATAATTTTTATTAAAAGTTTTCTTAATTTTAATATAATAAGCCTTTTTATGTCAAAATTTTCATAAAAATCGGTTGTGTCGATTACATTAAGAAAACGGATCTATGGCAAGTAGGTACCGTTAATATCCATCCAAAAAAATATTTTTCTTATTTCAAAAGTGCGGCCTTATTTGCAGCATTACATGTTTTTTTTCAAATCAAAATCGTTATCCTTTTTTGAGAAAATTGCAATATCTCGAAAACTTTATATTGGATATATCCGTTAAAAAGTAGACATTAAAATAAAATAAAAAAACAGCTCTTGACAATCACGTACAAATCGTCTGTACCTAGTTTTTAGCAAATCTATCAATCCGTTTAAGCTCTTTTTTTCCAATTCTTCAAATTGAAACGTATAACGGATACAGGGTATAATTATTGGCAGTATAAAAAGTCCAACTATTGGCAGTGGCAATGATTGATGTCCAAATGCACGTATTATTGGCACCCCCTGCCAATAATAAAGACACTAGGTACTTTATATGGAACAATATATTGGCACCCCTTTTTAACCAACCATTGCCTTTTAGTCAACCATTGTACTTATTTTACTTTCCAAAGGGGCCCCAAATTCTTTTGTGCCCAAGGGCCCCAGGATAGTTAAAGACGGCCCTGTGAAGGGGTACACTTTTACTGACCCATAACTCAAAATCTGGTCATATGATTTTGTTGTGATCACAGGACATTTGTTCGGTAGTTAAAAATTGAGCTCTGTACAAAAAATTTGACTGAAACCACTTTTTCATACAAAATTGCGAGGTTCTTTATCCTCGGCTAAATATTTAACCCAAATCACACACGGCCTTGATACTTTTCATCATTTTAAACCTAGTTTTTGTTTAATATTTGATTGTGAACAGTCTCTGCTTTATTACAGGTTATAGGTTATAATGGTTGAGGAATACTCTTGTCGTTGTCATCGGTTAATAGGCTCAAATCCTTCCTCTAGTTTGTAACACGTAGTTTCTCGGATTTTCGTACTTCTAATGCGATCCAAAATAATATCGATTACGGTCCATAAACTTATGTGACTTAAAGCCTCACTCAAATACTTTTGTTGACACCAGAGAATTGTGCCGTTTAACTGGGAGATGCAATTTCCTAAGGGCTAGACTTACCTAATAACAAAATTTTGATTTTATTGCATTATTTTAATCTAATCTGAAGATAAATCTTCTAGACTAGACACACTGCAGCTTCGGAAACTAAGTCCATTTGGCCGATACAGCACAAGACATTAATACAACAGAGAAAGACAAAGAAAGAAAGAACAACAGAAACACATATAACACATAACTACGTGGCACAGAGGGGAGATATCGTTGACAATTGTCTCATGTTATCGCACAGGTGGCTTCAGTTAAGCTGGCGATTTTAGAAAAAACTTCTGAGCTGACCGTTGGGCTCGAACCCACGATGTCTGGCTCGGAAGTCATCTACCCATTCCTCTGTACCATGGCTACCTGCATATTAAATAAATAAAAAAAAAAAAAAATGCGGGTGAAAAAATCCAACTTATACTGAATTTTCAGCTTTGTAAACTGATTCTTTCACTATTTATTTAATGCAAAAAGTTTCCAATATACCTATCCCGAAATCGCGAGAAAATTGCATTAATACAAAATTTTCCATTCTTACAACTTCTCTTTTTATTTGCATTTTAATGAAAAGGCAGTCTAGCTAAAAACAAACAGCAAAAAATAATAGCGTTTAAAAGGATTTACATGAGATTTATTTTAAATTTTCATGATTTGTACAAGAAGTGTTGCCATGAAATCATTTCGAAAAATCTGCAAAAACGACGAAAAAAATTCTGCAATGCAGATTTCTTAAAATTTGCGAGACTCGATTTGAAAAAAATTTGCGAACTGATTTCAAATAAAAAATTAATTTCGAAAGTGATTTTCCGCGCTGAAATTGAAACTGAAATTCTCCTAGAAGTGTTGCTTTATTGTATTCTTGGACTTTTTCCAATATAAAAGCAAAAATGCTCTGAGTTTTCTTATAATTTGCATTTAAGAAAATAAAATCAAGAATTCAAGAAAAAATAGAACGTTATGAAAAAACTCCACCTGATTTGAAAACTTAACTCAAATAATAGGCGAAATTGTTGTTTTTGGCAAAATAAATGATGTTTTAGTTCGTTTTTGGCCTTAATTTAATTGACATTTTACTGGAGTTTTTGGAATTTAATCCTTTTGCGTCTTTAAAACGGTAAGTTTCAGCTGCAGATTAAATCTGCACTGCAGATTTATGGTTCTCAAAAGTCTGGGAATAGGTTAAAAATCTGCAAAATGCAGATAAATCTGCACTATTGGCAACACTGTGTACAAGATTTACCATACAAAGACAGTGTGCAATGAGCTGGCAGTGCAACAAGATCATGCTCCGTAACTAGTTTTTACTAATTTGGTATCGCTTATTTCAAATCTGTCCTCGGTTATTTTTCTAGCAGGTCTAGTTTGGGTGATACAGGTACCACTGTAAGCTATGGAAATGCTTAAAAAGTAGTACAAAATCAGTAACTAAGATTTAATTACTGAAATATCTCGAAAATACAAGCTGATTTGAGTTCAGCTCCCCACAAACCTTCGGGAAAGTTAAAATAAACTAAATTTAAAACAAAACCCTTATGCAACAAGTGTTATCCAATGTAGTTGAGCTTTATGCCGACTTTTCATGAGTCGATTTTTGCCGCACAATATGCCTTACGTCACTTTATTCATCTGCGGCTTACATTCACACGAGTCGACTTACGTAGAAAACTTTCACAATAGATTCGACTAATTCTATTGTGACATCGGTTTTAAACTTAAAATTAAAAGTGATATGCCGACTGATTTGCACCCTCTCGCTACGCCTCTGCGAGGAAGTACTTTTACCCCTAAATGCAGTCGGCTTACTATCGCTGCTAAATGCCAACCCATTCCACCTACTACAGTAAATACCGCAACCGGACAACCAGGACAGAACACCCCAAGAATAATCTAGTCAGCAGACTTTTAAAATTAAGCTTATACCTAATCACGTATTACAATTATTTTTATTTTATCTTTTATAGCAAAAAATTTTTGTTTGCAAATTTCTTTTAAATTTATAAATTTTGGGTAAATATATAAATTTTTCTTTAAAACAGCTTTATTAAAAAAAAAAAGTAGGTACCTACATACATAGATAAGCTGTTTATTATTTAATATTTTTTCCAAGCTAATTCAATTGAATTAGGTTAACTAACACAAATTGAATTGAATATGTAGGTATAAGGACTGATGCTATCATTTCCCTTAAGCTTGAAGACATCATTCTTGACGATGCTATCGATAGAATTTAAGATATAAGTTGCTTAAGCGGCTTTGTTTTGGAGACTTTTCTGTTTAATTTTTTTTTTTTTTAATTCAGAACAGCCGGTATGGTAAGTTAAAAAAGCTTATATAAAACTGCATACTCACATTTTGGTTATACATGCACTCCCAAAATTTGCTGTGGGCTCTCGGTCTAGATTTATTCCGAGTCAGGTTTTAAATTGAAACTATATGGGTTTAAAAAAAAACTTCCAAGTAATACATCAATGAGTTTTGAAAACTGAACCCCCTTCCCTCCCCTTAAATCCGTCACTGAACGTACGTATGAATAGAATGAATTATAATTTTTGTCGGCATAATATAAAAACCAACTGTTGTCTGCTAGGTTTCTTGACACGCAAAGTTGTTTCCCCACTTTTTACCAATCTAAAAACTTTATTCAAAATTAATCACTTTCAATTAAAAAGACTTCCCTTCTTTGCCATGTGACTACCAGACCGCCAGCAGAGAACTTTTCTCAAAGCTGGAGGCACTTAAATGAAATATCAATTAAATGAATATGGCAATGTAGGTAGGTATGCATGCCAACAAATCTTCCTAAATAATAACATGCGGATATTCTTTATTTTTTTCTTTTCAATGAACATTCTTATTTCCTATTTGAATATACCTAAATAACAAAGTCACAACCTTTCACTAATTTGCTATGACTTTTTGACCTACTAATGACAATTTTTTTTATAATTAAATAACAAATGGCTATAAATCAAACTATAAAATATCATCTGCTGCCACAGAAGATATTAAAAGAGTAAGTATATAAGACTACAAACTTCTTAGTGAATTTTTATAATCTGGGAACAGTGCAGCTGAAAAGTTTTGCAACTTAAATTTTCGTTTTGTTACAGTGATAGCTATGATTTTAGTTTATATGAAAGATGATTTGATAACTTTCCGATGTACATGATTTGATTTTTCCAAGTTTTTCAGTTCAAAGAGTCAATTAATAAGAACTTTGGTAGAAGAAGCTACGAAAAGTCCCTTTTCAGTAGGTACTTGAACTCCTGTCAAAAATTATTTTTAAACGAATTAAGGAAGAAATTGAATTTAAGGTTGTTCTTGTTCTCCCTTTTCCCAGTTTGAGTTTGTTGCGCAACACTTGGCTGGGTCTGTTTCTTAATAATACATTTTTAAGGGCATCGTGCTAGCAATTACATGAAACGTTGTTAGAACGATGGCTGGAGGTGTTAATGTTCTCCCACCCTCAGAAGGGAATATCACTCAAAATTGATGTGACGAAGATGTTGATGCTGATGATAGCAGGCAAAGGAGTGTGACAACTTCCATTTGGTTGGCGGCAACACCCTGGCTCTTGATTTCTCTCGTTAAAAAGAAATTGACTGGCAAAACATGGCATATGACATGCCTATTTATGCAGCTATTGATGCAAGAGCACTGGTTGCTGGAAGAATGGGTGTAATAGTCAATTTTAATTCAATTTTTAGGGGATCTTTTCATTTCGAAGGAAATCTAATTCTAATTATTATTTGAATCTTTTGAAGAACATCTAATGTGCTTCAGAATTGAAGAATTGGGAGGATAAATAATCTTCTGCATGTCATTTTCCAATACTAATACTAGTCATACCTAATTAAATGGAAAGCTGTATAAAAAATTAAAAGCGTTTAAATATTATAATCCAGTACTTTAAGGCATTTTAAACCCCAATCTGCGGAAAAATTCCTAGTGAGCTGAATTTTGATCTATCGTTTGATAGATGATGTCAAACGAAAACAAAATGGTGAAATGTCATTTCATATCCAACATGCCTTGTATTCTTTATGTACCATGCGTTGTACCAACTCGGTTGCTTGAAAATGAATGTGTTAAAAGTTATTATTAAAAAAAAGTTAAAAGATGGATGATGAAAATTTGTTAATGGTTAGTTTCGTCTTCATCGTTATCTTCTTCTACTTCAGATACGGATAATTTTTTACAACTGATTTTTTTTGCTCAATACCTTCGTTTTGGCATGCTATAACATACCTCAAAAGTCTAGAAAAATCTCATGTCCGCAAGTCGATTTTCAAGGCCAAATCGCAAAATGGAGATTTTCAAAAGTAGCAATAATAGACAATGGTATTTTATACATATAATACATGATACCAAGGTATTTTTTAATGCTGATTCCAAAAAGTCTTAAATCAAGGAAATCTGACGTCTCTGAAAAAAGTTATACCTGTTTTTCACCTGTCAACCCATATTATTATAGCAGTTGCTAACCTACTACCGAAAAACCCTTAAAAGTTATGGTAGCGGAAACAAATTTTGCATGAGTGTTTTCATATATATTATCATTAAGAATCAAAACAATGCTATGCAAAAAACATTAATATCTATGACAAAATGGTATTTTTTGCGAAAAGGGAAAAATTTGGTTATGCTGCTTATCCCCTAAGGGAATACTTGCTTACACCATACAGGGACTATGGAGACTTAACAAAGAAACAGAAAGCATACAACCAAATGCACTGCCAAACTCGTGTGAAAATTGAAAATTGCTTTGGCTTGCTAAAGCAACGATTTCGACTATTATTGCGCATTGACTGTTGGACAGTCCAAATAATGGCTAAGTTCACACTGTAGTGTTGTGTGTTACCCAACCTATGCATTACGCAAGGAGATTTTTTGGGAGGAAAACGCGAACTCTCAACATATCCAAGTACAGCAAGGAACTAGTTCGGAGTCTAAGGACTCAGTAGTACACTCAATGTTAACACACTACGGACAGCTGAAAAGAAATGCTATAGCAGAAAGTTTATAAAAAGGTTAATAAATTAAAAATAATACAGTGACTATGAGAATCGTTTCACAGTTTCCAAGGATCAACTTGTCTTGCAAAATATCCATCTAAGAGGACTCAAACGACTCAGAACTCCATTCAAAGGAAACAAGTTGATCGAAAATGACATTGATTTTTGTCCTGAGGTTTTGATAGATTTCCTTAAATTGATAGAAATTACTCAAAATAACCTGACAAAACTCGATGTCATATTCGTTCTACTTGTTTCCTTTGAATGCATGAAACAGTTCTAAGTCCTAACTAATCCTCTAAGCAAATTTGAAAACTATTTCGAATTCAGAAAAAGATTAGAAAAAAAATGTTTCAAAAAGTATTTCGTTCATGTTTTTCAATGGTGAAAATTGACTGGAATGACGTATGAGTAAAAAAAGAAATTTGGCCACCACGAAATTCAAAAAACCGAAATAACAAATAAAACAATTGTCAAATTTTTATGGGTTATTTTAACTTAATTATTTATTTTTAATACATTTTTTTAGTCTTTTTTGTTTTTGGCGATATTTTCGGCTATTACCTTCAGTGTTCAGTAATTCCATACGCTCTTTATGACGTTCGCGTTTCTCTTCGTTAATTTTTTCCTTCAGTTTTGCTCTTCGATCAGCTCTATCTAAATATTTTTCTTCTTGCCGTTCGAAGAGATCTTGTTTCTGGATCAGATACTTTTCATTTTCATAGAAGAGACATTGTGGACTTTTTCGTGTATTAGGTGTATTAGGGCTGACGCTGACTCTGTCTCAAGACGAGGTGCCAGATGTCTCTTGGCTCACCCGATTTGGAGTTATTGAGTGTATCACCGGGAATGCATCCTCCTTTTGGGAAATTCTTGTCGGTGAGACACCTGTGTCGATGTCAATGGAGTCGTCTTGTTCTATTATATATCTCGTATCATCGTCGCACACAGTGCTTTGTCGCACAGCACGACTCCTGTTGTTATTTTCTATTACCATTTTAGTTTTGAATTTTTTTAACGGTCCAACTGAGTTAATAAATTTTGTGTATTCATGGAGTAAAAATTTACTCATTCCACTTAAAAGTCGAAGATTTCAATTCATCGTCAACTGGTTCATCTAATTGTGACGGATAATGATGGTCTTCAAACGGGTTTGGATTTCGTTCTGAGCCCTGAAGAGTCAAGCCAGAGAAGTGTGATGTTGGAAGTGAAGTGTCCTGTTTTGTCTGGTGTTCTTCGTCTACCTCTTGTGGTGATTCGACCTTCGCAAGTGATTGGTACTCTAACGATTTCGCCGTCTGAAGACAAATAATAATATATGTAACAACAATCAACATCTGTTTTCACACTTTTGGTATAACCAAATTTCCAATGTATTTTTCATTAAAACATAATCCTCTAAGGATAATGAACATTTTTTTCTCACTCACTCTCATAGGAAAGAAGAGGTTTTTTTTCAAGAAAGAAGATGAGCGAGATGATTTTGTAGTCACTTCATTTTCCATTAGTTTCCTTCGATTCCAATTAAATTATTTTAAAAATCGGATTTTTATAAATGTTATTTTTATCTGGTATCTACATAAAATTAGTGGAGAGGGGCCCCCATATTTTTGTTGTCCCGGGGCCTCCACATCTTTAAATCTGGCCCTGAACATCAACTTTATCATGAGCCCTTGAGGCTAACAAAGTTTCAAGAAAAAAGATTGCTTTTTCAACAAAAATGTTCACCTTTATAAAGGTGAACAAAATCAAAATGATTAAAGGTTTATACTTATTAATTTTCTTGTACAAGTGTTTACTATTTTTAAGCATAAAAGCCTTGGTTTAATTTAACCTCGAATCTTTTTAGGCCGACGCGTAGTGCGTCGCGTCGTCAAAATTAATTGAACGTAAGCTTAAAGGAGTCTGATGTTCCCGTGGAATAGCTATAATTCCAACCTATGAACTTGGCGGTTATCCATTGAAATTAATTTTATGTACAAAATAAAATCATTAAGAATTTAACTTATACGGCACCATGCACATTAGGGTGGTCCTTAGGAACAAACAAATTGGGGACGCCCCCTAGATTGGTTCCAAATCAGGAAAAGAAATGAACTAATTTTTAAAAAAATTTATTCCTAACCCTTCCTGGCGCTGTTTCATTAAGAAGTTTATGCGTATGAATGATCAAATATCCGCCATTTACCCAACATTGGACTCAGAATATCGCCCCTGCTCTAGTAACTTCTTATCAAAATAGGGACAGTTAGGGTTAGAGATAAAAATATGAAAAAAATTGGGTTTTTTTTCTGATTTGGAACCAATTTAGTGGGCGTCGTACTCAATTTTCGCAAAAGAGTAACTTAAAGACCACCCTAATGTACACATTTGAAATAAATAACATGTTTCTATTTGAAACAAACTCGATTGAAGTTAATAAAAATTTTTAAGAAGTTGACAAAAAAAAATAAGCAAATAAAAACAAATTCATTTCAAACAGAAGTACCTCAGTGCCGAAGCCTTCAAAAGCATTAAAAAGTAAAAAAAAAAAAATCATATAAGAATGAAACCCGTTGCAAAAGGAGGAGAATATAATACAAATTAAAGGAAAAATAAATTACGGGTGAGCCGAGTTCGGGAAGTGGGTGGGTTTTAATGGTAAAAAATGGTATATCTAGATTTCCGGCAAGACTATGGAAAAAAGTTGTATGGCAAAGTTTTAGTAATAAAAAGATCTACAACTCTTGTATGGACAATTTTTTCACATAACCTCAGAATTTATGTGAAAAATTCAAATAACCAAGTTTTTGGTTTTTATTTTTATCTTTTTCAAAAAACAACATTTTTTTACGAAATTTTGTGAAAACTTAGCTTTTTATGTTCCAATACACTGCAATTTATTTGATTTAAATGTAATTTTTTTCACCATATTTTGACTTAATATAAAAAAAAACACCCTAATTTTCAATCGAAAATTCACGTGTCAAAATATCAGATTTTTCAAAAAGTCGGTGGGTGTAAACAAAAATTTATATTAGTATATGTACTATAGTCCTTGTTCTCGTAAAATGCAAAAAATGAAAAAAGCTCAAATTCGAATTTTTTTTTTATCATTGTTTACAATCTTGGCCTATTTATTAAAATTTACACTTTAATTACTCAAAAACCGTAAGATTTATCAATATATTATGAAATCTTATGGTTTTTGAGTAGTGTAAATTTTAATAAATAGACCAAAATTGTAAACAATGATAAAAAAAATTCGAATTTGAGCTTTTTTCATTTTTTGCATTTTACGAAAACATGGACTATAATATACTAATGTAAATTTTTGTATACACCATCAGAAAGTAGACATTTTAACGAACGCAATGCCCTCCGACTTTTTGAAAAAGCTGATAATTGGACACCCGAATTTTCGATTGAAAATTAGGGTGTTTTTTTATATTAAGTCAAAATAAGGTGAAAAAATATTTTAAATCAAATAAATTACATTTGGAACATAATAAGGTAAGTTTTCACAAAATTTCGTAAAAAATTTTTGTTTTTTGAAAAAGATAAAAATAAAAAACCAAAAACTCGGTTATTTGAATTTTTCACACAAATTTTGAGGTTATGTGGAAAAATTGTCCATACAATAGTTGTAGATCTTTTAATTAACTACAACTTTGCCGTAAAACTTTTTTCCATAAGACTTTTAGTTTTGCCGGAGATCAGGATATACCATTTCTTACCATTAAATACTCAACCCACCCACTTCCCGAACTCGGCTCGCCCGTAATTTATTTTTCCTTTAATTTTTATCTATTCTCCTCCTTTTGCAATGGGTTTCATTCTCCTATGATTCTTTTTGTTTCAAAAATTATCGACCCTGGTCTAAAACGAAGTTAAGTCGACGAAAATTGGTTCAAATTATTTCAAATAGATTTCTATTTAAATGCCAAATCGTATCTGTTTGATTTAAATATGAATATGAAACTGTGTGAATGAACTAAGATTAACATTATTTTACAATCTTCAGGTCAGCAGAACATTCAGCATAGTTTCGTGTAGGATGTTATTAAAAAATATTAAAAATGAAGGGTGGCCATTGCCCAATTTGTTTTTTTTTTTTTTTATTTTTAGAGCTTGTTCTGATTAAAAAACGGTATGGAAAAATTTCGTAACACCCTCAAAATCTGGGCTCAAGTCCAAAAAAAAGCTTTGTTTTAACCTTCATCGAAAATCTAGCTTCGTGAAATTTTCACTAATCACTGATTTTTAAGTGCGAAATTAAAAAGTAAGTATGCCCTCAGAGTCTCCTCTTCAATACGCAACTTTTGAGACCTCATACGATAAAATAGAATCGTGAAAAGAGTTTATTTTTGCGCTTTTCTATTCAAAAAGGGTATCAAAAGTTCGGCTTTAAAGTCTGAACTCTATATAAATACCCTATTTTTATCCATCATATTAAAAGCTAGTCGTTAATACGCAACTTTTGATACCTCTTTCGATTAAATAGGAGCAAAAACAAAAATCATCATAAAATGACGGGACACTCTAATGTACATATGTATGTATGTTCCTTCATGAAACTATAGGGTAAGTTTAGAACTACTTAAATCAAAATCGAGATAGCAATCAGACATATACATAATCTTCATTATAGCTACTTTTATCAATTTGCATACTTTGTCAAAACTGCTTTCTTTTTAAGGTACAAAATTAACATTTGGGAGAGGAGGGCATTTTGGGACGGGCACTTTTCAAAAAAGAACAAAATTATCCAAGCGAAAACTTTAAATACTACAATTTTACATTGAAAGCTCTTTTGTAAAACATTTCTTGTGACATTTGAGACGAACTTATGGTTCCTACCCTTTTTTCGATCGAAGACGTAAGTGTTAATATACAAAATTTATATAATTAAAAATAATAATAATAAATAATTAATGTTGTACATAGTTGATTGTTATTTTATAAAACAAATCTGTAATAAACATATTTAAAGTTGTTAAACATTAGTTAAGTCTTTAAGGACTCTTGTACTGAAGGACTCTTTGGGGAACTTTGAGACAGGCAAATGGCACATTTGGACATGCTAAGCCTATATCCGAATTTGTGTGTTCGTAACAAATAAGAAGTTGGGAACCGCAAGTCCATCTGTCAGCCAGTTTGTCTTACTATAAAGGGAGCTAGAAATTGCCCTTTGGAATTCGTTTTTAGGACTAAAACTAACGGTTCTAGGCTAATACCAATTTTGAAAATGTCAATTTTATCAAAAACTGCTGTTACGATTTTGATAAAACATTTTAAATACTAATTTTTGTACAAGTTCTTACTTTTGCTGAATTTTTTTTTTTTCGAAACTCATTAATTACGACTCCCATGGAACCTTTTTTTTTTATTTCTGGATTCTATCCTATAAGGACTTAATATAAAAAAAATAAAAATGTAGCAGGTTTTTCAGTTGGTTGTTCGAAATAAAAAGAAAGGTAGGCCTAAAAACTCCTGGTACAAGCAAATGCAAAAACAGCAGCATTCAGTTGGCCTCAGAAATGGAACAATACAAAGCCGGGAGGCTTGCCGCCGATTTCTAAGGTCAACCCGGCGAACCCCACAGGCGGATCACTAGCGTGAAGCAGATATGTGGGATAGTTATGATCCCCTCGACATTGAGATCATAACAGCGCCGAGCAAAGGAAGAAGAAGAAGAAGAAGGTTGTTCAGTCGGCTGAGAAGTCGTGGGGTCTTTCTGAGTAAAACACGCTGACACAAAAGGATATATTAAAAATGTTCTTTTATTGAGCAATCGAAGTTTTAACAAAATAAAAAAGTCTGGAACTACGAGTATACTGGATGTCACACATGGGATTATTTATGAGGTAATAAAATAATTATCTTGATCTCAATTAATAAATCTCAATTCATTGTACCAACAAATATTTTTTTATATTTTTGTATGAGTTCTTACTAGTGCCGTGCAATTAGTAATTAATAAGGCCTTAGTTCTTACAGCCATATAGTTCAAAACTGTTATTATTTCTTATTATTATTATTTGTATTAACTGCAGCCAGTGAAAAAATATTTGTAATAGTAGACCTTATCACGCTTAGGTAAACATTATCTGCGTATTTTGTTATTGAAGCAAATTTTTTTCCATAAAAATTTACTTATTTTGTATTACTTTTTTTTAATTTCCATGCAAAAAATTCTAAATTTACTTAGGTAAGTGCCTAGATAAATATCAAATAACACGTGATTCATCGTGAGGTTTGATTTTCAGTAAGCTTTTTTTTTACAATTCACGCGTCGCTCCTTCCAAACTGCACTGTAATTTTTGTTCAGAATTGTTCGACAAATTATTATGGACCACAACAACGCGAGATATCTACCAGCAGATATCCTCGAACGATTCGTGCAAAATTGGATCTTGCGAATGCGTTTTATTTTACACTATAAATTTTTAATAAATATTTATCAAAATCAAATGAAATTCGTTTGCAAAAAAAATAACATATATTACAGTATTTTAAGTGTCTTATTATCGGTACCGATATCAAAGATTTTCAATATAGCAGCCAAAAACTCACTTAAAAAACAAAAATATTAAATATTTATGCCTTATGTGCAAGGTTTCAATTCGATAAGATAATCATTTATAATTTAAATTGGGGGTAGGCTAAAATTAATCTCATTTAAAGGACAGACAAATTTGAAACTTGAACCTTGAGAAAGGCTGTTATATCAATGAATTCCAAAAGAGAAAGGCTGAAATCTTTTAATTTAATTAGAAATATTTTTTTGTTTGCTTTATAAAGTTTATGTTTTAGTATTTGAACTTAATTTGTTTTTTCCTAAGCTCTTACCAAAGATTTTGCGCGGTCTTTCTTAACCTGACTTTGGGACGAGTGCGCACTTTGACTTCATTAAGTTTTCATTTTTAATCATATGTATAATATATGTGTTTTGTTGTTTCCAAAATATAGGTTTATTAAATGAAAAAATATGTATGCTGAATGCTGATATCCCTTATAGGATCTTCACAATTTTTCCTTAAAGTGAAAAATGCGCGCACTTACCGCAACTTACTCTATATGTAATTAAGTATTAACGTTGTTTTCATTTCCCTCATTAGTTTGTATTCAAAGTTTCTCAATAACAAATAAAAAATTATATTTCAATTAAAAATTTTACAAGAAATTTGCAAGATCATTATCAATTGCCAATTTGTCCACAATCATAAAATTATTCGAAAATAAGAAAAATTGTATGCTTAGACGAGTTCATACGATAGCAAGGAGTCGGCCAATTTTTTGAAAGAAAATTGGCAAAAGATTGGCTGCCAATTTGTTTGTCTGTCTTTTTTTACAGATAAAATTGGATGTTTACATGGTTGATAGAAAATTGTTAAAAAATTGTTGCAAACAATCAGCCACCCCTCAAAACACTTTTTTATAACTTCGCTTGTCTATAGTAGTTATGATCGTTTTTTATTGTTTCGCCTTTGTTTACTCCGATTTAAATTGATTCGTCAATCGCCATCATTTGTTTCGTTATTTATTTGTGAATGTTAATAGCATTAAGGTGTTAAAACTAGTGCGCATATTGAAGCTCTTACCTATTACACATGATGAAAAAAAAACGGTTGAGGATAATTTTATTTAACGTAGATAATAGACCTTTTAAATTTTATCGAATTACTTACCCTTAAACCAAAACCTTAAAAAAAAAACCAAAACAATTCGTAAAATAACCTGAAGCCAAAGTAAACAAAAGCGAAACAAATTAAAACAGAGTAATCCCATGTGAAAAGAATATAGGAAAAATACCTATGACATAAATCTTTTTGTGTCATTTTTTACAGGTTCATAAGCTCAAAATATAAACTTCTCAATGTAAATAGTCCCCCCAAAAAATTAGCTAATGATTAGTATGAATTAATTCCTTAAGTCGCTCAATTTTTGCATATTATATCTTGAAGGGTGATATTTAACCTTACCAAAACAGTTTTTAAAAATGGAATTGATTCATTTTAAGCTGATCTATAACAGAAAAGGTGAAAAACACGTTTTATTGTTTATCTAAAAAAAAAACATTTTTTAATTTTTTTTTTCAAAACTGTTTTTGAAGTAAAATTTTATGAACTTTTCAAAAAAAATTGTTCCATTCACACTCATAAGCTATTTTTTCAAAGTTTTTTGTTGTAGTTTTTCTAGGCATACTTAGTATTTGGGTTGGGTTATATCTTGAATAATAAATGACTAATCTCAACAAAAGACCCAACTCCTGAAAGCTGAATAAATAAGTAAGAAACACTAGAATAACTTTTCTGGGTAACTCCAGATGTTTAAGTGCAATGTATCAAGACTTTTCAAAAAATCGATTTTTTAAAGGAAATTTTTGACAAGAAATTGTTCTTACTGAGAAAAAAAATCAAAATCTTTTGAGTCCTCATAGTTTTAAATTTTGCATGTCTATATATTTTATTTGTTTTTTATGTTGAACTTTTTAATTATTTTATTTTTTACCTTCCTTGTTTTGCTTCTTTAAGTTCAGATTAAATTAAAAACGCATCTTTTTTTAGAAAATGTATTTATTTTTGTCCTATATATTTCGAGGTCTTACTTGCCTCATCTTCAGGGTCATTTAAATTATTATTTAAAAAGATAAACCAATCTTCTAAAAAGTTTTTTCGACATTTAAAACAATTGAAAAATCAAAAATTAATTTTAATAAAAATTTAAAAATTCTTTAAAGTATTGTTCAAAAATTATGTCTAGTACATTCAATGGCAAAGATAACAAGATACTTTTCTTCAAAATCTATGGATAAGTAACAAAGCTATGACCATTTTTGTAAAGATTAAAATGTTTGACTCTTTTTACTACTTTTTGAGTTTTTGTCTATAAATTGAAAAGCAAGCCGAATTTGAAAATTGTTATTAAGTAATTTTTTGTAGATATTTAAATTTCCTTTCGATGTATCCTTAAAACATTTTGAATGTTTCTGCTAAATAGTTTTTTTTTTATCTTTTGAGTATTTATTGATATTGAACATGTAACGGAGAAAAGAAGAAACTTTATTTTTCATTAAAATGATTATAAAAATTGAATACGGCTAAATTTGGATAAAGTATGAACTTTCAAAATCTACTGTATTTGGTCTTTTTGAACCATTTTTCTTTAACACAATGCTTTAGCAAATGGATTTTTTAGATAAAAAATAAAACGGGGTTTTCACCTTTTCTGTTATAGATCAGCTTAAAATGAATCAATTTCATTTTTAATAACGGTTTTGGAAAGGTCTAAATATCACCCTTCGAGTGCAAAAAAATCGATTAAAATATTTTCCCGACGTTTCGACAGGGTTGTACTTGTCGTGGTCACGGGTTGACTGTTGGTTTGTGGGTGGTTGTTGTTTTTGACGTGATAACGTCTTATAAATCGATGAACCATGGCAGCCACCACGACACATTTTCCACATTTTCTAACGTTCCACTTGAAATTTTTTTTCAAAATTAAATTTCAATTCAAAATTAAAAACAAACTATTAGAAATACAAAAATCTTCTATAGCTTATTTGAATGATAATAACCTTAAATTAAATGCATTTGAAGGATTTCAAAAAATTCCATCTTTTAATAGGGTAAATAGGGGTAAAACAAAATTTTAAAAAATTGGCAATTTTCTAAACGCAACAATGTAAAGGGGTGGAATTTTTTAATATTTTTTAATCAATAGATAAATTTATTGCAAGATTGACAATGGTATTGAATAAATTCAAAAAAATTTCAAAACCAAGCTATTAATGAATTTCTAAAACTAAAACATGAGGTAGACCTTTGACAAAGTAGTGATTATAGGTAGGGGAATTTTTTTTTGACAATTTGAAAAACGTAATTCGAAAGATAATAAAAAAAAAGTAAGGAGTCTAATACGGATTTTTTTTAAGTCTCTGCGTTTCGAAGTATAAATTTTTGAAAAACACCTACTTATTTTGGGGTATTTTTGGGTGAGTTTTTATTTTTGGCCGAATAACGGGAAAAACAAGTTTTTTTGTCCCAAGTTTTTGGACCTTTTGTATTTTTATTTTTATCTTTTTTTTTCAACAAATAAATAAATGAAGTTAATATTGTAAATTGATAATAGACAGGACTATATCTGTGCAAAATCAATTTTGTAGTCACAATTTTAAGATAACGGTAAAATAAAGTATTATTATTCCACAGGTTCTATTTTTTGATCTAAAGCAAATACAAATTTGATTTAACTTTATTGAGCATCCTTTCATTTGGTATATCACACATAACTGTTCATTCACTACAAGCTACACAATGTTAAATTAAAAAACTTGCGAAATACCTCAAAACACCTGTGGAGATCTGTTGATCATGAACCGTAATCTCAGTTTGGAATTTCGACATGGTTGGCTTTAAAAAATTCTAACTTTTTTACTAGGCATTGCAGAAATAAGACTGAAACGTCATTTGAAAGGTGAAATATTGAGCTTTCACATGATATAAAATTTTGTATAGGTTGTCCTTGAAAAAAATTGATTCAATAAAGTGAGAAGATAAAATTATATGTTTTTTTTTGCTTTTTTGATGAAAATTGATCGAGTTCAAAAAATTCTAGCTTTTTTTGTAGATGTCTAATAGACATGATCGATATATTTATTTTGAGCTGAAGCAATAGGCTTTTTGGTGGTACAAAATTTATTATATAGGTTGTTATATCAAAAAAAGGATTTTTGGGTGATGGAATTGATTTTTTCACTTTTTTCATAAGAAACGATTGTTTTTAATAAATTATTTAATAAATTTAAAAATCGTTTTATTCTTGTAGAAATATTTGGCTTTTTAGTGGTATAATTTTTTTGTAAGCTTATAAAATAAAAAAATTAATATAATGAGAAAAGAAAAAAGGTAATTTTTTTTAGCTTTTCCTTGTTAATTATGATTGTTTGAAATATTTTAAACTAAAGCACACAACCTGTTCTCTTACGACGTTATCACGTAAAATCATCGTCCGTAAACCGGCTTTACAGACAACCTCGTTTTCTTTTTTTCTCTATTCTCTCGGTTCTTGCCAACCCGTGACCACGACAAGTGTAACCCTGTCGAAACATCGGGAAAATATTTTAATCGATTAATTTCGTTTAAAAAACAAATTAAGTCTGAAAAATTAAAACTTAAAAAACTAAAGAAAAAAGTCTAAAATCTAAGTATGTATAGGAGTGTTTTTTCTAATACTCAGTAGCTACTCATTTTTCAATTTATTCGCAAAACAATAATAAAAATTACACAAGTAAGTATGTATTTGTTTTTATTGTTTTTCGAATAAAATAAAAAATGAGTAGCTACTGAGTTGTAGTAAAAACACGCATATCTTTGAAAAAATTGTTGATTCAAATGATAACTCACTTGTTTATTTTTTATGTTTTAATATTAATTTTTAGAATGCGATGGCGAATACTATTACTTATACCTTATTTGAATTTGCAAAAAAAAATTTTTGAAAAACTTCTTTTAAACAATGAAATCTTTTTATTTCTTGTATTATTCCTCAATCATTACTACAGCTCAGTGCAGTTCTTGTAAGGAACACTGAAATATAATAAGGAATAACTCTACTCAACTTATCAAATGAGTAAATGTATAGCCTATTTTTTTTTTTAATTTTTAAACCTCTATTGGTCCGTGAATTTATTAGATTTTAATTACAAAACAACAAGAAACTCAATATTGACTAAAATAACGTCCTTAATTGAATTTTTTGACACTTTGAATAAAGTCACACCGACAACATCATATATGTAGGTAGATAGATGTAGGCATATAAATATCGTTCACTGCCACGAACTCGGATATTGTATTTACGTATTTAATAAACATGCAACAAGAAAAAACGCCGCGGCGCAGGCTTAAAATAAATAGATTATGCGGGAATACGGAACATTCAACTTGATTTAAATCGACTCGGAACAAATTGATAGTGTGACGCTAACAAACTAAAGAGACGGCAAATTGACGATACAACAGCGTGAGTAGCAAATTCTGACTGACAAACTGTCTTACTGGAAAGGGTAGTTAAGAGCGTCTGTTGAGAAGAAGGTTAAGAATTAGCAAGTAGCGGTGCCAAGTTCATCTGTTTTGTATTTGGTTAAGTTTTGGATAGCTTTACTACGTGGACGACTCACTATATGCATCTCTGGTAGGTAATTAAGATCTCTTAATTAGTTTTATTGCAATCATACAAAAGCAGTAGCAATAGAACAGAAGCCGGGTTATTATGGATTGTTGAATTGTTTCGCTATGAAGTAGGTATGTATCTTCAAAGTGCACATAGATTTAATAAATTTATTAGAAGGACTTTTCGCTATAGAATATGAATGTGATAAAAAATATTATTTAAATAAGTACTAAAACAATACAAATTAAGGCAAACCATTTTCCAGTTTTCATTCTAATCACGCAAAGTTGCCATAGATAAGCAGTTAATTGTATTGACTTTTGGTTATACAAATTAAAATCTGAACATACCTATACCACGCAGGGTAGGATTTAGAAGAGGACAGCCGGGGCTAAAGCTCTGGCCTTCCACAAAAAAAAAAGTTTAACATTTCGGATCGTGGAATAAAAATTCAGAGCAAGAACAAAAACACATTACCAAAAACGATGAACTTTATCTTGTTTTAAGCTAAATACATAAGTAAATATTCTCGGTCCCAAATAGGACGAAAATTAGGTTCTGTTATATACATCCATTAAACGAAGAGGATTCATTAAAATAGAACCACAATAGGTTCTACTTGAAGAATAAAGACGACTTACTCAAAACTTTAAAAAAATTACAGCTGATATTTAAAATGTTTGGAAAACTATAAATCAAAAATTATTGTTAAATTGAAAAGGAACAAATCAATGTAGCCCAGGCAAAATAGTAATTCTTTCATGGGATGTGTTTCGGTATATGTCCCTTCAAGCAAACGAGTCCGACCTCGGTCCGAATCCGCCACGCCTGAGTCCGACCTCGACTACGAAACAGGTCCCACGGCGGCTCAAATTAGTATGGAAATTATAATCACCGCGGAACCGATTTTATTGGTATTGGTTTTTTCACCACGATTTCTCCTTCGACTTTGTGTTCGTACACAAAAAGCTGCAAGTGTGTGAGTGCAACCCTGTTTTTTTTCCGTTTTGAGGTCGGAGTGTCTTTTCTGAACTGAGTTTTCTTGCTTGAAGTTGAAGGGGTCCTTATCATAAATGACAGTGAGCAGGGCCGTCTTTAACTATCCTGGGGCCCTTGGGCACACAAGAATTTGGGGCCCTTTTGGTAAGTAAAATAAGTACAATGGTTGGTTTAAAGGCAATGGTTATGGTTAAAAAGGTGTGCCAATATATCGGTTCATATAAAGTAAAAGGGGTGCCAATAATACGTGCATCGAGACATCAATCGTTGCCCACTACCAATAACTGTACCCTGTATCCGTTATAAGTTTCAGTTTGAAGAATTGGAAAAAAGAGCTCAAACGGATTGATAGATTTGCTAAAAACTCGGTACAGACGATTTCTACGTAATTTTCAAGAGCCGTTTTTTTTATTTTTTGCCTTTTTATTTTAATATTTCTTTTTCAACGGATATCTACAGTATAAAGTTTTCGAGATATTGCAATTTTCTCAAAAACGGATAACGATTTTGCTTTGAAAAAAAAATATGTTTTGCTGCAAATAAGGCCGCACTTTTGAAAGAAGAAAAATATTTTTTGGACCGTTATTAACGGTACCTACTTGCCATAGAACCGATTTCTTTATGAAAACGACACAACCGATTTTAATGAAAATTTTTACATAAAAAGGTTTATACTGACATTAAAACTAAAAAAAATTAAAATAAAAATTATTTTGTATTTTTTTTTTTTTTTGTGTGCCGGGGATGACAGCAACATGTCGCGACAGTGCCAGCACACAAAAAAAAAGTTGTATGTACTAGGAACCAGACCTATCTTTCTATATGTGTTTGGACCCGCTGAATCCGAATTTCAAGTCCGTATTTCCCGGTCACCCTCCAGTTTTGAGAAAAATGCATGCAAAATGTTCCTGGTACATGACACTTTTTTTTCTGTGCCGGTGTTATTTCTGGATTTAAAAAATATATTTTTTTTTTTTTTGAAAAACAATTTTCTTAAAAGTTATTTAATGAATTTTATGTGTCAATCTTTAAATACGAGATCAATTCGCAATTCAAATTAAAACCATTGTACCATGGCGTTTTCCATTGAACCAAAACATTGATGTACCGTCGACGAGCCGGCAATAGTTTTTTCTCAAACGTTTTCCAACGGAAAAAGTATGGATGTTTTTTGCCGACGAATTGATTCTTTTTCGTCTTTTAATACGAATTACTCATATTTTTAAACTACAAATTTGGCAGTTTTGCAAACTTCAAACGAAATTATTATTTAAGGAAAAAGGTAATTAAAGAGAATTCGTTGTTTTTATTAATAAATAATAAATAATCTTACCTACAGTGGAAAAAAAGGTATTTTTCTTGTTTTTTGAAAATATTGTTGTCTTATTTTTTTTTTTTGAAAATTGAATTTGGGTTTGGTGGTTTGGATTTAAAATTTTGTCCGCTATGCGGACGCCACATAGTTTGAATTTGGGTTTGGTGGTTTGGATTTAAAATTTTGTCCGCTATGCGGACGCCACATAGTTTTTGGTGTAGAAAAAAATATTTTCCGTATAGGTGTAGAAAAAAATTTATTTGATTGTTTGGTTGCCATATAAAAACTAAAATTTTTTGGTAGATGGTCTGACCGACAAAAATGTTTTGAGAATATAATATTCGTTCCTTGGGGCCCCCCCTGAGAATGGGGGCCCTGGGCACGGGCCCCGTGTGCCCTTATGGTAAAGACGGCATTGACAGTGAGGCAAAAGTAGTGGTTTTGTGCGATAAATTATTTTGAAGAGTCTAAAGTGACTTTTTGTGTTTAATAGTTGTGTAAAATAGTAAAAATGAGCTCAAATTTAATTTTTACTAAGAAAAGACAAAGTTGCTTAAACATAAACTTGCGTGTTTACACAGAAAAAAAGGCACGAGTACGAGTTATAGAGGAGTTCAATACAATCATTTTTTACTATAGAAAGGGAGGTCTATCTCCCTCCGTTTGGGCGGGAGGGGCAATTTTCTAAAACATGAAGAAAAATTAAAAAAAAATATTAAAAAACAACGGCAATACTTACAGTAATAAATGATACCTTTTTCAAAAGCAGAAATTTTACACTTAATTTTAATTTTAAAATCGAGTTATTTCAATAAATTGTTTTTGAAATAATCGATTTCAAAGTCAAAATTTGTGAAAAAAAAAAATTGAAAAAAAACACATTGAATACTGTTTTTATCAAGACTGTGATTTTAACCGATGAAATAAACTGCCTCAATGAATTTTTTATCAAATACTGAAAACCATATGCTTCTAGTTTCCCAGAAAATTGAAAATAAGAAAATTACCTTTTTATCAGGTTTTCCTTTTCTTGGCTATTTTCGCTAATATTAACAGCTTTTTAACTTTACACCCTTTTTGGGACCCTTTTTGTCCCGCATGGTACTCCCTGCAACCCCCCTGCTTAGGCAAACTATAAGATTCGGGGTGGAGGCAAGGTTGGGTATGTACAAAGTTTCTTTTGGATTCGAAAAACTTAAGTTTCAAAGAAAAATTTACCTACACCCAAAATCGCACCCACCGAAATACTATAATAGGGAGCCCAAGTAGGGGGGTTGCTAGGGGCATACTGCTTGCAAATATTATGTTTATGTAAACACGAAAACAACCAAAAAATACAAATCTGATAAAAAGGTAGTTTTTTAATTTTCAATTTTCTCAAAAACTAGAAGTCATAGAAGAATATATGTATTTTTCAGAATTTGAAACTAATTGAGGCAGTTTATGTCATCGATTAATTTCATATTTAAATTTACAGTCTTGGTAAAAATAGTATTGAATGTGTTTTTTTTTAACTTTTTTTCCCCAAATTTTGACTTTGAAGTTGATTATTTAGAGAGAAATTAACTTAAATAATTTGATTTAAAAATTGGTATCAAGTGTACAATTCTGGATTTTGAAAAAGGTATCGTTCATAACTGTAAGTGTTACCGTTGTTTTTGAATAATTTTTTTTTATTTTTCATCAGATTTTAGAAAATTTCCCCTCCCGCCTAAACGATTAGAAGCAGAACCCGACTCAGAACAACATAACTTTGTACACCCCGACTCACGACACCCCGATTCAACCCATAGCCCGACTCAAGATAGCCCGATTCATCGCAACTCGACTCAGGTAAGAACTCGACCTGAGTCGAGTTGCGATGAGTCGGGTTATCTTGAGTCGGGCTATGGGTTGAATTGGGCTGTCGTGAGTTGAGGTGTACCTACAAAGTCGTGTTGTCCTGAGTCGGGCTATACCCTTCCCACCTAAACGGTGGGAGATAGACGCCCCCTCCTATAGTAATAAATGATTGTATTGAACTCCTCTACAAAATACCGTTATCAATTCTTGTCGCCTAAATTATCGTATTTTCCCCATCGCGGACACTATTTTTCTAAAATGAAAAAAAAATATATGCGGCAAAAGTTAAGCACACCTAATAATTGGCGAAGACTAAGATTTCTTTCGACAACATTTCAAAGTGACTTTTGCGCACTGATCTCTATGGAGCTGCCCCAGTGTGCGTCGGGTGCAGCCGCCATCTTGGAAAAGAGGTTGGTACCGTTTTTATTTAATAGATCTAGTTCCATTTTTACTCATTCCACATTGAAAGAAAGTCCATGTTCTAAGTAAACTTATTTGCTAAAAGGGCTGGCACAAAGTCATGTTAGAGTCGCAGTCACCTCATTTTACGGTAATTTTCTTCCATTATCTGTAAATTATTAAAAAATGGTAAAAAATTAGGGGAAAGAGAGCCTCCACTTTTTTGTGTGCTCGAGGCCAACACACCTTTAAATCTGGCCCTGATCCCACGCTGTGCATTGTTTTAAAAATAGAAATGAAAATCATAGTGTCTTTTTTTAAGCGGTTGGGTGTAAAAATAAAAAACAAGACCCACCTTAAGACTAATAGATTGACTTATTGAGCTATTTTATAAAGAAATCTTATTTACATCAACAACGATTAAACAGGTTTTTCCTACAGATTTCTTATTATTTTTATATTATTATTAATTAAAATTGTCCAATGGAGATGGGTAGACTACTTTTGAGTTGATTAACATTTATAAATTTCATGCCAGGGAAGATGGCAAACATATTGAATTTCGCGTCCCATTGAAAATCGCTAGCAAAAAAGTTTGGGTCCAAATCCCGAAAACCCAAAATACCGAAAACACCGAATCCCGAAAACCTAGAATCTATATTAATACCTATACTCCAGTGTTTCTTCTGCTCCTATTTTATCTTTATACAGTGTTTCGCAGTCACAGCGCCTGGTTTACTAAAGGTTTATGTCCAACTTCATAAATAAACACTAAAAGCACTTTTATGCAAAGTCGAAATTTGTTTGTTTTATTTTGTAACTCTTTTTAGTGCATCTGACATTATAATTACACTTTTAAAATTTAATGAGGCAAAAATGGGAATTTAGTTTACAAGGGTGTTTAAAACCTTGTTAAATTTAAAAGTGCCTGGTGAAACCAATAATCTCATTTTAAGGTTTAAAAGCCTGTTAAGTGTTTAAAAGCCTTTCGATAAATCGGCCATTAAAGTTTCTATCGAACAAGCTCTACTTTTATTAAACTGCAAACACTTTTCAAATATCAAATTTTATATTTTATTATTTTGAATTAATTTTATTGTGGGTACTTTTTTTTATATTAAATAATTTTTTTTAAACAAAACGATTGAGTAGCATTTTAATTTTTCCCATCCGATAACGAAAGTCAAACTTATTCTCTAAAGTCTTAACAATTCAAATTCTGAGGAGTCGAATCACCGCACACGATTACGATCATTCGTTAACATTTTTTTTAATTCGACCACTGTCTCCTACAAACACAAAATAAGACGATTTCAATTTTTTATAATTGGCTTTTGTGTTTTCCTCAATACTTTTAAAATTATTAAGGATAAATTATTTACTGCGAGTTTTACTCCACTTTTTTTTTAATATGAGGTCTATATTTTTGCACCCCCACTTTATTTATGTCGTTTTCTTTTACTCCAATGAGAGTATCCTTTTAGTTCTTATTTTTGCCACAAAAGTGTAAAAAAAAAATTACTCCGGAGTAATTTTAGTACTACGGAGTACCCCGGATTTACTCCACATTTTAAGCGGCCCATAGACACCACACTTGTGTGCACACCTGTGTACTGAAAACGGATATTGGAAATAGAAACACTTTATATCTCAAAACTTAGTGGTCAACATTACCTACTAATGGTTGTGCTACTGATTTGGATTAAAAAAGCAATATTTTACGAAAACATATATACATATTTCGGATTAAACATCAAGAAGAATTTCATTGAAAATTTATTTTTGAGACTTCACACGTTCTGCATTTCACTTGCCTTTTTCATTGATTCAGACCTTTTTGGACAAAATACTATCAAAACTTATATTTTGCTATTTTGTAATGTTTATTTTTTGTTAATTTAATACAAAATACACAACACACATGAGGCATGAAATATTATAATTCACCACTGCCTGTGTTTGTAGTGTACAATTCTATAGGTGAGAATTGCACCCTGTGTTTGCAACCTCATTCGCTTTGTAGTCTACCTAATTCATTTTTCTTTTAAAATTTACAATAATATCGCCCATGTTCTTCATTTCACTTACATATTTGTTATTTGATCTGTCCCGAAAAATGTGTCTTCTTATTTTTTCTTTTAAACTCTGCTTTTTTCATTAAAAATGCCAGTAAAAAGCAGCAATAATTTCACTTTATAAACAGAATAAAAATGGATGATCCTCCAGTTAGGAGCAATTTCAAAGTTTTCGAAATCGATCGAAATGAAGAATATGATATTTTTTCATTTCACGTGAAATTGGAAAGTGATTTCAATTCACTTTCGGTCGAATAGCGAAATATGGGCGTTTATACCGAAAATAGTGATGAGTATAGCTCAAAAACTAGACGTGATAGGAATAAATCTGTAAACTGTTTTGAATTAAGCACGAAATAAAGTATTTTTTTAAGAAGTATGACTCAACTGCTTGCTGCTTGTGTAAAATGTTTGGGATACAAGAACTTTGATGAAACACGACTTTGGATGTGAAAGGAGGAGACAGAAGTACGAAGCTGTCGAGAGCAGTAAAATGCTACTATACCACTTTCAGTACCGCAGCACTTCACTCTCCATCAAAGATGAATAAAAAAGAGAACATTTTTTCGTAAATTTACCCTCAAAAAATTTATGAAAAATTTTCCAGCCCCCTCCAAATTTTTTTCTGGATACGCCCCTGCACACACGCCACACCAAATTGTACAAACAAGAGATCTCAAAGAAGAAAAATCAGCAGTATTCGTAAACACGCGAATACTGCTTATTGAAAAAAACCTCCAACTCTTCGCACTCAACAACAATTATGTCGGAAAAAACGGCTTAGAAATGCAAAATGACCGAGAAAGCTAAATTTTGGATATGTTGTAGGGGATGTTTAAAAAAGCTTAACCTGAAGTTTTCGACCAAGATTTCCTATGAGCTTTTTCCACAATAACTTTTTTGACAATAACTCGGCTATCCTTCGAGATACGAAAATTTTACACAACGCTTTTTTGTAGCTTTTACCTTGTTCTACAATTCATGCATACACATTTTTTGAGTATCATGAACCGTTATCGAGAAATCGATCAAAAAAGTCAAAAATTTACGATATGCGATTTGTTTTTTGACATTATCTATTTTTTGGTGATGAATATCCAAAAAAAATATGAAATCAAATTTGTAGACCCTGCTCAGACCTACAATTTTGTATTTTTATTTATTTATTTTTTTTTTTTTAAACTACGACCTCCAGCCGCCAAGCAAGCCGCTCGTTCGGTTGTGAAAAAACAATCATTAATGTTTTTTTGGTGCAGGGAACTAACTTCACGGGAACTACCTTCACATGGGAAATAACTTCACCTCTAGCGGGAAATAATTTTACATATTTCTAGTGAAGCTACGAAATTCACTTTTGGGTTAAGTTATTACCCACGGAGTGTGGGAAATAATTTCACTTTTAAATAATGTATGCTTACTTTGGAGATTCAACTTGAGCCGCAAAATTTATTTTATAAGGCCTGTGGTATCTACTCTATTTAATAATTGTGAGGACTGACAAATAAAAATGAAAAATAAAGTTTTAAAACTTAATTTAAAGTAAGAAAGGTTTTAAATTTTTTTTTTATAATGCTTACTCTTTAGAACTAAGTAACAACAAGAATTTATTTACCTTCAAAACAAATTGAGCTGGGGTAACTGTGATAAACTCTATTTAATCTCAAAGTCCAAACGAGAAGCGGAAAAAAAATTTGCCCAGGGGAGAATCAATTTTGAGGTGTGAAAATAAAAAATTCGCGCGAATGGACTTTGACATTGAATTTCTCGACTTTTTCAAGTTGTTCTTCAAAAAAGTGCAATTAACTGAAAGTTCAGTGAGACTAATTTAATAATAACAATAAATTTAAAAAGGTTATTTTGGTCAACACGTTTCACATTTCATTTTTATGTCCTTTTTGGAAATCCATAAATTCAAAACTCTCGTGCTTTTTTTTCTCCGAATCTTTTTAAAAACGTTTGCTTTAAAAACTCAATTCATAGATTCAATTCAATTCAATTCAATTCAATTCATTTTATTTATATAAAAAAGCCTTAAGACTAACATCTTTTTTATGGCCTAAAAATTTACAATAGAATTATAATAATGTAGGTATATATAAAATATATATATATTATATTATTAAAGAAAAAAGCAACAAACGTAATTCAAGAAAAAAAAAAATAAATAAATTGCTATTGCTATAATACTTACAACATTAATTAACAAACAGGGAGTGAAAATGTAAAGCTATGTCAGGGTTTCGTAGATGATTGGTGATGGAAGGGATAAAATTATTCAAATTTTCTATATTTTTAAAATCAGCAGGTAAGGCGTTCCAAATTTTAGCAGCTAGAAAAAAAAAGGACCTTCGTGTTTGCAACACCAAAGATCTTGGAATATTTAAATTTTTAGTACGTAGTGATGATGAGAATTCAAGCTTTTCGAATAAATAGAGTGGTTTTTTAAGATGTACCAAGTTAAAAGTGTACTTACAAATCTCTTCAACGAAAAAGGACATCATAGGCATACCAAAAACACAGTTAGACAGGTGGGATACGTGGTCATACTTTCTCAATGAGTATAAAAAACGGACACATGCATTGAAGGCAACATTTAATTTTTGCTTGCTAGTTGAGTCCATGCCACCATAAATTGGAACTCCATATGAGATAATAGGTGCAAGTAAGGTTTTAACTAACATTAGTCTACTTGATTGCGGTATGAAGTAGGAAACTCTCCACAAGCGCCTGAGACAATTGTATATATCTCTAATGACTTTATTTACATGGTTGTTCCAAGTAAGAGTTTTATTGAAAATGAAACCTAGATTAAGCACGGTAGACTTATAAGGAATAATATTCCCATTAAGACAGATTTTTGGAAAATATGACTCATTTAAACTTTTCTTGTAAATTATAATGCTCTGCGATTTAGTAGGATTAATAGTTAAGTTGTTCTTCAAAGTCCATTGGTATATATTGCTTAAGTTCTCATTAATACTATAGACTCCATCTTCCAGTAGTCCTAAATGAAAAGGTAAATAGATTTGAAGATCATCTGCGTAAAGATGACAAGAGCTAAATTTTATTACATCCACAATGTCATTTATGAACATACTGAATAGAAAAGGACCTAATAATGAGCCTTGGGGGATTCCGCGGCCCAAAAACAGAGGATTAGAAACACAAGACCCAACCGAAACAGCTTGTTGGCGATCATCTAAAAAACTTTTTAACAAAGCGATAGAACTTGAAGAAAAATCGAATTTATATCTTAGTTTTTGAATGAGTAAACTATGATCGACTGAGCCAAAGACATTGGAAAAATCTAATAAATTCAAAATTGTAACCTTGTCTTGATCAATTGCAACTCGTATATCGTCTGATACTTTTAAAATTGTAGTAACGCAACTATGTTTTTTGCGAAAGCCAGATTGAAAAGGAGAAAATAAATTATATTACTCAAGGTACTTGATTAATTGGCCAAACAAAAGCTTTTCAAGACCTTTCGAAAGGAAAGGTAGTATGCTTATCGGCCTATAATTTGACAAATCCTGTTCATAACCCTTTTTTTGAATGGGCACAACTTTCGCAAATTTCATAATACAATCATTGTAAATATTGCCTACAAATGGCATTAAAAAGGGTAGTAGCAAACGTATAAATTTAGGAGAGATTTCATCAAAGGCTAACGCATTAGACTTAATGGAGCACAAAGCCATAGTGCAGTCTGATAGAGAAACAGTGTAAAAATGAAAACAACCATCATAGCTTTGTGATTCTTGAGTTGAATAGGAAGGACCTGGGCCTGGTGAGGCAAAAAAATTATTCAGTTTGTTCGCAAAATCAAGATCAGCATTAGTTAAATGATTTGAAGTATTGGTTGCACCTAACTTTCTTAAATTATTCCAAATTATTTTTGTTGAGTTTTTAGATACATCGAAAAGATTAAAGTAAGTACGTTTTTTTGCATCTCTGATAGCTTTAACTGTAAGGTTTCTACAGGCTTTGTATCTTTCCCAATCACAAATGGAACGAGTATGCTTAAAAACACTATACAAAAAATTACGTTCGCATTCGTAACACTCAAAATATACGCGGGCGGAGACCTATCAGGTTTTGTAGAGCTAGTCGCACTGAATACGAAACGGTATTTGAAAATCCCCTTACACCCCCAAAATCTCGAGTTACGGGCAAAAAACGGTTTTTTGGACCTTCACCCATTGAAAAAATTCTAGCTTCGACAATTTTTTACCCATTTTCGATTTTTTTACAGTTTCTGATAGAAGATAAATATACCTTTTTAACAATGTATAAAACATGTAACTCGGTTAAACCACTTAGAATTTATAAGCTGTCAAAGTTAAAAATTTCATTTTTTTCGTCATTTGCCCAACTTCGGCATCAATTTAAAGTATATGTTTTCAAAACAACATACTATTTGAAAAATATATTCATAAACTGTATCTATTTCCCAATCAATCGAGGTATTTTTTATGAAAATCACTCCAAAATTGGCTTAGAAAAAAAAATTTTTCGATTTCAACCCAGATACAGAAATTCGAACTTTTAGGTATAGAACAAAAATGTTGTTTCGGCACGTAGTAGGATAACCTTGGCGCCAGGATTTGATAACGGGTTTTTATAGAGGAGCTCAGTACAAACATTTTTTTCCTTGGAAGGGGGGGTTTATCTCCCTCCGTTTAGGTGGGAGGGGCAGTTTTCTAAAAAAAAATTATCAAAATAAAAAAAAATTATTAAAAAACAACGGCAACACTTACAGTAATAAATGATACCATTTCCGAAAGGAAAAATTGTACATTTGATTTTAATTTTTAAATAAATATAACATAACCAATAGTTTTTGAAATAATCGATTTCAAAAATAAAAATAGTCGAAAAATTTTTTTTTTAAACTCATTTTATACTATTTTTGTCCATTGTGCATTATATTGAATAAAAAGGTTATTGTTCAGGTTTTCGCGTTTATTGGCTTGATTTACACATTGACATTGCTCGCAAAATTTAATTGGAAATTCTTATTCAACCCGCAGTTCGGTTATTTGTCATTATTCACTCCTTTAATTAGCTTTTTTGTTTACAGAAACTTTTGATTGTGAATTCGAATGTTTAAGGAAAATATACTAAGGCCCAATTTTTCAATAGTCAGTTAAACAGTCAGTTAGTACATATTCCCCTGATAGAGAAAAAATCATTTTTTCAACAGGCAGATATAGCTTATTCCTATGAATAAAACTATCTGCTTCTTTCAGAGCCGAATAAAAATTATTCTAAGGAATAATTTTCAATAAAAATACTGTGTCAATTGTCAAAGCTGCTTTGAAATAATTTTGACAAAAATACAGAGGAACACAAGAAAACAAAAACAATTATAAATAAAAACGACGTTTAGTTTTGAATATTTCTGAATTTGACAATTTTTTTGTTGTTATTCTGTAGAATAAATTATTCTTGATTGAAAAATTTAATGTTGTTATCCGATTGTTTATGAGCCTAATAAATTTATTCATCGAACAGTTAACTGAGTGTTTATTAGAAGATTGAAAAATCGGCTCTAAAAATAATAAAGTTGTTTTATTATTAATATGCTTTTATTAGCTTTGTTTGTAACTAACAAAGCAACTAAAAAACTAGCCATATAAATATTGGAAAACTATTTTTACCCGATTCCCAATATCGTATAGAACTGAAACTTTGTACACATATGAAGTTCGGATGGCAACGGAATATTTTGGGGTCCGGACTCAGGGGAGGGGTATTAGGAACTATCTATTTTATCCCTTTCAAATTATCGCAAAAACTTGTCTTTAATTTGCAAGAGAGGGGCTTTGGGAGCTCATACCACCCAAATAAATTGTCATCTACTTTCAAATATTATAGGTACGACTACAAAGTAAAATAACTAAAACAGATTTGATGAGGGGTGTTTTCATAAACGTCGGAAATTTGCGTTAGTACAATCGTCTTTCTGCTTTGCTGCATTAATGAACACACCAATTCTGCAGAATGTTTGCGGGCCTCATAAGTACAATTTTCAGCAGTCACTTAGTGTTCATAAACGTCAGAAAAAAAAAATACAAAAATGATCACGGAATGAGTTTTGTTTGGATAAGCAAAAAAGTATTTCCTTTTTCAGTTCCCGAAAACATTGGGCCCGTTCAGGAAATATTAGGGGCTAGATATTTAGGCAACGTCATTTTCTGTCATTTTTGTCAAATTTCGAAATTTACTTAAGTATTTTACCGATCGCATGGGGAAGACACCAAATTTAAGTTAACTTTAATGAATAAATAATATTAATTATAACCGATAATGCACTTTTTACTCGTTTTTCACACAAATAAATTCAATTTTTTTTTTTTGATGGGAGGAAATCTTCAAAAGACACTTGGCAGTATTCGACACCAAGTAGTGTGGGACTCTTAACCACTAAAACCACCTCTTTATCAGGACCAATCTTGAGAGATCGACATCAGATTTTTCTTTCTTAACTTTGTAAAATCACTTTGGGGGAAGTTTAAACTTTTAATACTTTCCCATGTTTTTTTAGACCATAAGCTCATGAGGTTTGGTTCTTCTTAATCTCCGAACATGGTTTCTTGTATTCAAGACGGACACCATTTCAGAATTGGTATGACTTTGCAGTCTCTAATTATGCGATACAGCGTATTTTTTAACAACTTCTGTAACCGTTTCTATTTGTAAGTCACGATGTAGATCGCTATTTCTTATGTACCAAGGTGCATTAACTATTCCACGAAGGACTTTGTTTTGGAATTTTTCGATGATTTCGGTATTTGTTTTCTTTGTACAGCCCCATAATTGGATACCATAGGTCCAAACAGGCTTTAGTACTTGATTATACAGCATTATTTTGTTTTGGGTTGATAAATCAGAGTTGTTACCAAGTAACCAGTACATTTTTCTATATTTCAAGTTTAGTTCTTCTCTTTTCTTTTTGATGTGCTATTTCCACTTTAGCTTTGCATCTAAAGTCATTCCAAGGTATTTGGCCGTATTGGCGTAAGGTACAGCTTGATTATTAATGAATATTGCACTGATGACAATTTTTTTTCATCTTTTAACTTCATAGCAGCTTTACGAATAACAAGTGCACTGCCAGAGAGACATTCAAATGCTCCAATAGCACGATTGGAAGAAAAACCAATCTTCTCAAGTGTGACCACAGCAGCAGCAAAAAAGCATTTAAGAAATTTAATGCGTTCTCCTTGAGAATGCAATTTGACAACAACGGGGGCAGACTGTTGATCACGTTGGCGCTTCCCATCTGGCTTCTGTTTTAAACTAAAGACATCGAAGGAAACCAATGAATGTTGTGTGTATTTACAGATTTTATGCAAAATATTTTGTAGGGATTCATTGGGACTTTCAGGTATCCCCGTCAAAAACAAATCACACTTGCGTATTTCATTTTCAAGCTTGTTGATTTTATAATTAAGAGCAAGTAAGTCACTTTGGTAATCACTGATGGCAAGTTTATTTTTAACCTCACTTTTAAGATTGGCTATTTCATTATCAAACTTATTCGAAAAGGTATCTACTTTTTTATTTAATGTTGAGAGATTATTATTGATCTGCAATTTAAAGTCCCACATTTCTTGTTTTATGCCAATCATTTGACTGTCCATTGAAAGTTGCAACTTTCCAATCATTTTGGCTAGATCTTCATTGGAGATTGTCATGATGAAAATTATTATTGTTTATTAACACTTTTTAATGTAAAAACAATTAATTACAAAGTTTTAAGAACTTTAAAAAGAAAAAACTCGTATAAATTGTCAATAAAACAAAATTTAATTAATTTAATTGCCGGAGCGAGATAAGCACGTGTACTACTCGTTTGACATTTGACACAATATAGATGAAAAATTTAAGTAAGCTTTATTAGGGTTTACAAAGAGCTGTGCAAAAAGTGTTTGGTTTCTTACTCTTTATTTCTCCAAATTGACTTTTTGTGACTCGATTCAGTACAGCTGTGATCCCTCGATATTTTATAGCCATAAAGAATTTTTATACTTTTTTTAATCTTATGATTAGTTTCAAAATGTATTTTGTTTTTTAGAAAACTGCATAAAGCTTAATTTGTTGCACAGTGCTCAAATTTCTTATATTCTTCAAACCCAATTGTAGGTGGGAAATAACTTTACACAATTTCTCGATGAACTTATTTCCCACCTTAAGTGGGACGTAACTACACCAGGAAAAAGTGAAATTGTTTCCCACTAGAGGTGAAGTTATTTCCCGTGAAGTTAGTTCCCTGCACCTTTTTTTTAATGCCAAAAAAAAAAAAAGAAAAAAATACGAAATTGTAAGTCTGAACAGGGTCTACAAATTTGATTTTAATATTTTTTTGGATATTCATCACCAAAAAATAGATAAAAAATAAATCGCATATCGTAAATTTTTGACTTTTTTGATCGAAATCTCGAAAACGGTTCATGATACGCAAAAAATGTGTATGCATGAAAGCAAAAAAGCTCCTTGTAAAATTTTCGTATTTCGAAGGAAATCTTGGTCGAAAACTTCAAGTTAAGCTTTTTTAAGCATCCCCTACAACATATCCAAAATTTAGCTTTCTCTTCATTTTGCATTTCTAAATGTATATAATGACTGGACTATTAGATGCAACAACATAGTAATTGTGTGCGCGCATCCCCATAGACATCACACCGCTCCGTGTCTCACACCGAAATTGGTGTCCAATCCAGCCCACACACAGCACTCATTACCGCACACCGACACAAGTGTGCACACAAGTGTGGTGTCTATGGGCCGCTTTTTAGCCGTTAAAAATTTAATGGGCTCAACAAGAACAAAATAAAACCAAAGAAAATAGCTGTCAAATGTGCGTCATCAAAAAAATACTGCGTGTAGAAGCGCGCGACGCACCGAAACGAAAATCAAAAGGAAATTCGAAGATTTCTGCGCCTTGCGTTTTCGTGTAGAAGCAGACTTATCAACGAACGCTTATTATGCTTCATATGTTATTAATATTATTTTTTTTTTAATTAATAAAATTTTTTCCCTAGGCCTGTTATCACTATTATTTTTCAAGGAACTTATCCATTTTTGCCTTGTCACACACACAATTACAAAAAAAAAATTACTCTCATTATGTTCTATCACTCCAGAAAAAGGAGTAAAATTTAGAGTACTCCTTAATAGAGTGAAAGAAAACGAAATTAGTGTCATCTGTTTCGGTCAAGTCGATTTTCCTCTTTTTATATGCTATTAATTCTAATTTTCTCCCATCGATTGGCCGCTGCTTATAACTTTACCGACCTTCAGCTTTTGAAAACCGGTTGAGCACTGACCTAATATATTTTTACATTTCTACAACCGAGGTCTGATTTTTTGTTAATAATGAGATGCGTGAACGGAAATAAGAAAACTCAGTTCTTTCAACACCAAAAAAAAAATTTTTTAAAGGGGATTATCAGACATGGATAGTATAAATATGAATATAACGTCAAGTGAAAGCTTCATCACAAGAAATGTTACGCTCACCGAATTAAATAAAGAAATTAAGAAGCTTAAGCCAAAAAAAGCACCAGGATACGACTTAATTACTGCGGACATTCTTAAAATGCTCCCACGAAAAGGTTTAATAAACCTCCTATATATAATGAATAAACTCTTAGGTTAGAATATATTCCAAACCAATGGAAATTCGCAGAAGTAATAATGGTATTGAAACCTGGAAAACCATCTCACGAAAAGAAATCGTACAGGCCCATTTCACTTCTTCCTGTAGTGTCAAAGGTCTTTGAGAGAATATTTCTTCAGAGTCTTCAGCCAATACAAGAAGAAAGAGGTCTTATACCTGAACACCAGTTCGTCTTTAGAAGCAAGCACTCGACGATTGATCAAGTGCATAGAATAACGGATGTCATTGGGAAAGCTCTTGAAGAAAAAAAAATTTGTTCAGCGGTCTTTTTAGATGTGTCTCAAACTTTTGATAAAGTATGGCACGAGGGTCTCAAATTTAAATTAAGACAAGTCCTACCTGAAGGACTCTTTACCATTCTTAGAGAATATCTAGAGAACAGAATCTTCCGCGTTAGACACGGAAATGATTACTCAGACTTTAGGGAAATAGTGGCTGGGGTACCACAATGTAGTGTCTTAGGTCTCATTCTGTACCTTCTATTCACACGCGATATACCTCAAACTGAAAACACAATTGTAGCAACTTTTGCTGACGATACCGCAATCCTTGCAGTAGGCAAAACAATTAACGAATCGACAAGTCAATTGCAAAATGCTCTTAATAATGTCAATGAATGGACACAAAAATGGCGAATAGCTCTTAACGAATTCAAGTCAGTCCACGTGGACTGACGTATAAGAAAATAAATAGACTACCTGTTTTTATTAATACTACTCAGGTCCCATTCGAAAATGAGGCAAAATATCTCGGGATGACTCTCGACGTGAAATTAAAATGGAAACCGCATGTTAAAAACAAATGTGATCAGTTAAATATGAAATTATGAGAAATGTACTGGTTGCTCGGACCACATTCTAGACTTAGTATTGAAAACAAATTATTAGTTTACAAGCAAGTACTTAAGCCTGTCTGGACATATGGTATTCAACTCTTGGGTTGTACGCGCGATACAAATTTAAATAGATTACAAACTTTTGAAAATAAGATCATTTGTAAATGCGCCATGGTATATAAGAAACGAAAATCTTCACAGCGATCTTGGAATCCCCACGGTTCGCGAAGAAATAAAAACTTTTGCCAAAAAGCATAGAAAACGGTACTAACATACTAACAGAACAATAGGTACTAGAAATTCTCGACGAGACAAACTTAGTACGACGTTTGCGAAGTACTAAACCTTCCGATTTGGTACAGTGAAATTTTTCAATTTAATTCCTTTATTTCAAAATATCGGCATTGATCAATATAAATTTAAATGTTTTAGAGATTTATTTGTTTAACTTCCTTTAAAATTTTTTTTTTATAACAAAATTTAAACCATTACTTATAGTCCGGTCAAATTAGACTAAAATAAGGGGGTGAGGTTACATAAATTCCCAGCAAGCTGAAAATTGGTAGGATTGTTGGAAATACCATCATAAATAAAATTTAAAAAGTCCTCATCGATCCGAGTTGTGGAAAAAAATATACGGGGGGTCAAAGGTCAAAAAAATGGGTTTTTCACGATTTTTAGCAAAACGAAAAGTCTTATAAAAAAATTTTCAATGCGAAAATTGTAGACCAGCTTATTATCTATAAAAAGTGTCATGACACTTTTTTTCCTCAGACCCACCGTTTTTGAGATATAACGATTCAAAAAGTTGAAGTTGAGTTTTAATCGTCATAATTATGCACACGTTTCCACGCCACCTTTGAGGTAGTGTACCTAGCGCGTTTTTTTTAATGTGGTTTCCCCGGTAGGCCTATTCCACGGATTTATTGGGGTTCATACAAAAAAAAAATAGGTAGATTTATCCATATGTGTCATAGTTCTCTTCCTCTTCAACTTCTTCTTGTTCTTGGTCCTGGATGCAAGTTAATAATGACACATCGCTTGTCTCCTCGTTGGTGTCAAATGAATCCTCAATTGTTGGTGATTCAACATTGGAGCACGACCGGTCTTGACAATTTGTGCATGCTACAGAACAAAACAGTCCAACTTTTTTGCAACCACATTTAGCACTACATCCCTTTTTACAGTTGCAAAAAATTGTGTTCAGCAGTTTTTCCGGTGCAGGTGGGAATAATGTTGGAACAGGTTCTAGTGCATTGTTGACCAACTTCCAACCCCAGTCTTTTGGGTCTAGCTGATAACCAAGCCACACCTGAACTTGGTAATATACCCGAAAAAGATGTTGATGAGCAGCCGCTGAGGTTGGAGGAAGACAAGCTAACTGCACTTGTTTTTTATTTCGAGTATTTTTGACGAAACATGCATATCGAAACTTATCTAAGCAAGTAGTTTTTTTAGGAGCTCCATACATAAAAAGAAGAAAGCGAATTCCGTTGGTGATGATTTCTTGTCGAGTTGCATTACTCTTTTTAAAAACTTCAGCACATTGAACTAGATCCTGTTTTTGAAACATTTTAAAAACATTATTTTTACCCCTTCTGAAAAATGCAGATGTCGTATCACAGCCTGTTATGGCGTGTAAGAAAAGTACATGATCTTGACACTTTGCAAAAGCAGATAAACTTTTCGATGAATATATTATAGATTGATGTTGAGCTTTTCCGGGCTTTAACAAAAATATAGTTTTTTCGATTGGAGTTCGAGCAGTGAGTAATACGAGTAAGTCTACATCTTCACCTACAACAATAGTTGTATTTGTCAAACTGAATTGTTCTATTGCTGTTTCAATTATCATTACATCAGCATCATTATCAGCTTGTTTTACCGATATATTTTCAGCAGTAAACTTTTCTTTTAACATTGAAATGAATCGAGATTTGTTGTGGGTATTTGCAAGAAATTTCTGTTGACTTGTAGAAACTGTCATAGATTGATCAAATAAAATATCAGAAGATGATGATATTGCTGAAGTTCTACGACGTTGTTCTGCAGCTTTAATATTTCTCGTGAAGTCATTATAGCCATCAAATACGACAGTTACTCTGGGACCAAAATGTCGACGCACATACTGAACGTATTTATCTAAGATGATGTTGAATGTTTCTTCGCTATCCCAGACAATTCGGTGTAATAAATATCCTCCATCAATTATGTATGTCGCATTTATGTTATCGATATCAATATTTAACTTCTCAAAGCAATCGTAAATGGCAGACTTTTGTGTTTTACGCATTCCAATGTCATCAAACAGTGATAAAGGGTAGGGAGCTAATTCATAGTCAAAATATTTTTCAATTTCATCTTGAAATGCCGCAGTGATACTCATTCGTTGGAACAATAATACTGGGTCAACAGGTACTTTTTCATCATGAACTTTTATAATGCTATTCACAGCTAAAAGAGGCACTACTTTGTCGGCGCGTTTTAATTTAATATTATTAAATGTTAGCCCTGTTATTTTCGACATAGACTCAAGCCCGACTTCACGAGCTTTATAACAATTAATTTTACTATCACCAACGACACCACTTGCAATAGATACAATTTTGTCAAGCTCTGGAAAAGGATAATGCGTGCAGAACCATTCAAGAAGTTTCTGTATATCTTTTGCATCTTTTTTTACTCGTGAATCACTTGCATCAACATGCTGCTCGGTCGTATCCATTCTAACATTTGCGAGATCTTCTAATCTTTCGCAAACTGTATTCATTGCATGCATGCTATAAACCCATTTACTTATGACACTCTCTTTCGTACTTCTCCCTCGAGCAATACCTCCATCTGTCTTCATAGCTTTCATCATTGACTGCTCAATCACCATATCTGTTGAAGTCCCACAACTAAATTTGTCTGAGCGTCTAATGGTGAAAAATCCTGCTGTAAATTTTTCGTAAACTTCAGGATCTATCTTGTTCTGTAATTGAAGCATGTCTTGCAAATAAAGGTGTGCAGACTTAGCATAAGGAAAATGTCCAGACGCGTGGAAATAAGGAAGCATTTCTTGAACGCAGATTAAATGAGCTTTCCAATCCCCCATACGCTCAGCTCTTAAAAATTCTTTTGCAATTGAAACCATGTGAAAATATTGTAGCCAAAGCTTCGCAGTAGGTCCTCGTTTCTCATATTCTTTTAATTTTTGATAAAATTTATTAAGTAATACTCCCAACACTTCTTCATCATTTTCAATGTTGTTATATGAAAGAGTGTTATCTAATATGTTTTCAACGTTTTTAATGAGATCTGCACCCATGATATCGTTAATATCAACTTCTTTTAATATTAAAATTGCTAAAGCAAGCTGAAGTAGTGTATGAGCTCGTATAGCTCTTGCGTAAGCATGACCGTTGAGCATTTTTTCTAATGATTTCATTGCATAAATCTCGGCGAGGACTTCTTTCAGACCGCTTCCTTGCATAATATACCCAATTGCTCCAAGAAAAGACATGAGTAGATGAAATCCCCCAAGTCTGATTATGATCTTTGATATTTCAGATCCGTCAGGTGCGGCTGATACAATTTCTCGAGCTTTTGCATATAGCGGTTGATCGAAAGTCACAATGCATACAGTGTGGCCATACAGTTTTGCATTTTCTAATGCACTAAGTAAAGTCGTATAAATAGTATTATAGTTACTTGCTGGTTGATGAATAAATGGTAAAAATGAAATTTGAGATTTAGAATAATTCATATGATTATTTGTTAACCCTTCAATATAACCATTCCAACCGGTTAACGATGGAATTTTCCATTTCCCATAAAACCATAATACATCCGCTTTTTTGAGAAAAGATACTGTTTCACTCCCATAAGCAAAATCTTGGACATGTATTTTACTGTAACCTACGACACCATCATTTTGATAGATCTGTATCGGAACATGAGCTTTTACTGTGAAATCTTTTGCTGAAAGATCCTCTTTAATTCGTGGCATAGGTTCTTCTTGTAAAACGGAATCTTTTGGAGTAACAATTTGAATAATACCCATTATGTGGAGCGTATTATTGCCGTCTAGCGTATTTACGTTAATATCTGCATTGTCTGCAACGTATTGAATAAGTGTGCCACTTTCTGGTCGTAGGACATGAGGAGGACGATGAAAAACTGCTGCTGCCTCGTACATTATTGTATCATTGTAAGATGCACACAAACCGAAAGATGAAAAAACTTGTATAAGACGTTTAGACCCAAACCGTCGATGAAAAAAAACTGAGAGGCCTAATTGTAATTTAGACTTAAAAGACCTTGGCCGAATGGCAGTCATAATACTATGGCTAATATTTGTGCATATTAATTTTAAATGCTCTGAATTTGATCTTTTATTTTTTAAAATCAGTAGTTCTAAAAAATGTATCAGTGACTCTGGGATTTCATTGTTTAAATCTTCAAACATGCGACCTGGTGGAGGGTAGTTAGAATTATCTAACACTGTGGATTGAATATCTTCGCGAATGATTGCTGCAGCAGCTTCTAAAATTCTGAGTCGTTCTTCTTTTGAATTACTTTTTTTTTTTTCGTACCAAGCTTGATTCAAAATATCATGATAATTGTCTACTAAGCATATGAATGTTGATGTTCCCGATTTTTCAGTGATAATAATTTTAGAACCATACCTCCATTTCAATCGTATCTTTAGAGTTCTGTTATCTATATCAGTTGGAGTTTTGCAAACATTTCTCAATTCGTTTAAAGTGAACTGACAGTCATCGCTATTTTCGATGTAAGTGAATATATCCTCCATTGCCAGATTCGTAGTTTCATCTGGAGGACGACCTATTTTAACCCCAGTTTTTGGTTTCAAGAAGAAAGTAAAGCAATCATCATGATACTTAGCCTCAGCAGCAACTAAATCGTATTCGAATTCTATTCGAGCAAGGACAACTTTAGCCATATCATCGGAACGAGTCCGAGCCGTTCCCAGAATCGAATCTTTAAATGTAACTGTACTTACTTGTTTAATTTTACGACGGTAACCAAAGGACCTTCTATTTTCTTGCTCTTCATTCAATTCCTGGCCGCAAAATAAGCATTGTTTTTTAAAACAAAAAGCTGATTCACCTTCACGTGCTCTAGTACGAGGAGGACTTTCAGTAGATGTACTGGCTTCTTTTTCTTCATATTGTCTTTTAATTGCTGCAGCAATAGAACACTTTCGAGTGTAATTTTTACGACACTCTACATGTATGGTCACAGATTTCTGGTTCTTAAGATATTCTGAAAATTCATCAGCTCTTTCAGTACTTGAATTGAATAATGTTTTCATACCCCGCTCAACAGTAACAATTTCACCTTTAGATAAAAGTTTACCACAAATAAAACAATATTCCGACATTTTTGTGATAAAATAGCACGAAATACGTTAAAAAATTTAGTTTAGTTTTCAAAAACGCGTTTTCACTCCGAATATTGAACGTATTTGGTATTCTAAGATAAAGCTTACTTACACGTGTATTTCGAATTCAGGGAAAAGATGCGCATTAGAGAATGAGAATAAATGTAAGGCCTCCTATCATTTAGTTTTTTTTTTCGCGTATAAGCACAGTGTTTTTGGAGGAAAGTTCGTAAAAACTAAATCGCGTATAAGCCTAATCGCGAATTAGCCTAATCGCGAATAAGCCTAATCGCGTATGAGCCTAATCGCGTATGTGGGGTCTTAGTGTATTTTTACTTGTCTTACATCTTCAGTGGTGTAAAACCGTAATGCACTTATACATTTCTATTCTAAACAAAAATTCCCGGGGAAATAGTTTCGGAAGAAGGGCTCCCAATCTTAACCATGGGGGAACAAAATTCAAGCTTAAAGATACTGAGATCTCGGGAAGTTTTCAGTTGGGATCCCTTCTCCAGAAAACATACCCCCCGGATTCTTGTTTAGAATAGAGCTGATTATGACGATTACAACTCAAAATTTTTGGATCGTTATGTCTCAAAAACGGTGGGTCTGAGCAAAAAAAGTGTCATGACATTTTTTATAGATAATAAGCTGGTCTACAATTTTCGCATTGAAAATTTTTTGATAACACTTACCGTTTTGGTGAAAATCGAGAAAAAATCGTTTTTTTGACCTTTGACCCCGAGTAATTTTTTTTCCAGGTCTCGGATCGATGAGGACTTTTTAGGTTTTATTTATGATGGTGTTTCCAACAATCCTACCAAATTTCAGCTTGCTGGGAATTTTTGTAACCTCACCCCTTTCTTTGAGTCTTATTTGACCAGACTCATGGTACCGATAACTTCCTTATAACTCTAGGTATGACAAACCTTTTACCATTTTGAAATTCCTCTTAGTTGAGAGTATTTTTAAAAAAAGTGGCCACCTAGGTTCCTTTGATTTATTTTGTACCACAGTTGTTTAAAATTTTTCATAAAATACTTTTTTTTCATTTTTCTCGAAAAACAGATTTCAAATTTTTTTTAAGAAAAAGGTGCAATAGCTAGGAAGTTTTTAAACTTAAAATGTACTCAGCCAATCATTGTAAAAAATTATAAAAAAAAGAAATAAATAAAATTCATTCATTTGTGGTTGTAGTGAACGAAAACACAAGATGATAAAATTTAAAATACACTGAACGAAAAAAAGTCAATATTTTATGAACTGGTTGCGATAGCACATTTTTATATCTGTTTTTGGAACAGTCATAAGTGTAGCTATCAGCCATTTTAGGGTTGTCCATTCCCTATCGGACACCCTGTTTATATTTAGACCTATTCTAAACAAAAATTCCCAGGGAAATTGTTTCGGGAGAATGGCTCCCAATCGGAAAAATGGAGAAAAATTAATTTTTTTTTTGCTTTCTCCATATTCTTAACAATTGAAGAACGAAATTCAAGCTAAAAGATAGTAAAATTTTAGGAACTTTTCTGTTGGGAGTTTTTTTTTCAAAATATGCCTGATTATGACGATTACAACTCAACTTCAACTTTTTGAATCGTTATATCTCAAAAACGGTGGGTCTGAGGAAAAAAAGTGTCATGACACTTTTTATAGATAATAAGCTGGTCTACAACTTTCGTGTTGAAAATTTTTTGATAAGACTTTTCGTTTTGCTAAAAATCGTGAAAAACCCATTTTTTTGACCTTTGACCCCCCGTAAATTTTTTTCCACAACTCGGATCGATGAGGACTTTTTTAATTTTATTTATGATGGTATTTCCAACAATCCTACCAATTTTCAGCTTGCTGGGAATTTATGTAACCTCAAATGTCTAATTTGACCGGACTATTAATTGATTTAATTTAAAACAAATGTTATTTATTTATTTTTAAATATCATCAGTAGGAACTTTCACCGGAAAGTTACCTACACTGCCGTACTAAGCAAAAAGGGCGCATGAGCCAAAAATACAAAATTGAGTTAAAGGCATATTTGACATCCTGAAACAATGCCTCATTTATATGTAAACTAAAAACAGCGCATTTCCAATTCCAAGTGGCTCAAGTTAGTCAATGAAGATGAGCTCAAAAATATTACTCCGCTGTATTTCTAAATAGAAAAATGAATTTATTACTAACTCTAAAATTAAAAAAAAAATTTAGATACGCATTTGGGAAGCTTCAACAATATATAATTATTGTGCAAACTAAAAATTATAATTTTCATACTACAAGTTGCTTAAAATCATTTTTGAAATTGAGCCCACTTACAATTCTCAACCTTTTCCCTTGTCAGTAAAATGCATTTATCTCAAAACTACAAAAATGGATATGCGCCCTTTTTGCTTAGCACGGCAGTACAACACGTAACTTAACTTCGAGAAAGATAAATTGCTAGATAATTCCATCTGAACTTGCAATCGGGAGGAGGAGGTGGTTTTAGTGGTTAAGAGTCCCACATATCTATGAGCACGCGTTTTCCGGTCCTCATAGAATCTTTTGAAGATTAAAAAAAAAAAAGACATGGGTAAGCATTTATCAGAGTAGCATTTGTTCTCCATAAAAAGAGTGTAAATACCAGGGGCATACACTCCCTTGGGGCAAGCGGGGCGGTGCGGTGATTTTAAAAAAAGGTTACCCCAGGGGCCCCAAAAAAAAATAAACTGCTTTTATAATTTTATCTTAGGGCCCCAAAAAATATTACTTGAAAAATCTTTGCCACCACAAATAATACATTAGGGGCCCCAAAAAAGCAAAAAAATATTATTTGAGGATCCTCAAAAGTGGTTCAAAACAATCAAATGGAAAATTAAATATAAATTCAGGGGCCCCAACATAAATACATCAGGGCCCAAAATAAAAACATTACGTTATTGGTGGTATTCCAAATATTACTTCAGAACAGAGGCCCCAATACCTATTTATTCTTGGCTCCAAAATAATTGTATTATATTTTAGGGGCCTCTAAGCACTTAATTTTGGGGCTCTAAAAATAATTTTTCAGAGGCCCCAAAATAAAAAACTTATGCCTGATGATGGAAAATAAAATATGTATTTATTACTTCAGAACACATGCCCCAAGAACTATCAATTCTTAGCTAAAAAATTTTATTTTAGGGGTCTCTAAATATTTAATTTTGGGGGCCCCTAGTACAAGTGTTTACTACTTTTATGAGACATTTTAAGTAAGTATAGCAAAGTGCATTACGAACATATTAAAACATTAAAATAAACCTAAAAAGCCATACAAAAAAAAACGTATGGCGTATACGTAATTTTTTTTTTAACTAAGGTTCCCCCAAATATCAAAGGGGCCCCAAAATTTAGTCTTACCCCCGGGCCCCGGCGACTCAACGTACGCCACTGGTAAATACTATACTCATACCCTATTGATGGTCAAAATTAAAATTAAAATTTAAGTACCTAGTAGTTTCAAATAACAAGGTTTTTAAAGTGCAAAATCTAAAAAATTTTACAGTTTGATATACATACTTAATTCAGATTCTAATGATAATGACACATCGTGTCTGCAGAAACGACGAAAAAAAATCTGCAATGCAGTTTTCTTAAAATTTAGGAGACTCGATTTAAAAAAAATTTGCGAACACGTGTCAAAAATTTGAAATTGTTAAATTGGAAGTGTTCATTAATAATTGTATCGTTAGGCTTTTTCCCCTATAAAATCAAAATCGAACTGTTACAATTTGCATTTGAGAAAATGAATTCAAGAAGAAAAAATACAGAACGTTATGTACAAACTCCAACTGATTTGAAAACTGAAGTTAAATAATAAATAAAGTATAAAAGTGGAGTTAGCTGTTTGTCACTCCAAGCCACAACGCATTAGTATTTCGATAGGACTGCAAACGCCATTTACGTAATGTAGGTAAATTAATTATAATTTTTTAGCGCTAACATCCCATTCCTAATGGGATTATGAGACCACCTTTTATGACTGTCGAATCACTAGAAAAAATTGACGAATAAAAGTTATTGAGCCCTTAAGAAGCGTTTTAAAAATGATTTTTTCACATCATTTTCTCTATTTTGACTGCATTGCAGCTGATCGTTGTAGAAGAAAAGAAAGAGAAGACGTGATGACTTTAAAACTGACACTAATTAGCTTAAATCAAAATAAAATTATAAACACTATCTTAAACTTGACATAATTTTCAGTACAAGAGGTACGGTCCCCGCCTATATAAGATACCCATAGTGTCAAATTTACTAAATCTGCCTCTTCGGTGCGAACTCTTTTTTATTATGTATGTGCGAAAGCATTACCTACACAAATTAGGAGTGAGAAATGTTTCACTTATTATTGTTATTAATTAATTTGTTTCAACTTTTAAAACTTGTGAGAACTATTGAATAAAACTGATGTTTTGGTTAGTTTGTCCATTACTTTGAACATTGTTTTTTAATGGGCATACGGACTCATATTTCAAAATAAATAAAAAAAAATATTCTCCAAATTCGAAGTAGGTAGTTTAGTTTATTATCATTGCAATTTAATTTTCAAGTTTACAAAATATCGATAAATTACAGATAGCTTTGAAGTGTTTCAATAAAAAACATGGAGAATATTTGTTTTTAAATTTATTTTATACATTTTACACATAATGCGCAATGAAGTTCAAAATAAGAGACACCCAACTTTAGGCATAAGCAAAAATGTAAGATCGGCCTACCTGTTTTTTGTTTTTATTTTTTCTCAAACCACATAATATTCCACAAAATTAATAGATTCTCAGAGTTTTTATGTGTTTTATTTAAAGGTGTTTCTTTTAAAAATAATTACCAAGCAAATAGTGTATTTTATTTTTTTCTATAGTTTAAAACCTAAAGAAGAACACAATCTAACACAAAATGAAAATTGATTTTTTTATTTTATTTATTACATATTTATATCATTATTAAAAAAAAGCTCAGTAAAGTTACTGCTACTACTATCATTATTTTATACCAGAGTAAAAATGGATTGAGTCGGAACACCGCTAGCCGCACTATGGGGCCTCTCCATAGAGAGTATCAGTGGTGCCACTTAGTCAGCTATTACATGAAGCCTCAAGAGGCTTGACTCTTTTTTCTAATTTTCTCTTGATAATCATTCTGTGAGGCGCGTACTATTACACGATGCCTCTTGAGTCCAAGACTCAAATTTGACATTTCTCTTTTGATTTAAAATTTGTTGTTGTATTGCACCAAGAAGCAAAAAGAAATGAAAGAGAATGTTGAAAAAAGGAAAAGTGGAAAAAGAAACGTCAAAAAAGAGTCTCAGAATTCCGACCCACGACTCTCTGGTCGGATAATTTTTTGTTTCATCTTTTTTCTCTTCTGCACTCATTACGTTTGAAAAGAGGCGCGCCTCTTGAGGCTTCATGTAATAGCTGACTTACTGCAATTGAAGGAGATCTACTTCTTTTTTTCAAAAAAATTAAAATCAAGTTACTTCTTCGCGCCATCACAAAAATATCGAAATCTACTTCATTTTAAAATATCTGTTCCCACAGTCCCTACATATAATAATAATGGCACTGAATAGCTACATATCTTCCGAACTTTGTTAAAATTTTTTTGTCAAAAACGGAGACCTATCTGTCACTATCAGGTCAGCCTCTAGTTTTTATATTTGAATCGTTTTTGTTTTAATATAAAATGTCATTTAAAATTAAAATTTCATTATAAATTGAAAGATAACAACTTTTCTTTGTGCTTCTTGTCGGAAAATGGTCAAGTATTGTTAAAAAATTAGTTGTGTGTGTAAGTTTGTGTATCCGGTTTTGTGCGTTTTTCTTCGGTAATTTAAAAGTGACAAAATTGACAAGGTAGGTATCAAATTTTGTCAAATTCAAATTATTTTATGTACTGTAATCTGTTCCAATCTACTTCATATTATCAAAATATAAGCCAAATCTACTCCTTTTTTAGAAAACCAAGTAGGGATTTGCCTTAAAATTTTACCGAAGACGCAGATGCACTACCGCGGGAGTGAGAGTCACTTTCACAAGATTTCGTATTACCGAAGCCGCCTTAAAATCCGGCGCCGCCGGTGCGGAAGTGATAGAATGACATTTGGCTATGTAAGTGTCAACAATGAAATATGTCGGTAAGCAGTTTAGTGTGTTTTCGTGGATCGATAATATAGTTCATCCCCGGGAGTTCACAGATTGAAATTTGATTCGGTTGCGGATCGAGTAGATTCCAGGGAACTGAGTCACTGCGTCTTCTGTAATAGGCATGATTATTTAACTGAAATAAATTTATTAGAATTATTTTTCTAATGAAGATTCTTACAAAAAAAAAAGGGTTTTTTTGAAATCTACTTTGACTTTTCTTCAAATCTACCTCGATTTTTTTTCTGAAAGTGGTAACACTGGACGCTGGAGAGAAGATATTTATTTATTTATTTATTTATTTATTTCATTTCTCGTGATTGCTTACAATCTGTAAGATATAAAATCTTATAAAATAGAGGTAAGCTAATTTTACAGAATTGAGCCAAAAATGTTACTTTAATTAATAAAATTGAAAACAAATTAAGGATATGAGATATCTAAATATATAAGTTCAATTAATATTGTATAATAGCAAATTTAAATTCAAATTGAAAAATGAGCTTTTAGAACTTTCGATAGTGATAAAAATGTTATTTTTATATATTGAACTTACCGGAAATTTTTCTGTTTTTTTGGATAAGGAAATGTAAGGATTTTTTTTTTTGACACTTCTTGTGCTAATTTCAGCACACATGCAAAGTTGAAGAAGTTGGCGATTGAAAGCGCGATGTATGTATAATATGTATTAAAATGTAAAGTGTAAAGTGACTATATTTTTCTTATGGTAACTTATTTTTTGTTCATAACTTCATATATTAAACAAATAGGTACTACAAGAATATTAATCTAAGAATTGCTAAATATATATATTTTTTATGAATTTTTAACTTTATATAAAAGAAGTTTTTTTCCTATAGATATCTTTTATTTTATATTGTAAAAAGGTTCGTGAAACAGGGTGCCCCGTAAAATAAAGTTTACGTTTGTTTGGTCAAGTTTTTTCACTAAAAAATTGTTTCTAAATAAATAAATTAAAAATTTTTTTAAGTAATTTAGAGTGTGTTTCTTTTTTTCCGAATATTCCAAAAACTTTTTTATTGTTTCTTTATCTATTCCGGAATATTTGGAATGCATTCTTTTTATTCCAAATCAGACCTGGAATTTATGGAATATTCTTTCACACATGCGCAGTTGTGTGTAGGTGGTAATGAGAAGGTGTCAGTTTTTCAACAAAAACAAAATTAAAATGCGCTCTGAAGCAATTCTTGCACATAAATAAATACAAATTGTGGGAAAAAATAATTTATTAATACAAAAGTTTTTATTCTAATTGTTTTTATTTCTCCTTCTAATTCATGCAAATAGAAATATAAGAAATAATAAATGATGATTTAATGAGTGTTTGTGTTTTGACTAAAAAACGTGGTTAAACAGCTGATTGACATTCTTTGTAAGCTATTTATGTTTCTTTATTTTTGCGTTCTGGATAAACTATTTTGTCTCGCAGCACAGTGGTGAAATTGGTCGTTTTTGGCGTCAAAATTCATTTGCACTGAATGATAATAGTATGGAGAATAAGAAAAAGCTGCCAAATTTTTTTTAATCAAAATGGCTGCTCCAAAATAGCGGAAAGAATGGGCGTTGAAATAGAATTTTCATTTTCAAAACAGTAGGTATATAAGCTAGAAATTGGGCTAAATTCATGACAAAAAGGTGTTAGATCATAGATTTAGGATTCATTTATATTCCTAAAAAAAATCTAAAATTTTAAAAACAAAATCCAAAAAATGACAAATTAGTAAAACACATTTTAAGACCACTTATTACGCTATTTCATGGATTTTTTTTTAAATTAGCACAATTTTGAGATCTCTTCTATTTATGTTTCATTAGACAATTGAAAATATTGCAGTTATATGGTTGCCAACTATGTTTTTAAGTAAATATTAGAAAACATGATGTAATGTAAAATTTCAATGCTCAATAAAACTGAGAATTTTTTTTTTATGTGAACGAAAATATACTTTTTTAATAGATTTTAATGTTATTAATTCAAATCTGAAGTCGAAAAAAATTTATGACGTAACGTTTCGTAGATAAAAATAAATTTTGAACTACTTTTATCTCAAAAACGTGACGTCGTAGATTTTTTAACATTAACAGCTTAAGAATAAATCTAAGAAACTTTAAGCATCAATTTTATAGATATGTAAATATGTATAAACAAAAAAATTCTATTATGATGCAATTAAAATTTTTGAATATGCAAACGTTTGTTATAATTTTTTTTTATAGACTCTAAATTTTTTCTGATTTTTTCAACCATGATATTTTTTGGTGCAGGGAACTAAGTCCACGGGAACTAAGTCCACTGAGGGACTTCGTTCTCATTGAGTGGGAACGAAATCCACTTTAGTGAAGTGGTTTTCTTTCCCATTCAAGGTGGGTTTGAATTCCACTCTCTAATGGGAACCTAGTACACACTCAAAAAAATCAAAAGAGAATTTATTTTCAACAACGATTTTTTAACGAAAAACGAAAGTAATCAAATAAGCGTGATTTTTCGTAAAAGTACTTTTTAGTAAAAAAAAATCGAGCAGGGGCATAAGTCCCGATTTTTTTTCGGAATTTATGTCCCACTTTACTAGTATCCAATTCGGGACTTAGGTATGTCCCTCACTACTGAGACATAAGTCCCAAAAGAGAATTTCGGTACTCATTTCAGACATGTATTTTTTTTTTTATTTTTGCGTATAAGTACCTGAAGAGACAAGTTAATATGACCACTGCTGATGCAATGGTAGAACCGGTCTTGATTTATTTTTGTCGGTAGTACCTAGTCCAATGCAAAGCACAATTACAAGATGTTGAAAAACAAAAAAGAAGTTGGCAAACTTAATGGTTAGTCGAAATAGCATCGTGACAAAATAAGGTCATGGAAAGTGAAAGTCTTTTCGAAAATATTTTTGATATGTATTCTTTTTAAGTTGATAACACGGTGAAGTGGAAAAACTTTTGCTAACATGCGAATCTATTTAATTTGTACAAGCTATCTATCTATCTATTTAATTTAAAAAAAGTGTTGTTATTGGCGCCTTCCTGGCGATTTTACATACCCTTAGCGGAGCAACGAAGTTACATGAGCGGGACAGAGAACCCTAAAAGGGATTTCAAATACTGAGAACGCGTGAAGCGAGCCGGGCAAGGTTTCAGTTAGTTAAAAAGACCCCGACATTGGCGACTTTAAATATCCTAAGTGGACTGCTCACGCAAGTTCGTTCCTCTGCTTAGGTAATGTTAGATCGCCAGGCAGACGCAAATGTTTGTATGTTAGTGAAGTGTTATAATTTGGCAAACGCGAAGCGGAAAAACATTTGCTAACATGCGAATCTATTTAATTTGTACAAGCCAAACGCGAAGCGGAAAAAAATTTTGCCCAGGGGAGAATCAATTTTGAGGTGTGAAAATAAAAATTCGCGCGAATTTTTATTTTCACACCTCAAAATTGATTCTCCCCTGGGCAAAATTTTTTTCCGCTTCGCGTTTGGCTTGTATAAATTAAATAGATTCGCATGTTAGCAAATGTTTTTCCGCTTCGCGTTTGCCAAATTATAACACTTCACTAACATACAAACATTTGCGTCTGCCTGGCGATCTAACATTACCTAAGCAGAGGAACGAACTTGCGTGAGCGGTCCACTTAGGATATTTAAAGTCGCCAATGTCGGGGTCTTTTTAACTAACTGAAACCTTGCCCGGCTCGCTTCACGCGTTCTCAGTATTTGAAATCCCTTTTAGGGTTCTCTGTCCCGCTCATATAACTTCGTTGCTCCGCTAAGGGTATGTAAAATCGCCAGGAAGGCGCCAATAACAACACTTTTTTAAGTAAACTGTGCCTTGTCCCGTGGATGTTAATTCCAAATTAAATGGAACTAACATCCAATTGGGTTAGTTCCGTGAGTGTTACACTCTTTTCAGTTTCTTGAAAACTGGATTTCGAAATGAACTGCTGATTTTCCAGATTCTGTAAAAGGTCAAATTAAAAACTCGCGACTCTTTTTCTTCTTATTTTACTTCTTCTTGGTCAAATGGGAATTAAGTTAACATTCAGAGGGAACGAAAACCACACGTTTTTTTGGGAATTAGATTCCCACCTACCATGGGAACTAACTCCACTTTACTAAAGTGGGTTTCGTTCCCACTGAGTGGGAACAAACTACCTCAGTGGACTTAGTTCCCGTGGACTTAGTTCCCCGCACCTATTTTTTTGTCACTTGTTTTTAATTTTTTCACTAAAAAATTCTAAGAGTTTTTGATAAGAAAAATTTCATCTTACATCACAAGTTTTTGAAAAAATGTAACTTAAATATGTATCAGAATTAACAATTTGCATTCAAAGTTTTAAAAATGAAATTTGATTATACAAAAACCTTTCGCAAAAGCAGGGGTCGAATTACGGCACACGATTACGATCATACGTTAGCGTTTTGGTTTTGACTATTGTTCTACGTGCATTTCCCCAGCCCGGACCTATAGCAAAATTTTAAAAAAGTATGCCAAAGTTTTGTACAAGTTTTGTACAGTTTTGTACAACCAAAGCCGAGTTTTGTACAAGCTTACAACGAAAGTTATAGCCAATTCAAAGTACCGGGCAGGGGAAACGTTTCCTCAGCCCGGACATTTTTTAAAATTGTATCAAAATTTTAAAAAAATCAAGATTTTTGTTTTGAAAATAGTTTGTATATTTTTTGACAAATATAAAAGATAATTTTAGAATTTTTTTTTAAATTTTCAAAAAAATTTCTTAAATTTTTAAATTAATTGATGCCAAAAGATTTGTCTAGGAAATTCAAGGAAAAAAAATATATGGGAGTGAGGGACAATCTTCCATAGTTCAAGCGATAGATGCAATTTTCTTATTAATTGACTTCAAACACAAAAAAAATATTTGAACACAACGGCAACACCTACAATATTCAAATATACATTTTTTAAAAGCTAGAAGCTTAGTCAGATATGTAAAATTAAAATTAGATAGATAGATAGATAGATAGATAGATAGATAGATAGATAAATTTTATTCATTAAAACAAGTTTTGTATACAATGTATTGAGTAGTGAACATGAATAAATTAAGACATGACAAAATTTGTCGTGTGTCTGTGGTATACAATATTATTATAAAAGTAGGTATATATAATTAATTTTTAATTTTTAAAACATTTTTTACTGATACTGATACATTTTTGCAAACATTTGTAGTAACATTTTAAAACATTTTTCGTGGACTTTAGTTAAAAACGGAATGACTTTTAGTTTAGTTAAAACGGAATGACTTTTAGTTTAGTTAAAACAAAATGACTTTTAGTTTAGTTAAAACGGAATGATTTTTAGTTTAGTTAACCCTAGTTTACAAATTGGGGTTCGTGCGAACCCCAACGCATGTTTAAATGGTTATAACTTTTTTCTAAATCGTTTTTTCGACTTGGGATGAAAACTCAGTGAACGAAATTCATTTTTGTTTACGTTTTTTGTCTTTTTTCCATAAAAGCGGTTTTATATTATTTTTTGGAATTTTTTTCTGAAAAAAAGTCACAAACCAAACTTGGGGTTCGTGCGAACCCCAACGCATGCTTAACTTTTTTCTAAATCGTTTTTTCGACCTGGGATGAAAACTCAGTGAACGAAATTCATTTTTGTTTACGTTTTTTGTCTTTTTTCCATAAAAGCGGTTTTTTATAATTTTCTGGAATTTTTTTCTGAAAAAAAGTCACAAACCAAACTTGGGGTTCATGCGAACCCCAAGACTTTAAATGGACTACTTTCAACAATTTTAATTAGGTATATTTTGGCAAAAATATACCTGTTATATATACGTGTTATCATAAAAAGACACCGCAACTGTCACCTTAATCAATAACACAAAGAGACAATGCATCAAATTGTTTATAATGAACAATTAGAGGTGCATAAAAGCTTTGGGGTTCGCGCGAACCCCCAAGTTTGGTTATTGCATTATTTTGCGTGCGGTAAACTAGGGTTAAAACAAAAATTAAAATTTTAAATTAGGTAAGAGCTTAAAAGATACATTATTGCATAGCTAATTAGAAACTTTCGGTGATTTTCTATAAGCATAGGCCTTACTATAAAAGTTGAAAAGAAGCTGCCAGTCGAAACCATTCAGATAAGTCTTTACTTCCTCAATGAGTAGAACATTTTTACCAAAGTAGTGACGTCTTATTTCTTTGAGCACGGGGCAAACTCCAATAAAATGAAGGATGTCTTCCCTCTCTTGCAGATTACATAAACTACAGTTACCCGCCGTTCGATGTGGAGAAAAATTTAATTTGATAAGTTCGCCTCTAATTTTGAAGACGATCCCAATGTTGTAGCACGAGAAACAGCTTTTAAAATAGTTATTTTCATTGAGATTGTAGTTGATTAATGAATAATACTTTCGCTCTGTTGAACTGCGAGCTTTTTCGATAAGAGCATATCTTTCATTTTCATCAGTCAGCTGGATTATTTCATAAAAGATCTTCTTCCACTAGTTTGAGTTACCTTCTGTCAAGTTAATCGTTATTCCACAGTTTCCGGCAAGTTCAATCCAATTTTTGATGAAGAGCGTTTTCTTTTGCAGTGCATACTGAAGAATCTTCTTCGGAAGTCTTGATTCTTCCTTATTTACCACCCTTAATAAATAATCTGCATGTAGCTTAAGAGCAGAAATAAACATTGTTGGTAACCCCGATTCCAGGTGATACATATATTTTGGCGTGTTAAATGGAAGATAAAAGATTTTCCTTAGAAAGAACCGCAGCAGGCTTTCCGCTTCCTCGTGCCGTTCTATCCCCCAAACTTGAGCACCATAAAACATAATAGATTTGGCTGTAGCATTAAATACATTATATTTGGAGCTAACTGTTATTAAATTGTTGCTGAAGATTTTTTTCCAATTTTGGCATATTGCTGATTTCGCCTTAACAACTTTATTTTTTAGATGGTTTTCTATTTTTAAGTTGAACGACATTTCCATTCCCAGATAGTTATATTTTTTTACTACTTCGAGCTTTTGTGTGCCATATTTCCAATTTTCACAGCTTGCAGTTCTTCCGGATCCTTTTTGGAAAATCATTACCTTGGATTTTTCCACATTAACCTCCAGACCCCATACTAAGAAATACTGATAGAGCTTATTTATCATCAGTTGTAGCGAAGATGGTGATTCGGCATGTCATCCGCGTACATGATAACCTTAACATTTGTGTTGTCAAAACTAACCCCACAAGTAAGCCACTCCACCAGGTCATCGAGAAAGAGTGCGAACAGTAAGGGGCTGAGGTTGCAGCCTTGTTTGACACCTCGGTTTGCAATCAGTCTTTCCGATCGGTCTTTACCATTGCCTATATTTGCCTTTGTATGCTGATAAAGTTTTAGGCTAGGCGCACACATGCGATTTCAGTCGCGCGATAATTCAGTCGCAAAAATGGATCACAAGGATTTCAATGCCTGTGCACACACATGCTTTCCGCGATTAAAAATTTGAAAATTATGTCTACAGTCATTGAAATTGTTGTCATCTAATTTGCGACTGAATAACCGCGCGATCAAAATAGCATGTGTGCGCCTAGCCTTACAAGTGCACGTACGAATTTTGTAGATATTCCTAAATTGTACAGCTTGTAGAACATGGCATTTCGATTTATCATGTCGAATGCAGCCCTCAAATCGACAAAGAAGGTATACAGCTTTCTATTTTGGTCTATTTTCATCTGCGCTATTGAAGTTAATATGAAAACGTTATCGACAGTAGACAAGCCAGAGCGGAAGCCAGCTTGATACTCGCTGAGTTTTTCGTTCACGGAAACCCACTTCTTGAGTCTTTTGTATAATAATGTTGTATAAGCTTTTAGCGCCGAGTTCAACAAAGTGATCCCCCTATAATTGGCTGGATTTGAGCTGTCACCTTTTTTATAAATTGGTAATATCAGGGACTCATAAAACTGATCAGGTAGTGTACCAAAGTTAAATATGATGTCTAGAGCTTTTGCGAAGTTCTCTTTGAAAGTTTGAGAGCTACATATATTTGTAGAATTCAGTCGGAATGCCGTCTGGACCTGATGCTTTGCCATCTCTTAAAGAATTAAGTACCAATTCGACTTCTTCAAATCTAATTTCCTTATCTAAAATATCGTCCACAATGTTGGGCTGTGCAAAACTCCAAGTAATTTGCACCGGTTGGTATAGTAGTGATTCAAAATGGAGTCGTAATCTTTCCAATGGAATCGAAGCCAGTTCTTTTGATTGGTAATTACCAGACAGTTTTCTCGTTAAATACCAAAATTCTTTTGCATCCTTGCTTTGACTTAGTTCACATGCCAATTTTTCTTCATGAGCTCGCTTTTTTATTTTAACAGTCTGTTTATAGTATTTATTTGCTTCCAAGTAATCTATTCTGATCGACTGAGATTCATTTTTTCTTAACTTGTTGAGCAAGGCTAAACACTTTTTTCTAAGTTTTTCGCATTCGCGATCATACCACGCGGATTTCTTAAACAGTGCACCTGATTTGGGAATTGATGTCGCCGATTTTATGACGATTGATTCGAGGTCACATAAAGGCAAATAGTTTGCGATCGATCCATTTTGTTTTGTTTGAAGCAGGGCATTGACGTTTTATATTCCTCTTTTCCAGATCGTCAGCGTCTGCTCGAGTACTGCAGGATTTGTTATTTTGAGTTTTTATTGTTATTGGCAGATGATCGGAAAATGTTTCCTTTCCGACCTTAAAAAATTCGAACAATGTCCACCAGTCACCACCTATGAGGCCATAATCAATAACAGAACTACCCTGTTTCCCGACAAATGTAAATTTACCCTCTAAGTTACCTTCAGAATCACCATTTAATATGCTCAGACCAAATTCATTTGCTAATTCTATGATCTTTCGACCCTCTCCGTTCACTTTTTTATCTTTCGATTGACGTTTATGATCTGTCATCGCTATTTCCGGTTCTTCAGCCGCTGTCCTTGCATTTAAATCTCCAATGATTAACAAGTTTTGTAATTTTAAAAATACAACGATTCAAAATCGGGTTCCCAATAGTTGCAATTAAGGTAGACAGGCAGAATATAAAAAATATTACCATGACTTTTGACTTCTATGTATTTCATTTCTTCAATTTGTTTTATTTGAAAAGTTCTATGCATCTCTTTCTTTATTGCAATAAGAGTACCACCGCTAGCTCTTCCCTTGCTTGCAGTTCTTTTTGCAGGAGTCCATGAACATTCGTAAGAGGGAAAGTAATTTCTGAATTCTTCTATTTTGTACTCCTCTACATGAGTTTCTAATAAACAGATAATATCAAAACTATATAGATACTCTAAAAACCTCGAGAATATTAATTTATTGTTAAAACCACTAACATTATACGCCACAATCTTAAAACTACAAAAAGAATAAGTATCTGCTTCCTGTTGCGGCTGTAGTTGTTTGTGTTGTTGGAGCTGCTGCTTTTGTTGTTGATATAGTTCTGGTTGTTGCTGGTGATTTTGTTTTTGCTGTAGTTGGTGTTGTTGTGGCTGTTGTTGTTGTTGGTGTTGTTTTCGACGGTGGTGTTGTTCCTGTTGATGTTGTTGGCGTGGTTGTTTTTGGTGTTGTTGGTGCTGCTGGTATTGTTGTGACTGTTGTTGGTGATGTTGTTGTTGATGTTTTTGTTGGTGATGTTGTTGTTGGTGATGTTGTTGTTGGTAATGTTGTTGTTGGTAATGTTGTTATTTTATTAGAAAAAGTTTGGAAAAAAGTCATTTTAAATTTTTCTAATAACATTTTTTTTTTTAATTCTGAGTTTGAGGACCATTTTTTCAAAAAGTCTTGATTAAATTTAGTGGATTTAAATTTAAGAGATAAGAATTAGCTTCTGGCTTTTTAAAAATGTATTTTAAAATATTGTAGGTGTTGCCGTGGTTTTCAAAATATTTTTTTTGTGTTTGTGGTCAGAATGTTAGAAAATTGCATTTATCGCTTAAGCGATGGAAGATTGTCCCTTACTACCTTTTATATATTTTCCTTAAATTACCTAGAGTATCTTTTGCTATCATTTGTTTTATGAAATTTAAGCAAAAAAAATGGTTTTGTTAAAAAAAAAATTAATTTTAATTTTAAAAAACAATACGGCAACACCGGCAATTTTTAATCTATAGGCTTTAAAGTATTTTTAATTACCTACGTTTGAAAAAAAAAATCGTCAAAATCAGAGCTGTTCGGCAGGGTTCCCTAATAATTTGCTTTAGTTACTCTACTAAAGAGTTGATATAAATTACGTAGATCTGGATTCTGTTTTCCAGAATTTAATCAAATCGAATTGCGAGAAAGCTATGGAAGAATATAAAATGGAAGAAGAATGTAGGCATGCAATTGGAGTATGTACAACCCGACTAACAATTTTGCTACTATAAATCTTAATACATGCTTCTTTAAAGCTTTATAGAAGCAAAACTGTTAGTTGGGAAGAGATATTGCGAATATTCGCATCCGCAAATGCGGAGCTATTAATAGAGATCTTTCTTTGCGGACAAAAAAAAAGAGCCAATGTGGAGGAAGACCCTCTTCTTGGATAAGACTTTTACAACAATTTCTACCCAATTTACAAGGCAGTGTTCCTAGGGAATAAATAGTAAGTAGCGTGGGCTGAGTTTACCAACCTCTCTCTAATCGACTTGATGAAGGTAGCGGTATTATTATTTATTAAGTCTAATTTTAATTAAGTTAAATTTCTCTTATTAAATACAAATATTAAAAATGTTATAAATAACTGTATCATTATTTTAATTAATAAGATCTTAAACATCAGCAGATTTTAACTTTCAAAATCCCGCATTCGCATCCGCGGATGTGAATAAATCTACATCCGCAACATTCCTAGTACATACCTATAAATAATTTGAAAAAACTTATTAATACTAACTTAAAACTGTAACTTTAAAACTCGTTTAAGTTTGTCGTGAACATTTTTATCTTGCCTCATAGCTTTGAATGGAAACACTTGCAATTTTATGATTTCAATCTTCAATTTGATAGAACCTAGACAAGATCCTGAAAAATGGACAGCAAAGTTCAAATTAGTGTATAAATATCAAAAGAATATTACAAAACGGGTTGGGTTTGGTATCCCGATCCCGATTTTCATAATCCTGCTTTTAAATTCCATTAGAATCCCGTTTTTTTTTAATACACCTTGGGTTGATTCCAAAAAAGGGGTTATAAAAACGGGAGTTTAATAAACTTGTAGGAACTTGCACATGAACATTCGTCACTTAATTATAATTATAAATATTTTTCTTGCTAAAACAACCAGTTTTTCCAAAAATCCAACATAAAAAAGAATAAACGGTTATCTACCCTTCAAGCAAGAAAACTGAGTTCAGAAAAGGCACTCCGACCGAGAAAAACGGGGTTGCACTCACACACTTGCAACTTTTTGTGTATGAACACAAAATCGGAGGAGAAATCGTGGTGAAAAAACCAATAAATGTAAAATCGGCTCCGCGGTGATTATAATTTCCATACTAATTTGAGCCGCCCACGCCGTCGGACCTGTTTCGTAGTCAAGGTCGGGCTCAGGCGGAGCGGATTCGGACCGAGGTCGGACTCGTTTGCTTGAAGGGTATTCACAGATTTATGTCAGCTTCTCTGTACTAAATGTATTTTAAATAAAAAAATGGTTGAGACTATTAAATATTTTTTGTTTAATGTTCGACGATTTTTTTACAATTTTGACTATTTGACCTTACATTAGCTTTATTATTATAGTTAAAATAGCTAATTTAACTGTCAAAATTGTAAAAGGTGTACGAATATTAAAAAAAATATTTACCACATTTTCCATTGATTTTTTTTTTTCAATGCAATTTTTTTTATTTGCAATAAAAATTTTATTTTTTTCACATTGTAGGACGGGATTTTGTTTAAACAGGATTATTATAAGCGGAATCTAAAAAAACAGTGCTTTAGAAACGGGATTTAAAAAATGTTTTGCCCCTTTTTTGTCCGGGCCCCTTTTTAGGCCCCCTATTCATTTTTTTCAGCGGCAATACAGCTCTATATGTACCTATATTAGCACTTAAAAAATTACTAGAAAATGGAAAAACATTGTTTTCAATTTACTTAAAAATTAAATTAAACATCGACATATTCTTGACTTGTTTGAAAGCGACTACATTTTCTCATACAAAAACAATGAAATTTAAATAAATAAAATGCACGACTGGGTCGTACGTACTTGCTCTTGCAGTTCAAAGCACTTTTATGTTAGTTTACTTCTAGATTTTATGAGCTGACTCTATAAATTTTAAAAAAATGTATAATGGGGAAGAACCAACACTTACGGCAAAATTTTGTTAAATAAAAAAAAATGTTTTTATTTGACTTTTTTTGGAAAAAATGAAAATCCAGTTTTATTGCAATCATTTTGAATATTACGGCTGCAAAGTTTAATCAGAATCGTAGGAGCCGTTTTTGAGTTATTTGGTTTAACATGAATAATTTTTTTGGGACGTACACTTTCTAAGCGAGATATAAAGCTAAAAATAAACTTTCAGAATTCTATAAAAATAATCTGTACCAAATGGGAGCGTATCGGAATCCCGGTTTTTAAAATCCCGTTTTTCGAAAATCCCGAAAAAAAGGTTTCAAAACCCGTCTACTAAAATACCGATTTTTTAAATCCCGTCTTCTGAAATCTCACATTTTAGAATCCCGTCAAATCCCGAAAATCCCGTTTTTTACAAAATACATGCCTAATACATAAATAAAAAAAATGATAAGAAATAGACAAAAAATTAGTAAAACTAATTTTTTGCGTTGTAAAGCCCACAGAATATGCATGGTATAAAAAGACAAGGTATGATCATTAGAGCCGCCATCTTACAAAATGGGGTGGTAAGGTTTTGACGTTTGGCATTTGGCAAAGTCAAAAGCAACAACAATTTCCAAGACAAATTTGTTTACAACAACAATTTCAATGAGCTGGGCTGTCAAAACCTTAAGTAGCCATAAGTTTTGACAGTTCTCGATACTGAGTTTTTTCTAATGATCATCATTGTATATATATTTCTATAGTACTATCATGAAGTCGAATTTAGTATTAGTTCATGTCGCCACTTTTTTGAGGTGGCGCTCAGTGTGTTTTTTTTCATACAAATTCTGCTTTTTCAAGTCACCACTAGAGTTCCTAAGATCGTTTCACTTCATGATAATACTATGGAAATATATTATACAATGATGATCATACCTTCTCTTTTTATACCATGCAGAATATGCACCTACAACACATTATGAAAACGGTATTTCTTAAAAAAAAAAAAAAAAATGATTAAAAGTTGAAATATAATTAAATGAAATTTGTTTTGATTGTGTAGTGTGTACTTAATTTAAGGTGTTGTAGTCATTTTAAGTTATTATAAATCTATGAGATTATCACGATTTGATTGTTCTTCGGAAACTTAAAAGTAAATAGGTATTAGTTTGTTAATTGATTTCTTTTTAATATTACATTGTTTACTTTTTCATATATTTATTTTTTGTTAAAGCTTATAATTAGCTAAATGCGTTTTGAAAAATCTCTCATTTTTAATTTGTTTTAATTTTTCACTATCCCGATTTTGCAATCAAAACTTAGTTGTGCGATTTTTTAAAATAAAACAACTAAGTTTTGATTGCAAAATCGGGATAGTAAAAAACGGGATTTTAAAAATCGGGATTATAAGAAACGGGATTATTAAAAGCGGGATTATGAAAAACGGGATTTTAAAAGCGGGATTTAAAAAAACGGGAATATAAAAAGTGGGATATCGAACCCAACCCGTACCAAATTTAAAGAAAATCCGTCCACCCGTTCAGACTGTGGACATGTGTACAGATGGACGCACAGACGTAGGTACTCTTTTGGACTTCTCCATCATCGTAATGTTGGTTTTAATTAAAGCCTCAAATTTTGTTTTCGATACGAAACCAATACTTTCCCTATAGAGCAAGTGAAAATCTTGAACAATATGTATGTACATAGGTACAACTCAATGAATACAGCTTGTTGAGGAACTGTCTATTTTATTGACACGCAATACAAAGTATGTGTTCATTCGGAGATGAAACTTGTCATGTATTTAACATAAAACTTTTTCAAATATTTGTGTTTTGATTTACAATTCCCATAATAATTATGTATTAAACCGATAAAAGCATTGTGCAATTGCAAAAACATGAAAACTGCATTTTGATTTGAATTTATCTAAAAATAAAGATTAATTAAGGAAACGTTTCTAAATACATAACAATATACAATTTTAATTTATGTTATACCTATTTGAATGTAAGAAACCAAGGAGAACAATCTGCACTTGAGAGTCTGCATGCACATTTATTAATTTATTCTTTTATTTTCAGATTAGGTACTATTTTTTCATGAACATTAACAGTAATTGCCATTCATGTTCCGCTGCAATTTACTGCACAAGTAGTTTAATTACTTTTAATTAAAATTAAATTTATTTTTAAACAAAACCATTTTTTTGCTGAAATTTCATAAATTAAATGATACCAAAAGACTTTCTACGTAATTTAAGTAAACAAAATATGGGAGTTAGTTACAATCTTTGATCGTTTAAGCGATAAATGCAATTTTCTCACAAACTGACTCCAAACACAAAAAAAAAATACTTTGAATACCTACATGTATTACACTTTTGAAAAAAAAAAAAAATAATTATAAAATTAGGTACTTCAATGTCATTTAATTTTTTTGATGACATTATTATTTTTTTCTACATAAGACTTTGACAAATTAGACCTTCAAAATTTCGCTTTTAAACTTCAATAATAAGAGCTGTTGAATGAAGAAAAAATAACTTTATAATAATTAAAAGTTGAACTTTAAAAAATATTAGTTAATTTTTTTTTCAAAAACTTCTATTAAAAAAAGTTCCAAAAATTTTGAAAAACAAATGCATATTTTATTACGAAAAAGTTTTAAAAACGACGTGTTAAAATTTGTTCAGTATTTTTTTTTTTTAATTCTGAGTTTAAGGACCAGTTTTTCAAAAACACTTCTTTTAATTTACTTAATTTTAATTTTACAAATATGAATTAGCTTCTAACTTTTTTAAAATGTATATTTTAATATTGTAGGTGTTGCCGTTGTGTTCAAATTTTTTTTTGTGTTTGAAGTCAATTTGTGCGAAATTTTCATTTATCGCTTAAACGATGGAAGGTTGTCCCTCACCCCCGTATATTTTTTTTTTCCTTAGATTTCCTAAGCAATCTTTTGGCATCAGTTAATTTAAGCAAAATTTTTGAAAAAAAAAATTTTTTTTTGTTTACAAAAATCTTCAATTAAATTTTCAAAAATCAATACGGCAACAGCGACAATTTCTAACCTATCGAGGTTAAAGTATTTTTAATTACTGACGTTTGGTAAAAAAGATCATCAAAATTGGAGCTGTTCGGTCGGGTTCCCTAATATTGACATTTTTTAGGTTTATGTAGTTACTCCACTAAAACGCTAGGTTTTAGGTAATAGCTTGATGAACGTTTGATTGATTGAAACCATGAGTGTCATATTCGTAAGAACGGTCAAAAGTCAGCTATTCAAGTTCTGATTTTTTTTATTTGTTGAGTGCGAAAGAGAAAAATTACTCTGCATCTGCTTCCCCTTCGAATTCATTGGTTTTCGTAAAAGTAATGACTCTTGTAATAGCAGACTATGTTTTGAATACCGGGTCTAAATGTATCTTCGAAGCCAGCAGAAAACTTTAATTTACCTATGAATAAATACCCCTAAAATATAGCTTTGGCCATAAAAGAATTCCTAATATCTTTTTCTTGAAAATAAAATACCCCCCGGTTAAGTAATAATGCGTTCTTAAATATGTTTGTCGAACCAGCAAAATATCAATATATGTATTTTCATTTTCATGCAATATGATTTACAATCGTTTGATAAAGCGTACACATTTTAAAATTCTAGTCAAAATCAGTCAAATGGTGCGGCGCGGTGGGCGCACACACTGCAAAATAGTCTGATTACGGCGACCAAATTATTTTCGTTATATATTGAGAATGTGCACCCAATGTTTTATATCTGGAAGATATTTACCGTGTTCTTAAGTTTCAAGAATGTTGAAAGATAACACTGATCAACTAAGTTTTTGTTACAGAAACCCAGGTATACTTTTTTATAGGTTTTTTGTTCTCGAATCCGAAGTTAGAAAAATTCTATCACATCACGTTTTTGAGATATTCCCGTTAGAAAATCGAAAATGCCGCTTTTTTTTACAGTTTTCGAGGTTGTTTCTTAGCGTTAGGTATATCTCAAAATCCAAACATAATTTTATGTTTTAAAAATTGGCATTTATGTTAAAATATCATTTTAGCAACATCGTCGTAAATCGTCGATTTAAGTACCTATTTATATCTGAGTTAAAGACTTTTTTTGTAACCTTTCCAAACTGTCAATTTGTTGATTTGTTTACTAGGCGGTGCAAAAATTCAAAGCTTATTACATAAGAACGCCATAACTAATTTTAGTGATTAAGGTATAACTACAACTACAAAAAAAAATCATGGATCGCATGGCGCTACTGTTACAGAGTTTAAAACAAAAAAAAAGCAAACACAAAATGTTTGACATACAGATGCTAGTGTATACAATGCTATTATTTATTGTGACGTGGTAAAGTTTTTCATGATATGTTTTTCTTTCATAAAAAACCACTACCTAGTTAAGTGATGTTTTCACTGATTTTTTTTGTTCATTTAAATTCGCCTGTAAGTATTTGTTGCTTAAAGTTTAAACAAAACAGAATTATTCAATGAAATGTGAATGACTCAAAACCAAAGAAACATGAAAATAATTAATTTGGTTGTCGGAAGCATGCGTGCTTATCATATTTAAGCCAAATCCCAACTGCAACTGCAAGCCAAGTCCTATTACGTTATAATCAGATATTAAGGGTAACAAAGTCTAATATTTCAAAGCTGATGAGCGCCCTCTTCCTTAACTTTTGAGAGCTAAAACTTTCAGCATATGTTGGTATAGATGTCTGTAGCAAAATAATGGGTGGGGAAGTAATGAATTATATGGTTTATTTTTTTGCCTTATAACGTGGACCACACAAATGAGTATAGTATATTTGTATAGTTCCTTCGTGTTCAGCTTTCGAGTCGGCATTCGCACGAACATTTTTTCAGTTGCCTCTTTTATAAGGCGATTTGAATCCAAGTTGAATGCGGGTAACACGTTCATATCCGAATCGGGGAGCTGAATCAAATCGAAAACATGCATAATACCTATTTCCAAACTTGTTGTACCTATATACACGTTATGTTATCTATTTTCTTTTGCCCCTTGTGTTTTGGTTAGATTTTTCTATTTTACTGTCAATATATTTAAAAGAAAACTGTGTTTTCGATTCTTTTTCAATTCGATTCTTCGATCTGGTAGATATAATCATAGAACTGGAATCATAGAATTGAAATTTCGATTCGATCTTTAAATCTGACCTATAAACGGGCTACATTTAAGATTTAGTTTTTATTTTTTGTTTTCATGAATACCCATAATTTAAATTTTTTATTTGCTCTATAGGGCAAGTTTGGTTTCGTGTCGAAAAAAAAATTTGAGGTTTTAATCAAAACCAACATTACGATGATGGAGAACTCCGAAAAAGTGGGTCTCGCAATTCCGTCCGTGCGTCTGTACGTCTGTGCGTCCATCTGTACACATTTCCACAGCCTAAACGGGTGGATGGATTTTCTTCAAATTTCGTACAGATGATTTTTATGGAATTCTGAAAGTTGGTTTTTTTTTTTGTTTTTTTATATCTCGTTTAGAACGTATACCTCCCATACAAAAAAATACGATATTACGAATTTATCGAAAACGGCTCTAACGATTTTGATTAAACTTTATATACGTAATATTTAAAGCAGTGGCAATAAAACTGCATTTTTATTTTTTCTCAAAAAAGTCAAATAACAAAAAAAAATTTTTTTCATTTAACAAAATTTTAAAAAAATATCAATATCAATATTAAAATAGATCCAGCTTTTAAAATCTACAAGTAGACTAACATAAAAGTGCAAGAGCAAGAGCAAGTCGTGCATTTTATTTTACATGGACTTATACTACTTTCAAAAATAATGGTTTAAATCTTGATAGTTCTTCGGATATGTTTCCAGGAACTAGTTCCGACCGAAAAACGAACCTTTCCATGTTCGTTCTGGCTTTATAACTGATTTGCGCATCTCAATGCGGTAGCGATACTGGTAGTGGTACGGGTGCTTGGCTTGTATGAAAGAGCTTTGTGAGAGAGCATATACATTATACAAATTGGTTTCTAAGCCAAATTCTAAGTGTTAGATTTACAAACGTGGTTCAGCTTTGATTCCGGAATTTAACTTGCCGATTTTGACGGATTATCTGTGGTTCAACTTTGGTTGAAAGATGGAGTTGACCAGCTTAACATATATAAACCTTGAACCAGTGCTAAACCCCAGCTTAACCACCTATTTCAAAAGATAAGAGCTGCTGAACCAGAGATTAAATATTTGTTTCACATGGATCTAAGCTTTATTCTGTTTCAAAATAGATACATTTTAACCCATTATTCACCACGCAAAAGGTGAAAAATTTTAACGCAATTCACACACAGCCTAAAAAACACCAAAAACTTCGAAATTTCAGGAGTTTTTTTTCTGCTCTGGAAAAAGGTGATTTTGGAGCAATTGGGTGACATTTGGTAAGAAATATACATTTTGTCTCAAAATATAATTCATCCCCATCTATCAAGTTCTTATTCTCTTTCAGGTGTGGAATTTTGTCTACCTTTTTTTTTATTTTTGTCGAATGCTTTCCACTGAGAATGAACTATGCCCGGTTAATGAACATGTCTTTGAAAAATCCAATGGAGGCAGAAAGTTTTCTCTTGAATGTTTAGGTAAAAGGAACCGTTTTTCCTCTGCATTCAAGAGAAAACCTTCCACGAGCACGAAAGATAAAATGGAACGACGCACAGTGGCCCGTTTTGACTTTTTTGCTTGCAAAATTAATATCTTCTAAACAAATAAAGATATCGCCACAATTTTTTTATCTTTATGTAAATTTCCAAGGCTATGAAAATTGTGAGTTCAAAAAAAAAAAAAAACTTTACAAGGTGTTTGAGAATTTGGTGTTAAAGTAAGAAGTTTTAGATAAGGTTGTAAACATAATGGTATTTTGATATACAATCGTCAAAAATCAATTTCTGAAGTAATCTGAGTTAAGTGACACTGCGGGGAAAAAGGAAAGGAACCAATTCGAGTGAAACAGTGGGAAGAAAAGTATTTTTTTTTTTTTAATTTTTATGCAAGTACATTTATAATGTATTTCAGTGATATATTACAAGTCAAACAGTGAAAAAACATAAAAGTAACAAATTAACTTATAAAAAACACTAGATTTCTTTAAAACTATCATTTAAGTCCGGGGTAATTTGTAATAAACTCATCATTTCTGGACAGTATTGTTCTTTCAGATCTTTTTGGTTTCTTACATGCCTTAAGGAAGAAATAAGTGTATCCGGTGAGGTTGCAAGAATGTTAAATAGGTCTTCATTCTGCCGAATCCTTGAAACTTTGCACGTATTTTGATATCTGTACTTCTTGTAGTCTTTAATTTTACCCTACTAGGCTTCTTCTGACAGTTCTCCAAGTGGAAGTGATTGATATTCGATGATATTTTGACTATGGACCAATATTTTGTGAAGAGTAGGCGTGAGTAGTTTTTCAGGATACTTTTTTTTTTGAAGCTCTGCTGTGTACTATTTCATTGTTTTTCATGAAAATAAAACAATTATACTGCCTTATAGCTAGAATCCATGGACAGCGAGCACCCCAGACATAATAAGAAAAATTTTCACGTAAGTTTTCAGGTGCTATCAATGAAAAAAGTTGATCAATTCAGGGTTAATGCAATACGGTATCACTTTAATGTATCCTTACTTAAGTCTGAATGTTTAAGAAATAGTTGACGAATGGTTAATGTTTCATAAACTAATTTATCAACAAGTCCAGCCATGTAAAAACAAAAAATAAAGAGTTTTTTTTAGAAAATAGTAGTTTTGGCTTTTTGTTAATTTCTCGAAAATCACAAGATATTTTTCAAACTGGTTTTCTGTTTTCGTTAAAAATGAATAAGAGCATTTTAAAAACTAAATTAGTACTTAATTACATGAAATTTTGCAAAAAAATTACTTTGAAATTTTTTTTTCCATTTTTTTTTTCAAAGTTTTGATTTTAAAAATTAATTTTTCAAAAACTGTGCCATAAAATGGCTTTGTTTAAAATGTTTGTAAAAGACTAGGGTTTTGGCTTTACAAAAAGGTGTAGCAGGTTGTTTTAAGTATAACCGTTGATTTTTAATAATTTTTTTTCAAAATTAAGTCAATTTTTTTTTAAATTGCCCCTCTCCGCTAAACGAAGGGGAATAGACCCCCCCTCCTTTACGATTTTTTTCTTGTCTCGACCTAACCTCTACGCTCTAGCTTTTTGCACATTACTCCTGAATCACCCTGTATAAGGATTTTGAATCAGCTGAGCTGAGAATCTTATTTTTCTATGCAATTTGAAGCCGAAAAAGTGTGCAAAAAACAGTGTTTCAAAAAACATTAAGTTAAACAATTAAAAAAAAATTTTTTATTTTTTTAATTTTTTTTTAATTTTTGGGTTAAATAATTACACAGCATTTGAAAAAAAAATCAAAACGTTTTAGAAGCCCTCTTCCTAGTTTTAACACTCAAAGGTAAGAAAAAAAAATAAAAAACAGATTTTTTTTTTTCATACACAATAACAATAAACTTTGACTTGCTCTATAAGGCACAAAAATAAGCCAAATTGAATTTTTTTTTCGAATACTCGAGCTCCAAACATTTGTGAATCCAGTGATCTAAAAAGTTCTTCATTATAGACCTACCCAAAAAATGAATTTTGCAAGCACTTTTGGCTAAATGGGCCACTGTGCGACGTGACATAATTTGCCCAGCGAGAAATATTGTGCTGTTGGGGAATGGATTACTTTCTAATGTTGGGCAGCTGTATGCTCAGTGGAGACGCTGTGTTAGAGCCAGTTATACAAATTGTAGCCGTTTAATGAAAACTCCCAGAAGATAAAAATAGTTGCTCCACAAATTTAATATTTGTTCAACTGGGTCTTCGGTGGTTAAGTTGAGATTTAGCAGTGGTTCAAGTTTATATAACAAAATGCATGCTTGAACCAAAGTTGATCGACAGCTAATCTGCCGAAATCGGCGAGATAAATTCCTGAACCAAGATTGAAACACCTTTTTAAATCCGGTCTATCTGGGTAGGTAAAAATATTTTTTTCTCGCTAGCGCAATTGGTTTGTGAAAAAGAAGTTTACAAATTTTCAGCTTTCTACACATTTTTGGTAAGTTTTCCATTCCGGGAAACCACCACAAAATATGAGGTAGCAGTGCGTACGTACCACAATAAAACTGCATTGGGTTTCAACCTTAGAGGATATAATAATAGGTGTGTTTTTTATTACAACCGGTCTTAACTGGACAAAAAAACGCAGTCTGGGCTAAGCAATTTACATGTTAAATACAACAACACCTTAGCCTCTTGGGCTTAGTTGTTTAGCCCGGAGATTTCTCTGGGCTTAATTTTTTGAAGAGTTTTAAATCTGTGCTACCAAACTAATTTTTTCATAAATTGTTTAGAATTTGTTTACAAACGTGAAAACTGACGTTTGGAAGGACAAAATGTATTAAACTAGTTTTGCTCACAGCACACATAAGAAGGTAATATCTTCGGAACTGACATTGGTCGCCAAATTGTCAAAACATGACAATTTGGCAACCAATGTCAGCTACCGCAATTTTTAATTGTTTTAAATTACCGACGAAAAACGCACAAAAACCGAAAAACCACGCACACCACTATTTTTTAATAACTATTAACCGTTTTCCGCCGAGAACCACGAAGAAAAGTTATTATTTTAATTAAAAATTTTTTCAAATGACATTTTATAAATTAAAAAAAAAAAAACAAATATCCTGATTACTGCTATTGAAATATAAAAATTATAGGCCGACCTGACAGATTGGTGCCCATTTTTGACAATCAAATTTTTATTATGTGTATTGTGAGTTTTGCTAGCATACATTTTTGTATCTCTTTGTAAAACATACATGAAAAATACAAGAAAAGGACGAAAGCGAAAAATATGACAACTCTAAATTTTTGTTGTGTCTGCTGTTTTCGGAACATTCAATATACAGTGCTGCCAAGATTTCAGGTTAAAACCCGAGGCGTTTTTTTGTCCAGTTAAGACCGGTGGTAATAAAAAACACACCTAATATATGGAGTGCTTGTTCCTATACCTAATACATTGTAACGCCATATGCATGGATAGGGGTCGCTGCCTTCGTTTTTCAGTGAGAGTCCGGTTCCGCAGCTGTAAATAAACACGCTTGTTGATGACAGCCATCAAATGAAAATAAAATGGAGGCATGCACTCATCGAAAATCTTAAAGAAACTAGAGCCCTCTATAAAAGCTTCACGGAACTAACAGCACAAGCACTCCATATATTATATCCTCTGACTGACAGCTGTGACTGTCAATTTAGTTGTCACTTTTAAAATTTTTACAAAGTTTCAAGAAAATATTTGAGTTTAAAGTTTATCTTATAATACGGACAAAATATCACTGTAAGCATTAAACCTATTTGTAAAGATGGATTTTTGTTGTACTGTCTGTTTTGCGAATACAAAGCCAAAACTGGACAAACAACTAAATGTCTGTCTTTGAAATAATAGCATCTAAGATTTAGGGCGGAAGTCGTAGTCGCCACTCAAGTTGAGAAATATCTTAAGCATTCACTCAAGCGAGGAGGCCTTTTAACTTGAGGAAACGCTTTAGTTTTTTTTCATTGCGAGTGTTTGTTTTTTTTGTATTTAACAATTAAAATTTATACTGATTTTATACAAAAATAAATTAATCGCGAATATTTGTTTGAGTTGTACTAGTGGGTCGACGAATTCGACGAGTACCTATGTCTATGTTGGACAAATACGATATAAACCGGAGGCAAGTTTTTTAAATAATATTTTGCTGATGACAATTAATTCAAATCAGCCAAATTTTCGAGATTGAGAAAAAAAATTTCCTCAAGACAAGATTTTTCTTTACTCAAGTGACAACCCTATTTTCAATTCCCTTGAGCGATTGCTTGAAATATTTCTCAACTTGCTGGAGTTGAGAAAAATCTTAACTTGAGCAACGGCTATGAACACCGCTCTTAATCAAATTACATGGGATGGTTTGATTGTAATTACTAAACGGTAAGCGATACAAAAAAAAACTTTATATGACAATTTTTTGTAAAATACCCTCAGCTTCAATTTTTTAGAACATAATTTTTGTATGCAACCTACCGTTTTAAAAATAAAAAATTTGGGACCTTTGACCCCTTATAATGGGAACAGCGTAGAAGAAACTTCAGGACTTTTCACCGATTGTATACCACCCTTACACCAAGCTGTATACCAAAAATCAGCCTGTTAATTTTTATTCCTTCAAAAAATCAATTTTTCCTGGGCTATTAAGCTCATTTTGAAAAAAAAAAATAATTGCTCTAAAAAATAAAGACGTTTGTGTCAAAATCAATTTTAAATGGATCTTATTAATCTTTAAGGTGGTGAATGGCGCTATTTAAACAATCCTTGAACTACGTTGGTTAAATGTAGAAACTATTTATGGATAAGGAATGTTGTTTTAATAGCTGTTCTTCCTATTGCGGCATGGGGCCTTAAACAAATCGTGTCTTTGTAACTTAAAAAAATGCTGCAACTGAAAAGCGAGCCAATCCGGCATTTATCCCAAAACCCCTTTGTAAAGTCAAGTTATAATAAACAAACGTTGAACTCACTCATCGACCCCAATCAAACCATAAGAGCTTCAACAATTGAAAGTTTTTTTTTGTGCTGTGTTTTTTTACAACCCTCTAGCTTGGGGAGTAAAATTTGTTTGTTCAGTAGCGTGTGTGCTGTGAGGACAGATGATGATGATGATTACCCACCACCCTTCAGATATATTTATTTAGGGGCAACCAAAATCGCCCGCACTTTTTTTTCGAGGTAATTACTCAAGTAGTTATCCGTCTGTCGTATTCGAATCGAAAGTCGAGTCGATTGATTTAAGTGGAAAGGACTGTTTTTGAGTTTTGGAGTGTTTTGTGGTTTTGCTAAGTGTGATGTGTGTTTCATGCACTACATACCTACCTACTCGTATCTGCCCATTTTGGTCAATCTTGAACAATTTAATATGGATAGCTATAAGTGTTTACTTAAATTGTAATACCTTCTGGAATTAGAAGTGAGATTGTCCTTTCAAGAGAAAACTTTAAACCATTTAATTATTTTTTTTTTTGTTTTTAATTGATAACTCTTTTCCTTTCGAACACTCACTTACATTCAATGTCACTATTTTTTCTTCTTGTATTATTCACTGATTTAAATGAATGTAACCTTAAACTATTTTTTTAAAACTTTGTTAGCACACCACTCACAGACAGCTTTTTTCGACTTTAAGTTCAAAGGCAGAAAACACTTCCTGCTGCCACGAGATCCTGTCTCGTACTGAAGCTATCACTGAGAATTGTCCTGTTAGGATGCTATCTGATTTCAGAATAGCAAACTCAGTCACTCGGTTTCTGTATCCTTGGTTATATGAGACGTTTTAATGCCACCCTTAACCGCATGAGCTTGAGCATCCCCATAATATAGAGCATATCCGAACTTCTCTCTCTACGATGAAAGCAATGATAGAAGTGAAGCAACAGGGCCATTAAAGCTGGTGATGTGTGGCAAAGAAGAGATGCTATGGTGTATGACGTTAAAATCCCCCCCCCCTTTCGTCCGCCTCACCATGCTTCAGGCAATTTAACAAGTGGTTGAATTATTACGCAACTAATGGACATATCACATGAAAATGTCTATGTGCGCAACTAGTGTTCTATTCCAGCTTCTGCTTCACATCGGATAATATTGGATAAGGGGAAACATTTGCTTGTACAATGAATGAAGTTTTTTTTATGGATGCTGGGGATGGAACGTAATATAATTGTTTCTCTGAAGGAACTCCTAGTATTAGTTGGAAAGAAATGGTGCAAAACGAATTCACTTTGGTTAGTACTTGTTGAATCTATTTATTCAAAGTTTTTTAGATTGATGTGAGTTCATGTGGAATTACAATGAAGCAACAAGTACATACATTCTTAATCCCGTGTGCGATGCATTTTTTTAGTAGTAGGGAAGGTAAGAATTTACTTTGCTGCTCACATTAAGTGCATATATCAGGGTTTAAAGTATTGGTATAGTACGTGAAACTTCTAAAGAAGTTGAGTACATTTTATTTTACTATGGACTCAAAGGAGAAAAAAAATATTCTTTTAAGAAGTGGGGTGTAAAAATCTCATTTATTCAGGAAAAAACCACCAATTTTTTAATAATATAAGGCATACCTACCTACCTATTTTCTGTGGCAACAAGGAATAATAATATAAGTCAACAAGAAGTTATGATTTGAAACCGAAAATTCAAAACTTTCTCCTGAAAAGTTGTAAAATCTGACTTACATATGTCGCATTGCCAGTTTTATTATTAATTTTTGGAAATGCTATTTTTATTTCTAAAATGAACGCCAAAAATGTTTTTCAAAAGGTTTTGGCTTGTTAAACCAGCAAAAATTGTTTAATTCAAAATACAGTACCTATAGCTCCAGTCATACCTAGGCCTCAACAGCAACTTTTAATTCCAAAGAATTGCCTTGATTCGTATATCGGATCACCTTTTTGTACCGTAGGGCTGCCAGACGTCTCGATTTCGCCGGGACAGTCCCGACATTAAGACCCTGTCCCGATATCTATCCCGATAAGGGATGAGACTTTTTGAAAAAAAATGTCGAAGTAGATTTGAACAAATAACGCAGTAGTTTAATATTTATCGCATATATATTATATATATATATTTTATATTTTTATAGAATTAAATAAAAAATAATATTAACTAAACATTAATTTCTTTTTAAGAAAAAATAACAAAAACGGACCAAAACAAAAGTATATGCATTTTTACATATTCAAACACTCATTACATATTAGAATGAGATTGACTGTATTCAGAAGTACGATCAAACAAATAATATAAAAATAAATAATATGCTGATAAATATTTTGACATTAAACTGGAAATTTTCCACACAAAACTTTTTTGTTCGCATATAGTTTTAAAAACGGCAAAACAAGTTATTTTATTTTATTTTATTTTATTTTATTTTATTTTATTTTATTTTATTTTATTTTATTTTATTTTATTTTATTTTATTTTATTTTATTTTATTTTATTTTATTTTATTTTATTTTATTTTATTTTATTTTATTTTATTTTATTTTATTTTATTTTATTTTATTTTATTTTATTTTATTTTATTTTATTTTATTTTATTTTATTTTATTTTATTTTATTTTATTTTATTTTATTTTATTTTATTTTATTTTATTTTATTTTATTTTATTTTATTTTATTTTATTTTATTTTATTTTATTTTATTTTATTTTATTTTATTTTATTTTATTTAATTTTATTTTATTTTATTTTATTTTATTTTATTTTATTTTATTTTTTTTTATTTTATTTTATTTTATTTTATTTTGTTTTGTTTTGTTTTATTTTATTTTATTTTATTTTATTTTATTTTATTTTATTTTATTTTATTTTATTTTATTTTATTTTATTTTATTTTATATTATTTTATTTTATTTTATTTTATTTTATTTTATTTTATTTTATTTTATTTTATTTTATTTTATTTTATTTTATTTTATTTTATTTTATTTTATTTTATTTTATTTTATTTTATTTTATTTTATTTTATTTTATTTTATTTTATTTTATTTTATTTTATTTTATTTTATTTTATTTTATTTTATTTTATTTTATTTTATTTTATTTTATTTTATTTTATTTTATTTTATTTTATTTTATTTTATTTTATTTTATTTTATTTTATTTTATTTTATTTTATTTTATTTTATTTTATTTTATTTTATTTTATTTTATTTTATTTTATTTTATTTTATTTTATTTTATTTTATTTTATTTTATTTTATTTTATTTTATTTTATTTTAATTTATTTTATTTTATTTTATTTTATTTTATTTTATTTTATTTTATTTATTTTTTTTTTATTTTTTTGAGAATTTCGATAAATTTAATTGCGTTTAAAAATTTGACGTTTTAATAATCTAAAGTGCATTCACCTGAATTCCCAAACACTTACCTATATTTTTAAAAAACTTAAAAAAACGCACACCTTTAATGTCTCGAACCATGAAAAAATGGACTTATATTTTCAAATACAACTTATGAACGGAAAAGACAAGATCGGGAAGCCCCCAAAAAATTCACATTACAGTCACAAAAATTTTGATTTTTTAAATTGAAGTAAATCACATTTATTTTCTTACAACCTTTTAATATTTACTATGTTCATAAGATTTTTATAAGGCGGATAAGAAAACGTTACTTTGGAGTAGCAAGACCAATGTTAGATAACAGAAATTATCGCTTTCTTAATATATTAGAAGTAATAGACCGAGAGCCAGCGACCTAAAGTTTGTAGGTAATTGCTTAGTGTTCAGAGTCATACCTCTAGATAGTCTTCACCGAGTTATATAATTACTGATTTTTAAATAAATGTTTTTTGATCAATAGTTTTTGAAAAAAATAATTTTCAAACACAAAATTTTGAAAAAAAAATTCAAAAAAAGTTCAAACTGTGTTTTTTTTTTCAAAAAATCTACCCAATTAAGTACTATTTTTTTAAATTTTTATTTCTCTTATATATTTTGAGTCAAACACCGAAAACAAGAAGTCAAAATCTCTTTTAGTTTTTGAAAAAACTGAAAATTACGAAACCTTCTATTTTTGCACCAACGCCAAAATTACGGCTATTGATTATGTCTTTCAGAAAGGAAGAGACGTTCACGGGTTTTTATTGCAGGAATCGTTCAATCGATTATAAAACAAGATAAAACCGCGGAGTGCTATTAAATGAGAGGGTGGAAACTGGAGATAGGGGTGCAAAAGCCCCCTTTTTGGTTTTTTCAATATATCCCGTAAGCAAAGCAAATTTTGAGAAATTGCACTTCACACATTTTGTAGAGAATTAAATTTCCTATGATAATAATGTTTTTTAAAAATTGATAAAAAAATGTACATTAACATTGCTCTAATAAAAGATAGAAGATTAAATTTTCTTAATAATGCTGGTCTTATTAAATTTTTTCATTGAAAATTAACCGAAGTATGGCCATTTGAACCTATCTTTTTTTTCGCAGATTCAGTTTTTCTCAAGGATATAAGAATCATTTGAGGGGAAAGTACAATAATTTAGCAACCAAGAATTGATAGCTGTTTTTTGTAGAAGGGTTAAATACAATCATTTTTTACTATGGGAGTGGGTGTCTCGAAGAGTCTTGCACTCCAGATTTTTTAATGCAGGAATGTTCCTTGGGATCTAAATAGTAAAAACAAAATTTTTTTTAAATCTTTTATGGAGCTATTCGTTTTTGCGAGCTTAATTAGTTATGGAAAAAGCGTACTTTTACGTACTCTCCCTCATGTTTTGGCTCATAACTCTGTTAATAATAACGGTAAAAATTTAAATAATGGCTCTATTTTTAGAAGAAATATGTCTTTTTTAACTGCGTTTCAATTAAACTGATATCATTTTTAAATATTCAGATCTTCAAATTAAAGTCCGTTCATTTTTTCTGCCCTATTCGATTTCACTAATCAAAAAGTTTTTTTTTATCACATCACGTTTTTGAGATATTACCGTTAGAAAATCAAAAATACCCTTTTTTAACAGTTTTTGAGGTTATGTCCTTTTGCGTGATAATTTGTTAAAATTAAATTTGTGGCGGTTTCTCAAAGAACTAAACTTCTTCTTTCAAAATATGTTTAAATCTTTTTAATATCTCTTTTCCTCTCTGAGAAATCCTAAGTTGAATTCAACATGTTTGGTGCATATTCTCTATGCAAAAAAATCTTATGTTCTTTTGGGTTTCATGGCAAATCTCAAAAATTTCCTTACATATAAACTTACCAAAAAACTTAAAGGAATGCAAATAGAATATTATGTCAAAATTTGAAAGTGATCGGTACAGATTTTTTTTAGAGATTTGCCATGAAACCCAAACGAACATAAGATTTTTTTGCATAGAGAATATGCACCAAACATGTTGAATTCAACTTAGGATTCGAGTTCAGCATATTACTCCAGTCAAAGCGTCATTTGACCTTGCGCACAGAGGCACTGTCAGTTTTTATTTCATGGATCGATAGGGGTATATTTGAAAGGCTTAACCCCAATTTCTCACCACCCGATCATTCTTTTTAGCGGAGTTATATTTGGGATATTTTACTTCTAAGCTAATATCTTTGCTCCAAATTGTCGTAGACCAAAAAATAAACATACATTCTCTTTCTTATAATATTTTCTACCGTTGTATGTAATTTCATTGTATTTGAGTAAGTAAATACAAAATGGCAGCCATTTAAAGTCAAATTCTTGTTGTTAAAAAATACATTTTTGTCATTATTTCGAAAAAAGCTTTCATCATGATTGACATTTTCTAACCTATTTTGTAGCTCTATTCATGTCCTGCATTTAACAGAATAAATCAGCTCATTATCACCAAAGATGGCCGAGCAATTGATAAATGAACGCATGCAAAAACGGTGCGAAAACACCCAAAAATATCGTTTTTTGGGAATAACTTGGCTTCAGAGTGTCCTACGACAAAAAATAAAGCTTTTACTTGTTGGTTACAACATTTTCTATCGATTCGGTGCACATTATTTTTGTTGAAACAAAAAATAGGTTAGAAAAATGTCAATCATGATGTAAGCTTTTTTCGAAATAATGATAAAAATGTATTTTTTAACAACAAGAATTTGACTTCAAATGGCTGCCATTTTGTATTTACTCACTCAAATACAATGAAATTACATACAACAAAAGAAAATATTATAAGGAAGAGAATGTATGTTTTTTTTTTGGTCTACGACAATTTGGAGCAAATAATAATAATAATTTAACTATATGCCTGTAAGACCTAAGGTCTTTTAAATGCAACTGCACGGCACTAGTTAGAAGGAATAGAAAGATAGGAAAGATTTTTTGTTGGTACAGTGAATTGAGAATAAGATGATTATTATCTCATATAGTCCCACGGGTGGCTTCCAAGCTGGGGGATTAAGAAAAGAATGCTGCCTGAGGTAGGGCTCGAACCCACAACCTTCAGGTTATCAGTCAAGTACTACATCCACTGCACCATTGCCACCATTGCAAAGATATTAGCTTAGAAATAAAATATCCCAAAAAATACATTTTTGTGTATAACTCCGCTAAAAAGAATGATCAGGTGGTGAGAAATTGGGGTTAAGCCTTTCGAATATACCCCTATCGATCCATGAAATAAAAACTGACAGTGCCTCTGTGCGCAATGTTAGGTCCTTTTTTCCGACGCTTTGACTGGAGTATATGAAAAACCATTAGAAGAGTATGCTCTGACTTCTATTAAAAAAAAACTTTTTGATTAGTGAAATCGAATAGGGCAGAAAAAATGAAGGGACTTAAATTTGAATATCTGAAGATTTAAAAATGATGTCAGTTTAATTGAAACGCAGTTAAAAAAGACATATTTCTCCTAAAAATAGAGCCATTATTTAAATTTTTACCGTTATTATTAACAGAGTTATGAGCCAAAACATGAGGGAGAGTACGTAAAAGTACGCTTTTTTCATAACTAATTAAGCTCGCAAAAACGAATACCTCGATAAAAGATTTTAAAAAAGTTTTTTTCTTACTATTTAGATCCCAAGGAACATTCCTGCATCAAAAAATCTGGAGTGCAAGACACTTCGAGTAGTGTCGCGTTCAAACGACCCGTGCCCCCCCGTTTAGGCGGGAGGGCAATTTTCGAAAAAAAAAAACTTAAAATCAACAAATTTTATTAAAAAAACAACGGCAACACCTATAGTTATGAACGATAATTTTTTCGAAAGCTAAAAATATACACTATCGTTTATTTTCGTAAGTGCTGCCGTTGTCTTAAAATAATTTTTTTATTTTAGGTCGATTTCTTAATTTTAAATTTTTTTGCACCTTCATGACAAATTTTACACAAATGTTCGCCACACTTACGGACAGGCAGACCAGCGGTTTTTTATATAACTCGGTGACGACTATCTAGGGGTATGACTCTGAATACTAAGCAATTACCTACAAATTTTAGGTCGCTGGCTCTTAGACTATAAGAACTTCGTTTGTATCTAAATTCTTAGAAAAAATACTAACCTTTACAATTGCATATTAATTATGTCAATTCATAAATCTCAGTCTTAAGTTATCTTTAATTTAGGTGGTTGAATTATTATGTTTATGTGTATTCATTTAATTTTAATATGAGAAATCGTTGCATTTAACTGGAAACTATAAAAAGTAGGTATAGGTATTTTGTCTATGAAAAGCAATGTCAACGAAAATCTTAAAAAAACAATATTTTATCATTTTTTTCATGTTAAAAATGACTTATGATGCGAGCGACGATATTAAAGGTCAAATTTAAATGTTATATCAAAAGTCATTATAATACTATACCGTCTTAAAGATTTTCTCAAGGAAATAAACACCTATCTTATGCTTTCCACTCACGACTCACATCATCATTTTTCGGAACTCTTTTTACATTAACCTTTTATTGAACAGTTCAACTTTTACAGAGTTTTGTTTATTAACTTAATTCACTTAAGATCACGCTTGCATTTTTAGAAACTTTATCATAACCAATTGAAAGGTAAAAGAACACATATACTCCCTTATTGCGGATTCTGTAATACCTTTCGGTTATGAGGTATGTATATTTGTTTTGTGATATACACTCAGTCACAAAAGTAAGTATACACCCCTAACTTTGTTTAACCAAGACCTCAAAAAAAAGAATCTAACACATTTTCGAAAAAAATTTAAATGTGGTTTTATTTCATTAATCATTGCCTACATATTTACAAAAAAAAATTTGTCAAATAATCAATACTAAATGAAAAAGTGACAAAAACCTAAACACAGTACAAAATTTCGCATTACAAAAGTAAGTATACAGAGAAGAAAAAACTATGAAAATCGATGTTAAAGTATAAATTTCTAAATTTTTTTGGAAATTAATATATTTTAGGCTACCCCCTAGACTTGACGAGGTCACACTCACTTGAGGGCATTGATTTTACCAGATTTTTTGCAACATTTGGGTCGAATCTTATCCACTCTTCCTATAAGACTCGTTTCAGCAAATCCTTTGAATGCTTCCTTGCTTTTCTCACCAAATGGTCCAACAGATGCTAAATAGTATCCAAATCGAGTGACTGGGGGACGTTTGGATCTGGTTTTGAAAGTTTTTGATCAAAAATTCACTCAAAAATACCGAGTTTTGCTTAGGGCCGTTACCTTTATTGAAGATAATCAATCCATCTTAGCCTAATTATTCGACACTCTGGTGCAGGTTTGTCTATAAAATATCTAAAAAACAATACCCATCCATTGTTTACTCAAGGAGACCAAATAACCCACACCGAAAGCTATAAGCAAAAACCCCCATACCATAAACGAATCACTGCAGTTTTTACCAGTACCAGCTTTTTGATGGGATTTTGTTACTTTTTTATCTTTCTCCAAATTTTACCAGGTCCATCTGAGCAGTACACTTCGTCTTACGTGCATATGAGTTATGGATGTGCCAATATTTCTAGAAAACCGAGAAAAGAAGTAGATCCGAAAAGAAAGGAAGGTACTGGTAAAAACGTTTATGGTATGGGGGTTTTTGATTATAGCTTTTGGTGTGGGTTACTTGGTCTCCTTGAGGAAACAATGGATGGGTATTCTTTTTTAGATATTTTATAGATAAACCTGCACCAGAGTGTCGAATAATCGGGCTAAGATGGATTGATTATCTTCAATAAAGGTAACGACCCTAAGCAAAACTCGGTCTTTTTGAGTGAATTTTTGATGAAAAACTTTCAAATCCAGATCCAAAGGCCCCAGTCACTCGATTTAGATACTATTTACCATCTGTGAGACCATTTGGTGAGAAAAGTAAGGAAGCATTCAAAGGATTTGCTGAAACGAGTCTTATAGGAAGAGTGCCCAAATGTTGCAAAAAATCTGGTAAAATCAATGCCCTCAAGTGAGTTTGACCTAGTCAAGTTAGGGGTAGCCTAAAATATATTAATTCCCAAAAAAATTTAGAAATTTATACTTTCAACATCGATTTTCATAGTTTTTTCTTCTCTGTATACTTACTTTTGTAATGCGAAATTTTGTACTGTGTTTAGGTTTTTGTCACTTTTTCATTTAGTATTGATTATTTGACAAATTTTTTTTTGTAAATATGTAGGCAATGATTAATGAAATAAAACCACATTTAATTTTTTTTCGAAAATGTGTTAGATTCTTTTTTTTGAGGTCTTGGTTAAACAAAGTTAGGGGTGTATACTTACTTTTGTGACTGAGTGTAGGTACTATAGGGCAAGTTAAGGATTCAAAGAAAAATTGAACTCGAGATAACAATCAGGCATGACATTACGAAAATGTCTGTCTGTATACACCTAAATCTACAGCCTAAACTATTGGAGTGATTTTCTTCAAACTTGCTAGTAAACAGTCTTTGGTAATTCCCTAGAGGGGGAATTGTATTTTTTTATACAGGGTAATTCAGGAGTATTGTGCCAAAAAGCTGGAGCGTGTAGATTGGGTCGAGACAAGAAAAAAATTGTATGGGAGGGGAGGTATATACCCCCCTCTTCAGCCGGGAGGATCAATTTTCTAAAAAATTGACTTAATTTGGAAAAAAAATTATTTAAAATCAATGGTTACACCTTAAATGACGCCAAAAACTACCTTGAAAGCAAGAGATTGTTCTTTTTCCATTCAATTAAATTATGAAATTCTTTACCGTACGCTCTTCGACAGTTTAAAAAAGGTAGGTTTAAAAAAGGTCTTTTTGAATACATCTCAAGTAATAACACTATTTTTTCTTAATATTTAGTATATATTTGTATATGTATATGAATTCAATATAGCTTTATTATTTTTCTTTTTAAAAAATAATATCTGTTAAATGATTTTATTATTATTTGTTCTCTTTATAGGCTATTGATTATGTCTTTTAGAAAGGAACTAAGACGTTCACGGGTTTTTATTGCAGGAGTCGTTCAATGGGTCATAAAAAAACATAAAACAGCGGAGTGCTACTAAATGAGAGGGTGGAAACTGAAGATAGGGGTGCAAAAGCCCCCTTTTTGGTTTTTTCAATATATCTCGTAAATGAAGCAAAATTTTGAGATATTGCCCTGAACACTTTTTGTAGAGAATTAAATTTCCTATAAAAATAATGTTTTTTTTTTAAATTAAAAAACAGTCAAAACAATCAAAAAAAATATCAAAAAATTCGATTTTTTGAGTTTTTTAACATTTTTGGCTGTGTCTCTTTTTTGGGCTGAGATAGGCATTAACATTGCTCTAATAAAAGAAAGGAGATTAGATTTCCTTCAAAATGCTGTGCTAATTATTTATTTTTCATTGAAAGCTAACCGAACTATGGCCATTTGAACCTATATTTTTTTCGCATTTTCAGTTTTACTCAAGTAAAAAAAAAGCATTATTTGAGGGGAAAGTACGATAACATAGCAACCAAGAATTGATATCGGTTTTTTATAGATGGGTTAAATGCAATAATTTTTTATTATGGGAGGGGGTGTCTATCTCTTCCCGGTTAGGCGGGAAGTTCAATTTTCAAAAAAAATACCTAAAGTAAAAAAAAAATTAAAAAAAAACAACGGCAACACTTTCAGTTATGAATGATACTTTTTTCGAAAGCTTGAATCATACACTTAATTTAAATTTTGAAGTTAGGTTATTTCAAAAAGATATTTTTTTTAATAATTGTTTTGACTGTTTTGGTAAGGAAATTTTTTTTATAAATTTTTTTATTTATAATATTGTTTTGACTGTTTTGGTAAGGAAATTTTTTTTATTAATTTTTAAAAAACATTATTTTTATAGGAAATTTAATTCTCTACAAAGAGTGTTAAGGGCAGTATGCAATATCTCAAAATTTTTCCACCCTCTCATTTAATAGCACTCCGCGGTTTTATGTTCTTTAATGACCCATTGAACGATTCCTGCAATAAAAACCCGTGAACGTCTTAGTTCCTTATTGCCCTGTTTTTTCGACATAATCAATAGCCTATTAATTAAACTTCTATGTTGAAATTATTTTTCTATCTATTTAATGAAAATTTATTTTAGAGTTTATCTTAACTTGTGTTACTCTTTTTGACGAGTTTAAGTTGATAAGTACTATTATAAGAACCATAGCCGTAGCTAGGATTTCATTTCGGGGGGGGTTAGCTCAGACCAAACAACATTTTATTTTTTTCATACTTTGTATCAACTATAATACGTAACTGCAGTCGATTTTCCCGATAATCCCGCTAAAGCAAATGGTCATTAGAACTTTGTCGAAGCGAAAAACTTGCCAATTTCATTTTAAAGTATTTTTTAGGAGAGGAATTCGTAGTTAAAAGTTTAAAATAGCTCTGCTTACCGTTATAGAATTTAAATTGCGAGCGTTAGCGAGCAAGAAAATTTTTTGTCAAGAAACAAATTTTTACCATTCTTAGGCTTCATACAAAATATTATTTCGTACAATTTTATATATAAAACATTGAAAAATGGACTTTTTTTCGCACTGAAATTTTGTAGCGGAAAATTTTTAGGTACATTCTATCTACTGAGTTCTAAATTAAATTGGCAATATTTAAAAACAAAAATTTTAGGGCCAGTTGTACAAATATTTAATCCGTGGTGCAACAACTTTTATGTTCTGAAATCACTGGTAATGTTCCGGTTTAGTACTGGTACAAGGTCCACATATCGCCGGCGTATAGCAAAATTGTTCTAAATCCACTTTTTACCGAAAATGAGTTAATGATGCAGTTTTACTAATTTTAGGGTGCTCTTTCCGGATTGAAAAACTTTTTTTGTCGAGAAAATTTCATTCTGCACATAATATAATTTAATGGGACATAGAACAATAAAAACAGGGAAGTCCCATCATATTTTGTTCTAAGTCCACTTTTTATTTAAGGAAAAAACGTACTTGTATAGGAATTGTTCTATGTCCAATGTTGGGGTTTTTTGTTTCAAAAAATATTTAAAAATAGTATGCACCTGCTAATGAGGTAAACTTATATATTTTATTAAAGAGAGAAGAACAAATTTTATTTAAAACATAACTTGAATGTCAAACGAGCAAAAAATTGTCACTTAAACCAATTTGAAACTTAAAAATCGTCCAATGTAAAATTTGCTTTTTGTGACTTAGAACAATTTTCCTTTACGGCGACACGATATGTAAAAACAGCCACATCCATGGTTGAACCGAAGTTGACCCCCTGCTAATCCTCCGAAATCGGTGTGTTAAATTCCTGATCCGAGACTGAACCATGTTTATACAACTGGCCCTTAAATAATCCAAGTTGTTTGGCATGAGCTAGTTGTACTTCACTTTTAAATTTAACAATAAACTGAAATTGTTTAGTTTTATAATTTGAAACAAAAAAATAACGAAATGTTGTACATAGGTACTACACTCTCTGAAGAAATGGATATATTTATTTTCGCTTATATACTGGATTTAAGCTTCACATAGAACAAAAGTGATGAAAAGATGTCGGAATGATTTAGGCTAGGCGCACACATGCGATTTTGATCGCCCGATAATTCAGTAGCAAATTCGATGACAAGAATTTCAATGACTGTTCAAATTTTTAATCGCGGGAAGCATGTGTGTTAACTAGGGTGGTCCTTATTTTACTCTTTTGATAAAATTGAGTGCGACGCCCCGTACATCGGTTCCAAATCAGCAAAAAAATAAAATATTTTTTTTCATATTTTTATCTCTCACCCTTCCTGGCAATATTTTGATAAGAAGTTACTATAGCAGGAGCGATGTTCAGTGTCCAGTATTGGGTAAATTGCGGATGTTTGTTCATTTATACATATAAACTACTTAATCTAATAGGGTCAGTAGGGGTCAGGAATAAAAATTTGAAAAAATTAGGGCATTTTTTTCCTGATTTGGAACCATTCTAGGGAGCGTCCCCAATTTTTTTCCCCTAAGGAACACCCTAGTGCTCACAGGCATTGAAATCCTTGTGATTCATTTTTGCGACTGAATAATCGCGCGACTAAAATCGCATGTGTGCGCCTAGCCATAACGGTGATATTTATTTGGATTCGAGTTTGGCACACCGAAACCCTTTGAAAAAGTATACTTTATTCTCGGCACCAAAAACCATGCATAAATACTTGTGGTATTTAAAGGGTTCTTAAAAGAACATTTTAAGGTGTTAACATGGTGGGCACAGAGGCAAAAACTCATTTTTTGGAAAATCCCTTACCAAACGTTTTAATGGACCAAAATTTTTTTGTTTTCCCTTATAAAAACTTCATCTTAAATAATTTTTTTTTTTTTTTAATTAATTTTTTTTTCTTCATCGACAGCTTCTTTAACGATACAAAATTGGTAGAGACTTTAAAGAGGATTTTCAGATAGTCAATCAAATCACTAAAATACAAAAACAAACCATTTAGTGCCACACGTATTAGACTTGTTCTTGTTAATAATATATCTTTTGATTTTCTGAAAAAAAATTTCGGGGGGGGGTTAAACCCCCAAAACCCCCCCCCCCCTAAATACGGCTATGATAAGAACGTATTTTCTTTTATACTACCATATGATTCTTTTAAGAATGTAATAAATGAAATGAAAAAAAAAACCGTGTCTTTTATCTTATTTTTTAATAAACCTAATTTACGATATATTTTTTGAAAAATTAATTTTCAAAATCGGAATTTCGATACAAAAATTGAAAAAAAAATTTTTTTGAACTATTCTTTTTTCAAAATTTTATGTCTTGTCATTTTCGAGAAATTAATAAAAAACCAAAACTATTTTTTTCTAAGAAACCACATTATTTTTTGTTTTTATCTGGCTGGACTTGTTGGTAGGTTAAATTGTAGAACATTAACATTTCATCTATTATTGTTTAACTTTAACACAATAAAGTGATACAGTATTGGATTTACCCAGAATTAATAAGTTATTTTTTCATTGATAACACCTCAAAACTGACCTGTGAATTTTTCTTATTGTTTCTGGGGCGCCCTCCGCCCATTTCAATACAAAAATAATTCTCTGTAAACCTTTAAAAATCAAAGAATATGATTTAAATTAAAATAACTGTATTGCTTAAGGGCCTTACAGCTAGAATCCTTGGGCAGCGGGCGCCCTAGACATAATAAAAAAATTCTCAGGTAAGTTTTCAGGTCTTATCAATGGGAAAAGTTGATCAATTCAATACTATGCCACTTGTTGTATCCTCATTTAAGTCTGAATGTTTAAAAAAATAATAAATGTTTCAAAAAATAATTTATCAACAAGTCCAGTCACGTAAAAACAAAAAATAAAGATAATACAGTCAAATAAGGTAAAAAAGGGGGTAAACCTCGGAATGAATGCTAATAGAAATTTTTTTTGCTCAATACCTCCGTTTTGGCATTGTATAACATACCTACATCCATGTTGAAAAAAATAGTTTGAAATTTTTTTTCCCCATTTTTTTTCAAAATTTTGATTTTGAAAATTAAAAAGTACGGATTAACTTAATTTTTTTTTTGTAAGAGACTAGGTTTTTAGCTTTACAAAAAGGTATAACACGTTATTGTAGGTATAACCGTTGATTTTTAATAATTTTTTTTCCAAATTAAGTCAATTTTATTTTAAATGCCCCTCCCCGCTAAACGAGGGGGAATAGACCACCCTTCCTATACGATTTTTTCTTGTCTCGGCCCAACCTACATGATCTAGCTTTTTGGTGCAGTCGTGGTGCGGTCGGTGGTGGTGCGCCGACATTTTCCGCCAAACGGCAGTGGTGCAGCAGCTGTGCGGCGGTCAAGATTTTTTTTTTTCTTTAAAAATTCAATTTCTATTTTTACTCGGGTAATGTGGTAACCAAGTGGTTGTTAGCGTTGTATTGTATAATTCATTGTGCTTTGCGCACGTATGTAGGTTCGAATTCAGTTGTCGTCGAATATTTTTTTTTTATATTTTTTTTTTTCAATCTTAAAGGAGAATGTTAAAAGATTAATTTCTTAAGAGTCCGGAAAACTGACAGAGCATCATATTTCATTTATAAAATAAAAATATAATTCAGTTTGGCCTACACACACTGAACGTTTCATTAACAATAATAATATTGCAACATGTCACATTCTTATTGCAATAGAGCCAAACCTCCATAGCAAAAGTTTTTTTCTAAGTTATAGTTCTTTCATTTGATACCATTTACATTAATGGCCACCGAACATCCAAAATGCTCAATTTCCTTTATGTATTTATTTTATGTTGGTATTCTGTAGGTACTAAATTAAATAACAACAAATAAACATTACAAAACAATAAAAATATATGTAAGTTTTGATATTATTTATAAAAATCTCGTTTGGCAGTCTTTGTTATCAAACTCCTCGGAAACGGTTGGACCGATTTATTTGAAATTTTGTACAAATATCGGGTAGGTCTATAAGCACTTAGGCTATGTCATTTATCCTCAGCTTGAAGATATCATTCTTAACGGTGCGATCAATAGAACTCAAGATATAAGCTGTTTAATAGCCTAGAGCCCAAATGAGATAATTACGCAAATTATCTCATTTCGAATGTCGCATCGACAAGATTGAATTATTCAGTCTTTGGGGAGATGACAAAAATTGGAAATAAATACTAGAAAAGGTGGAACGAAGTCCGCCGGGTTAGCTAGTTTTCTATAATAGTCCTTAATTTCGTTCATAAAAAAAATCCCTATACAGATGGGACTTCCTTTCACCCAAAAAATATATAAAAAAATGATAATGTAAGGTGAGCGCAAGCTGTTGCTGTTTAGATTGTTGAAACAAATCTTTTTCGCCATTCGCGAACTTAATTGAACTAAGTAAATGAACTAAGTTCACTACACAAGCCTACTACCGGCGCACAGTGGTGCCATTTGACGTTTTTGGCGACAAAGTTCATTTGCACGGCCATTTCTGGACGAAAAGTCATGAAATTTGGTACACTGAATGATTATAGTATGGAGAATACGAAAAGGCTGCCAACTTTTTTTTATTCAAAATGGCGGCTCCAAAATGGCGGAAAGAATGAGGGTTAAAATAGAATTTTAATTTTCAAAACAGTATATAAGCTAGAAATTGGGCTAAATTCATGTCAAAAAGGAGTTAGATTTAAGATTTAGAACTCATAGATTCATATGCGTTACAAAAAAATCAAAAAAATTGAGAACAAAGTCCAAAAAATGCCAATATAGTAAAACACACTTTAAGACCTCTAATTACGCTATTTCATGCATTTTTTTTTAATTTATAACAATTTTGGGATCTCTTCTATTTATGTTTCATAAGAAAATTGAAAATATTGGGGTTATATGGTTGCCAACTATGTTTTTAAGTAAATATAAGAAAACATGATATAATGAAAAGTTTCAATGTTCCATAAAACTGAGAATTTATTTTTTCCGTAAACCAAAATATACTTTTCTAATAGATTTTAGCGTTTTAAATTCAAATCCGGAGTTAACGAAAATCTATGACGTCACGTTTCAAAGATAAAAATTAATTTTGATCTACTTATATCTCGAAAACGTGACGTTATAGATTTTTTTTGACTCCGGATTTGAATTTAAAACGCTAAAATCTATTAGAAAAAAATATTTTGGTTTACGGAAAAAATAAATTCTCAGTTTTATTGAACATTGAAACTTTTCATTATATCATGTTTTCTTATATTTACTTAAAAACATAGTTGGCAACCATATAACCCCAATATTTTCAATTTTCTTATGAAACATAAATAGAAGAGATCCCAAAATTGTGATAAATTAAAAAAAAATGCATGAAATAGCGTAATTAGAGGTCTTAAAGTGTGTTTTACTATATTGGCATTTTTTGGACTTTGTTCTCAATTTTTTTGATTTTTTTGTAACGCATATGAATCTTTGAGTTCTAAATCTTAAATCTAACTCCTTTTTGACATGAATTTAGCCCAATTTCTAGCTTATATACTGTTTTGAAAATTAAAATTCTATTTTAACCCTCATTCTTTCCGCCATTTTGGAGCCGCCATTTTGAATAAAAAAAAGTTGGCAGTCTTTTCGTATTCTCCATACTATAATCATTCAGTGTACCAAATTTCATGACTTTTCGTCCAGAAATGGCCGTGCAAATGAATTTTGTCGCCAAAAACGTCAAATGGCACCACTGTGCGGCGCCCCTGAGCAAGATTGCACGTGTCGCCTCTCAAAAAAAAAAATTAAATTTAAAACAATTTTTTTAAATCGCGAAAAAAAAGCAAAAGCTAATTATGTCTTACCTCTCATACTTGTTACTGCATTTATGTAACAAAGTGCAGTTTATTAAAGTATAATTTATTAAATATTCATGTTACTTAGGCTCAAGTGACAAGTTTACCTTTATCTCTGAATTTTTTGTTTACACATTTAAAGAGATGTAGATCCAGTAGGTATAGTTGGTTTTATTTGAACAATATTTTTTCAAAAACTTTTTCAAAAACTTTTTCAACTTCATTAATGTCGTTTTCGATTCAATGATTCACTCATTCTGAAATCCAATAAAAAAGTTCGAATCGCTTATACTCAATTCTGAAATTTAATATCTGTATTGGTGAAAAATCAAATATTTTTTTAACACTAGGAGATTAGCGTCCAGAATCATTTAGAAGCCTTCTCTTTTTGATTTCACAACTCAAAATCAATAATATATTTAAATAATTAAACGTCAAACCGAATTGGGTTGGGGTCAAAATTCTGCTTTCAAAATTCTGCTTTTTAAAATTCTGTTTTTCAAAATTCTGCTTTTTAAAATTCTGCTTTTCATAATTCTGTTTTACAAAATTCTAAAAAAACATTTTCCAAACCCTTTTTAATTTTTTTCAGAAGTTTGTAAAATAATCATTTCGCAAAATATGCTAAGATAACTTACTTACGAGTAGGTAGGTACTATGTATGTCAATATTTGTATTAAAAGGTCTTTAATGATAAATACCTTAGAAAAATGATAATTGAAAATTTTTTAACTGATAAAATAAAAATTAATATTCAAAAAACTGAATAAGTAAAGGAATATTCTTCATCGTTTCTAATTAGTTTTCAACGGTATATAGAAGTGAGTAATAAAAAAGTCAGTCTTCTAGGCAGTAAGGAAAGTAGCAAACTTATATTACATTAATTTGGTGTATTTTTGTTTAGGGGGGAAATCCCTCTGAAATTTCTTATTTTTGCATTATTTTTTTTTTCTATTATTAATTTATTTATCAACCGAAGAAACTATTTTCAGTGGTCTTAGCCTTAAATGAAGCGTCATAAGATCCTAAATAGTCCCGAAATCCATACGCTCCGAGCCTACCATAGTACGAAAACTTTAAACGCATTTTTCTCTAATTTTTATTTTACACTTGTTTTTAGTAAATTTAGGTTCATGCAATGCGTATAAATATATTTAATTGGAAAAAAAATACTTTTTTGATTATAAATAATTTTCTGGAGCAGGGCTGAAAAGCCGCCATTTTGTTTCTTTTATACTTAAAAAAAATTGTATCAATACTTAATAATGTCAATAATATCATATACTTTTAAAAATTTCAATAAATGTTTTCGGTTTTCCAAACAAAATTATTGAAAAAGCTGTTGTCCAGAGGGATTTCCCCCCTTAAGTAAACGCGTATGCTTTGAAAAAAAAAAAACAGAATTAGCAGAATTTTTTTCTTAAAAAAAAAAGCTGGCAGAATTTTGAAAAGCAGAATTTTAAAAAAGCTGAATTTTGGAAAGACAGAATATATAGACCGAGAGCCGGGAGCAGATTTCTTGCGTGAGAGGTTACCGATTCATATGAATGTCAGAGGTAGTCTGGGTCATGGTGATTACGAATACGTTAGTCTGCCCAATGTCGGACTGGCCATATAACTGACTTGGCGATTGCCTACCTCAGCTATCCCATAGTTACAAAATAAAAATACATACAGAACATGTAAAAAACAAGTACAAATACAAACAAAGAAAAGGGGCCCGTTTAACAAATGAAGGCCCTTACTCTAACAATTTGAAAGTTTTATTTATAATTATATAAGAAGTGAAAAGGTTTGGAGCCCCAGTGGTGTAAAATTGTGCATACCCTTGTACCGGGGCAGTGCCCCGGGGGGCCCCCACGCACATATGCCAGGGCCCCACGCTAGATTGCATTTAGGGAAGAAATTAACAACGCAAAAACATATACATACTTATGATGTGCACTCCGTTTCCTTATTTTCACGTAAGATATCTATCTTATAGACTTGTATCAACAGAAACAGAAAAGATACAGATTAAAGGGTTTTTTGCGTACCGTACTTGTCCACGGGTCTTGCTTTTACCTGACATTATTGGAACCCTGTAAAAATCAAATTGGTTTTGTAAATTCCAAATACAAACTTTAATTATTTCAATTCCAAATCGCAGGCGATCTTTTGTGAGCTTTTCTAAACAGGAGCCCCAAAATAAATAAAAGGATATCCTTTTTGATATCTTCAACATGTTTTTTTTTACCAAATATATTTATAAGGAAAATGAGAGCGAATGTTTCCAGTTTCAAAAAAACTCTGAATTTCTGAATGAATGCAAACAATCTGAACTAAAATTCAGAACTCTCGAAAATAAAAAAAAGTTTTTAAAAGGAAAGAACAAGTCTCATAAACCTTTTTTTTTCTTAAATTAATACAGGATTAATTGAATTAATTCTTTTGTCTATAAGTCTAATACTCAAGGGCCTTTAGTAAGACTCGAATATAGCAAAACTCGATTTTAGCAAAAAAAAAAGTTCAAAAAAGTCCATTTTAAAATCATACCTTTTTTTAAATTTGGAAATGAGATGTATATTTTATTTTTTGTCAAAATAGAGTTATCGCTAAATTCGGGTCTATTACTAATAATCCAGTCAAATAAGGGTTTCACCTCGGAATGAATGTTAAAAGAATTTTTTTTTTTGCTCAATATCTTCGTTTTCAAATGTCCAGAAAAATCAAATGTCCGCGAGTCGCGATTTTCAAGGTCAAAGCGCGAAAGGAGATTTTCAAAATTGGCAATAATAGACAATGGTAGTATATACACATATGATACATGTCTTCGAGTTATTTTTTAATGCTGATGCCAAAAAATCTAAAATCAAGACAATCTGACGTCTGTGAAAAAAGTTATACCAGTTTTTCACCTGTCAACCCATATTATTATAACAGTTGCAAACTTACTACCGAAAAACCCTTAAAAGTTATGGTAGAGGAACCATTATCCTATTAGCACTCATTCCAAGATTTACCAGGATGTTTTTTAGTGCATATCCCAAAATTTCCCCTTTTCTCAAAAAATACCAATTTTTCATAGATATGAATGTTTTTTTCATTGCATTATTTTGATCCTTAATGATAATGGATATGAAAACCTTCATGCAAAATTTGGTTCTTCTACCATAACTTTTAAGGGTTTTTCGGTAGTAAGTTTGCAACTGTTATAATAATATGGGTTGACAGGTGAAAAACTGGTATAACTTTTTTCACAGACGTCAGATTGTCTTGATTTTAGATTTTTTGGCATCAGCATTAAAAAATAACTCGAAGACATGTATCATATGTATATTAGACTGGGCCAAAAAAATAAAATATTTTTTTTTTTGAAAGTTACTTCGAAAATCTTGTTCAGGATGATGAAAAAAAAATTTGGTGAAAATTTGAGCCGTTAAAAAAAATTTTAAGAGGTCTATCATCGGTGTTTTTTATTTTTATACATGATATGATGTTTTACAACAGAACTGCTAGACGATCAAAGTAAAAAAAATTTCTGTTCATTTTTTTCTTATATAAAATTAAATTTCCTATAAAAAAAATCTAAATGAAAATTTTCGTCAGACGAGCCGTATTCGAGTAATTAAGCTTTTTAAATCGAAGTGTTTTTTCAATTTGACTGTTTCACTTTGGAATTTTGTGATGAGCAAATAAGTGAATAGAAAAATAAAACCACGACAGATTCTTATAGGAAATTTAATTCTCTACAAAAAAGGTCTTATAGTAATTTTCCCTAAATTGAGTTCTGAAGAAGTTATTCACGATTTAAATCGAGAAAAAAATTAAAAAATCAATTTTCAATTTCAAAATTTTCTAATTCACTGAAAATTCAATATTAACAAATAAGCAAGATGTTTTCTTGTAGGGACTTAAACGTTCTATAAAAAGTTCCTTGGCAGCAAATTAATTGCTTTAACCGTTAAGAAGATATTCGTATCAAAACCAATGCCCACTGATTTCAATAGTTTTCTTATGACAAGTCTGTGGCAACAAGGAAAAACAACATAAGTCAGTTTTTACAACTTTTCAGGAGAGCGTTTTGAAAGTTTGGCTTCCCATAAGAAGTCAATGCTAATGTCATTTTTCTTTTACCTGTAATTCAAAAACCGCTTAAGATAAAAATACGAAAAAAATATGGTAGATAGAATCGCTTATTGTGCATCAGATTTTGTGAAAATCTCAATTTCGACATAAGTTGACTTATGATGTTATTCCTTGTTGCCACAGAAGTATGCATTGCGATTTGAATACGATTATCTTCTAAACGGTTAAAGCAATTAATTTGCTGCCAAGGAACTTTTTATAGAACGTTTAAGTCCCTACAAGAAAACATCTTGCTAATTTATAAATATTGAATTTTCAGTGAATTAGAAAATTTTGAAATTGAAAATTAATTTTTTAATTTTTTTCCCGATTTAAATCGTGAATAACTTCTTCAGAACTCAATTTAGGGAAAATTACTATAAGACCTTTTTTGTAGAAAATTAAATTTCCAATAAGAATCTGTCGTGGTTTTATTTTTCTATTCACAAAATTCCAAAGTGAAACAGTCAAATTGAAAAAACACTTCGATTTAAAAAGCTTAATTACTCGAATACGGCTCGTCTGACGAAAATTTTCATTTAGATCTTTTTTGTAGGAAATTTAATTTTATATAAGAAAAAATGAACGGAAATTTTTTTTACTTTGATCGTCTAGCAGTTCTGTTGTAAAACATCATATCATGTATAAAAATAAAAAACACCGATGATAGACCTCTTAAAATTTTTTTTAACGGCTCAAATTTTCACCAAATTTTTTTTTCATCATCCTGAACAAGATTTTCGAAGTAACTTTCAAAAAAAAAAATATTTTATTTTTTTGGCCCAGTCTAATGAATATATACTACTATTGTCTATTATTGCTAATTTTGAAAATCTCCTTTCGCGCTTTGACCTTGAAAATCGTGACTCGCGGACATTAGATTTTTCTAGACTTTTGAGGTATGTTATAGAATTCCAAAGCGAAGAATTTCTATTAACATTCATTCCGAGATTTACCCCTTTTTTCGCCTTATTTTACTGTATTATAAAGGCTATTGGCTATTTGCAGTTGCAACTTCAAAAATTTGAAAATCATTATACAGAAAGTTTTCCGCTTTTTGTTTAAATTTTCAATTGCTTGTGAACAATTTTCAAATTTTATTCCATACATTTTCTAAGAAAGAAAAATAAAGACAACAAATGCCCCGGGGCATTTCAGCAGCTCAACCTAGGCCTCTTGGGGCTCTGTTCCCATACTCTATTTATTTAATTTTAAGATGTCGGTAATTTTTAAAATTAGAACCGCCAAAAGAAAGATTTGTTGGGAAAATATAAGCAAAACTTCGGTTTAGGATCATCAAAAATCTTGAAAAAAGTACAGATACTTCCCGAGCCAAAACAAAAATTAAAATTTTTTTGGTATCTATTGCAGGAATTTTTTTTTTTTTAGTTCCGTGGAGGAAGCAGCGGTGGGCCCCTTTTATCACTTTGCCACCAGGGCCCCTTTGCCTCAGCCCGACCCTGAGTCTACCTGCATTTATTGGGGGCGTTGTCGAGAAAGAGCGCATCATAAGTACCATTTTTCTGAAAATCGATTTAGTGAGGATAATCACTTAAAATTTATAGATTACCAACGCCACATACTCACTGATAACAAATATACCCATGGCAGACATTTTAAGTAGGGCCAAACCCCCGGCAGACGGTCCCGAAAATGCGTTTTGTTTGGCGTTTTTAGACTTTAGGGTAACCACTTAAAATTAGTCGCAACCTGTAGCGGTGGACTCCCTTATAACAAAAATACCCATGGGGCCATGGCAGACATTTTAAGTAGGGCCAAACCCTCGGCAGACTGTCTCGAAAATGCCAACATTTCCTTAAAAGGAATTTTTATACCACTGCACAGTGGGTCCCGCCATAGGTCAAAAATAAAAAAAGTAAATGTCAATTTTTTAAAATCCAATGATTAAAAAACGTTCTACAATCTCCCATCGAACCAAAACCAAAAAAAATTTGACGGTTACCCCTTTTTTCATTTCTTAATAGCCATTCAAAGTCGGTATATAAAAAAATGTACAGTTTTCTTATCGCTGCAGTTATAAGGTGTCAACTTGCGATAGTGATAGCGGGTGTTAAAAATTGTGAACAGTATTAAATTGTTATGGATATTAAACAAGAAGTTTAATACTTTCTAAAAACATAAATTATATTGTTAAATAACATTAAGGCTAATTGTAATGGGGCTCGTTAGCGAAGCAATTTTAACCATTTTTATTTAGCTCAATTTTCATTAAATTAGAGATTAAGTTGGTTTGCCTTCGAGTGCCCTCTACAATTTAAGTTCTCAAATGAAGAATACCGTCCTACCTTTCGAAATAATAGCGCCGTTTTTTCCCCTTTTCGAGTAATACGAGTTTAAACGACGATACACGGAGAAAAAAAAATTACAACGTAAAACTAAAAAAATTCCTTTTTGGCACTATTATTTTTATAAAAGACTGAACTAGAGGGTAAGGGTAAAGTGCTCGACTGACAGGCAGGTCCATTTCCGGCATTAACCATTTTTTTTTTATATTTTCAAAAAAAAAAATTTTTACCTTTTTTTATTTTTCTTGAAAATAACCAAAATTTAAAAAAACTGACTTGATGCATTTTTTTGCAATAATAAATCATATAAAATGATAATACAGGTGTTTCATTATATTTTTGACCGCACTTTGTATGGGAGGTGACCCACTGTGCACTGGACACCTTGGTTGAAAGATCAAAGAGACAGTCAAGCTCAAGGAAAAAATCAAAAACACAAATAAAATTAAACACTCCAATAAAATTGAAATACATTTTTCCATGGAAACTACAGATTCCATACCAATTTAGCAAGTTATTAAAAGCTAATGCATCCATTTTCTGATTTTAACTTAAATGTAAAATGTTAAGAGATAGTAACACCGATTTCTTCTTTTTGACTTAGTAACTTATTAAAAAAGTTTAACATTATTACTAAAATGTTTAAAATTTTGCGCCATTGTTATTTAGTTTGTTTGTTAGTTTTAGTTTATATGAAGCTTAGAAAAGCGTATAAAAAACGGTTAAAAAAAATATGATATCAAAAATTAAATGCGGAAACAATTTTATTTAGGTACTTAATTATTTTTCTTGTAATCTTCACACCACTATACTTTATATATATACCACTCTGTAGAATTTTTGATGAATTTATTTATCATGCTTACCTTTCAAATTTAGTAAATTGCTTCAATATTTTTGTTTTATTTAAAATAAAACCAGTGAGAATTTCAACAATAGATAACGTGATCTGATTTGTAAACTAAATTATTTTATTTTTGTTATTTTAATGCATTCAGCATTGGTTGTCATTAAAATCGTTGCTTTATAAATGTGCTTAAGAAGGAATTTAACTGTTTCGTTCTACTTCCGCGTATTTATTCACATTCAAAAACGATATTTTAATTTCGAGTCATGTAACTAAAATATTTAAACATGGAATCACTCTTTACAAGTTACTTAAAAATTGTATAGCAAGTAAAATTTTAAAAAATACAACAGATATCTATTACTATTGAAACTCATTGATCAATCAAGAATAAAGTGATTTTTTTTTTCGCTTCACAAAAATAATATTGTTCTTAGCCACGCGCTCCATACAATGGATCATAAAAAGCCCAAGAGCAAAAACAAGTTTGGTTTGAACATATGTTTACTATATTTGTTGATAGATTCCTTCCTAGTGAAATTTTAACATACTATTTGGGATTCTTATAGTTGGAATGAATTAGTTGGGCATCTCATCACAAATTAAAATACATTTGAGCTGTGGAACAACTTTTTTGAATAATAAACACGTTTTGTTAAGATTTGGGGAATCTTAAAAATCATTTAAGTCATTAAGATGACATATTTCAAAAGTTACCAAATAAGAAATATTTATTCTTATTTCTTTGTTAGTAAGTAGATGGTATTAAATATTAATAACTTTTTAAACAATTGTTTGTTTCAGTTTATTAGTCGCTGAGTTATAAGATATTATTTTTGTTTTCAGGAAATAGCATTTATACTTTTTTGTCTGAAGGAAACGGGTGAGGTAAAGCTACTTTTATAAATAATTCAGATAAGTGCAATCTACAATAAAATTCAACCCTTGTGTTGTGGTGAGGTCATTTTGATCAATTTGGTAAAAATCAATTTGAAAACCGGAAGATTTTGGACTCTTATATCTTATCATTTTAACTATATTAGTGCAGCCATATTAGACTTTTTCTGAGAAATAATTCGCAACTGCAATTGGGACTCTAAATATGAAACAACATTACTACAGAAACTAAACCCCCCATTTTCCACAAAAATATCGGCACGACTTTGGCTGCCATTTTATTTTTAACCTCTTTGCGATTTTCGCTTGTAATTCGGCTTGTATTAGAGAAAAATGTTATGACTTATGAGACGAAGTTATAATTTTTATTAAAGTTTTATCAAAAAATTGTTGTTATTTTTTCAAAAAAAAAAAAAAAATTAGTAAATACAGGATGATTTGAATTAAATGTGATTAAAAGCTGGAACGTGTTGGTTGAGTTTAGACAAAAAAAATGGTTGGGAGGGGGGTTCTATTCACCCCATTTTGCCAGGTTATTATTATCTGAAACTGCCATAATTTTGATATTATCTATAGATTGATTTATAGATGCTTAAAAATGAAATTTTAAAAGTTTGTTCTTTTCAGAGAGCTAGAACTTTCGGCCTTTATTTATAAGTGTCCGCCCACTATGACGCCTCTTTTTATGGTTCAGTGCTTTAACGCCCACGGTCTTAACCCCCACGGTTGTAAATTCCTTTCTTAATTGGGACCTTACACCCGCGGGGTTTAATTTCTTTTTCTGGCGGGCTTTAATTCCAATTTTTAATTGAAATGTTGGTTATTATTCATGGCAACTTGGAAACAACGAGTAAGATAGGTATGGGGGCTGCTGCCCCCCTGCAACCCACCTGCTTGGGCTCAGTATATGTAGATTTGGGGTGGGTGCGAGGTTGGGTGTAGGTAAAATTTCTTCAAAATAGTTTCTTGGTGTCAAAAAAAATTTTGTACATACCCAGCCTTGCCCCACCTCAAATCCTATAGTGGGCCCATTCAGGGGGGTTGCTGGGGGGCAGCCTGCCCCCCCCCCCCATATCTCACTTTAATATGCCTTGAACTTCATACCTATAACACAATTTTAAAATTTGCGTGATGATACACATTGTATTCGGTTTGGCTACAAGTTTGTTTTGAGGCGTACCGAAACGGACCTAAAAATAATAAGCTGCCGCCATTTTTGCTTTTTACGTTAGAATATTTCTTTTTGTGAATGAGAAGTATAACTTCAATCGCGTGTACATGTGTACACATACGTTTTTTTATACAGAAATGGACGAACTCCTAGTTTCAATGATGAAAACAAAAGATCGAAGTCGTACAGCTGATAAAATATAGTGAGCTATTGAACAAGCTATAAGGTTCATGTGAACCTTTCTTGTCAATAACTATTAATTCATCTAAGAAAACTTTTAGAGGTATACTGGAATAATGCTTGATTCAAAATACTGCGAAAAAAAACGAGACGAGAGCGTTGCGATTTTGCCAGCGTTTTTCACTTATACAAAACTAGTTTTAAAATCGTTAGGCTGTTCAAGAGATAATTTGTGCCAATTAGATCATTGGAATTAAGTGCACTTGAACTAATATTGGAATAATAATCAATCAATCCACTAAAATACAAAATAATAATTAATTGCTCTAAAACTGTGAAGATAGGTTCACATTAGGGTGGCCGAAATTTTTTTTTTTTCGAAATTGGGCCACCCGCTAAATTTGTTCCACTCATCTATAAAATTGACGTTATGAAATTCTAATTCTAAATTAATTAGGTTTTGAACGTAATATTGATTTTTTTATCACTCATTATCACAACTTTCTACCAATATAAGAAAAGCTGAAAATTCAACAGTAGGATACGAGATGTGAAACCGAACCTAACCTATTTTTGAAAGTTTTATTTTTCCCATACAAGCGTGGACAACCTTAGTTACATTCATATTTATTTAATGCTATTCAAATGGATATAAAACATTTTTGAATGCTTTACATTGCAACTATGGGAAATTGTTCTATCACATACAAAAATGTCTCTTTGAACAATTTGGAATCAATTTCAATTGAAAAATTTGGGACTTTGACTTCGTAGCCATTTGGGGGTTTAGTCAGGACATGTATGTCTTTTTTGGGTTTATTAAACCAATCATGTTTTATTAAAACAAGCATACATATATGAGTAGCATGAAAAATAAAACCCAAAAAAGACATGCAGTTCTGACTAAACTCCTAGTCCTAGAAAAGTGGTGTTTAATATAGAATAGAACCCCATCAAACATTTTTACATTTAGGCTATATCTAAAAAAAAATGGCCTAATAAGTCAACATATACCTATTTCAAATAAGAAAAAAACTTTAACCCTCTTGAAGCGCCATCAAGCGTCAAAATAAAAATCTGAAAAAATTAGGGGATTGTTTTTTTATTATTTAGAAACAGTTTTTCCACTTAGGACCTTGATTCCCGAAAAAAACCTAAATAACGAACGCCCTAATGTATATATATGGGTCAAAATCATGGAGGTGGGAAATTTCGATGACCGAATTCTTAAAAAATCAACTTTGTTTTATGATTTCATGCTCAAATGTTCGCTTTAGCCATAATTTGTTGGTTCATGAACGGGCAGAGCACAAAAATGTAAATTTTTCAATTTACCGCAAAACCCCAAAAATTAGTACTGGAAAAACGTTCCTTGACTTTAGGGGTCTAGAAATAGTTTCAATGTGAATGATATATTATTATATTAAGATAGTGGGTCTTAAATATATCAAATAAAACTTTATTTCTTGGGCAGAGACCGATTTCTACAAAAAAAAAATGCTTATATGCACGTCCGAAACACTTAGGACATATGTAAGTAATTTTTTCTTTTGTTTTTTTTTCTTGTAACTTTTTTGATAAAAGTGTATACATATAACAGCCATACATCGATAGGATACTGAGTAAAAAACCCTAAAAAATGCAAAATTATGAGTGTAAGGCAACATTATTTATTCAAAGAGCGTTCCCGGAAATGACGTTTTGACCTTAATTTATTTTTATTTTTTATGTCACAAAGTGAAACGAAATATTTTTGAGTTTATATTGTAGTGGCCTCGATTTTTGATCATAATATCACAAAAAACAAATAAAATTTCAATCTAGCTAAACCCCAAAACAAGCGTTCCCGGAATGACCGTTAATTGATGTACGCTACTTAAAAAATGAAACTTAAACTATCTTCTTACATACATTTTATATATCTATCCATAAAAATAAGTGTGGAATGATAAATCTATATAAAATCAACCTAAAAAACTGCTTTGCAGAACAATTTGTACATTAGATGATTTAAATATTGATAAATTAAAAAATGTTGGTTTTATGCGTCATTTTTCTTGGGACAACTTTTATTAATGTATACAAAATAACAAAATAACTTAATTTTTTTGTAAGAGATGTAATAATTTATAAAAAGTTTGGTGTATATGTAGTATTTGGAAAAGAAATACTTAAAAATAATTGACTTTAATGTGTTTTTAAGTCATTTGAATATCAGTTTTAGAGTTATGGACATGTCCGGGAACGCTGTTTTGGGTGTATAAGGTGCCATAAAAAAGAAATTTGAACTTTTCTAACCGAAACAAATATATTCGTAGATGCGTGCCTACTATTTTAATTGGTAAATGAGAAAAAAACTTTAAATAAATTGATTGATTAAACAAAATGCCTGGACATCAAATTTTCCACCTCCATGATTTTGACCCATATGTAAATAAAGTTAAAATAATTCAAATTGTTTTATTCGGACAAATTACAAATATTAGATATTTTCGAGTTGATTAGTTACACTTTTTGAATAAGAAAGCATAAGTTCAACTTTTTTTCGAACTTCTCTAAGAAACTCAATATAATCACCATATATGTAGGTCTGGATTTATCTTTCACGTACGACACACACTTAAAAAAAAAACACAAAGAGGTCACACACACAAATCGCATTCGTAACGCTGCTGGCTGAAAGAAGTTAATGGAGTAGAAAGCCTTCTACTAGACGAGATGACATAAAGAAAGGGACAATTCAGCAGATAGAAACGCTCCCACCATTAGATTCATAAAAGAGACCGAATGAATGTGTTATATAATGGTGGGGTAACAATTCCTTTTTATACCCATTCCCAACCCAAAAGTGAGTCAACAATAAAAGTGAGTCTACAAAAAAAAAAAAAATCTTGCCTTTTGACTTTAAGCACAACTCACTGTTGAATGCGAGTACTTAAGGCAAGCAATAAAAAAAGGCTCTTGTGAAAATTCTTTGACGTAATTTTTTTTCTTCTTCAATTTATTCTGAAAAGAAACTCTTTTACTTTAAGACTTTTTGGCAAATGTTCAGTTTCAGCTAATTTAAAATTTTTCTTTGGCTTACCGCCATTCTCGGCCTCGCATTGTTGATGTTTCAATGTGTGTCGTGTCTAACTTTGTGTTAAAAGATTTTCATTATTGATGAATTCGTTTGTTTTATATTTTAAATGTATTAATTACGTTAATCACTGTCTCGTTTCGTTCGTTCCCTAATTGAAGGAATTGAACGATTATATCTGTGCGTTTTGTTGGCTTACCCGAAATTTGTGCTCGATTGTAAATCTATCAGAAATCTAAATTAATCAAGGTATGATATCTAGTAAATCTTTTATAAAACAATAACTGTGGTTTTTCTGGAAAAAATATACGAGTGTCCCAAAATTCAACGTCGAAGCGAAAACGAAGATAGAATTATTGAAGTTCAAAATGGGTTTGCTTTCTTCTTACTGTTCGTAGAGCAAGAGTATTGGTTTCGTGTCGAAAACAAAAAAACATTACGATGATGGAGAACTCCGAAAAAAGCGAGACCCGCTATTTCGTCCTCTCGCTATTTGGTACAGATGAGTTTTATGGAATTCTGAAATTTTTTTTTATTTTATTTTCCCATTCAAAGTTATAGCACATTACACGAAAACGTTTCTAACGATTCATTTTTCAAAGCAATTGCAATAAAACTGCATTTTAAGTTTTTCTAAGAAAAGTCAAATAACAAAAAAAAAATTTTCATTCAACAAATCTTACCCTAAATGTCGGCTCTTCCCCAACATCAACAAAATTTATATAGAGGCAGCTCTTCTTTCTCGATATTTTTTAATATAGTAAAAGTGATTTGCAATTAATTGCACTAATCTAGAACTTAATAAGGAAAAAAGGAACTTTTGCTGAAATATTTGCGGTATGCGGACGACAATTTTTCATTATGAACTCTATTATCATCCTGAATTACTGAAATTCAGTATTCTCATTTCTAAAGTATTACTGACGAATATTAATATCCCCACGCACATGAAAGTGGAAAAGTGGTATGCAAGGATTAACTTAAGGACAATGCTTACATAGCTTTTGAAAAATAGACTGCAAGATACTAAATGAAAACGTATTCCATCGCTTTGTAAGATATAAGTAGAATCCTCCTGCTCGTGACTTCAATTCAATCGAAAAGTAATAAATCGAATTAAATTTTCTCACGGAACTGCTATAATGCTATAAGGAATGTGAAAGAATATAGGATCACAAAACCCAGGAATTTCTTAATGAAGTCTTTTCCTCTACAGCATTGTCTTTGTGAGATTGTTGAGATGTGGATGCGTATGTAAATTTATTACATAGAAGTCAAGAGAAATATAAGTATACCTACCTATAGATGTATACTCCAATATGATGTCCTTACGTTCTGATTCCACAATTGAAGTTAGATTATTATTATGATGGTATGGGCGTTGGTAGGTTGATAAATATACATTGCGTGGGTGACGTTCTTTTAATGCCTGAATACGAATAAGATAACGAGGAATGGTTAAAAAAGAAAGTATGAGGTCTTTTTCTATCTTATGACCAGGATGTACTAAGTCTCTTTTGTGTATAGGATTGATCTTTGAAAGGGGTTGGGGTTGGTGTAATATGAAAAAAAAAACTTGCTCTGTCTTTCTCTGAAGAACTGCGAATGACACACTAAATATCCTTGAGCGTAAAAACTTGTTCAACTTCATGGACACTCAGCAATATGCGGGTTCTTATTTTGAGAGAAGAGGGAAACATGGACTGTTAGAGCAGTATTGCAGAAAAGTTATGTCAGTTTGTTGTGCTAATGGAATTTGAAAAAATTTAATAACCCGATTGATTATTTTTGTTGTTGTTCCATTAATGTAACTTTGTCTTTAGAGTTTAAATATGGCATTCGAATAGATGACGTTAAAATTTATCTACAGTTTCTAATACATTGTAAGTATCTACAATGTAGATTCTACATACTCGTTAATGGGTTCAGTTCTTATTTTATTTGCAAGATTTTTTTTTATTTTTGGGGAAGCAAAAATAGTGGTTATCTACATTTGGTAAAGTATAGGCTTAATTTATCGGTCATTCCAGTTACGCAGAGGACATTTGGACAAAAGTTATCCAGTTTATATCAATGATGAAATAATCTCTTTTTAACCTTCCGATAGCAACATACTTTTTGGTTGTCCTAGGTTTAAATTTAAAAAAAATTCTTTTAGGTATGATCAAAATTATTTTATAATCATAACACTTCATAGGGTTTAACAGAATCAGAAAATAGATAATTCATAAGAAAAAAAATAATAATTGTCAAAAAAACAAAGAAAGAAAAATCAAGTCTGGGGTGGTATATCACCCCTGTTGTCATCGGAAGGTTAATAAACATAAATTTTATGTTCTGCAAGTTTAAGAAAAATCTAGCTAAAAGCAGCAAAATAAAGTTATTTTAGATTCGTCATTTGAAGCCCAAATCAGCAGGACACTAGTTTGATTTTGTGAAAAACCGTGGTTTGTTGAAATTAAATTGTAATATCTTTCGATCTAACAGTAATGTTGGAAACTTGTATATGTACATTTTTTAAGATTGCAATAATAAGACAAGTTTTTAACAGAATAAACTAGTGTCACACCGAATGTGTGAAGTTAGCTACTTTTTTTTTAATTGTTATTTTTGAAAGTTGTTCCAGGTTGTTCCCGATTTGTTCCGGAATCTTCCAATTCTTTTTTGAAAAATTTTCAAAAATGGGGGTTTTAGAGCCAAAAAACCGTTTTAGACCCACAAAAAAGATCGAAATATTCTAACGTTTCTCATCCTTGGTATACAAAAGAGCTAAAAATTCTTCGAAATAAGAGAAACAAAGCTTGGAAAAATTATGTAAGAACTTTGTGCCCAAGTAATAAAGAAATTTATATATCACATTTTGAAGAGTTTAAAACCCTCTCTAATAACTTATATGCAGATTATCTTAGTTCTATGGAAAGTAGTCTCAAGCAAGATCCTAAATATTTTTGGAAATTTGTTAATATGAAAAAGAAATCAGATGGCTATCCAGTTAATTTCAGTTATGAAAACAACATCTTAAAGAATACTTCAGATATTTGCGATGCTTTTGCGACTAACTTCTGTCAATCTTTTATTGACATACCCGCCAATGTGGACGTAGATTACTTCCGTTATTTAGAAAATTGCCCACAAGTTACATTTAATAATATTCAAATTGATACTTGCAAAGTATCCCATTTTCTTTCATTACTACATAAAGATTATTCTGTCGGACCAGATGGTATTCCTGCAGCAGTTTTGAAAAATTGTAAGTCAATTTTATCTCTTCCACTTAAACTTATTTTTGAATTATCTCTCAAGTTAGGTAAATTTCCTAGCATTTGGAAACAAGCGTTTATTACTCCTGTTTTTAAAAAAGGAGATAAATCCAATATAGTCAATTACAGACCCATATCTAATCTTTCTTGTATTCCAAAGCTTTTTGAGCAAGTTGTTTGCGATAGCTTGGCGTTCCACTGTAATAGACCTAGTCCCCCTTCTTTCGAAAACTGAAGTTCCGGGTTTTAAAAGTTGTTCTGAACAATGTTCCAAATTTGTGGACCTCTAGGTTCAATATTTCGAAAGTTATGGGCCGAAAACAAAAAAATTCCAGCCCCCCTTTTTTCGATTTTTTTAAGTTTTTATATTTTTTTCAACTTTTAAAAAGTGTTCTAAACATTGTTCCAAAAAATTGAGGTCCTAAAATTTGTATTTTTAAAGATACCGCTTTCAAAGAACTAAAAAAAAAAAACGTTTCCAATTAATATTTTCCAATTTTTTTTTCTGAAATCGAATATGTCACCATACATATAAGAGGCAGTTTCAGTGTTTTACAGTAAGAGTATCAACTTCGAAAATGCACTTTCAAAATAAATCGTGATGTTTTCACATTTTCAAAAATTTCCATAGGAACCCCTTTTTCGAAAAATAAAATTCCAAAAGTTCCATAATGAACATCAATATTTCATAAGCCAAACCAAAAATCGTTAAGAAAAACAAAAAACTAGGCATTTAAACTAAAAAAACGATTTTAGTAAACTCTTGCCCCAATTTTGCCCCCCTTTTGAAAGTTTTAAGATCCAAAAATTAAAACAAATTAATCTTCTGATTCTCTTTAACGTATTGAAACGTATTGAATTACTGAATTTCTCTGAAGGTAAACACCTGAACGCCCCTTTAGTAATACAAGTGTGAATATGCCTTTAGTTTGTCTGAACGCACCCACTGGAAGTATGAAGTGCCCCCTCCTGGAATGGAAGTTTCGAGAAGCAAAGACGAGAACCTTCGAAGAAATTCTCGAATTTCGAAATTCAGGTAAAAAGGACAGCGTGGACACCGACTGGATGCAGTTTAATTTTGAAAGTGAAAGAGTACAGTACAAAGTGAAATAAAGTGTTGGAAATTGTTAGTAGTAAATAAAGTGATTTAAAAGTGTGTTTGTTTGATCGAATAATAAAAGTAAATTGAGTTGAAATAAAGTGTGCTCTTATTTGAACTGAGCGGAAATTCAATAAACGATATAAGTTAAAGTGGAAATTAAATAAACGAAACAAGTTTTTAATTATATATTTTTTATTTTATATGCTGAATTGTTATATTTATATTCTTTAGTTGTATAGCTTTCTTAAAATTCAATTAAAATGCTATTTTTTAATATTTTGCCAATATTACTAGGTGATTTACACTTCATCGTCAGGGATATAGGGAGTTTTGTTTCTCATCGCCTCATTTATATTTTTGAAATGATTGATTTAATTTAATTTTTATTTTTGATTTTTAATTAAGAATAAAATCAAGCAAATTACTGAGTACAAATAAATAAAGTAATTATTTATAACAAATTGATATTTATCTGATTTTAAGAACTAACTATTAAATTATGGTAAGTATTACTATAGTCTTTTTATCTGTTTTAAAATTACAAGCAATTTCTTCGTATTTAATAATTTGATTTACTTCATGCACTTGTAATTTAAACATTGGATTTTCAGATTTCAAAATTTTAGTTTCATCGAATTTAAAAGAATGTCCATTTTGTTTTGTATGTACAGCTAAAGCGGCGATATTTTTGTTAGATGAGCCTTCGAGGACTTTTTTGCATTCATTTTTATTTTGATTGGTACGAAATAAGTTGTACGAAATAAGTTTTATTGTGAACCCGGGATAAAACATAACAGTATTAAAAAATAATATGTTTTAAAGATATTTCAAGACCCAAAATTTATAAAAAGAACCCCCACTACCCCCCCAAATTCGAAAGCCGAAAATCCAAAAACACACACATATTATATTATTTACAAACCGAACTTTTATCAAAAACTAATGAAAAACATAGATTTTAGAGCAAAAAAAAAAACAATTTTTACGGTATTAGAAAAAAGTTCGTATTGAACCCCAAAAATGTTCAAATATTAAAATTTTAAAAAAACAATACTGTGATAGTCCCTTGAAATTAATTATAGCATTTTTTTGAAATTTTTCATACTAAAAATCAATATTAAGAAACGACAGTCTGGAACAGGCATGTCAAACTCAATGGTTACTAGGGGCCAAAACAGGGAGATGTAAATTTGTATGGGCCGCAAAAAAAGTTAAACTAAATTTTTTATAAAACAGATTTATAAAAATAAGAAGAATGGTAATATTAATGTTTTCTTCCTGATACCTGGAATCTCTTCTCTAGCATCATTTTTCTTAAAACCAAAGTGTAAGTTAAGCTGCATCTGAGTGACTTATTCCTCTTTATACATCGACAGACTCTGTGAAATTTGCAAACGATTTTATATGGCAGTTTAAAATTGTCCCAAATCTGACTGAAAAATACTTATAAAATTCGGTCATATCCGCTTCACAGAAATTTTGAACTTACTTCGGAGCCACACTCCTCCATTTCCATATCATTCGCCATTATTCTATTTTAATGGAAAATGTCAAAGAAAATGAAGGGCACTTGCCTTTCAAAAGGATAATTCTGCAAACTTTTTCTCTTGTTACTCTTCTGGTGTCCCAACAAGCTACGTTGCATTTGAATGCCATAACTAGGACACTTATAATTCAACCTATCGTTAGGTTAAATCAGAACATTCACTTCCTAAATCACTTTAAGAAATCACAAAACTTCCTGCCATGATTTAAGCCACAAGATTTTAAATTTATTATTTTCATATTTATATTTATAGGTATGTTCTTTAAAAAAATATGTGAATGTGCGTTGACCAGAAAATATAAATCATAACCTTAAGCTCAAAATTATTAAAAATGTCGATAGCCGCAAAGTTATTCGTTGTGGGCCGCATGCGGCCCGCGGGCCGCAAGTTTGACATGCCTGGTCTGGAACATTTTAGAAGAGTCCTAGAATTACCTGGCACAAGTTCTGGATTTTTGGAATTCGAAAAAGAGAAGCCAGAACAAGTTTAACTTGATTTCTCCCATATTAAATTCAATTTTGGCTAAAATGCTTAGTTTTGAATATTTTTGAATGAATCTTTGGAACATTTGGATTTAAGAGATTTTGCACTTGGAACAACTTTTAGATTTTGGATTAGTCAAAAGGGGAGGGGGGCGGATTAGCATTTTTTTTTTTTAATTTTTCATATTAAAAATCAATATTAGCTATATTCCTTTGGCCTTAAGTATCTACTGTTAAGTGCTTCTGGTTGTATTCAACTCCATTTCTTCTGTAGAAAAAATTTCTTTGAATTGATTCAGAAGTACTCAAAAGTACTTTGCTGAGCCCATTAAGAAGCGATAGTCTGGAACATTTTAGAGAGAGAAGAGAATTTTTTTTAATTTTTTTTTTTGTTATATCGTAAACTTTTTTTTAAATTGTTTAAAGTATCTCATTTTAAGTTTTATGGTATGAAAATAGTAAAGTGTTTTGAAAGTGTGTTTTTTTGGACGTGATAACGTCTTATAAATCGATGAACCATGGCAGCCAGCACGAAAAAGTGACGCCATTTTCTCCCGTTCAATTCAAAATTAAAAATAAACTATTAGAGATACAAAAATTTTCTATAGCTTATATGAAAGATACCAACTTAAAGTTGTATACAAATGAAGGAATTTTAAAAATTCCGTCATTTAATATGGTAAATAGGGGTGAAACAAAATTGAAAAAAAGTGGCTATTTTCTAAACGCAACGTTATAAAAAGTTGAATTTCTTTTAATCGATAGATAAATTCATTGTAAGGCTGATTACATTATTGAAAACATTCTTAAAAACTCCAAAACCAAGTTATAAATGGTTTTTTAAAACTAAAACATGAAGTAGACCTTTGACAAAGTAGTGATTATAGGTAGGGAAATTTTTGATTATTTGAAAAAGTCATTCGAGAGATAATAAAAAAAAAGGTGAGGGGTCTAGTTAAGATTTTTTTTTTTAAGTCTCTGGGTTTCGAAATATGAATTTTTGAAAAATACCTACTTTTTTTGGGTATTTTTGGATGAGTTTTTATTTTTTTTTTAGTTTTTCGTAGCGTTTAAAAAATCTCAAACTTATAGAACATGTAGTCTATAACCGTGGGCATGCATGCGCAAAAAATTGGTATTTAAAATGATTTTTGACCGAATAACGGGAAAAACATGTTTGTTGTCCCAAGTTTTTTGACCGTTTTTAACGGTTTTTTATTTTTATCTTTTTTTCTTCAATAGACAAATAAATGATTTTTTCCGCAGATATGTATATAATAGACAGACATGTAAATGCATGAACATACAAAATTTTTGCTACTATTATGTTGCCATTTTGTTTGACAAAATATTGGCAACTTTGCCAGTCGTGTAAATCCGGCATAAGTCTGGAATGCTGTCCGAGCAACCAGTACATTTGTCTTAATTTCACATTTAATTGATCACGTTTATTTTTAACACGCGGTTTCCATTTTAATTTCGCGTAGAGAGTCATCCCGATATAGTTTGCCTCATTTGCAAATGGTACCTGAGTAATATTAATGAAAACAGGTAGGTAGTCTATTTATTTTCTTATACGTAAAGTCCCCGTGGACTAAATTAAATTCGTAAAGCTCTATTCGCCATGTTTGCGTCCATTCATTTACATTATTGAGAGCATTTTGCAATTTGATTTTCGAATCGTTACTTGTTTTGCCTACTGCAAGTATTGCGGTATCGTCAGCAAAAGTAGCTACAATTATGTTTTCTGTTAGAGGTACATATATCGCGCGTGAATAGAAGGTACAGAATGGGACCTAAAACACTACCTTGTGGTACCCCAGCCACTATTTCCCTAAAGTCTGAGTAATCATTTCCGTGCCTAACGCGGAAAATTTTGTTCTCTAGATATTCTGCAGGAATGGTAAAGAGTCCTTCATGTAGGACTTGTCTTAACTTGAATTTGAGGCCCTCGTGCCTCAAATTTGCCTCGAGTTAACTCGAGTTGAAATACAGATAACTCGGGTTGTAACTCGAGTTAAATTATTCGATAAAAAAAAAATTAATTAAAAATAAGAACAAAAATTAACTATTGACTTTTCAAATAGGGATAAAAACACTTTTTGTCATTTCTCAGAAAATTGAAGAACCTAAAGTCCTAAAACCATAATTGCGAATAGATGTGAAAAATTCTTATTTGAAACTCTAATACCTATACATATACATACGAAATTCTTTATGTATCGAAAAAATAGTTTGTTTTGCTACACAATTGCCTTCAAAGTAAATTATTTCCTAGCGACCCGATTGTTTAGTCGGCTGCCTGTGCGCACACTAGGATCCCAACCCGACTAAACTATCGGCCGATAGAAAGTCTGTAGTGTGCGGGGGCTCTTAGCTGTAGTCGAGTCAATTGTATTCTAGTTAGGTTTGGGTGAGAATAGAACTCAGAAGTTTTTGTTTGACGTTTTACAACTCGAGTTGAATTTTGTAACTCGAGTTGACTCGAGTTAGCTGTAACTCGAGTTGACTCGGGTTAGTAACTCGAGTTGACACATCACTACTTTCCATTGATTTGGAATACATATAATCTAGCCTTAAAGTGGCATTTATTACATAAAGGAGGTCAGGGCCGGTTTTAGGGGGGGACAGCCTGGGCCGTCGCCCAGGGGCGCAAGAATTGAGGGGCGCCGCTGGCGCCTCGAACTATTTAATTCTTTCCAATCGATGTTTTATTTATTTTTACTTTCACAAGGCGCCCCAATTTTTTTCTATTTTACATTTTCAACGGCGCTCGTATTGTTTGTCCTAAACTTTTTGTAGAATGAAGGTGCCCCCCAATTTTGGGTTAGTTTGTTTGGCTTCCGGAAGGACAATGGTGTCCAAAATCTTCGTTCATCTTTGAAGAACAAGGCGCCCCAATTTCTTTTGAAAGACTAAAGCAATCCTAATATTCCTCCAACCAATTTAATTTTTGCAAAGGCGCCCCTATATATAAATCACTAAATCATAGCTGGTAGTTTCCAGAAAACCCTAAATCCCGAAAACCCAAAAACCCGAAACCCCAAAATCCCGAAAAACCAAAATCCCGAAAACCCAAAACCCAGCCAAAAATTTACAGCTTCTCCATTTCTCATAAAAACTACGTTTGTGTGTGAGAATACAAAAATAGGTCTGTTCGTTGTCCTCCAGGGCGCTCTAAGTCATGTCAATTAACTGTCAAAAAAATCAGAGTTTCTCGGGTTTTCATTTTACATCGAACACCTCAGAGCGAACATCGAACAGAGTGGAAATAACTCTGGTTGAAAAAGGAGCTACAAAGAATTCGGAGCGACCCAGAGTGCCCTAGAGCTCACAACGAACAAACCTAATACCTTTAAAGGTATGTCGTTTTCGATTGGCGTCCGGAATCATTCAGAAGCCTGCTGCAAGTTTTTTATTCTCCTAGTGAAAAAAAAAACAAAAAATTATTTTATTTTTCACCAATACAGATATTAAATTTCTGAATTGGGTGGAAGCGATTCGAATTTTTGTATTGGATTTCAGAATGAGTGAATCACTGAGTGATTCCAATCGAAAACGACATTAATGTACTTAGTTGAAAAGTTTTTGAAAAAATATTGTTCAAATAAAACCAACTGTATCTACTCTTTAAAAGTGTTTAAACAAAAAAGTCAGAGATAAAGGTAAATTTGTCGATTGAGCCTAAATGACATAAATATTTATTTTTTTTAAGTTAACCTTATGTACTCTAATAAACTGCACATTGTTAATAAATGCATTAGAGAGGTAAGACATAATCTGCTATTGCTTTTTTTCGTGATTTAAAAAATTTTTTTTTAAATGAATTTTTGTTTTGAGAGGCGCCACTTGCAATTTTGCCCAGGGGCGCCGCGCCGGTAGTGCTTAAACCGGCACTGAAGGAGGTTTATTAAGCCTTTCTGTGGGAGCATTTTAAGAATTTCCGCAGTAATTAAATCGTATCCTGGAACTTTTTTTGACTTAAGCTTTTTAATTTCAGTACTTAATTCGGTGAGCTTAACATTTCTTGTGATGATATATTCATATTTATACTATCATTCAATGCTTGTCCATGGAATGGTTTGAATGTGTTCTCTATGTAATCAGCGAAAACGTTTGCTTTCTCTTTGTCGCTTCTTGCCCATTCATTTTGGGCTATGTGAAGCTGGCACCCCCAAATGCAGTTTTTTTTCAAACCTGTCTGGTTCGATTGCCCAAGGTTAGCCCAGGATAGCCCAAGATTTTTTTTCGCTAGCCCACCCTTAGTTTTAAAATTATAACGGAATAATTTTTTTCACCTCAAAAAATACAAAAAATAACTTTTTTTTATTCAGTGTAAAATTTGTTGGTTTTGCACTCTAGTTCGTTTGCCCAACGTTAGCCCAGGATAGCCCAACTTTTTTGTTCTTGATTGCACTATTTTTTCAAAAGAAATCGAAAAAATTTTAATATTTTTTCCTGTGAAAAAAATCATTAGTCTAAAACCGTGGTTTGTTTGCCCAAGGTTAGCCCAGGATAGCCCAACTTTTTTTTGCTATCCTACGCTTAGTTTAAAAATTATAGAAAAATTAGTTTTTATTCACCACACACAAAATAAAGTACGTATGCACCTCATTTACCTTATTCAATTTATAATAATTAAGGCATTGCGCCTCAAATGTTTTTAATTTGACTTAACATTTTTACTTGATTGAATGTAGTCCATATAATATTCCTGGAAAGAAGCTTAAGTTGACATTTAACATTAAAAACCACAACATACAAAAAATTTTCCAAGTCTTAAAATCAATCATTTTTTTGGTTTGCCATATATGTAAGTATCTAGAAAAGCTACATGCTTAGTAAAATATATCACAACATTTTTAAAAAGCAACAATAAATATAAAATGGTGTGAAGTAATTTATTTTTCAAAACACGAATAAAAAACTTTTTTCAAAAAATATCCCTTTTCCACTTTTTCTTAATTCTTAATTCTGCATTATCAATATCTCTCTTAAAGCCTTCCCAGTTAGTTTAACCGTTCAGTAGCCTTGGTCAGTGATTTTCAAAGTGTTGGTCGCGAGCCCCTGAGGGTCGCGAAGAGTTCCTAAGGGGGTCGCTACCGCATTCCAAATATTGATACAAAAAATAAATAATGATAAATTAAAAAAAAAATTTCTCAGTGTGACAAAAATGTGTTTGTGTGTTTTTTTGATAAATGTTGAAATCTTCGACTGATCTTTGATACGAGTACTTAAACGATTAAATCGTTTTCCAAGTTAGGGTAGGATGGTATAAGAGTGCGCGGTCGATAAGAGTGCGCAAAGCAATTTTCTACGATTTGAAAGGGAATATTAAAATTTATGCACCTATTTTGGAAAGATCTAAGTGAGTTTGATCTGCTGTCAAAAATTCATGCAAATGTGTTTGTAAACAGTTAAGTTTAAGTTTCTTAGCTCTTTTTTTTCTAATTTTTCTGCCAAACAAATTAAAATTTCCGCTAAACAACAAAAAATTACAATAAACAAAGTATGGGATATTGAAAAGTCGACAAAAAGAAAAAAATTGAGGAACACGGAAGATTGGTCATAAAGTGCATTGTGAAATACATATACTCTTCGATTACATGTGTGAACGTGTGAGAGTGCGCACCATGAGGAAGTATAAGAGCGCGTGGGTTATAAGAGCAGTAAATGCTATCCAAGTCTTCAAAATAACTGGCATTTGTCCATATACCAGCAAGCAGCAGCTAGAAAAAGCAATTCCTACCAAAAAGAAACCAAATACAAGCATTGCAAAAAACCAGCCAATGGAAGTAACTAGGAAATGTTGAAATTTTCTCGGAACCATTAATCGAAGACTAAATAGAATGTTCCGCGCACTCTTACACAATACTATGTATAAGAGTGCCCAAATGACCTAATGTGGGTCTTTGTTTATAACTATTGAATTAATACATTTTTGTTACCAGTTTTAAGTTTTTTTCGTTGCTTTGATTATAAACTAAAAAATATATATTAAAACAGTAGTTAAATTCTTTTTGTTATTGTATTATTTCGTGTTTTTTGTGCGCACTCTTGTACCACCTTACCCTAAGTCTGTTTCTCTTCATATTCAAAAAAGTTGTTTGCTTGTAGAGACACTGACTATAACCGAAGTTTTCCAAAAAATCCTCTGATCCTACTTCTATTGCATTTAAAGGTTTTCTTCTCTTCCTTGGATGGAGAATCACATTCAAGATATTTAACTCGTCTCGATACTTTTTCCTTTGACAGCCATCTGACCTTCTTCGTGTGAGTGAGCCCATTTCATCTCTGATCATATCTTTAAACACATCATTTAATTCTGGAGGAAGTACCTTGGTTGTAAGAACTTGTCCATGAAGAAAGCAATGTGTCCATGAAACGTTTGGCATTATGAGCATAGAGGAAGGAATACCTAGAGACGCGACTTCGGTTGGTTTTTCTCTTCCACCCTACAAGCTACAATGAGAGGAAAAACTCCACAGTGCTTATATGTGGTAGTTTTCCCGTGCATTTTAAATGGCACCAACACATTCAACTGTGGAGTTGTGCTCAAAACAATTAAAAACAATTTAAGTGCTCAGTAGAGGAATTAATTCATAAAAAAAAGGTGGGTGTCTGGAGTGAGCTATTTGAGCTATTCAACATTGTATATATATTTCTATAGTACTATCAATCGAAGAAAATACTTTAGCGACATCTTTTGGTAGATCTGCAGTTCAATTTTCTGCATAAGGTTCAAATATAAAATAAACTACCGATCCCAGCGGTGGCGACGCAAAACAGAAAATTCTGCTTCATGAGAGTACTATAGGAATATATATACCTACAATAGGTGTGTTTTTTATTACCACCGGTCTTAACTGGACAAAAAAAAACGCCTCGGGACTTAACCTGAAATCTTGGCAGCACTGTATATTGAATGTTCCGAAAACAGCAGACAAAACAAAAATTTAGAGTTGTCATATTTTTCGCTTTAGTCATTTTCTTGTATTTTTCTTGTATGTTTTACAAAGAGATACAAAAATGTATGCTAGCAAAACTATTTTAATACATTTTGTCCTTCCAAACGTGAGTTTTCACGTTTTTTAACAAATTCTAAACAATTTATGAAAAAATTAGTTTGGTAGCACAGATTTAAAACTCTTCAAAAAGTTAAGCCCAGAGAAATCTCCGGGCTAAACAACTAAGCCCAAGAGGCTAAGATGTTGTTGTATTTAACATGTAAGTTGGTTAGCCCAGACTGCGTCCAGTTAAGACCGGTTGTAATAAAAAACACACCTAATGTATTCAAGTTCATGTACAAACCAAAATCATGTTTAAATTCAAAGTTTGTGAGGACATCTACTGGTGAAAGGAAGGTATTAAACGCATTATAGCTTTCACACGTATTCACAGATAGGAAAACAAGAGAAAAATAAGAGAGATGTATACCAATTATCTGAAATTAAATTTGCGGGTGTTTTAGGCAAGGGGGGTACGAGTCGGCTCTCTAGGTATTCCTTCCTCTATCATTATGAGTTTCAATTTTGAAATTAGTCCACTAATATTTGTTGCCGGTCAAAGCTTTTGCATCATATCGGTACAAAAAGTAAAACATTTTGTCCAATCCAATTCGTGGTCGCGAAAGCTTGTGGTACAAACACTGATCAGTAGTGTAAGCAGGAAAAGCTTTACAAAATAAAATGTCTTCTTCAATGTTTTCATCTGCTTGAAAACATACGACGGGCATTTAACTTAGCCTTTTCTCTTGATTGTGCTGTCAGAAATTGGAATACTTCTTAGATAATCTGCCTCCTGTTTTCCGAGAATGACGTCCCTAACTTTGGCGGACACTTTGTGGCGGAATAAAAAAAAATGTATCTCATTAATTGTAGATAATTAAATGCTAGTTTGTTGCGCAAACAAAAAATTTGTAGCTCGCATAGTTTTTGAATTATTGAATTTTCCGCTAAAATAAGTCTGAAGTTAGCGGACATTTTTTAAAAAGCTACAAATTTGGAGGTTAACAAAACTCATTAATTTCAATCATTTCAGATTTTGTCCGCTAGCTTCAGACTTATTTTAGCGGAAAATTCAATAATTCAAAAACTATGCGAGCTACAAATTTTTGGTTTGCGCAACAAATTAGCATTTAATTAGCTACAATTAATGAGATGCATTTTTTTTATTCCGCCACAGTGTCCGCCAAAGTAAAAGACGGGATTTTCCCTCCATGCTTTTTTTTAGTTTTGTAAAAAAAACTATTGATCTTAAATTTTTTAAATACCTAAACACTGTTATTTTTTTAAGTATTTGTATTTCACCGTCTTTGCGCCTGGGGCATGCCAAAAATGCTGATACTAATACATATCTCATTTTCGCATTTTTGGGAATTGCTAAGTTTTGAAAAATACGCTCTTAAATTGTGATTTGTGATTGTTTCTGGAAATTTTTTCTGGAAAATTTTAATAAACGCTCAAAAAAAAGGAAAATTAAAAAATTAGTATGAACACTACCCCACCCAAATATTTCAAAAACCAGAGCTGCTAGAAAGATACCAATATGATTTTTGCAAGAGCTAACTGAAGCCAAATCTACACGGTTAAAAATTCTGGAGGATTTTTTAATATTTTTTGGGTTACATATAGGTCTACACCAGAAATGTATTAAAATTTAATACATGACAAATATTAAAATTTTTAGTTAATACAAAATGTATTAAAATTTAATATAGTTGTATTAAAAAATAATACCGTTTATATTAGAATTTAATACCAAATGTATTAAATTACTAGTATTGCATATTAAAATTCAATCTTTTTATATTAATTTCTAATAACAATTTTATTAAAAGATTATACAAAATATTTCAATTTAATACCAAAAGTATTTAAAATTAATAAAATGTATTCTTTTCCTCAATTCATTACTGAAAATAAATACTAATCATAAATAATATAATAATGGTGATATTATTTTCTCTAGTTTATCTGTTTCACAAACTGTGGCATGTTAAATCTTACTACCGATCAAAATTCATCTGCAATGTATGCATTTTGCTTCGAAAAAACACAAAGCGCCTTCAAATTAGTACAAATTTACATTTTCTGATTTCATTTTTTTTTTTTATAGAAAAGGTACCTCAAACAATGGATTTTTTCTGGCTGCTGGCGTCGTTTGATTAAAATTTAATATTCTTGTATTTCCATTTAATACTTTTTATATTAGTTTTTAATAAATTTGTATTACATTTTAATACAATTATATTAAAATGTAATACAATTTATATTAAAATGTAATACAATCATATTAAAATGTAATTCAATATATTAAAATGTAATACAAAAATATTTAAATCTAGTACAGCGGTATTAAAATTCAATACAAGATTAGAATTTAACCCACGGAGATTATTTTCTAATAATTTTTGTATTACAAATAGTAAACTTAATACTTTTCTATTTTTTGCAAACATACGTAAATAAAAGAATAGTTGTTTTTCAAAAATTCATAGTGTTCGAACGTTAAGGCTTTGAAAAAATTCCGTAAAAGACGGCTAATTTTTGCATATATGTATATATTATATTTCCATTTTCCACTCATGTTTGTTCCTAAGTTATTTGAACAAGTTGTTTGTGAAAGTGTAGCATTTCGTTCTAAGGTCATGTGAAAATTGGGTTTAATATTTAGCCGAGATTTTGGTTAAATTTTTATCTTCAGGGGATACATTTTTGACAAAAGGTTTTGCCGCCAACTTTTGTTGTTGTTTCCCTCAGTAAAATTTTGACAGTACTACAAGCTTCAGCCACAGCTACACCATTTTATTCAGCCAGTAAGACCTAGATTTGTACGCAACAGCATGAGTTTATGAAAAGGAAATAAGGTGGATTGCACTGTTTTTTTTTTCTATTTTTCTAAAGCATTTTAAACTGAAGTCCTTTGGTTTTCCTCTTACGTTTATGCGATGACATCACAATAGTAACTTCGCATTGATCTAGGCCCAGGTTTGTAAACTTTTCACACTTGGGAAGAACTAATCTTTTCAAGTAATAATCACGAATAGGCCTGTGTAGATCGTTCGTGCTTATTCGGTACCCACACATCCACAAACTCCATCTTCAGCATGCACTTTTGGGTCCGTCACTTTCTCTTCAGCCAGGATTTTGCGGTTTTGGGTTTTTGGTATTTTAGCTTTTAGGTTTTTGGAATTCTGGGTTTCTGGGGTTTTTAGATTATGATTATCCGATTTTCTGAAATGTCACTGTCAGACAATTGTAAGACATTTGGACAAAACTAGAAAAAGTATGAGGAACAAATTAGTGTAAAATAGTTCAGATAGCTGAAAATTGTCAGCTATTGTCGAAGCTTTGATAGAGTTGACTTTATTATAAGAACTTAAAATTTTCAGTATCTACATATATCAAGTTTAAGGATAGGCTTTCAAATAAACTAGGTCTATAGAAGAAAAAAAAAACGTTTCGGAGAAAAGAATAAATGAGGATTTTGCTACAAAACCGTAAAACTATAAACAAGGATTTGTTGGGTTCTATCTCTAACCATATATGTATAAACTAACAAGCTCATCTCAAATTTTATAAGTATTCGCTAAAATATTTAAGATACAATTTCTAAACATGCGCATTATTTAGAAAGGGCGTTCCTAGAAATTAACCAATATTTTCCATCCCCTTTTAGGAGAAATCTAGTTTATCCAAAGGGGAAATGTATGTGTTATGTAAACGTTTGCTCCCATTTATAGAGTTGGAATATTAATGATTTTATACTTGTTGCCTAGCTTGTACATAACCAAATCGTATAAAAGTAGAACAACGAAAATTGCGCCGCCACTCCTTGGAAAATCTTAAGATAAGGATATTTTCGTTTTCTCTTAATTTATCGCTTGTACCTATTTCTGTTGTCATTTACAACGTGCTCGTAGGTACGGGCAAATTTTATCAAAGCGTTAAGTGGTATTTGGATGTTAAGTGAAGTTAAAAATATAAATACATATAATGTTTTATAATATGTAGGTACATAAATAATAAACATACATTCAAGAAAAATCTACGACTGCAACAGCTTAACTGACACAGAGGCTCATATGCAAAAAGAATGAGCTTAAGCTCTATCTCACTTTTTAGTACATTTTCTAGATACCTATGTATCTCAAAAAAATGAGGTAGATCTTAAGAAAATGTACTGAAAAGTGAGATAAGAGCTTAAGCTAATTTTTACTGCATACGAGCCAGAGACTATAAAACGACATATCAAACGTTATTGTTAAAAGATCTTACATGTTGTATGTATTAAAGGGTGTTGTATGGTTTCGTTCAGCAATTTATTTATAATATTTTACTGAAATAATATGCTTTCATTGAAAAAAAGTGGTTGTCTGTAAAGTCGGTTTACGGACGATAATTTTACGTGATAAGCTCATAAAAAAACAGGTTGTGTGCTTTTGTTAAAAAAAATGATCTAAAAATTATTTATTTGTCAACTTTCTTGTAAAAAAAATTTATAAGATAATAAATCTTAGTAAAGTACTGAAGCTAAAGATAAAGGACTTACATATCATCACGTGAATTCTTATTTGTCCTATAAACAAAAAACTTAACGTTTTTAAACCTCAAATTGGTGGATTGCTTATTTTTTAGCCTAGTCACAGAGATTTGTATGTTTGTTGAAATGTTACATATTTTCCCAACCATACATAAAGCAATCTGCATGTTATGGTTTTTCAATATTGATTTAATTGTGTTTTTAAAAAAAGGAGTAAAATGGACGTTTTTAAAAAAGTAGTAAAATAGACATTTTTTTTTTTTACACTATCAGTTCATAGCCGAAGAGCGCTTATAGCAAGCACTGTCTTGCGACCATTTGCCAACACAAAACTGTGTTATCCGGCACATCACTTAGTGCAGTGTTAGTAGTTAGTAAGCAAATAATAACTACAAAAAACGTACACTAAGATAAAAACATTGAATTCAATATTAGATAAAACAAACATTAAAGAAATACAAACAAAATAATTACTTGAGTAACAAAAAAGACATAAAATTAAACACAAACATTTATGGTACACTGGTTTTTAAGACAGTTTTTAATCTATTTTTATTAAAGTTTAAATCAAAAAGGTTTGAATTTAAATTTAGAAGTTTACACATGCGTGTTAAAGGTTCATGCAAGCCATAATTTGTTCGGTGTGGTGGAATATTCATTAAATCCAAGCATCGGAGGCTATAAGCACCCCCTCGATAGTTAAAACCAACAGATTTAAGTAAATTTGGTGCATCAATTACGCCTGTGATTAACTGGTGAATGAAGATTATGTCATTGTTAACCCTCCTTTGAGCCAAAGTTTGAATCTGAAGGAGATTAATCCGATGTTCATAAGGAGGAAGATTATAAGGATCAGACCATGGCAGTCCTTTTAAGGCGAAACGATTGAAATTACGTTGTACTGATTCCGGTCTTACATTATGGGTCTCGTAAAAAGGAGTCCAAACTTGCGATGCGTACTCAAGGTGGGGGCGTACTAAACAATTGTAGAGGGAAAGAGTCACATAAGGATCCTGAAATTCTTTTGACCAAGGCTTCACAAAACCTAGCATAGAGAAGGCCTTATTCACGATGACGTTGATATGGTCGGAAAAATCAAGATTATAACTAAAATTAACCCCTAGGTCTTTAAAGCTCTGAACACGCTGTAATTTGTGTTGGGATATTTTATATTCATACAAACTAGGAGCACGTTTTTTGGAAAAAGTCATTGTCTGACATTTTATTGGATTCAAAACTAAGCTATTCTTGCTACACCATATAGAAAAATGATTAATGTCCTCTTGCAGAAGCCGCCGATCATTAACCGATTTGATACTTTTATAAATTTTCATGTCATCTGCAAAAATGAGAATTTCGCTATGGCGAATACATAAAGGGGCATCATTTATAGCTAGAATAAAAAGAAGAGGTCCTAAATGACTTCCTTGCGGGACACCTGATTTTGCGATGAACGATTTGGAGAGAGCGTCTCTGAACTTCACTTGATAAGATCTATTTTCAAGATAAGAAGAAATCCAATTAACGAAAGCTAAAGGGAAACCTAGAGTTTTTAATTTAAATTTGATAATGTCATGGGAGAGTTGGTCAAAAGCCTTAGAATAGTCCGTATAGATACAGTCAAGTTCCTGTCCATTTTCTAGTGTATTTGAGCACTTATGTAAAAAAGTAAGCAAGTTTGTAACCGTCGATCGTTTTTGCATAAAGCCATGCTGTTGAATGCATATAATTCTTTTACAGTGGAACGCTAAGCTATCGCAAACAACTTGCTCAAAAAGCTTTGGAATACAAGACAGCTTAGATATGGGTATGTAATTGACTATATTGGATTTATCTCCTTTTTTAAAAACAGGAATAATTAACGCTTGTTTCCAAATGCTAGGAAATTTACCGAACTTGAGAGATAGTTCAAAAATAAGTTTAAGTGGAAGAGATAAAATTGACTTACAATTTTTCAAAACTGCTGCAGGAATACCGTCTGGTCCGACATAGGACACCTGTCCATACAGTTACACCCAACTGAAAAACAAAAGCTAAAAATTTTTTCTCCAGTGAAATTTGTATTGGATATAGAACACAAAAACAGAAAAAATAAGAAACCAAATATTTTTATTGAAATCAAAACTCAATAATTCTTTATTTGAGTTTAAAAAAATAAACGAAAATATTAGCCCTGTTCCATTGGAGGTGGTAGTTTACTCGTGAGTAGAAATCTAGTACAACAACTACACATTCCTATCTCCTCGAGTAGATCATGTGTTAATTCTAGTACTAGATCTCCTCATGAGTAAACTACCACCTCCAATGGAACGGGGCTATTATACAAGGGTTTTAGTTTAGGTTAGGTTATATGGGCTGACAGTTGATTTTGTTACCGTCACACTTAGATCAATGTAGATCCCTTGTGATACCCTGAAGTATTGTAACTTCATGAAAAAGTGTTAACCTACACCCAGAGAAAAAACGCATAGTAATTTTTAATCCGTTCTACATTGAATCAATGGTGAAAAATATATTCATTAATTTTCTAAAAAGTCGTCCTATGCTTAACTTACAGTTTGTCACATCAATTTTTATAAGTGAGATGGCACAGTGGTAAAGCACAAGCTTGTCAACCCAGGTATAGCAGGTTCGATCCCCAGCGGATGCCAGTTTTACTTTTTTTATTTTTTTAATGTGTGAACAACTTTGATTTAATGTGTGAACAACTTTGATTTAAGGTGTGCTACTTTGATTCAATCATTTTCCACTTTAGGCTAAAAATGTAGTGATTTTCCATTGATTCAAAGTGGTTTAGATTGATTTTACGTTGTTTTTTGGCTCAGTGTATGAATGCTATGGTTGTTCGACCCATTTGGAGGACTTGCCAAAGTTCAGGAGGATATTGCCTGAGTGTTCCGATAGTTCTTCTAATTCATTAAAGAAGTAGTTTCCTAAGAATTTTTTTCTTAGTGCGACAGAGTGCTGGGCAGTGACAGAGGAAGTGAACAGTGTCTTCCTGTTCGTCCTCATTGCCACAGCCTCTGCATAGATCATCCGTACTAAGTCCCATTTTCTTTTTCTGGTATCCTAGTAGGTTATGTCCCGTTAAGACGCCTATTAGGGATCTTAAGGAAGGTTTACTAAGTAGTAAGATCTTATTTGATTTTTTCTCGTCGAAGTTCGGCCATAGTTTCCTGGTGTGACCGCAGGTTTCTAGGAGGTTCCATCTTTCATTGGTTTTTTGTAAAATATTGTTGACGGTATTTAGCTTTATTTCACATTGTGGGATTCTGATGTTAACGTCTGAGCCTTCCCTTGCAAGCTCATCCGCTTTTTCGTTGCCGAACACATCACTGACCGGGAACCCAGCAGAGCATACCAAGAACCCTAAGCTCTTCGCGACAGCAAGAAACAAGCTTTGACTTGATTAAGGTGGCAAAAATCGTTTTTATTGCCGCTTGGCTATCAATGAAAAAGGTGATGTCAGCAGGTGATATCGCCATCATGGATATTTGTTTAGCAACTCTCGGCTTGGAAGACACTGCTGTGATCGGGGAGCCTGAAAGAATTGGCAAGGTTGAGGTTTTCTGAGTAAAAACCCTGCACCAACACCAGTGTTAATTTTCGAACCATCATTAAAAATGGCGATAGTCGACTCATTTGAGAAAGGTACACTGTTTTCCCAATCTTGTCTGTTAGGGAAACTGACATTAAAAGACTTGTTGAAGTCTAATTAAGGGGTCATGTAATCTGTACTTACGTTGTTGCCAACGTAGTTAGAAAGGATCGTAGTATGGCCGTTTTGACTAGTATTCCAAATGTTGGTTTGACTGAGTCGTAGGGCACTGTTTGCTGCTAATTCTTGTACAAATAGATCTAAGGGAGTGAGATTAAGGATTGCTTCCAGACCTGCGGTTGGAGTGGACCTCATCACCCCCGTAGTGCTAGTGCATGCTGTTCTTTGTACTTTGGTTAGGGTCTTCAAGTTCGTGTATTTCTCCAGAGCTTGCCACCAGACTAAGCTGCCATAAGTCAGAATGGGTCTGACAATGGCGGTATACATCCACATAATTATTTTAGGATTTGGTCCCCAGTTTCTGCCAAGAATTCTATTACATGAGTAAAGTGCAAAAGTGGCTTTCTTATATCTTTCTTGAATGTTTGGACCCCAGTTAAGCTTCTTATCCAAGATCACTCCGAGATATTTCGCTTTATCCGAAATCTTAAGTTGGGTACCATCAATTTTTGGCACTACAAAAGGATTAATTTTACTTCTGTTTCTGAAAAGTACCTGTTCTGTTTTAAGGGGGTTTACTTTAAGACCGCATCTCCTGGTCCAGTTACTGACCTTGGATAATGCGCTTTCTAATTGTTCGCTTACAGTGGTTAGGTATTTACCTGTCGCTAGAAGAGCTAGTTCGTCTGCGTAGGCTATAAGCTTGACACCGCTGTTTTTCAGTTTGATGAATGAGATTCATCATGAGATTCATCACCAAAATCCAAAGAAGAGGTGATAGAATACCACCTTTGTATTAGTACTAAATAAGTAAAGTAGTGTAACTACAGTGGCAACACTATATTTATGTAATGAATTAAATGTTAAATATAATGTGTCACTTCAAGTCTAGAACTAAACCGAACCAGTCTTTTCTTTGGCAAGTCTTAGATATTTTATTGGCGACGAGGCAATTTAATCGAACCTTTTATCGTTTTTTTTTTTTATTAAATTATTTAAAATAAAAGTAGTAAAATTTTTTTTTAAATATTAAACATTAAATCGATATCACTATGTCGTTGAAAGTGGATCCAAATGCCCCCGAATCCGACGACAAGCTGGATGAAATTATACAGCAGATCAAGGCAAACCACATGGTGGTGGGAAATATGCCGAACTTTATACCAGGAAGCAATTTTAGCACGTACGAGGTTCGTCTCAAAATGTTTTTTAAGATCAACAGAATTTCGACTGAGGATCAAGTAGGAATGCTGCTGACGTTGGTGAGTGACGAAGTACTGGAAAAACTCATGCAGCTGGTTCCATCTAATGCAAAACCTGAGGAGATGTCACTCGATGATCTTTTGGAGTGCTTACGAAAACATTACTCTCCAGGTAACGTCATAGCAGAGCGTTTCAAATTTTATAACCTCAAACAAACACATGGAGAAAAAATATCCGATTTCGTAGTGAGGTTAAAATTTTCCTCTCAAAGGTGTGAATTTCCCAATGTGATCTTGGACGAAATGCTTCGCGATATTTTCATTGTCGGTTTGACAAATAATGGGTGGCAACAGAAATTGATTGATATAGGAAAGACGCTTAAATTTGACGATGCGGTCAATAAGTCTCTCAATTTCGAACTGACAGAATCAGAAACGCGAGCAATAAATACCTCAGCATCAATAAATCAGTTCCACCACTGGCAGAAGATGAACAACGAAAGCCCCAATTACAGTCGATATCGTCAAAACAGTCGCAAGCCAATTGTCAGTCAGCAAAGATCGCACTCAAAAGGTCGCAAGTCTACAAATTCATCGAAAGAAGAGTGTCAGAGGTGCGATCGAAGTCACCACAAAAGTAAATGTCCCGCAGTTAACTGGACATGTTATCGTTGTAAAAAACGTGGCCACATTGTGTCCAAATGTCGAGCTAAAAAAGTCGTCTACTTTGTCGATGATGCTGGAGCAGAGTCGTCTGATGGAGGAAGTTCAGAAGCTAATACGAACGTCGATCTCAACAAAATAAATGCTCCTTTATTTCTTGATGTCATGATTGCGGATAAGTCTATAAAAATGGAAGTCGATTGCGGTGCATGTACGAGTGTCATCAGTCACGAGGGTATGAAAAGTATTTTTCTAGGTTAAGTATTTGTCCATATGATAAATTGTATACTGTTACTGGTGAAAATATATCTGTTCTAGGTAAAATTGTAGTTCCCGTGCGTTTGGTTAGGCGAAACCTTAAAAACATGTTGTTAGATCTGGTTGTTATAAAGACAACTAATAAAAACTTTATGCCGCTCATGGGTCGAGCTTGGTTTGACGCTTTAATTCCGGGTTGGAGAGAAAAAATGATCTCGGACACGAGCTTCGATCAGCAGTTATTATCGATCCAGACACCAGTGACAAGTGCGATAGCCCCCAACATCAAATACTCAGGTAGTGAAACAAAAGAGAGTTTTGTAGAATTTTTAAAAACAAATTTTTCCAATGTATTTAATCAATCCCTGCAAATTCCAATCAAAGGGCATGAGGCCCAAATATTTATGAAAGACGGTTCTGTGCCTATTTTCTGTAAGCCGTACAGCCTCCCCATATGCCTTGCGGGAGCCGGTTGAAAAAGAGTTAAAGAAAATGGTGGCCGAAGGCATATTGGAGCCGGTTGAACATAGCAACATATAGGCCACCCCTATAGTTATCGTTGAAAAAGCAAACAAGTCGATTCGGATTTGCATGGATTGTAAAATAACTATTAATTAATTCATTTCATTACAATACCACCAACTCCCACGCCTAGATGATATATTCGCGAGTCTTTCAAATTGTCGCTATTTTATAAAAATAGATTTTTCAGGAGCGTATCTCCAATTATCAGTTGCTCCGGAATCACGGAAAATTCTAACAATTAATACCCATTTAGGGTTATTAAGATATAATCGTCTACCATTAGGAGTTAGTTGTGCTCCGGCAATATTCCAATCAACCGTGGAAAAAATTTTATTAGGTATTAAGAATTTTGCATGTTTTTAAGATGATTTGATAATTGGTGGGTTAACCGCTTCGGAATGTATAAGTATTTGTACCTCCATTTTTGAAAGATTAAGCAAGCATGAAGTAAAAATTAATTTGCGAAAATGTGAGTTTTTAGTGACCGAAGTCGCATATTTAGGTCATGTCTTATCTTATAATGAAATTAAACCAAACCCAAAAAAAGTGGACGCTGTGATTAAAGCTCCAGCTCCGAAAAATCTCCAACAGCTTCAGGCCTACCTGGGACTTTTGAATTATTATTCACATTTTATTCCGAATTTGTCTTCTAAATTGTCAGTTTTTTATAAACTCTTAAGAAAAGATGTGGAGTTTAATTGGTCGAGGGAATGCCAAAAAGTTTTTGATGAATCTAAAACGTATTTACTAAAAAATAAGGTTCTTGCTCTCTATGACCCTAAAAAACTTTTGGGTATGTATGCAGACGCTAGCCCCTACGGATGTTCAGCGATTCTTGTTCATTTTATTGACGGAGTAGAGAAACCAATTCTATTTGCTAGCTGCACGCTTAACGACACAGAAAAAAATTACTCTCAATTACATAGAGAGGCCCTAGCAATTATATTTGGAATTCGAAAATTCCATAAATACATATATGGGCTTAAATTTCAGCTTTTTAGCGATCATGAACCGTTGAAAGAGATTTTCAACCCGAAAAAATGTAATTCTTCCGTTGCTATTGGTAGACTCAAAAGATGGTCAGTCATTTTAACGATGTATGATTATGAAATAAAATTCAAGCCAGGCAGACTTATGGGACATGTAGATGCTCTCTCACGTTTACCCTTGGATGAACCAAGTGGTGTTCCAGAAGACGGAATGGATTGCATTAATTTTTTCAATGAGAGTCATGAAATACCTTTAGATTTTGAAACTATTCGGAGACGTCAAAAAGAAAGTTCCTTTTTAAATAAAATTTATAAATTTTGTCCAGTTTGGTTGGCCGTCAAAGCATGATGACGATGTTCATTCTTATTTCTTAAAAAGACACGATTTTCACACAGAAAATGGATGCTTGTATTACTTACATCGCATAGTCGTTCCACAAGATCTAAAAAATCATATTCTAAAAGTATTACATACAAATCACAATGGTATGATCCGAATGAAACTATTTGGCCAGGTCATATGTCTGGTGGATGAAAATAGACGATGACATAGAGCGATATGTAACAAGTTGTTTGACATGTCAATCAAATAGAAACGTTTCCACTCAGAAAGTAAATTCGTCTTGGCCTAGTACTAGTTTCCCTTACGAACGATTACATATTGATTTTTTTTATTTTAAAAATCAAATTTTTTTGATAATTTTTGACGTTTTTTTCCAAATATCTTGATTTATTTTATATGAAAACGACTACAGCTAAATCATTTATATCAAAACTATGCAAAAACTTTAGTATTTTTGGTTTACCACTTTTACTGGTATCGGATAACGGTCCTCCGTTTAACTCAGTTAAGTTCGTGACGTTTTTAAAAAATCAAAATATTAAGAGAATACCCATCCCAGCTTATCACCCATCGAGCAACGGCAGTGCAAACAGTAAAATCGAGTTTGAAATGTTTTTTATTGGATAGCCTTAGTAATTCGATCGACATTCAATTTCTATTTGCGTATCGTAATACTCCTTCAACCGTCACCAACCAAACGCCAAATGAACTTATATTTAAATATAAAGTTATAACTATTTTAGATTGTTTTAAAAATATAAATTTTGAATCAAAAAATAATACCTCTCATGAAAATGTAAACACAAATAAAAATAAAGCTTTGGAATCAGAAAAAGAGAGGAAGAAAAATGAAAATAAAAATCAAAATAATTGTAATGAAAGTAAAGTAACTAAAAATCATTTTAAGGAAGGAAAATGTTCTATTTGAATCATTTTAAAGAAATATGTAAATGGCTGCCCTGCAGAATAGTGAAGATTGAAAGTCCTTTAATTTTATTGATAGAGTTGCAAGGTACTATTCGTAGAGTTCACATAGAACAAATAATGAAACCTTCGCAATCAGAAAAACTATTCAGACACTTTCAATATTCGCAAGACTCTAAGGCTAGACAAAGAAAATTGTTGGTTAGACCAAAAGATTATGAAAGGACAGCAACAAAGATAAATTTGTCACCTAACAACAATGATGATTCAAGTGAAACACCACTTCCCCGAGATTCTGAAAGGTCTTTAAGACCAAGAGGATATATAAAGAAACCTACAAGACTGAACTATGAAGATTTTAAATAAATTGAATTATTGATATTATATATATTTAACATTGTAACTATATTGAATTAACTTTGAATTTACGAACCTATGTGTAGTTGTAATTATGTATAATCAGGGGCGTACACTCCCTTGGGGCAAGCGGGGCGACGCCCCGGGGCCCCCGACCGACCTCAGGGCCCCCACTGGAGACAGAAGGGTCCAAAAAAATAATTTTTCAGGAACCCCTTTAGTTAAGAGGCAATCAAATATTAATTTGAGGGCCCCAAAATCTATTACAAAAGAGCCCTAAAATATTCATCAAATTTTGTATTACTATTACTTCAGTGGTTCAAAACAATCAAATGGAAAATTAAATATCAATTTAGAGGCCCCAACATAAATACATCAGGGCACAAAATAAAAACATTACCTTATTGGTGGCATTCCGAATATTATACATCAGAACAGAGTCCCCAAAACCTGTTAATTCTTGGTCAAAAAAAAATTATAATATATTTTAGGGGCCTCTACCCGACAAACAATTTTGGTTCTATAAAGCTTTACAGATGCAATTATTGCTTCAGGGGCCCCAAAAGAAATAAACTATGTTTGATGATGGAAAATCAAATGTGTACACATTACTTCAGAACAGAAGCCCCAAGAACTATCAATTCTAAGCTAAAAAAAATTTATTTTAGGGATTTCTAAATATTTAATTTTGGGGGCCCCTAGTACAAGTATTTACAACTTTTATGATAGAAATTTTAAGTAAGTATAGCAAAGTGCATTACGAACTTATTAAAACATTAAAATAAACCTAAACATAAATAAGCCACAATAAAAATATATGGCGTATACGTACTTTTTTTGTATCTAAGGGGCCCCCAAATATCAAAGGGGCCCCAAAATTTAGTCTTGCCCAGGGGCCCCGACGACTCAACGTACGCGACTAGTATAATTATAATAATATGTATCAATAATAATGCAAAGATTAAATAATAATTGTACAAACTTATTTTATTAAATAATTTTGCTATTTCAATGTATCAATAAGTTAAAACTAAGAAGGGAGATATATTATGTATTAGTACTAAATAAGTAAAGTAGTGTAACTACAGTGGCAACACTATATTTTTGTAATGAATTAAATGTTAAATATAATGTGTCACTTCAAGTCTAGAACTAAACCGAAACAGTCTTTTCTTTGGCAAGTCTTAGATATTTTAGTGGGGTTCCTCTAGATGCGTACATTTTTATATGTGACCCACCTAATTCACTATTGATTTGTCTGTTTTTCAACATGCACACGATCCATTTTATGACCGCGTCTTCTTTTTAAGATCAGTGAGTGCTTTATCAATTGCACTATTATGAACATTATTGAATGCTCCTTCTATGTCTAGAAATTCTGCGAGGGTATATTCTTGAACCACAAGTGACTTTTCTATTGTTCTGACTGCACAGTGTAAAGCTGTCTCTACACTTCTACCTTTTGTGTATGCATGCTGAAAGGGTGATATAGCCTCCGGTCTTAAATAACTGCGAATATGTATATCGATTAACCTTTCAAGTGTTTTGAGTGTAAAAGAAGTTAGACTGATAGGTCTGAAATCTTTGGGTTCTGTATAACTGGATTTACCAGCTTTTGGTATAAAAACAACTTTGACTTCACGCCATATTTTAGGGACATATCCCAATTGTAGGCTATTTTGGAATATTGTGATCAGGTATGGAATAATGAATTCACTCCTTTTTGCAGCATCAAGGGGAAGACGCCGTCTATGCCTGGAGATTTATAAGGAGAGAAGGAGTTGATGGCCCAGATCAACTTTTCTTTCGTAATAATTTCTCTAGGAATTTCACATATTGAGTGCAAAGAGTTTGTAGAATCATTTTCCAATCCAGAGTTACAACCTGGGAAGTGGGCTTCCACCAGGAGTTTTAGACTGTCTTGACAGGATTCTGTCCATCGATTATCAGGCCCTTTTAGGGACCCTATAGAAGTATTCGTCTTGGAGAGTATTCTCCTTAGTCTTGCCGAATGGTTAGTACATTCGATAGTACTACAGAAGTTTCTCCAAGAGCTACGTTTGGCTCGTTGAGTTTCTGTCTTTAACTTTCTCTGACTGGTTTTTTAAGATTCCCAGTCACTTTCTGCTCTAGTGCGTTTAGCAAGGTTGAAAAGTTTTCTTGTTTCTTTTCTTATGTTAGTAAGCTCAATAGTCCACCAGGGTGGTTTGTTGTTTTTCTTCGCCGCGGTAATGAGAGGACAGCTTTTGTCCAATGCATCGCGTAGAATTCCTGTGAATTCCTCTGTCAATTTATCAAGACCATTTGTGTTTAGGTTATTGTCAATGTTTAAGTGACTTAGGTTTTTTACTATTTCCCTATTGAAGACATGCCAATCGGTACGCCTATTATTCCTAAAAGGCTTATTGGGCCGGGCAGCATCAGGGACATATAATTCTATTAGGCGATGCACATAGGAGTATTTCGATCAAAAACCTGGACAAAATTATTTTTTGAAGTAAAAGTAATTATTTTTGCTAAAAATTATTATTTATGCAAGGAAATAATTTTTTTCAGCAAAACTTTAAAAACGCTTGTGAGTATTTGAGTAATATGAAATTTAATACCCAAAATGTGAAAAAATTAAATATCTAAAATATTCACCTTCTAGAATGGAACCATTGTGATTTTTAGGCTTAGTGAATCCAAATGCATTAATATCAGTAAAAAAAATTTCTGGAAAATGTTAACAACCAGTTAAAATTAAACTTAGGGCGTATGAGTGATTTTACTAAACGTAAAAATTTCACTCGCAAATTATTTTGTTAATCGCAAAAAATCGCACCCAATTTTTTGATATTAAATTTAAAGAATAGTCAAAGTTATCATAAATCTATGTATCGAAGCAGAATAGGAGGGAATACTATAACAAAACACTTACAGCCCTATTTATAAATTCATCATAGAGAGTACATAGCATTATGTACTCTTTATAATGTATTTAAACAAAAAATTGTGATTTATAATATTTATGCAACGTTTAATAAAGGTTTTATAAGCTAAACGAGTTTTTAGGTTGTTTAGAGCCTGAATAAGAATTTATTTAGCTTAAATGTCATTTGAACATCAAATAATTTTCAGAGAAAGAAAAAAATATCAACATTTGTATATATTTTTTTTTTCATTGAAGAATTTATTTTTTTGATTACATTTTCAATTAAAATTAAATTAAATGAACAACTTGAAGTCAACTAAATCAAAAAATAAGAAATTTGGAGATTTGTTCCTGATATAATTTACGAGATATAAATTCATGTGTGTAGTGTATTCATCTTTTTCTTATGTGCCTACATTTTCATACATGTGAACAATTTGTTATCAAATGAAATGTGTTTTTTTTAGAGATTTTCTTCTACATATGACATTGAGAACTTTCGCTCACGTTTTTGTTTATTTTTTTTTGTTTATTTTTGAATCAAATGGAGTTATTTTATCGACAGATGGAGTTGTTTGTCGAACTTATTTTCCATTTTTAGTACTTATTTGGACACAAACCTAGCATAATTATAATGGCTAAGAAAATGTTTTAAAAATAGAAATTTATGTAACGTTGCATAAAGGCTACATAAAACTTTATGTATTGTATAACTATGCAGCCGTTTAGAGCTGTTTAGTGAAATCTCATAAATAAGGCTGTTAGACTTTAAAAAAAAGCAATAAAAATATCTATATGTGGCAGACTCTTTTCCCACTGTCATTTACTCAAACAAAAAAAAAATTAATATTTCCATAACTACTCTTTAATTACACTGGTCAACAAGGTTTTTGTTACAGACACCAAGATATACTTTTCTATAGGTTTTTTGGGTGCTGAACTCGAATCAAAAGTCAGAACAATTCTATCACATCACGTTTTTGAGATAATCCCGTTAGAAAATCGAAAATGTCGCTTTTTAGCAGTTTTCGAGATTATTTCTTAGCTTTTGGTTTATTTGTTTTAAATAAATTTGTAACGGTTTCTAATAGAACTAAATCTTGTCTTTCTAAATCCGTTTGAATCTCTTAAAAATCTCTTTTCTTCTTTGAGAAATCTGAAGTTGAAATCAACGTGTTTGGTATATCTCATGTTTATTTACTTTTAATAGCGAATCTCAAAAAGTTCTTTGCCAATCGCTTTCAAATTTTGACACAACGTTTCATTGACATTCCAGTAAGTTCTTATCTTGTTTTTAACAAGAAAAAAATTATGTTTTTTTCACTAGTCATTATTTAGTATAACTATCTGACACGGTCACGCTTTGATGTATCTCACCACGATTCACCACCTTCGCAAATATAAAAACTTTCAAGATTCTAAATGGAACGTTGTGTCAAAATTTGAAAGCGATTGGCAAAGAACTTTTCGAGATTCGCTATTAAAAGTAAATAAACATGAGATATACCAAACACGTTGATTTCAACTTCAGATTTCTCAAAGAATAAAATAGATTTTTAAGAGATGTAAACGGATTTAGAAAGACAAGATTTAGCTCTATTAGAAACCGTTACAAATTTATTTGAAACAAATAACCAAAAGCTAAGAAATAATATCGAAAACTGCTAAAAAGCGGCATTTTCGATTTTCTAACGGGATTATCTCAAAAACTTGATGTGATAGAATTTTTTTGACTTCGGATTCGTGCTCAGCACACCAAAATCCTATAGAAAAGTATACCTTAGTTTCTGTCACAAAAAAAAAGTTTAATTTTGTTGACCAGTGTTATTATCATTGAATAATTATATATAGAAGTGACACCGATAGTTTCTAGCGCCACACAATTTTATTTTTTTCGGCAATCAGATGTACTAAAAAATCCCCAGAGAGAATGGGTCTTGTCCTAGAAAATTATGTTTTCAAAAATTTGTTTTTAAAAAAGGAAATTTCACTAATACAAACATAAGGAAACAAATATCAAATAAAAACAAATTGTATCGACACGTCGACATCCTATAATAGAAAAAAAATAAGGAAATTTAATTACTCACACATAAAACATAAAACAAATATCAAACAAAAATAAATCGTATCGACACATCGACATCCTATAAATGAAAAAAGAAAATAAGGAAATTTTACTCATACATACAAAATTACACTAATATCAAACAAAAATATTGAAAAGTTAGTTGACATTCTAAAAATGTATCCATAGTAACTCGAAACTAAAAACAAGAATTTTTTTTATTAACGACGAGAATTTGAACAAAATAAATATTATTGTTGTATATCCTAGGGACGTTATAGGTTATAGGGCATGAAAGTTACACTTATTTCAATAGCGTAGGTGACAAATACTCCAGTCAAAGCGTCATTTGACCTTGCGATGAGAGGCACTGTCTGTTTTTATTTCATGGATCGATAGGGGTATATTTAAAAGGCTTAAACCCAATTTCTCACCACCTGATCATTCTTTTTAGCGGAGTTATTCACAAAAATGCATTTTTTGGGATATTTTACTTCTAAGCTAATATCTTTGCTCCAGATTTTCGTAGACCAAAAAATAAACACACATTCTCTTCCTTATAATATTTTCTATCGTTGTATGTAATTTCATTGTATTTGAGTGAGTAAATATAAAATGGCAGCCATTTAAAGTCAAATTCTTGTTGTTAAAAAACACATTTTTGTCATTATTTCGAAAAAAGCTTATATCATGATTGACATTTTTCTAATCTATTTTGTAGCCCTGTTCATGTCCTGCATTTCACTTTTTTCATTTTTTATTTGTTTCAACAAAAAGATTGTGCACTAAATTGATAGAAAATGTTGTAACGAACAATTCATTGCTTTATTTTTTGCCATAGGACATTCTGAAGTCGAGTTATTCCCAAAAAACGATATTTTTGGGTGTTTTCGCACCGGTTTTCCATGCGTTCATTTATCAATAGCTCAGCCATCTTTGGTGATAAAGAGCTCATTTTTTCTGTGAAATGCAGGACATGAACAGGGCTACAAAATAGGTTAGAAAAATGTCAATCATGATATAAGCTTTTTTCGAAATAATGACAAAAATGTGTTTTTTAACAACAAGAATTTGACTTTAAATGGCTGCCATTTTATATTTACTCACTCAAATACAATGAAATTACATACAACGATAGAAAATATTATAAGGAAGAGAATGTATGTTTATTTTTTGGTCTACGAAAATCTGGAGCAAAGATATTAGCTTAGAAGTAAAATATCCCAAAAAATGCATTTTTGTGAATAACTCCGCTAAAAAGAATGATCAGGTGGTGAAAAATTGGGTTTAAGCCTTTTAAATATACCCCTATCGATCCATGAAATAAAAACAGACAGTGCCTCTCTGCGCAAGGTGAGGCCTTTTTTTCCGACGCTTTGACTGGAGTAAAAGTGATTGCTCTTTACTTTTGCTCTCTGAGTTCGTATCCCCGCAGAGATTGCTATTTTTTTATATTATATTTTTTGGCAATATTATGAAATGCGTAACAATAAGCGCCGTTTTTTGCTGAATCGAAACTTAAGCATTTAATTACAATATAAATCCTTATGTGACAATTTACGCCGAAGAAAAAGTAGAGCATAAAAGTTTATGTTCAAAATAAAATATTTAAGGTTCGTTTCAGCAAATGGCCCTTAAAGAAAAAAAGAAAAGCCTTAAGAAAAACTCAACGTAATATTGTAAAAGGTAAGAGCTCAAACCAATAAGTCGATTTGGTTCAAACTTTTTGTCTATTTTTATTTCAAGGAGGGGAAATTGAAATTTTTTAACTGTACCAACTAGAGATGCTGCGAATAATGATTCGGCCGAATACCGAAATTCGACCACGCTTATACATTTACTTAATATTAGGCTAACCTACTCCTTATAACTTTACTTCATGACAAATACATTTGACGAAGATAGAAGTTATCGTTTGCGCCAAAGAATTCTGAATAAAAAGTTTTATTCACCAAAAACTTATCTGACTTAAATATTTAACTGTAGTATACATATTTCACCCTGCCAATAAACAATTTAATATTCAGGTACAAGGCTAACGCTCGGCTAAATTTCTTAGTTGAGTTTCATAACCATAACATTTATCCGAGCGTCCTGAGTTGTTTTTGTACACTAGCCCAAAAAGTTAAAGGAACAAATCAAAACTCGTGATAGCTCCAAAGCAAGTACCTATTCGATTTGATTTCTTCTACTGATTTAAAAAAAAAAAATTCAAAATCGTTGGAACCTTATAAATAAATTTTTAAAAAATCAAAAATAAAATTGGTGCAATTTCGTAGAAATTACTAATCAACATTCAAAACTAAAATGTCAAAAAATTTAATGTCCCGTTTTCGAAAATTTGATTTTGCAAAAAAAGTGTTCAGTTTTTTTTTTAATCTAAAAACTATTATTTTTCCAAATTTTCTTTTTGTTTTATATTTAAAATATATAAATGCTTTTGTATACAAAATTCGTTGAAATTCGTTTGGCACGGTTCTACGGTAGGTCAATAATAACAATTTTTTAAAATTTCCATGATTGCCCAAAAACTATTACATAATTTTTTTTAAACAAAATCACTGGTACCGTTTTGGAGAAAATTAAACATTTCCGAAATTGGTAAATGACAGGTATCGTTATTTTTGGTAAAAAAAAAATTAGTTCTAAAAACCACTCTGGAGAGTCTCCAAAAAATGCTTCATACCAAGTTTGATATTTATCGGTAGATCCGTTTAGCTGAAGACAGACAGAAAGACAAACGGAAATTCCGTGACCCAAATAGGTCTTTTTGTTTATGTTTATATAAGCTCACTGAATCAAAGTTGTGAATAATATGAGTAGGGTTTAAAACGGAAAGCCTCACATTAAAATAAAATAAACAAATTAAAAAGGGAAATTTCTAAGAACTAAAATATTTAAATTAAAATTTTAATATAAATGGTTAACTTTTAATTTTATATTTTAAGAATTAAACTTTTTAATTAATAAATTGAATAAGAAATATGTAAGCATATACATACATATATGTATTTAATATTCTGTACCATTGGTATACAATAATTTTTTGTGTGAGTTATTTTTCAGGAGTTATGACCCAAAAACTGAAAAAAGTGCTAAATTGTAACAGTTTTTTGGCCCTCAAAAGTTATGCGCAACTCAGAATCCGTCGCAAACTTATATGACTCTTCTTTGAGATTGCCAAAGTAAATTAAAATCATTTACAGCTTTGTCTGAATTATTTGCAACCAAAAGTCTAATTTGACTGGGCTTCTGATAAAGATATTGAAAAAATTCTAGAAAATTTAAAAACCAAATTATAGATGGTTTTTCAAAACTAAAACATGTGGTAGACCTTTAACAAAGTAGTGAATTTAGGTAGGTCTAAAAAGGGGGTCTAAAACGGTTTTTTTTAAGTCTTTGCGTTTCGAAATACTTTACTTTTACTTGTTTAGTGGTATTTGCAGGAGGTTTATTATGTATGTATATCAATTTCTGGGAGCTTTCAAAAATTCTCAAATCTATAGGACATTTAGTTCATAGCTATGCGCATGCATGTGCAAAAAGTTGGTGTTTTAAAATAATTTTGGACCGAACAACGAGAAAATCAATTTTTTTTTGCCAAGTTTTTTTACCGTTTTTTATTGTTATGTTTTTCCTTCAACAGATAAATTAATGAAATTTTATTGTAGCTAGATAGATAATAGGCAGGATTATATTTGTGCAAAATTTGAATCAATTTCGTATTCACAATGAGATAACAGTAAAATAAAGTTGCATTTTTCAACACGTTCTGTCTTTTGTTTTGAACACATAAAAATTTTATTCAACCCTGTTGACTTTGCTTATAATGGCCAGGTTAAACGCACCATCTGAACTTAAGCTCAGATTTTTTTTTTGACGTTGAATGCAAAAAATCATCTGAATTTCAGATGACATTTACGAAAAATCTACTTTTTTTCTTTACTTTGTTTGACTTTAAAAAAAGAACATATATTTTTCTAGGATAATAAAAATAGTTCAAGTGATTGTAAAAAAAGAGTTATTTATTATTATTTTCAGTGAGATCATTTCAGTATTTGTAAAAATTATTTTGTTGGATTCATAAAATCCCTTTCTGCTATCCACTTATATATGTTTAATTTTACTTTGGTCATTGGCCCCCAACTTCATTAAGTTTTTTTATTTCCTCATTTATTTTCATTCAAATGAAAGGTAATGGCCGGGTTCAACACACCATCTGATCTTAAGTTCAGATTTCAGGTGGCATTCCCCGCGTTCAACGCAGGCCACCCGAACTTAAGATCTGAATTTTCAGAGGCTGTGATTGGTCAGATGTCATAAAAAGTTAGGTGGTATTTATGTCGTTTTCTATTGACTTTTGAGATTTTTGTGTAAAATTCTCAGATTTTCCACTGCAAATAGAATATGAAATCTAGTTTTGTAATTGTGTGCGAAATCTTTGCGTATAAAAAAAATAGAACAACAACAAATGTTCAGACAAATGTCAAACAGAGGAGTGTGTGTGAAAGTGCGTGTGTTTGTATGCGTGAATCTTGATAAAAATCCAGAATCAGATTCTTGAATCTCAGATTCATTTTTTTGTCATTTTTTTGAATCTCAAGAAATCTTACGTTTTTTGAGTAATTAAAGTGTAAATTTGAATAAATAGGCCAACATTGTAAACAATGATAAAAAATTTTTTCGAATTCAAGCTTTTTTCATTTTTTGAATTTTACTAGAACATGTTCTATAGTATACTAATGTAAAATTTTTTTTACACCATCAGAAAATAGACATTTTAACGAACGAAATGCCCACCGACTTTTTGAAAAAAGCTGATATTTTGACACGTGAATTTTCGATTGAAAATAAGGGTGTTTTTTTTGGTATTAAGTCATAATAAGGTGAACAAATTAATATTTTAAATCAAATAAATTACAGTGTATTTGGAACATAATAAGGTAAGTTCTCACCAAATTTCGTAGAAAAAAACATTTTTTTGAAAAAGATAAAAATAAAAAACCAAAAACTCGGTTTTTTGAATATTTCACATAAATTTTGAGGTTATGTGAAAAAATTGTTGATTCAAAAGTTGTAGATCTATTTATTACCTACAACTTTGCTATACAACTTTTTTCTATAGGATTTGTAGTTTTGCCGGAAATCGAGATATACCATTTTTTACCATTAAAAACTCAACCCACCCACTTCCCGAACTCGGCTCGCCCGTAATTTATTTTTCCTTTAATTTTCATCATGTTCACCTCCTTTTCCAATGGGTTTCATCCTACTATGATTTTTTTGGTTTCAGAAATTATCGACCCTGGTCTATAACCCATTTTTTCAAATAAAAATAACAAAAAGCCCAAAAAAAAACGAAAGAAAAAAACAAAAACGAAATCATATTGAACATTCTAAAATAATAGATTTTTTTAAAAACTATATGTCTCACTGTTTGCTTTTTAAAAATCTTATATGTCTCACTGTTTGCTTTTACATAATGTCTCACCGTTTACTTTTCGTCATTTTTCGGAAAAATATAAAATTATAAAAAACGAGAAGGTATTCTAATTACATGATATTTTTTTATGAAAGAACATATAAAAATAATACATATGTAAAAAAAGTTCTCTCCACTAACCAGATTTTTTTGTGTTATACACTCTTTTCATAACACTCCAAAAACTACTTTTACCTGATTTTGTGTGATATTTTACAGTGTAGGGAAATGGACAGCTTTAATTAAGTCGGGACAAAACTAAAAGACGCAGACGGGGAAATAAACGTTTTGACCCAAACTAGCGTTACTGTGCTTATTTTCAGAAAAGAGAAAAATGGATTGTCTCACTCGATTTCCAGCAAAACTACAAGTCCTATGTTAAAAAGTTGTATGGCAAAGTTGTAGGTAATAAAAAGCTTTTGTATCGAAAGTTTTCAAAATTTATGTGAAAAATTCAAATAACCGAGTTTTTGGTTTTTTATTTTTATCTTTTTCAAAAAATACATTTTTTCTACGAAATTTGGTGAAAACTTACCTTATTATGTCCCAAATACACTGTAATTTATTTGAGTCAAGATATTTATTTTTTAACCTTATTTTGACTTAATATCAACAAAAACACCCTAATTTTCAATTGAAAATTCACATGTCAAATTATCAGCTTTTTTCAAAAAGTCATTGGGCATTTCGTTTGTTAAAATGTCTTATTTCTAATGGCGTAAGAAAAAATTTACATAAGTATAGGTACTATAGTTCATGTTCTCGTAAAATGCAAAAATTTAAAAAAGCTTGAATTCGAAACTTTTTTTTATCATTGCTTCCAATTTGGCCTATTTATTAAAATTTACACTTTAATTACTCAAAAACCGTAAGATTTCATGTTACATTGATAAATCTTATTGTTTTTGAGTAATTAAAGTGTAAATTTTAATAAATAGGCCAAAATTGTAAAAAATGATAGACAAAATTTTTCGAATTCAAGCTTTTTTCATTTTTTGCATTTTACGAGAACATGAACTATAGTATACTTACATATGTAATTTTTTTCCATATGTCATTTTCCAAAATTCAAAAATTGTCACTCCTAGTTATATAATCACTCCCAAAAGGAGTGATTATAAATTCCAAAATTGAAAAAGGGGTGAATTTTTGGAGTGAATTTTCACTCCCAAAATTTTGAGGAAGTGACGGAGTGATTGAATTTGACTACTTGTCAAATTCTTGGGTGGTTGTTTTAATATTTTTTGTGAAGAAAGTTATATTCATTTATAAAAAAAATCAATAAAATATTGAAAAAAATCAATAAAAGTGAGTTTGAAAGATTGAGTTACTATTTTATTTATTATTCAGTATTACAAACACATGCAAAGCAAACGTCAAATTACTCCACTCGTCAAATTCGTTGCGAACAAATTCCAAAATTGCGCAAAAAAGGAGTGATTCGCTCCCATAATTGAATCATTTATTTTCAAAACATGATAAGTCCACTTTTTTTCAAAATTCGTTTTTTTGACTAAATTTGTACTCCAGGGATAACCACGTCTGTCTTCAAAATATGAAGTATCTACTCCATCTATATCCGATTTTACAGCTACGTTAAATATTTTTTTAGTATCAAAAACAGAATAAGTCCCGGACTTATCATCTTTTGAAAATAAACAACAGCTTCTTTTTGTGTAAATGCTATATTCGACTAATGATTGAAAATCTTAATTTTAAAGCTACTTTAAAGTTAAATAAGTAGTCCGGACATTGTATTTTAATCTCTAATGTCGTTTTCGATTGGCAGTCCGGAAGCGTCGGGAAGCATTCAGAAGACTTCTGAAAGTGTTTTATTCACAAAAACATGACAGCTAGAACGCTTCTCAGAAGAAAAATTTTCTTCTCGATTTCAAATCAGAATCGACTCAAAATCACTAATACATAGAAATTTAATGTCAAACAAAATTTTCTCATTCAAAATTAAATAAATTTTATTTGATTATTCACTAACACCGATAAAAAAAATCAGAATTGAGTGGAAACGATTCAAACTGTTTTATTGGGTTTCAAAATCAGTGAATCCTTAAGTGAATCCAATCGAAAACGACATAATACAATTGTTTGATAGACTGGGGCTAAAAGCAAAATTGTATATCCATTTTAAAACTAATTCCACATCCGTTTATTTTCAAAGTATGATAAGTCCAAAAGCGTTTTTTTTTTATTATTTGAACTATCGCTCCAAAAATTAAAAACGAAACGGTATTGTGTAGCTAGGCAAAAGTTCTACAGAATATATTTTTTATAAATTTTGCTACGCATATCAAAAGAAAATAGAACGTTTTTTTCTTCTCCTGAAGTTTTGCAAATAAATGATTCAATTTTGGAAAGCGACATTATTTTTTTGATTTGGAGAAGTTTATGACATGAGATTGTGTATATGCACATTTTCAAATGTGACCTTGTTGCTTACAAGACACTCTTTAGTTATGAATGGATACGTTGCGTCGTATAGTAAAACTTATGTATGTTTAGTGTATTGTTCCCGCTTTGATTTTGATTGTCATTGAGCATTGAACTAAAAATTAAAAACAATCTTAAATATTTAATTTGTATATATTTTCTACAACCATTTTATAAAAAAGAAATATTTAAGGGATTAAAAAAAAAACTTATTTTTTTTTTGTTTTGATTATAGTATAGGAAAAACATTGCAAAGGTTAAGAAACCAAATAGAAACAAGAAATTATACTAAAATTCTAAATCGAATGTTATACGTTTTGTTATGAACATTTTGGGCAGAAGAAGTACATGTTCAAAACACAATATACAGCTTTATAAACATTATTTTATATATTTTTTATTTAACAATCAATGTTAGCACTCCTCAGCCCTCAGTGCGTTTGGCAATTTATTTTTACTTTTATTGATAAAATACTATCAATATTTTTATACATAAATATGTAAATAGGTATATTACAGAATATCCACCAGTGTATTATGTATATTTATAAGCAATATAACAAAGCAATGGTCTAACTATCAATTAGTGGATCGTTACCACGTTCCAACTCATCAAGTGTGTCTTCTGATCCGGATGTTGTCAAGTCCGATAGTTCTTCTAAACACTTTTGCTTCTTGCGAACGTTCCAGTGAAGACATTCAGCCAATGAATCAAACCAATCAGAAATTTGATCTTGAGCACAAATACTGGGCACAGGGTAAATGGATGTTGTTACACGCAGACTATCACCGTGAAACAATTCTTGACGGTTTCTTCCATCAAATGAAACCCAAGATGTGTTCCTACTATCAGGAGAAACCGAGATCTGTGGATTAAAATAAAGACAATGTTAATTACTAACAATATAAAGAATTTAATTTCGTCATACATAGGTGTAATTTCTTATTGAATATGTAGTATTGTAGTACTTTTGTATAAGTGGGATAACAAGAGTTAAAAAATTGGCGAACATTTTTGCAAAAAGGACAGATATTTTTTTTTTTATTAATTTTCAAAATTGTAAGTTATGAAGAGCAGTTTTTTTTTATTCAATATACTCGATTTTGAAAAGAAAAAACTACTTGGGTTAACATTATTGCTACTGGTTCTTTCCTACTATAGTCAGTTATATGAAGTGCCTGATAAAATTGCGATATGAAAGGGAGTGTGAATTGACGTTTAAATGCATTGCCTCAAGTAGTGTAGATGATTCTGTTGCTCAAGATAAGATCTGGTGGACAAAAATAATATCGGCAACTTCACGAGTTCAAGTAAAAATTGCACCGGTCCAAAATATACTGTGATGAACATTTTAGGTTTGCCTCGAACGGGTCTGAATTTGAATATCTAAACAATGCTCTATATATTCAATTAGACAGGTATGACATCATCCATCATTTCACGAAACCAGGTGGGAATCCAAGTGCTTTTAGTTTGAGCGATATAATTTTATGAGGGATCTTATGCCTTGCTAATGTCAATTCAGTAGCAATAACATCAACTTGGTTTTTATTTTCTATTGAATTTAAGGTGTAAAAAACTTATTTGTAAGGCTAGTTTTCGTTGTTTTGCCTTTCAGGAAACCACGGCATCATAAATATAACTTTCGAATACTTTTGGGATGCACGGTTGACTAGGCCTATAATAATTAATAAATTCACATTTACTATCTTTTTTATCTATGGGAATTGTGGAAGATTTTTTCCACATCATTGGAAAAAAGAGACGCAAGAGGTTTAGCCAAATTTACCACACATTAAAAAATAAAATACACGACTGGGTCGCACGAACTTGCTCTTAGAGTTGAAGTTGTTTAAATTTTAAGACTTTTTATATAGAAATTTGGGAAATGTAAGTACCTAGTACCTATATAAAAACAAAAAAAAAAAAAAATTGAAAAAAAAAATAAAAAATTCATTTAAAAAAAAATTAAACAAAATCTGAAATCCAATTGGCCTCCAAAAAAAGTATGCAGTTTTATTTGATATATTAAGGTGCATTTTTAGAAAAAAAAATTTCAAAATCATTAGAACCGTTTTTAAAAAAACTAATTTTTTATAAATAATTTCACCGGCACACAAAAAAAAAAAAGTGTCATGTACCAGGAACCAGACCTATCTTTCCAAATGTTTTTGGGCACGCTGAATCTGAATTTGAAGTCCGTTTGGCCCCATCACCCTCCAGTTTTGAGCTGTGAGTGCATTTTGTTTGAATTTTTATGACTTTTTTGGAGTTTTTTTGCATTTTTCTCAAAACTGAAGGGTGATCGGGCAAAACGGACTTGAAAATCGGATTCAGCGGTCCCAAAAATATATAGAAAGATAGGTCTGTTTCCTGGTACATGAAACTTTTTTTTGTGTGCCGGGTATGACAGCGACATGTCGCGACAGTGATAGCACACAAAAAAAAGTTGTATGAACCAGAAACCAGACCTATCTTTCTATATGTTTTTGGGACCGCTGAATCCGAATTTCAAGTCCGTTTTGCCCGGTCACCCTCCAGTTTTGAGAAAAGTGTAAAAAACACCCCAAAAACTACCTTTTTTTTGAATTTTTTGCATATTACTCAAAACTGGAGGGTGACAGGGCCAAACGGACTTGAAATTCGGATTCAGCGGGTCCAAAAACATATGGAAAGATAGGTCTGGTTCCTGGTACATGACACTTTTTTTTTTGTGTGCCGGTGTTTTTAGTAAAAAAAATAAAATTGGTTTGCCATTTTGTAGAAATCACTAATTTTTCGACAAAAAAAAAATTAATTCCAAAAACTAATCTGGAGAGTCGCCAAATAACGCTACATACCAAGTTTGACATTAATCGGTTCATCCGTTTAGGTTGTAGCTTCGTATACAGACAGACAGACTGACAGACAGACCGGGACCCACTTTTAGATAGAAGAGAGTCTTAGCTAAAATAATATGTGTGTTGTAGCCTTTGGCCAAAAAACAAGTGATTTCATTGTTTTTTAGCATTTGGGTAGGGTTGCCGGGTACTTGTGTGCATTTGCGAGGTGGCACTCGACATTTTTTATATAGAAGAGAGTCTTAGCTAAAATATTATGTATGTTATAGCCTTTTACTCCATCAAATATTATACACTTTGGCCAAAAAAACAAGTGATTTTAGTGTTTTCTAACATTTGAGTAAGGTTGCCAAGTACTTGTCTGCATTTGCGAAGTGGCACCCGACATTTTTTAGATAGAAGTGAGTATTGCCTAAAATATGGTGTATAGTTTAGCTTTCTAGTGCATAAAAACTTTTGTTCAAAGAAGATTTTTGTCAGTGTTGTTTCTATTTGAATGGGGTTGCCAAATTTGTAGGGTACGTTCTTTATATTATTTTATTCTACTATTTTGACTTTCGTTTGGCATTTCAAAAATTTTTTTATCCGGCCAAACAACAAAGGTATGATATGAATGTATTAGTTATGTGACAATTTTTCCTTTAAAATAGGGTTGCCACATGGAAGTTCCCATTTTAGAAGTGGCAACCATATCTTTTTATTTTCAGTACCAACTTATCTTTCATTTGACACAAATTTTAACCTCTAAGCTTATGAGCTAAGTAACTCGACGGTCGCCCCTCCGACTATACCTATATCGCAAGTAAAAAAAAAAAAAAAAAAAACATTACTGTTAAACCATCGGAACCTTCGAAAAATAATCTTTAAGTTTGTTAGTGTTCTGAACCACATCATATACACCAAAACTTTATAGATATTAAAGACGTAACAAATATTGAAGTAGGAGAAATAGTTAAGATTCAAAAATGTTATCGAAAAAAAGCAAGACTAAAAAAATTGTCAAAAAACTTAGTTATATTAATTTTGGAATCATGTAAAGAATTATAAAAAATTTCTAAGGCCCAATTTATTCACTCTCCATTATATTTAAAGGCTCCATTAAAAATTATAAAACTGTCAAATCGCATACAAATTTTAAAATTTCCTTTTTTTTAATGGCGACTTTAAATTTAATGGAGTGTGAATAAATTGGTCCTAAGTGTAGAAATTAAGTTAATGAACTGCAAAAAACGTTTGGGGTCTGCAATGATATCAGTTTGCATTTGCTCAATAAAGGAATCATACAGCATTTTAGAAAGATCTGAAAACTCACTAAACGCTTCCAAAGAGAATAATCTGCATCAATTCTGAATCTTAAATATTTTTGCATTATCTCTTGAATACCAAGAAAAAGACTAAAAAAAAACTGTCAAAAAACTTAGTTATAATATATTTATATATTTTGGAATTTAAGAAAGATCTGAAAACTCACTAAACGCTTCCAAAGAGAATAGTCTACATCAATTCTGAATCTTGAATATTTTTGCATTATCTCTTGAATACCAAGGAGATGATGATGTGTTGAGATTGGTTTTCGAAAATTGAAACGATATGTGTTGATTTCTTTACTTTAAAAAAATTGCAAGCTGATGTCAATACCATTGCTTTGAATTCATTAAATAATTGTTAGCATGTTGTATCAAAACAACGAATCAATAAATGAATTACTTCTTTACTTACTCATTCCTTGAAAAAATCCAACTTACTTTTAACTCCACACCAGCTGGCACAACGATGGGCCTAAAACTTAATGAATGAGGGCAGATGGGTGTTACCATGATCGCAGGTACGGACGGATGAATCATAGAAGCACCAGCTGCGACAGCATATGCAGTGCTACCAGTTGGTGTTGACACAATTAAACCATCACCTTGTACCGACGTTATGTACTTTCCATCAAGAAAGAGATCGATATTGCTTAAGTAAGGTGATGGTCCTCGATCAATAACAACTTCATTAAGAACCTAAATAAAATAAAATATTAATCTATCGATTGCAAGGCTTAAATCAATCTACCAAAATATTTGTCGATGCTTTGTTAGAAGCTGCATTTGGGTAATGTATGATGTTCTCAGTAGTTTCGTTAGTTGCAGCAGCACCAGCCGATATACTATTGCAATCATTTGCACTATCTTTATGGTGCCGCTCAGATTTTCTAAAGATCACACATCGAAGCCGACTACGAAGAGTTAAGGCTGCATGACCTTCCAGCACGTTTGTCACTTGTTCTTGGAAATTATCAAATTGGAATGGGGTAAGAAAGCCCAGCGAGCCCAAATGAAAAGCCATGACAGGTGGCACTGATTGTTGAAAAAGCAGCGAAGCATACAAAAGTGTGCCGTCTCCACCAAGGCATACAATAAAATCTATTCGATCAGTAAGGTCATCGCGTCCATCTCTAGAATTATAATAATAATACAAAAAAAAAAAACATTTACATATAAGCTAGAATGGTATACAAATATTGAACTTACTTAAATGTGACAAGTTTCTCCTTTATGCCTTGAAATCTCCTGTCTTCACGTAAAAGAGGATCTTCTAAGACTGCTGATTCGACCCATACGACCATGTGTTTTTCCTGTTTTGATTTAAAAAAAAAGGCTTAAATTTATAGAGCTCGATACAAATATTATATTACTGACCTGAACAAGCCATTCAACAAGCTGAACAAATGGTTGCATTACTGTGGAATCACGAACTTTTTTTATGACGAGCACGGTTAGTGGAGGTTTGTACCATGTTAGTCTTTGACTGGCGGGGTCTTGGATTTGCCTTTAAAGTTAAGAAATAAAAATATCAGTAACACATTACATAAAACATAAACAAAATCCTCAGAAACAAGGACTGTTTTTAAAATACACAAAAGCTATTAGATATCTACAGGGCAACTACATTTTTTTTAAATACTTTAAATTTTTGAATCAAGGAGGAATTTAGTAAAAGAAAAACTTAACAGATTGGCTGAAATTGAGAGAAAGAAGAGAATTGTGTAAATTATTACGAAAAGCTTCTGAAAAATAATTTCGGACGGTTTTGGAAAAAGCAAGCTTTTGTTGATAAAACCAACAAACGGTATCGGTTCGCAATCGCAAAGGAGTGCATCAACAACCATCCAGAGTTCTAGGGTAGGGTTAAATGTTGACTTAAAATATGTAAACAAACGCAAGAACTCCGGATGCTTGTTTGTTTGCGATTGTGAACCGATTTCGTGTGTTGGTTTTATCAACAAGAGCTTTTTTCTAGGTTTGCATGACTTAAACCCCTATTGAACTATCAATTTTCTTACATTAAGGGAATAAATTGAGTTCAGTTGTAATTGTCGAGTTGTGGGCTAATCCTTTAAGCCGTTTTGAGGTGATATTCGTCTATCATTCGCTTGGCAGAACGGTAACCACTTACCGAGAGCTTCAATTTAGATCAGATCTTGCATATGATTCAATCCGCCCTTTATACATATCTAAATCATTCTACAGTTCTTTGAAACGTTGCACAGAGGAGTATTCGACCCGTTATTTTTTGCTTTTCGCATTCCTCAATACCCATGCTAACTAAAACCGGTTTAAAATAATAACTATTGACCCCCTAATCCCCAAGATCTTAGTCTAAATTTAGTTCGATGTCCACATATTTTTGTTCACTTTTTTTTAATGGGGGTTTTTTAGTCTTGAGGTAGGTATTTTTTAGTCAAATTGCCTTCTGTTGCTTAAAAAAACTACTTATTTTCAAATTTTTGTTTTCTTTATCCTGAAATATTAACAAAATTTAAAAAATTCATGTAAAAATTAATTATATGAATTAAATAAAATTGAAAAAAAAAAATTACTTAATTAAATTGTTTTTTTACTAGCCCGAAAAATGTTTTCAGTATAACTTTTTAATGCATTCCAATTCCAATAAGAAAAAAATTAAAAATATTTTTCACCGGATTTTGAGGGCGATTACTCTTCTGTGCGTTGGTCGACTTCGTGAAGTTCGTTTTAATGTTTCACAATAGTTTATTTCCTGTTAAATGTACGAAATAAGTGAAACTTAATTTTCAACTGCAGCTTAACTCTTCTTTCGTCATTTGCTAAAGCTTTTTTTTTAAATAACTGAGGACTACTTTTTGCAATATGTCTAATACACTAACAAATCTGATAAAATAAACATGTCTTTCAAAAAAAAAAACATTAAAGTTACTTATACAAAGAGAAATACAAGTTTCATGTCTTTTTTTGTTGATATTTTATTTTATAAATAAACAATAATCTTTTGTAAATTTAATTAGTCCAATGCATTTATAGCAGTTTGTACTACCCCTAATTTTTTTTGCTATTTTATAGAGAATTTGGTGAATATCATAACTCTGATTTTTCACACTCGTGAAATTCACCTTTTGGCCGCCATCTTAGATTTTAGTTTTTATTAAATATGTATCTCGACTTTTGTTCATCCTAGGTAAAAGTTGGTTAAACAAAAAATTCTCTTTTTTTTGTTTTTTTTTTTTGTTTTACTTTTTTGGCTTGTCACATTTTTAATATTCAGAATATCGAAAAAGTATTCCTAACGTAAAGGACGCGAAATTTTACTGTATATTTACCCATAATAGAAGTCAACAAGAAAAAAATATTTTCCTGGGGGATATTTAAATGGTGAAATCCTCGCGTTTCAATTTTTTTAAGCTTTTATTTGTATATATAAGTAATAAATAAAGTTAAAAATACAACAGCAGCAAAATAGCAAAAATCATCATTGAAACATTTATTCAATTATTTGGAAAATAAATAAAACCATAGGTCTTTTGATTAGTCATTTGTACGAAATGTCATGTAGGGGGAAGTGGTCACCCTTCGTACAGTGAGCATACAACAAAAACTAAACGGTATTCAAATACGTGCTTACTAGTGTGCATAGACATAGTAGGCGCCGAGCTGCTAGATAAATTTTGTATCCTCAGTGCAACGGATTCGGTCGCCACAAGACTTTTAGTGTTTTTTAGTGCTCTGAGTAATTTTTTTATGTACATTTGATGTCATGTTGTGTTTAAGTTAAGTATGTTTTTGGCTAAACAGTAATGAAGAATTGTTGATTAAAGTGTTAAATTTGTGTTTTAATTATAAATATTGCTAAATCTCAGTACATTTTTTCAAAAATCGATTTTTCTGCATTATGTACAGCTTGGGGAGCATTCGTACAGTCAAACATGAAAATGTCTCGGCAATAATATAATCCGAAAAACATGTCTCTTTTCTTTATTCATAACAATCAAACAAAAAAATAATTGAAATTGCCTTGTTTCCACTCGATTTCCATAATTGGATTGAGATGGTTTTGCTCATAGTTACTATAGCCAGATCTGAACGAATTTGAAATGGGACCACACACCAGCTTTCAAATATAAAAAGAACTATCAAAATTGTACCAACTTAAACACTTTGTTAATAGCTTAAGCTATGATTACACGGTCAACGAAATGGATCAAGGCGTTGACTCGCTATCGTAAAAATGATGTCACAATCTGTCCCAAGAGTGTCACGTCGTGTGATCGTCAACGAAAACTGCTATCATTGCGTTGACGGGTACGGTGACACTCGCGTTGACACACATTTTTGGGTCAACGCATGCCTATTTTTCGATGACCGTGTCAATGCCATTGGGACGCGTTGACAGGGTTTAAGGACTGGGTGTCATCGTAATGACCCTGTCCCAGCGTTGGCGGGGCAGAATTTAATACCGTGTCATCGTTACAGATTGACATTTTTTTTTGTATAGAAATGTGATGAGAGTTGGATTGGGAAAATTTTTTAGAGGGCGATTTTTTTAATGGTGTACCGTTTTGGATGGAGGGGGTTCTCATTTCTCATTTCTCCTTTTTGTTTTTGTTTTTACAAAAATAACTTTTCAGTATGGCCATGGCATCAATGTTGGATGCAAAAACTTTTTTTACAAAAAAAAAAAAGACAAAAACCACTTTTATATTCTAAGCTACATTTTAAGACCATAACCATTAACATTGGGTGCGGCGTTCCTATGTTATAAGCGTTTGAAGGTGGCCATATTGATTTTTTTTTTTCGATTTTTTTAAAATCAAATGTCGAAACTTTTTTATTTTTTTTTTCTAATTTTTCGACAAAACTTTAGTAATTTTACTTTTATATTTGTCCAACAATCTTATCAGAATTCATTTAAGGCTTTTATCTTAAAAGTGCATTGCGTATATCTCGAAATATTTACATTTCAATGGGACCATGTCAAACAAATTTTCGTTTAATTTTTCTATGAGAGACTTTTTCAAATCTCAGTCAACGCATTGACACTTCTAAGCAAACGTCACGTTGACACACCTCGTGTCATAGTCAATGTTTTATGCATTGACACTGTGAACGTTGACGGTGAGATGACAGAGAGAATATGGATTTTTTCTTGACGTCAGAGAGTCAACGCGTTGATCGTGTGTAATAATAGCTTAAGACTTTTCTGTTTTCCGCCGCCAATTTGTTGATCTCCTGAAAAATGATTAAAAAGGACCATTTTATTCAGTGGAATTTTCGCTGTTCGAAATTCCGTACTCGAACACATTTTGCGGATTCATTGACGTTTCAAAATACGGACGGATTCGCAATCCACCAAACTTTTCCCGTTTTAAATCAACAATTTTGTTTAAACAAAAAATTGAATAATTCATTTAATTATTAGTTATTTATTAAAAAAAATATTAAATTATTGATAAAATGATAAGTATCTAACAGAGGAAAGCAAACATCAACAGAAACAATTCCCATTAGTAATTATATAATTTCATGGAAGAACTTTCAAGTAGAGGATGGATAAAAACAAACAATAGGTCGGAAAACAAAAAATATAGTCCCATAACTTTTTTGGATATCCTCCTGTATCTAGCAGGGAAAGCCACTTGGTTTTTTACGGTCTCTTCTCTTCTTCTTCAACTCAAAAGCCAAATTGAATCACCAATTAAAAGAAGCAATACGTTCAAATTTTCCTAAAATTATATTTTGATGGCAAATATCGTAAGCCATATAAAATCGGTTAGGCCGAAGAAAGAAACATAAACCGTTTTTCTAATAGAAATACAATAATGATTTTTTAAAACAATAGTTTAAAGGAAGAAACAAGAAACGAATCCCGGCTTTATTTCCTTCTTCCTGCTGATAAATTAAAAATTTTTTTTGGTATATGGCACTCAGCGATATTACAGGTTGTTTGAAAAGTTTCAATTTCCAAATTTTAAGACTAACATTAGACTAGCCTAAACACATTCTTAGAACCGTCAAATAAAGAAGTTATGCAGTTATTTGCGTTTTGCCAACAATAAGATGAGATGGATTTATTCCCTTTTTCCAATTGGTGATTCAATTGATATTTTTAGTTTCTAAAAAGGAAACTGAGAACAAACTGGCGAAAACAAGAATTTCTATATTATAAAATAAATATCTTATACCTATGTATATTATATTATACCAATTTTAGAAAAGTAGAATTACTCGAAAATGATTAACGATTTTATGAAAAAAAGCAATCAAGTGTAAGTTTTAAATAGTTTATATATTTTGATAAAGAAAGTTTGATTTTTATTTTTTATTTAGGTAAATATTTATTTAAATTTTAGAAAATTTTAAATTTAATTTTTTCTAAGATTTGGAATGCAGATAAATAATTTCTGCAAAATTTCATACCAATTTCACTTAAAACAGTTTTTTTTTTCCGAAAAATGTTTAGGTATAAAAGTTTCTAACGATTTTGATTTTTTTTTTCTAAAAATGCGCCTTAATAAAATTTGTTTGATTTGAAGAACGAATTAATTTTTTTTCTGATATATGTACGTGCATTTGACAAATCTTATTTATATATAAAAAGTTTTAAAAATTAAAGTAATTTAAAATTTAAGAACAAGTTCGTGAGATCGAGTCGTGCATTTTGTTTTTCATCTACATTTAAACCTATAAGTTTGTTATAACAATTTTGAACTTGAACTTGGACGGAATATTTGATACTTTTTTCAAAATGATGGTCCAAAATCATTTTCCTAGGAGCCCCGCAAATTCACTCCCGCACACGCCTCATTTTGGTCTAGCGCCGCCTCATCCCATGTGCTGTACGAAGGTACCCCACGGGTGGGGAGGATTCGTACAAAAATCTAATCCCAGTAAAATGGCTATAACTATTTAAGCCTTTGACTTAGAAGTGTCAAATAATGTCCATTTTCTCGAAGCTGGAGTGAGTAAATAAATAACTAAAAAAAAATAAGTAAAAACTGTACGAAGGGTGACCACTTCCCCCTAAAGCTCAGTTGTTTTGTAAATGTTTCTTTCCAGTTTTCTTATTTTTTGAGTCTTTTTAGACAGTTTTCGACGAACGGAAAATGAGCGCAAATACCCAAGCCCACTTCTTTCTTCACAACTAAACTTCGGGTTGTGTTAAAAGCGTCATCAAAAACAGATAATGGTGTGTCACTTAACGACACAAAGCAAATCAGTCCCGTATTATAAGATAAAATGGAGAACATTATCAATAGATTCACGCTCTGGACAAGTGCTCAAGATAAGAAGAACAGGTTTACAATGGGACAGTGAGTTTGACATCCTGTCATTCTAAATCACGTTGGATAACGAGAAAACAGGCACGAAACGTAAGGTTCTCAGCTACATAGTGAAACTTTACGACCCCATGCGACTGTTGGCACCAGTCGTCACAAAAACAAAAAGTTGGGACAAGGTGATGTTAGGACCTACTCAGAGAGTTGGTGACTTTTTGTGAGGACTGGTAGAAGTTGGCTAATTTGGCTATACCACGACATATTGGGATGCGTTTGGGCCAACAAACAACTCTACATGGTTTCTGCAATGCATAGCTACTTGCATATACGGCCATAATTTATGTTCGGACCATAGACAAGACAGGCAAGACCAAAGTAGGACCAGTGAACACAGTTTTTATCCCTACGCTTGAGCTTTGCGGAGCTCAATAATAGGGGTTTTTCAATTCTAGTTCAGAGGAAAGCTGTGTACAGAGTCTGAACATTCTGAGCACGCTCTGAACTGAACGTGTTCTGAGCGCTCTGAATTAATATTTAAACAGATTTGAGAAGAAATGTAACCAAATGACATTTTGTCAATTAATTCAGAGCGCTTAGAACACGTTCAGTTCAGAGAATGTTCAGAGCGTGCTCAGAATGTTCAGACTCTGTTCAGAGCTTTCTTCTGAACTAAAAAAGAAAAACCCCTATTTCTTGTGTCTGTAAAAGAAAATGACAAGTAAATAGACAAATTTTTTTCATTCACGTTAAGCGTTCAGGTTTTACTTCGGTCTTTTTTTTTCGAGCTCGTAGTTCGTGCTCTGAACAAGCTCTGAACGATTTCTGAACAAAAAAGAATACACACATTTTGAAGCTCTGAACGCTATTAACAAAAAAGAAATACGATTTTTTTTTACAGTTCAGACTCTGTTTAGAACTAAAAAAGAAAAACCCGTAATGTTGGTCTATTTTTTCCGAGCTCGTGGTTCGTGCTCTGAACAATTTCTGGACAAAAAAGATACACAAATTTTGAGGCAATGAAAAAAAAGAAGCACGAATTTTTCATAGGTCATAGGAGACTGGCCACTTGTGAAATCATGTATGCAAAAGTGCGTCACTTGTTGTTTTCAACGAGGTATTGCAGCGAAGCAACAGCGCTCTACCATTCCATTTCTACCTTCATTTCACAGGAATACATCAAAACTCTATAACAAAGCCATAAGTGGCGCAGGGCAGAAAAATAAACTAAAACTAAATTGAATGTTTAATTTAAGAACCTGAAATGTTTGCTCTCAAAAAAGGTATAATTCTTAATAGTTAGAAGTGTGCATAAATAAATATTGTTTCCTCATTTTAAGTCGTTTTAAATCGTCAAAAAACCGAAACCATATTTTTTAAAAATATAAATGTACTTACATTACCATAGCGGAATTTTTCATAATCCTTCCACATGGTCCAAATTGCTGAAATGGTGATGGAGCATTTAAACTTCTTGTTCGCCTGTAAGTTAAGAAAAAGTTAAGTTAAGAAACATCTTTATCTTTAGGTATGCATGTAATAAAAAGTAATAGGCTGTCGAATTGCTAAAAATAATGGATATCTTAACATGTTTTTGTTCTATATACATTAGGGTGCCCCTTATAATGAAAATGGATGAATTTAAATGCGCATACGGGCTCAAAAGTTCCGCAATAAATAGAAAAAAACATTCCCAAAGTTTCAAGTCCCTATCTTCATGCTAACTGGACGCGACTTAATTTTTAATGTTTACATACAAAATATCGATAAATTACAGGTAGTTTTGAAGTGGTTTACTTAAAAATTCGGTAAAGCTGTAAAAGTTGCTAGAAAATTTGCAAATATCTTCGGAACTATATGGAGTGTACGAAAAAAATATAATTTTTTTTTTATAAAGATGAGTCAGTAAAAAGTAGGTTACCTTCAATATGACTGCTTTTATGATATTTGCGCTTATATTTTACTAACTAAGCATTGTTTACAAAACAAAATATTTTTAAATATTTTTTTCGTACACTCCCTATAGTTTAACAAAAACAGGAATAGTTTCAATAAAAATATTAATAAATTATGTAACTTTGTTATTAGAAGCACTTCATTTATTTTTATTTTCCCAGTAAAATAAATGTTCTTTAAAACAAATGTTCTTTTTTGTTCAATCAATGTAAGAAAAGAAAAAATTACAAAACCGTGATATCTACCCCACATTTTTCGAAGAAAATCGGAACAACCTAGAAAAATTTATATCGGAGCTAGAAAAACCTAGAAAGGTATCAACATTATTTTTATGGAACTACAAGAGTTCAGTGATTCTTCTGAAAATAAAGTCCTTTACGAAGTTTCTATTATATCAGATATGAAAATATTAATAATCATTTTTATCAAAAAACAAAACCGACGTCCATTGTTCAAAACTTGGTTTTATATGGTTTTTCTAATAGTTCCAATGGTCAGAACTGAACGAAATTGAAATGGGACCACATTGCAAATGTTGAAAATCGGCGCTCTTGTCAAGCCATGAACTTGCCCGCCTTCGCTTTAGTAAAAAGCATAGATTTGGGGATCAAGAACGGAGAAAACTGTACGGTTACCATTGAGAAAAAGTTTAATTTAGATGACCTAAACAGTGTACACGTCGGTTTCTCCATTTTTCATTCATGGCCTAAATCCACCTCCATTATTTAGTGCAACCGTCGCACAGTGTGGCCAATGGTATCAAAAGCTGGCAAAAATAGGTATTTTCAAATTGTACCGAACTGCCAAATACAAATTTACTTTAATAAAGGGATTAATAAGCTACACAAAACCGGTTTTTATTCCACGGTTTAAGTCTAACGCGGTCAGTAACTACACTTTAAAATGTCGCCATTGACGAAATTATTCGTTATTTACCTTTCTCTAGCTCCCGTCTGTGTTTCAAGTTTTAAGTGCTATTAAATCAAAAGATAAAAATTTGAAATAAATATGGAATTACAAGCAAAAGGGAAGCTTTCGATTCTCATTCCTCTTTTGAATTATGAGTGTCTAGTTTGTTTGAAAAAATTATTCGAATTCGGTGTCTTTAAAATCGTTCGTTTTTTGTGTGCGTCATACAAACTCGTTAAGAAAAAGTTCACAAAGGTGTGAAGTGGCGCTTTGTTTTTGGTGTCCCTTTATTGTTGAGAGTGTCGTCTTTCGTGTCAATTAAAAAAGTGGTGCCCATGTTTGCCCCTTTTTGAGTAAACACTATGTGAAGTTATCTAAAAATAACGATTTTTTTGTATATATTTCTCAGATTCCGGAAGTACTGACAATACAGTTCAACAGAATTTTACTTTTCTGAAGGTGTTAGAAATTCTGAACTCGTATCCATTGTCAGAATTATTCTATTAGCCAAAACTGAAAGTGTGTACGGTTAGCATTGTGGCTAAAAATTGAAGGAAATAGTGTTGATCTACACAATGGAGACGCAGGCGCAGCTTGAGATATCTTATACATGAAAAAAGATCGTAAAATTTGAAACGGTTTTTTGAAGAAGATGACCGCGTCAAACTATGCTTTAAGAAATTACCACACTTTGTTACCATAACCTCATAAACATTCAAAATAACGTGTTTTTTTGCATTTTATAACGGTAATATTTCAAAAAACGGAAGCTAATAGAATATTTCTTTCGTGGATTCGAGTTCAGCATCCCTAAATCTTTCAGAAAAGTATGTTTTGGTTCTTCGGACAAAAAAAGTTGAATTTTGTTGACCAGTGTATTTTTTCATTAAGAAGATTTTGTTATGACTAAACCGTTGAGTCAGGTCTAAAATCTATTTTTAAGAATAATCTTATTAAAAAAAAAAACAGTAAAATCTAAGTATTGAAAAAATAAATAACAATTTTCTTTCTCAAACAACTTCAAAGTTAAAGGTAACAGATAGCTATGTAGGTACTTATAATGTGTGTTTTTGATAATTTTTGTTCTGTTTATTTGGTGGAAGAGATTACTTTGCTCTTAATTTTTTCTCGTGCGTTTGGTGTGTGTTTTAATCAAAGTTTTATTTTTTTTATATTTCCTAGATATCGAGGTATAATTATGTAAGTAATTTTTTATTTCACAGGGTGTTTCACATTTTTGTTTTGGTGATTGAAGTTAAAAAATGGGTTTTTTTTTCGATTTTTGTACCTTTGTAAGAGCAAAACTTTAGTTATTCCGCGTTATTCCGCCAAGAGGCAATATTCAATACAAAGCTTGATTTATTATCTATCAAGAATCACTAAAATTTGGCACCCCAATGATTTTATAATATATATTTTTTTCGAATTTCTTAGGATTTGGTTAGCTATGTTATGGGGCATTTGGAAATGCCTCTTATGCCCCATAGGGGACATTTCCAAATGCTCCATACGAAAATTCCCCGCGTGGGGTAGTTGAAATGTTACCCGCAGTATAAAATATAGACTGTTAAGGATGGTGGGGCTAGTATTCTTGTTTGGTGATGTTTTTCTTGGCATGGTGTGGTGCCATTTCATCGGATAGAGGGTATTATGGACCACCTTAAGTACAAAGAAATCCTAAGGGACACTATTCTACCTTTTACTGAGAAGGAAATGCCTTTAAAGTGGACATTTCTGGCAGGATAACGATCCAAAACATAAGACTAAGTCTGTGAAACAATTGCTATCCGTCCAAAAAATCGGTGTTATGGAATTGCCAAGCCAGTCCCCAGATCTGAAACCTATTGAGGACTTGTAGAGTGACGTGGGAAAAGCGATTAATAGGTCGAATACCTGAAATTTGGTCAAACTTTGGCAGGAATTTCGACGAGCTTGGTACTCAGTACCTTTTGAACGATTTCGGAGTCTTTTTACGTCTATTAACCGCTGGTTTAGACGTAAACAAATAAAAACAAATGGTGGGAAACTATCCCCCATATATTTGTCTCCTTATGCATAAAAGAAATAAAAAGTAATATCTATTACATATCTTAAGACGAATCAGATAAATTTGCCCTTATAATTATTTCGCGGAGTGTATACTCTTATAGCCTGTTTTCACTGTCGTTTCAATGAGCTTATTTTGTAAATTATCTCATTTTGAATTTCAAATCGCATAGAAAATTATTAAATTTCACATTTGAAATCAGATAATTTGCAAAATTATCTCCAGTGAAAAAAGTCTATTAATCTAAACAATTTTTTTTATTAGAATCACTTATATTTTCTTAACTACTGAGGGGGCAACCCTGCATCTTTATTTGTTACAGAGAAAAATGGAGCAGTTAAAAACAAGAAGATGCTCTTTTAAAAGCACAACTGCTTCAGAAAAGTAAGATTTTTAATAAAATAATTGAGTCGGTTTAAACTCTGTTAAAATCACAATTTCATTTATAGTTAGAATTTTCTTCTTAAAATAATTTAAGTGGATTTAATAAGACCTAACCTAACCTTGATCACACATTTTGCACCGTAGATGCTTTGTTCATGAGCAGGTAAATTTGTCATAATTTACTTCGTATTTCAATAAGCGAACAATGTTTACCCATTGCCTACCAATGTAATCAGATTTGTTTGTATTATATTTACTATTTTTTAGTAACCGCAACGCAACGGAGATAACAGGGATAGGTATAAAAAAACATATTTAAGTGTCAATAAAACAAAATAATTACACTTAAACAAAAAAATGTTAAAAAGAGAAACAAAAACAAAATTAATAAGGTTGGTATTTTCCATATAACTGTTATATAGACGAACAATTTTATTTATTGATTTCCGAAACTACAACTTAACGATCAAGGATTTTTCATATCCTTAATCCTCCTCCTTTTATAGAAGGAAACATAAATAGGGATGATATGAATGAAAAAAATTAAAACTATTTTAAATGAAACGGTTAATTAGGTGGTATATGATTAAAAAAAGATAGAGCAAAAACAATCAAATAAAAGAGAAAAACTTATTGCTGCTGTAAAAATGTATTTTTTGATTTTCATTAAACCTTAATATTCTCAATGAAGGATGAACAGGCATTATTTCAGTATTTTTATCGACCATATACGCGTTCTTATCCAAATTGAAACTGGTATGACCTCCATTAACACTCTGCTGTTGTTGATTTTTTATATAGTCAGAAAGAGCATCACTTTTAACTTTACCACTGCTATAGCCAAAGCTATTCGCAAAAAATGAATCGTTCATTTTTAGGAATTTTAATCCACTGTGGTTTTGTAAAACAATTTTAATTTTTGTTCCTTAACACTTATCAGGAATAGATATACATATGAACTAGATTTTTTACAAGTGAAACTACATAACTCAACAGACCCGTAATCAATGAAAGTTTAAAATATCATTCAACTTGCTAATTTAACTTTTTTAGGTGACATGCTCTGAATCCCTGAATTCGAGAGCTTAGAATGAAACGTGACGAACAATAACCACACAGCTCGTAACTTGAGCTTTACACCGAGACCAAGAATCACAAATGGAAAATCATGTTTTTTTTTCAAGCACACACAGAGAAAAGTTTGTGGAATTGGAACTTGGAATAATTCACTCAATTGCATTACGATCGAGACAAGATGAAAATTGAGAATAACTCGACTAACAGGTTTTTTTTATGTTTGCTGGTTGAAGGTTATATAATGACAACAACATCATAAAAAGTACATAGGTGTAAGTCACAAATTTTAAGAATTATATTTTGACTATCTACACAGTGTTTTCAAATTAAGTTCTTAATGTGGCGTGGGTGACATTAGTGCGTTGTTAAACAAGCTAAACTACATTTATTATAGTAGGTACCATTAAGGTTTTTTTTTTTTTTTTGTTATGAATGCATTTCAAAGCAATTAGGTAACTGTTTTTTTTTTGTTTGTTTCAATGATGTTTTAAATAGTACTCCAGTCAAAGCGTCATTTGACCTTGCGCACAGAGGCACTGTCAGTTTTTATTTCATGGATCGATTGGGATATATTTAAAAGGCTTAAACCCAATTTCTCACCACCTGATCATTCTTTTTAGCGGAGTTATTCACAAAAATGCATTTTTTGGGATATTTTACTTCTAAGCAAATATCTTTGCTCCAGTATGTCGTAGACCAAAAAATGAACATACATTCTCTTCCTTATAATATTCTATCGTTGTATGTAATTTCATTGTATTAAAATGAATTACTACAAAATGGCAGCCAGTTAAAGTCAAATTTTAGTTGTTTAAAAACACAGTTTCGTTTTTATTTCGAAAAAAGCTTATATTATGGTTAAAATTTTTCTAGCCTATTTTGCCCTCCCAATTTCCTGCATTTTACAAAAAAAATCAACTCTTTATCACCAAAGATGACCGAGCAATTGATAAATTAATGCACGAAAAACCAGTGCAAAAACACCCAAGAATATCGTTTTTTGGGAATAACTCGACTTCAGAATGTCCTACAACAAAAAATAAAGCTATTAATTGTTCGTTACAACATTTTCTATCGATTTAGTGCACATTTTTTTGTTAAGCAAACTCTTGCCTTATTATTTTGTAAACGGTGCAAGTATTGGCTAACAAAATAAAATACTGTTGTAGTCCTTTAAATTATCTACAATTTAGACGAGAATATTTTTAAGAAAGTTGGCCACCTAGGTTTCTATAGATATATTTTATACCACAGGTGTTTTAAATTTTTCATAAAATACTCTTTTTACATTTTGCATCAAAAAACAGATTTCAAAAATTTTTTAAGGAAAATGTGCAATAGCTATGAAATTTTTTAAGTGTTAATGTACTCATCCAATTATTTTAGAAAATTATAAAAAAAAGAAATAAATAAAATTCATTCATTTGTGGTTGTAGTGAACGAAAACATAAGGATGATAAAATTTAAAATACACTGAACGGAAAAAAGCCAATATTTTATGAACTGGTTGCGATAGTACTTTTTTCTATCTGTTTTTGGAACAGTCATAAGTGTAGCTATCAGCCGTTTTAAGGTTGTCCATTCTTTATCGGACACCCTGTATATATTCAGACCTATTCTAAACAAAAAATACCAGGGAAATGGTTTTGGGAGAAGGGCCCCAATCGGAAAAATGGTGAAAATTTCCATTGTTTTTGCTCTCCCCATGTTCTTAACCATCGAAGAACGAAACTCAAGCTAAGAAAATAATGAAATTTCAGGAACTTTTCAGTTGGGAGTTATTTTCCAGTTATAGGCCTGATTATGACGATTACAACTCAACTTCAACTTTTTGAATCGTTATACCTAAGAAACGGTGGGTCTTAGGAAAAAAGTGTCATGACACTTTTTTTATATAATAATCTGGTCTACAATTCTTGCATTGAAATTTTTTTGATAAGACTAACCGTTTTGCAGAAAATCGTGAAAAACCAGTTTTGTGACCTTTGACCCCAAGTAAATTTTTTTCCAGGTCTCGGATCGATGAGGACTTTTTAGATTTAATTTATGATGGTGTTTCCAACAATCCTACCAAATTTCAGCTTGCTGGGAATTAATGTAACCTCACCCCCTTATTTTAGTCTAATTTGACCGGACTATAAGGAAACAAAACTACACAAATATCAAACAAAAATATTGAAAAGTTAGTTGACATTATAAAAGTATCCATAGTAACTCGAAACTAAAAACAAGAATTTTTTTATTAACGACGAGAATTTGAACAAAATTAAATATTATTGTTGTATATCCTAGGCACGTTATAGCTTATAGGGAATAAAAGTTACCCTTATTTCAATAGTCCTATTAGCGTAGGTGACAAGGTGGTTGTTCTTTACTTTTGCTCCTTGAGTTCATATCCCCACCCCACAGAGATTGCTATTTTTTTATATTATATTTTTTTTTTGGCAATATTATGAAATGCGTAACAATAAGAGCCATTTTTTTGCTGAATCGAAACTTAAGCATTTAGACCCGTTTGCTGAATCGAAACTTAAGCATTTAAGTTCTACATAAATCCTTATAGACCAGTGCCAATAATTTTTGAAAATAAAAAAATTATTAGCACCATATGGGTGGTTGGAAAATTTAGGATAAATGGTATATGAAAGGGGAAAAATAAATTGTCCACAAAAAAATTGGGGGAAGGGGGTGGGTCGGCGAAAAAGTGGGGTGGGTATCAAAAATCATGCTTTTTTAAGATTAATGTCAAAATTAGACGTGCTATCAAAAAAAGTCAAATGCAAAAGTTGTAGGTAGTATAAATTTCTACAACATTTACTCAAACAATTTTTTTCTATAACCTCAAAAACATTGAAAAAAATGCAAAAATACGATTTTTTGATTTTTTATTTTTATCTATTACAAAAATAGTTGAATTTAACAAAACTTAGTTAAAAATTACTTTGTTATATTTTCTATCTATTAAAAATGTTTTTTGAGCAAAAAGTGAGTTTTTGGATTTTTGACGAATTTAATTTGAAAAAATTACCTATTTTTCAATCAAAAAAGTTACCGAAAAAATTTTTGATTTTTGAAAATTTTGGAATGTAATTATTTAGCTTAAAACCGGTTTTAAAAGATTGTGTGGAAAAACTATACTTTTGCTTTAGAAAATATTGAGAAAAATTGAAAAAGACAAAAAATCGATTTTTAAGATTGATTTTTCCGTAAATGACAGTAATATTGAATTTTGAACGTCCAAAACACTATTTTTCTGATTTTTGGCATGGTAATATGTCAAAAACGTGATGTGATAGAATTTTTCTGACTTTGGATTCAAGCTCCGCGAACAAAAAACCATTAGAAAAATATACTTTGATTTCTGTGAAAAAAATTTTTTTGACTAGTGAAATCGAACAAGGCATTTGATTTTTTCTGCCCTGTTCGATTTCACTAGTCAAAAGTCCGACACAAAAATCGGAAAAAATGCATTTTTCAACTCCCCATAAACCATAAAATGCCGTGAAATAAACCTGCCAGACTTTCGAATTCTTCATCAGGACGCTATTACCTACACATACATATGACCCATTTTCGGTTATCCAAAAACTCCCAAAATCTGCTCTGGGCTCTCGGTCTATATGGAAAATTATTTCTCGCCAATATTACTGTCATTTACGGAAAAATCAATCTTAAAAATCGATTTTTTGTCTTTTTCAATTTTTCTCAATATTTTCTAAAGCAAAAGTATAGTTTTTCCACACAATCTTTTAAAAACGGTTTAAAGCTAAATAATTACATTCTAAAATTTTCAAAAATCAAAAATTTTTTCGGTAACTTTTTTGATTGAAAAATAGGCTATTTTTTCAAATTAAATTCGTCAAAAATCCAAAAACTCACTTTTTGCTCAAAAAACATTTTTAATAGATAGAAAATATAACAAAGTAATTTTTAACTAAGTTTTGTTAAAATCCAACTATTTTTGTAAAAGATAAAAATAAAAAAATCAAAAAATCGTATTTTTGCATTTTTTTCAATATTTTTGAGGTTATAGAAAAAATTGTTTGAGTAAAAGTTGTAGACATTTATAAAAATTTCAAAATCGTTGGAACCTTACCTATAAATAAATTAAAAAAAAAAATTGGTATGCAATTTCGTAGAAATTACTAATCAACATTAAAAACTAAAATATCAAAAAATTTCAATGTCCCGTTTTCGAAAATTTGATTTTTCAAAAAAAGTGTTAGATTTTTTTTAATCCAAAAACTATTATTTTTCCAAATTTTCTTTCTGTTTTATATTTAAACTATATAAATGCTTTTGTATAAAAAATTTGTTGAAGTTGAAAAAAAACGGTTCTACGGTAGGTTAATAATAAAATTTTAAAAAATTTCCATGATTGCCCAAAAACTATCATATAATTTTTTTTTAACAAAATCACTGGTACCGTTTTCGAGAAAATTAAACATTTCCGAAATTGGTATATGGGTCAAAATCGAAATTTCGATGACCGAGTTCTTAAAAAATCAACTTGTTTTATGATACAAATGTTCGCTCTTGCCATAATTTGTCGGCCCATGAACGGGCAGAGCACAAAAATGTATATTTTTCAATTTACCGCAAAACCCCAAAAATTAGTACTAGAAAAAAATTAAAAAGATTTTTTTTTTAATTTAACATTTAAATTTTCATTTCCAACTGCAAATTTGAACAAAGCCGTATATCCAAAGTTCTTGTTCGCATACATAAATCATTTTATGTATTAAAATACTTTGAAATATATATGTATGGCCATATTGTATGAACTTGATCCTTACCTACTCTTGCATTATGCGGTTTAAGAAAATAGTAAGTATATACCAATGTTCAAGTGGACAACATTGGCCTAGATGTTATTACAAAAAGCACCCTAATCAAAATTAAATAAACTCTCTATAGTTTCTCGTTAATAAAAACAAAAAAAAACAAAAACCTTTCAAATATACATAAGAATCAAACATTCAAAAATAAATGTGCAATTCAAAATATTACAAAAATTAAAAATAACTTTGAATATTACAAAAACAAAAATAAACAAACACACTACTAACACAAAACAAAACTAATACAAATACACCAAATATAAATAATATTGTTGTTGTGGTTACTTAGTAACCAAAAGTCCTTTTCAGGAATTTTTCGGCCATCAAATACACAATCCTAAAACGATTGTGGCGCCACTCCTGTAACGATTGTGGCGCCATCCCTCAAACAAAGCGGTTGTTTTTTCCGGTGTCACTTCTATATATAATTATTCAATGCTATTATTCGACTTATAAACAAGGGAAATTTTTTTAAATTTTCTTACGGAATGATGCTTTCTTAAAATTATAATAACTCGGCTCCCGTGAGTCGTAGAAGGCTAATTTTTTTTTAAATTCCAGATAATTTAAAGGACTACAACAGTATTTTATTTTGTTAGCCAATACGTTTACAAAATAATAAGGCAAGAGTTTGCTTAACAAGAAAACATCTTTGACTTAATATTACTTATTTTTTATTTGTTTCAACAAAAAAATGTGCACTAAATCGATAGAAAATGTTGTAACGAACAATTAATAGCTTTATTTTTTGTCGTAGGACATTCTGAAGTCGAGTTATTACCAAAAAACGATATTCTAGGGTGTTTTTGCACTGGTTTTTCGTGCGTTAATTTATCAATTGCTCGGTCATCTTTGGTGATAAAGAGTTGAGTTTGTAAAATGCAGGAAATTAAGAGGGCTACAAAATAGGCTAGAAAAATGTTAACCATAATATAAGCTTTTTTCGAAATAAAAACGAAAATGTGTTTTTAAACAACTAAAATTTGACTTTAACTGGCTGCCATTTTGTAGTAATTCACTTTAATACAATGAAATTACATACAACGATAGAAAATATTATAAGGAAGAAAATGTATGTTCATATTTTGGTCTACGACATACTGGAGCAAAGATATTAGCTTGGAAATAAAATATCCCAAAAAATGCATGTTTATAATAATAATGAATAACTCCGCTAAAAAGAATGATCAGGTGGTGAGAAATTGGGTTTAAGCCTTTTAAATATACCCCTATCGATCCATGAAATAAAAACTGACAGGGCCTCTGTGCGCAAGGTTAGACACTTTTTTCCGACGCTTTGACTGGAGTATAGCTGTAGATGAACTTATTTATTTATTTTAAGGTATAAGTAGCGTTGCCAACATTTTCGATTATTGTAATTTGAGAACAAACTGTAAAAAAATATAGTACACACATTATATAGGTAAAATTATAAATATAAAAACTGATGCTCTGTCATTTTTTCTAAATTTGGACACCTCAATTTTTTTTTTCCTAAATTTGGACACCTCAATTTCGGCGATGCGGCTAGTAGAACTCAAGATATAAGTTTTTTTTAAATACCATATCGGGGTTTTCAATTCAAATAAACAAACAAAAATTTAAACACAAAAGTCTCTAAAACATAATCGCATAAACGGAATATGTCTTGAGTTCTATTGGTAAAATCCTCAAGATTGGGGTGTTCAGATTTAGGAAAAATGACAGAGCATAAGTTTTTATATTTATAATTTGAAATAGTGTAAATTTAGCTCATTCACATTAACTAGAAAATTTACGTTATTTAACCCCCCGAAAACCGTATAAAGCACAAAATTAGAGTTGTCAGACATTTGAATTTAATATTAAGACGAGCATGGGTACAAAACTACGTACTTATATTTTTATTATACCTCTACTCCCAAAATTTGCTAGGCCTAATAGCAAAAAACTTGCTTTTTTCTCACTTTTGACTAGTACATAGAGAATTTCGAAGTTAGATTATTTCTACAATGTGATGATTACAATAACGATTGTGGGCTCATTTCATAGATAACACGGTGTAACACTCAAAATATACGCGGGCGGAGACCTATCAGGTTTTGTAGAGCTAGTCGCACTGAGTACGAAACGGTATTTGAAAATCCCCTAACACCCCCAAAATCTGGAGTTATGGGCAAAAAACGATTTTTTGGACCTTCACCCATTGAAAAAATTCTAGCTTCGACAATTTTTTACCCATTTTCGATTTTTTTACAGTTTTTGATAGAAGATAAATATACCTTTTTAACAATGTATAAACATGTAACTCGGTTAAACCACTTACAATTTATAAGCTCAAAAATTCAATTTTTTTTTGTCATTTGCCCAACTTCGGCATCAATTTAAAGTATATGTTTTCAAAACAACATGCTATTTAAAAAATATATTCTAAAACTATATCTATTTCCCAATTAATCGAGGTATTTTTTATGAAAATCACTTCAAAATTGGCTTAGAAAAAAATTAATAATAAAATAATAAAAAAATTACTCACACAGAAAACTGCCTCAATTGATTCCTTAAAGAACAGTGACAACTATATGTTTCTATGTCTTCTAGTTTTTGAGAAAGTTTAAAAATTATTTTATCAGATTTTTCTTTTTTCAAAATATTTTTTGTTTTTATTTGTTTTTATTTTTCAATTTTCTCATAAACTACACTTAAGAGCAAAAAAACGGAATCAAATAAATTATTTATATTAAAAACAAAAATTGCAATGGATAAAATAATGTTTCTACAAGTCTCATGGTCTCATTTAAAAGCTTGAAATTTTTACTTTGAATTGTTGGTAAAAACATAAAAATGCATACGATAGTATCATCGCTATCTGTCAATAAACTGCACTTCTTTTTTTTATAAATGTTAAATTTTCTTGATACTCGCTGGTTCAATTTCAGTCTTTTTTTCCTAACGTTACTATTGACGTTGTCTGTCAATAAATTGCACTTCATTTTTTTTAATGTTGAATTTTACAGATACTCTCTGTTTCAATTTTAGTCTTTCTTTTCTTACATACTTCATTTATGTTCATTGGATCTTTATAAAGTGAACGTCTTTTTTAATTCTTAGCATTAATTTAAAGCTTTTGTTTCAAGCTTTTTAATGGCACAATTGACATTCATGTATGTCAATTACATCCTGACCAATTATCGTTTTTACAGAACTAAAATTTTGATTCCATTTTTTTGCTCCTAAGTGTAGAAGACATAGAAACATATAGTTTTCACGGTTCGATAAGGAATCAATTGAGGCAGTTTTCTGTGTGAGTAATTTTTTTACTAAAATTCACAGTCTGGACAAAAATAGTATAAAATGAGTTTAAAAAATTTTGTTTTCGCCTATTTTTAACTTTGAAATCGATTATTTCAAAAACTATTGGTTATATTATATTGATTTAAAAATTAGAATCAAATTTGCAATTTTGCCTTTCGGAAATGGTATCATTTATTACTGTAAGTGTTACCGTTGTTTTTTAATATTTTTTTTTTATTTTGATTATTTTTTTTAAGAAAAATGCCCCTCCCACCTAAACGGGGAGAGATAGACCCCCGTCCCAAAGAAAAAAATGTTTGTATTGAGCTCCTCTACAAAAACCCGTTATCAAATCTTGGCGCCCAAGTTATCCTACTACGTGCCGAAACAACATTTTTGTTATGAAAAAATGATAATAAAATATCAAAAAAAAATCCAAAATGTGACATTTAAATATCATCTTGATAATAAAAATGTTGTTTTAACATTTTAAATATCATAAAACACATTTTATAGAGCATTTTTGGCTGATATTTAAGAACTGTTAATTTGATATTTAAAAAATGTTAAATTGATATTGGTTTTTTTTTCGGTGATATCTGGGTTGAAATCGAAAATTTTTTTTTTTTCTAAGCCAATTTTGAAGTGATTTTCATAAAAAATACCTCGAAAATCGTATATGGGTAAAAAATTGTCGAAGCTAGAATTTTTTCAATGGGTGAAGTCCAAAAAACCGTTTTTTGCCCGTAACTCCAGATTTTGGGGTGTTAGGGGATTTTCAAATACCGTTTCGTATTCAGTGCGACTAGCTCTACAAAACCTGATAGGTCTCCACCCGCGTATATTTTAAAACCTCATTTTTGTAACACCGTGTAATTATAAGTATTATAATTCATTCTTGAAGAATTATCTAGACAAATCAAAAGTTCGTCAGATATATGAAAAAATGTCATTTTGCCCCAACCTTGCGACACAAACCAACTATAAAATTTTATTTAATCAACTCTCGGAATTGTTTTGTATATCATTTTTTAGATAATTTTATTGTTAATAAGTCTTACCTTTGTCATTTTTTGTTAAAATGAATAACAATGGAGCTATTCAATAAAAACGATACCAATCTCTTTTCCAAGATGGCGACTGTTCCCAACCTCCAATCATCCCAACAAATTGACTTTTATGATAAGGACAACCCCCAGAATTGTTTTGTATATTATTTTTTAGATAATTTTATTGTTAATAAGTCTTACCTTTGTCATTTTTTGTTAAAATGAATAACAATGGAGCTATTCAATAAAAACTATACCAATCTCTTTTCCGAGATGGCGGCTGTTCCCAACCTCCAATCATCCCAACAAATTGACTTGTATGATAAGGACAACCCCCCGAACATATTCCATGAAAAAAATTTTGTCCCGCCAAAAATGCGATTTCATGCCCATATTTCAAATATTTCTCTGAGCTATTAGCCTGTTTCATGATTGGAAAAAGCATAAATAAATTATGTCGGATTCCTTTCAAAGAAAAAATCGAATTTTCGGTGTTCTTGAAGCGATTTTCTTCTCCTTTCAAAATCCAGAAATCCCGAAAAACCAAATCCCTAAAACCTAGAATCCCGAATGCACAAAATCCCGAAAAATTATGTTAAATACAAAATTTGCGCAAATGTTTAATTTTAACTTCGATTTCGAAGAATAATCCTAAGTGTGAAGTGAAGTAAACACGTAAGAGACAATATAACTGTAAAATTTTGTTTATGTCTCTTTGAACTTGATTTCAAATACTTATTGTTATTGTGCTTTCAGCAACATTAAGGGTATTCACGTAACGAGATAATTTTCTACTTTGCAAAAAAATAGAAAATTCCGCAAAAGGTTTAAATGAAGAACCCAGCAGAAAATAATTGCGTAAACAAGGGAAACAAACAGCTGTTTGTTAAACGTCAAATTGAACTTATAAAATTTATTTAATTAAAAAATTCAAGCTAATTTTGTAAATACTATGCAAAAAAAAAATGTAATTTGCTCAAATAAAATAATATTTTCTTTTCAATATTAACATATTTTATTTGTGGTTATCTGAATAATAAGACATAAATCGCGTTCAAAAATATATTCCAGATACGGGGATCCCAGATAGCCTATCCGATAGGTGATTGAACACATCCAAAGTTTATCAGATTTTTTTTCTACGGTTTCAGCTTCAAATTTGTGAGATAAAATTCTATAATTTTCCCATACAAATTTTGACAGCTCATTTCTACCGATAGAAAATTCTACCCCTATTGTGTTTTTTGTGTTTTGAGATTGCGTTCTGTAAGTGAAAAATCATTGAACTAAAATGAATACAAATTCAATTCAAGCCCACTAAGAATTGAATTTATATTCATTGAAAGGTCACGAAGATAGGAATAATTAAAATGAATACTAGGGTGTTTAAAAAAATTCTCTGATTTTCTTGGAAATAGGCTTAAAAGTTTCGTTTGGTCCCAAAAATAGGTCCCTGAAAATTTGAGCCCTTCCGCATCGCACTTTTTTATTTCCCATAAGAATTACACAGGATTTTTTTTGTTACTTCTGATTCTTATAACTAAATGAAGGATAAACTCCACTGCCATGCAGATCAAAGATTTTTGTAGAAAATTTAACGTTCTACAAAAAAGTTATGCAGTGTTTTTTCATTAGAAGGTAAAATATTAAGTGGCCCAATATCTAAAAATGAAGATTATATATTTTACTAACAATGCCGCAAAAAAGATGGCACATTTTTCTTGGGCCAAGTGTGTTCACTACAAATGAAAGGTGACGATAAGCACATTACATGGGTAAAATATTTTCAAATTCGTTGGTGGGGTTTTGGAGATATTGGAGTTTGAAAATTTAGATTTCAAAATCAAGATTTCAGCTGTTTTTTGAAACAATGTAAAAATGGATGTAAACAAATAATATTGGTATCAATTTCTCTTGTCTATAAATCAGTATCAAAAATCTTTTTTGTATGTTAAAAAAAAATTATTCATATTTGGTTTTTACTTCTCAAAAGGTGATTTTTTAAGATTGACCTTTCATTTGATACCAATTTTATTAGTGAACTCACTGGGCCCAAAAATGTGCCATCTCCTTTGGTTATCACAAACTTATTTTTCATAATTTTACTTAGCCTCCGTGAAAAAACCGTCAACACTGCTCTTGGAGTCAAGAAAAATGCACAGGACAATAAAAAGTAAGTGACAAATGAGTGAAAACTCTCCAATTTTTCCCAAGATCTGCGTACTGAAAAACGAAAAGCTAAAGATTTCGTTATCCTATTTTTTTTATGGAAAATTTCGTTTCGCTTCAGCTGTATACTAGGCGTATTTAAAAAACAATTCAAAAAGAGTCCAATAATTTTTTACATGAAGGGAGAGACATTATGGTATTGATTTTATTCAATCGGGCGTTAGAGAATACCTCGAAATCATGCATCATATTAATAAAAATGTTTCATTGCCTATACTGTTATATACAACAAACTCTTATATTGAGTACCTACTACCAACGATGCTAATTTAATGATTTTATAACCAAATACACGATTTTGTTGCTAAGCCGCCCCACTACACTCTCTTAGTTTGATTTTATAATTTTAAAATAAAAATATCCCATCGGCGCAGAAAAAAATTGGATTTTTTGTATCTGGCACAGGATTATTTTTTCATTGATGAGAACACTGGCTGAAAAATTCCTTTATTTGGTTTTTCAATTTGATTTTGGAAATATTTTTTAAAAGTGAAGAATTAACGAAAATAATTGAAGAATTATTTATTATATTCTGTCGGAATATAATAAATAGGGAATATATTCAATATATTCAAAATGATTGTTTTTGTTTAAATGTCAAAGTTCAAATTCATAAGTGTGTGTGCAAGTAGGTGTAAATTTGACTAAAAATGGGGAGAAAATCCGGAGTATTCACTAGTACTAAAATTACTCCGGAGTAATTTTTTTTACACTTTTTTGGCGTGAAGGTACACAAAACCTTCAAAAGTGCAAAAATAAGGATATATGTACATAAACTTTTTGGGGCAAACCGCGTTAAATTAAGGCAGCTGAGATGAATATATTTGGAATAAGATTTAGAATAACCAAGCTTGATCGAAGAATGAAGAAAATCCGAGAAACCCTACACCTTTCCTCAGATATGAAATAATGTATTGTATATGCTACTTTTTTAGAGATCAACCCGACTGGTGAAGCCATAAGGTGCAGCTAATAAGTGGGTTCCTTGCCGACATCATAACAATCATTGGAAAAGGAGATTCGATGAGAGATACTTTGATTTCACTCGCGCAATGCCAGACGTTTCACCTAAAAACTTATTTTATATAACGTTCGGTAAAACGGAAAATGCATGTTTTTTTTAAGTATTTTAATGTACTAGTTAAAATCTTATGTCGTTTTCTTTCACTCCAATGAGAGTACCCTTTTAGTACTTATTTTTGCACTTTTGAAGGTTTTGTGTTCTTTGACGCCACAAAAGTGTAAAAAAAAAATTACTCCGGAGTAATTTTAGTACTACGGAGTACCCCGGATTTACTCCACATTTTTAGTCAGATTTACACCGATTTGCACAGGGACTTGCACACACACTTATGAATTTGAAGTTTGACATTTTAAAATTTTGTTTGAAAATTGAAAAATGCGAAAAGTTTTTCTTTCAAACTTATTTGTTATTAACAAAAACAACCATTATGAATATATTTTCTACTGTATTATATTCCGCCAGATATATTTCTTCCATTTTTTCGTTAATTCTTCACTTTTCCCAAAATGAAATTGAAAACCGAATAAAAAATCCTGTGCCATATACAAAAAAATCCCATTTTTTTTCTGCATTGATGGGATATTTTTATTTTACAATTATAAAATCAAACTAAGGGTGTGTGTTAATTGCGTGTATAGTAACGTTTTTAATTTATTACAAAGTTTTCGTTGCACATAGACCTCACTGGAGTTGTTGTTTTTGTATATTTTGGGTTTTTTTTGGAATTAAAATGCATAAATACAAGAAGACGTAGACGCACAAGATGCACATAAGAGCAAAGGAGAAATCGATCTTTCTCTCTCTCTTGTTCTTATGTGCATCTCGTGCGTCTACGTCTTCCTGTAGAAGTCGTCATACGATAACAAGAACAAAATAAAACCAAATAAAATAACTGTCAAATTTGCGTCTTCAAAAAAATAATACGTGTGGAAGCGCGTGATACACCGAAACGAAAATCAAAAGGAAATTTGAAGATGATTTCTGCGCCTTGCGTCTTCGTGTAGAAGCAGACTTATCAACGAACGCTTATTATGCTTCATATTTTATTAATATTAATATTTTTTCAATTCATAAAATGTACACAATTACAAAAAAAAAATTACTCTCATTATGTTCTTTCACACCAGAAAAAGGAGTAAAAATTTAGAGTACTCCTTAATAGAGTGAAAGAAAACGACATTAGTATAATTAACCCTCTGCGAATATGGTTTTAACTTTTTTATGACGCTATAACTTTTTTCGGTCTCAATATTTTGTAGACAGTATGCGTGTGAATTGAAGAAAAATTTTCCGAGGAACTCTAATATTGTATCTACAATTCCAAAAACATATACCTTTACCACAATAAAGAGACTTTTTTGCGAACACGTTTTTGAAAAATCAATTATTTTTCCAAAATTCATAACTTGTTTAAATAAAAACGTAAGATATAATAAAAATTATTGAATAATGTAACTAAATACTTGTACTATAATTGGAATTTTATTAAAGCTTATTAAATAGAGTCCCACATGATAAGATAACAAATAATGGCATAAAAAAACCATAACACTATTAATTTTTGCACACAACAAAACATTATTCAACTGTTTTGTTTAAATAAGTAAGTATTTTTCAGTATATAAATAAACTCACTTTTTCTTTAAAATAAAATATCCTTATATCTTTCACACTTTATAGAACAATTTAAATAAAAAAGTGCTGGAAAATCCCCTAGTAACACGAAGTCAAGCCTAAAACTATCCGAATACCTCTATTGTTGGTTATACTTTACTTCGCTATGTTACTTTAGAGCAAAATAAAATTCTCTTTTTAATTCACTGCTTCATTAACATAAATTGCATTTTGTTTGGTCAAAGTTCCGTGTAATTACCATGTGCGAGTTGTGTAATAAAAATTCATCGATTCATTTGAATTGAAAAACTTCAATTAAAAACGAGCCCAACAAACACAGATAAACTTCAAATGTACTTTAAAATTGAGAGATTTATACATTTTGAAAAATAACGTGTTCATGTTTATACCTAATGATTTCAAGTACTGGAGACTATCCGGTGAAATAAGATTACAATTTGTATTTATTCTGCCTAAACCTGGGGTATTCGAGTTAAACTGATTATGATTACATTCCAGTCCGTAAAGTAAATTCCTAGAGTGACTAATTAATAATTCATTTTAAAGTATGTAAAGTCATTTTGAAAATATTCCATGACAATTAGGAAACTTTAATTGCAAGAGAGGCGAATAAAGTTCAGGTAAAATAGTACACAAAATCAACAAATAAAAAAAAATTGTTACACTCATGAAACTTGGCAAAAAGTTTGCTATTGGGATAAAGCCCGTATGATACTTCTTTTTTTCATTATATTTTCTAACTTAAAAAGGAAAATAGAGCAGTACAACATCTATCGAATACAAAATCAAATGAAGAGTAAACAAAATAAACAAAAAGCCAAAAATGTCACAAAAAAAGTACTAATAATGATCTAAAAAAGAAAATAAGCTTGCTTTTTTCAGACATTTTTCAGTTTTTTTTTCCGACGTTTCTAGCTTCAAACTTGAAAGATCAATTGATTTTTTTATTTGTCAATTGATTTTGAATAAAATATTTGGATTTGTTTATAAAACAGGCAAAAAAAAGTTAAATTTGTGCGTGGTGCATTTAAATAGTATCCCTTGCGTTTTGGAGTAGAAAAAAAGAAGTTAATCCATATTTTTAAAGGAGCAAACATATTTTTTTTTCTTTAATTAACAATTTGTTTGTTGTTTTGTTTATTATTTTTAATGTGACAATGTGAAAGTTCAAAAAGTGTTTCTGTTTCGGTACAGAAAACGTTCTGTCTTCTTCGCACAATCGTTAGATTTTTTGTATTGGCTGTGTTCCTTTGGGCTCAGCAAAGTACTTTTTAGTACTTCTGAATCCATTCAAAAACATTTTTTCTACAGAAGAAATGGAGTAAATACAACCAGAGGGTCAATTCTCGTTCTGTGAAGCTGTGAAGTGATAAAAATAATATCATTTCAGTTTTCACAGCGTTTTTTCATTTTATCGCTTCACAGACACCCCTTAGGCGATTCTCAAACTCAATGTGATAAATAAAAGTTTGTACTAAAAAGTACTAAATGGGCACTTCAGGAAATATTAGGGACTAGATATTTAGGCAACGTCATTTTCTGAACGGAAATTTGAGTAAATTGACTAAATTAGTTTGGATGTGATGCTATTGTCAAATTTCGAAATTTATTTAAGAATTTTACCGGTCGCATGGGTAAGACACCAAATTTCACTTGACTGTAATGAACATCGAGATATTCAACAAAAACTAAAATCCAAGATGGCGGCCGAAAGGTGAATTTCACGAGTGCGAAAAATCAGGGTAATGATATTCAGCCAATGCTCTATCGAATGAGCAAAAAAAATTTGGGGGTGGTACAAACTGCTGGGTCGTCCATATATGAACATCCTAAATGCACTGGACTAACATATGTATTGCATTTAACCTTTTTGTAATTTTTTTATTTTATAAACTAAAAAATTAAAAAAAAAAAAGTGTTTTACTGCTACTTTTTCACTCTTAAGCTTAACCAATATTGTAGATAGGTAGGTACTGCCTGTTCGTATTTATAAACAAAGCCATATTTTATCCTGATATACGAGATCAAATCGTTGCCACCGAGTGCTGCATTTTAATTTAAGTAATACGAAAAATATTAGAAAAATTGAAGAAAAATCGACGTTTTTTTGCCATAAAATAATGATTTAAAATGTCAATCGACAGATTTTTTTTCAAATAGCTTCTTGTACGAATAATACTTGGAAAAAAATAGATTTTCCATCATTTTTCATCGATAAACAATCCAAAATTGGAAAATATATGGTGTTTTATACCCTCAGTTTTGGCATGTGCAAAGCAAAAATCTTTCTTATTTGACCTAATCCAGAAAAACTAAGAACGCCATCGTGTTCAGCAGACTCGAATTATCTTTAGTAGATATGAGAGCCCTCTGTCGGAAAAAAAAGTTCCATTTTCGAACACAGTGTTATTAGTGAAAATTTTCTTGCCTAACTTTCCAGTCAGCTTTCCAATAAAATTACCTAAATTGGAATGATTTTTTTTGACAGCTGACCAATCAGAGACCGAGAAATTACCTAAATATTAAGTCCCTAACGTTTCTGAACCTGCCCAATGAAAAAGTATGTCACTTTTATTTCAAATTGTTTTTTTTTTTTTTTTTTTTCATTTCTAAATTTATTTTAATAATATGTCAAGAAATTATGGAAAATATTGCCATCTGTGGATAAAAGAAGGGTATTTTCATCTTCAAATTCAAAGATATTAATGTTTTCAAGAGTAAAATCCGTTTTTTGTGTGTTTCCTCTAGAAAAAAAGTAAGAAGAAGACCACAAAAATCAAACCAAGAATTTAGAGCATTAGAAGATTAATTGTTGGATTTGGCCTTATTCACACAACATTGAATTGCTTTTGTACACGTACTTTTTAACAAAATGAAGTAATGGGTGACACAATTTATGTAGCACCATTGATTAGACGTTTTTATTGCATATGTTTATTTGAAAATAATGTTAACAAACATATTTAATAGCATTAATTAAAATCAAATCATTATTAACGGTTCCTGCCATAGAACCGTTTTTTCAAATCCGATTATCTCCGAAACCGCTTATTCGATTTCAACAAAACTTTTTGTGAAGAAGAATTCAAATATAAACCAAAAATAAAATTAGCAAAAAAATAATTTTTGGATTTTTAAAAAAATTTTGAAAATTTTTTTTGAAAAATCAAATTTTCGAAAACGGGACATTGAATTTTTTTGAAATTTTGTTTTTAGATGTTGATTAGTGATTTCTACAAAATGACATACCAATTTTATTTTAAAACTTTTTTTCCAAAAAATTATTTATAAAAAATTAGTTTTTTTAATAAACGGCTCTAACGATTTTGAAAATTTTGTGTCTAAAAATATATCAATCAAAACTGCACACTTGTTTTCGAGGTCAATTTGATTTCAGATTTTATTTTATTTTTCTATATAAAAAGTCTTAAAAATTTAAGTAACTTTAACTCTGAGAGCAAGTTCGTGCGACCCAGTCGAGCATTTTATTTTTATTAACGAACGTAAACAATAATATTGCTTAAACAGATCGTGGTTTGTAGTTTTTTTTACTTAAATGTTCCCAATCATCTACTGAGGAACTTTTTAAAGGCGTCTTCACAACAAAATTTTTTTGTGATAAATATTTTATCATGTGAAGATATTTTGACATTTTTTTAATTTTTTTCACAAAACAAGAATTGGAATCGTTGTGAAGCTGTGAAATTTTTTTTTATTTCAAAATATCACAGAACGAGAATCGACCCTCAGAAGTACTTAGCAGTAGATACATTAGGCTAAAGGACCACAACTATTATAAATACGCAAAAAAGAAGTATCATACGGGCTTAAGAACTAAGGATAAGAACTAAGCTATAAGAAAAAAATTCGTGGAAGGGCGTTTTTTCGCTGACAAGAAGGAGGGGGTGAAGGTCAAAAATATAGTGAAAAAATTGTTTGTGGCATATAATTATATGACACATGTTTTTAAGGTATTTTTTGATGCTCAATCTAATGGCATAAAAATAAAGTCGATTCGATTGTTCTAAGAAAAGTTACAAGGATGCTTGTTTTTTGACTTCATCAGGTAAAATATAACTGAAACCCATGTGAGAAACGTGATACATTGATGGAATTCGGGATGAAGGTTTTAGAAGGGGGGACAAAGGATTCATAAAGTCTTTAAAAATATTTTTGGTAAAATTGTGTTTTTTTGAAGGGTCGAGTTATGTGTAAGCAGGGGCGTATCGAAAGGGGGTTGTGGGGGGGTGTCTCACACCCCCCACGATTTTCCGAGTCGGCAAATCAGTCGGCAAACAATTTATCGCCAAATCATTTTTTGTGCGTACATAAGTGTATGTATTTAAAATTTGGGTAGCTCGTGTCCCGTACGAGGTACGATTTGCCAAATCATTTTTCTTAACGTACGTAGGTGTATTTAACATCTGGATAGCTCGTGTCGTGTCTTGTAATCATGGTTCCAAATTCTTCACATTGGAATTTTGTCCTTTTCCTTTGGAATTTTGATAGAATAGAACCTACAAATAAGTTAAATTAAGTAAAGAATTCTGAAAAACAATTTACCATACGAACCCTGAAAACTTTCTTGGATTTTGATTTTATCAGTTCTTTATATTTTTGCAAAAATGTCATATTCAAAGTACAAAATTTAATAGAAAATCTAGAAGTGGAGAATTTGTACGTTTTTGATGATTCATTGTTGATTCAAAGTACAATAGAATCATTACTACAAAAAAACGATGATGAAACACAAATAAATGCATTAATTAAAAGTTCATCTTCGTTTGCTGAAAAATTAACTATTAATTCTGAAAATGATTTTTTGAAACATTATAGAACTCGTCGGTTCCCAAAGAGAATTGATGAAAATCCTGAAACCACTTCTATTTTTAATTTGGAAACATTTTATAGGAAAGAGTTCAAAACTTTTACGTCACGCGTAAAAGATAATAAATTTAACCATTTTTGAAACTTAAAAAAAAAATTTAATGTACCCGCTTCTATGAGCCAATGCCACAATAGAATTAGTTGAATCTATTGTGGAATTGGATTTTATTTTTTGTTTAAAGAATATGTAGCATGCTACTTGTCTGAGTTGCAAATTCTTCTTTTTTCTTGCAACGAATGCTCAAATTTCTACAACATTACCAAAGAGGTATTTAAACTGAGAAATGTAATTCCGTTAGCCTTCAATGTAGTTAACTATATGTTTACCGCTCTTCTGAAGTCAAGTTCTTTTAAGCGGTCATTTAGTAAACTTAAAAGAGTTCTCAATTATTTGCGTATGCCCATGGGTGCAGAAAGGTAAAATTCGTTGATGCTGCTATATTAATCACAAGATATAGTTGATAGAACTCAACTAAGCTAAGCTGTCGAAAAAAAGACATTGTTAAAATATCACAGGGTTAGTCTTTAAATTAAAAGTCAATTTTTTGTAAATGTTTTATGTTAATTGTTTTGAAATTAATAACTTTAATTTTAAGGACTCAAATTTTAAAGACTACAAAAGTGCCTGATTTATTTTCTTTTACCAAAATTATTTTTTTATTATTAAAGAATGTATGTATGCCTAATGTTTATTTTTTGTCTGTTATTATAGATTAGGTATTGTTTTAATAATTAAATGCTTAATCGTGAAAATTATAGTTTAAGTTCTGTTTTCCCTAAAACTATGATTCCCAATATTATTTTTAAAAAATCGGATGCAGTCGGCAAATTCATAAAATGAGTCCGCATTTCATCGGAACTAGTATAAGTATACCACAAAAACTGGTACAAAAATGTAACAGGAATGAAAATTGGTGCGAATGTTTCATTTATAACAGGATAAGTCCAATAAAATCAATATTATAAAAGGTAAAAGGGTTAAAAGGGTATTTTTTAAGACTTCTTATACACTGTATAACTTTTTTCAAATTGTTGGAAATATGCTTTATTTAATGAAAATAATAATCACATTATTCGCGGTCAAGACAATCTACTCTTTTGTATAAGTTTGACAGCTATAAAACACAATAAACATGGTTTTTGATAGCATTTTTTTTTTCAAATTTAAACACTTGTATAAAGTTATACAACGTATATAAATACGGGGGTTTATGTCTATAGACGAGACAGACACTCTGATCCAAACATTGATACCGTTGGAGGTGGGATTCTTATACCTTTAAAGTCTTCCTTGATAACTTCACCCATCAATGTTCCTGTTGCACTTGAAAAAGAATTTCAGGAACGAGATGTGAAGTTTATCCCTGCAGCAAAAAAAATAACGCGAGCTCTCTTATGGAAGAAAAACCTGCATTTTAACCTGCACATTTTAACTACACATAGTAATTTTTACCGCATAATTGTTTCCTTACTAGACCAGTGCCAATCCGGTTTTCAGAGGGCAAAAGTTGAACAAATTATTAGCAGCATAAGGGTGGTGGGAAAATTTAGGATAAATGGTATATGAAAGGGGAAAAATAAATTGCCCACAAAAAAATTGGGGGAAAGGGGGTGGGTTGGCGAAAAAGTGGGGTGGGTGTCAAAAATCATGGTTTTTTACGGTTTCTGTCAAAGCTAGATGCCATATCGAAAAAAGTCAAATGCAAAAGTTGTAGGTAGTATAAATGTCTACAACTTTTACTCAAACAATTTTTTTCTATAACCTCAAAAATATTGGAAAAAATGCAAAAATACGATTTTTTGATTTTTTATTTTTATCTTTTACAAAAATGGTTGGATTTTAACAAAACTTGGTTAAAAAATACTTTGTTATGTTTTCTATCTATTAAAAATGTTTTTTGAGCAAAAAGTGAATTTTTGGATTTTTGACGAATTTAATTTGAAAAAATAGCTTATTTTTCAATCAAAAAAGTTACCGAAAAAATTTTTGATTTTTGAAATGTTTGAAATGAAATTATTTAGATTAAAACCTATAATTTAAGATTGTGTGGAAAAACTATACTTTTGTTTTAGAAAATATTGAGAAAAATTGAAAAAAACAAAAAAACGATTTTCAAGATCGATTTTTCCGTAAATGACAGTAATATTGGCGAGAAATAATTTTCCATAGAAACTAAATTATACTTTTCTAATGGCCTTTGACCTTCTTAATTTGAATCTAGCATTAGAATAGCTCTAACGTGAAAAGTTTTTGAGATATTAAATTTTGAACGTCCAAAACAATATTTTTGTGATGTTTTGCATGGTAATATCTCAAAAACGTGATGTGATAGAATTTTTCTGACTTCGGATTCGAGCTCAGCGCACAAAAAAACCATTAGAAAAATATACTTTGACTTCTATAAAAAAACCTTTTTGACTAGTGAATTCGAACAGGGAAGAAAAAATCGAATGCCTTGTTATAATTTTTAATAGATAGAAAACATAACAAAGTAGTTTTTAACCAAGTTTTGTTAAAATCCAATCATTTTTGTAAAATATAAAAATAAAAAATAAAAAAATCGTATTTTTGCATTTTTTCCAATATTTTTGAGGTTATAGAAAAAAATTGTTTGAGTAAAAGTTGTAGACATTTATACTACCTACAACTTTTGCATTTGACTTTTTTCGATAGGACGTCTAGCTTTGACAGAAATCGTAAAAAACCATGATTTTTGACACCCACACAACTTTTTCGCCCACCCACCCCCTTTCCCCCAATTTTTTTGTGGGCAATTTATTTTTCCCCTTTCATATACCATTTATCCTAAATTTTCCCACCACCCATATGCTGCTAATAATTTTTTTATTTTCAAAAATTATTGGCACTGGTCTATACGTAAAAAATATAAACAATTAATATCAAAGGTTGTCAATTTTTTTTGCAGCGCTGCAGCAAACAACGATTTTTGGAAAAATGCTAGTGTTTACTACTATTCAGGCCGATATTATACGTTAAAAAAGTCAACCGAGCCATGACCATCACCCATCAATAATCTGTTTGCTTTATAATAACTTGCAATGTTTTAATAATGAAATATCTGACAAAAATTATTATTCTCTCAACTTTAAAAAAACTGATCTTACAAAACTAAGTTCATTGTTGTCACAATTTGACAGGTCTTGTTTAAATAATTGTGTTAACGTTAACTTAATAGTATTTGAATTTAACAACATTTTATGTGATTGCTTTCTTAATTCAGTTCCTATAACGATAGTGAAATCGAGATTTTTTTTTCCAAATTGGTACCACAGTGAAATCAAAATCTAAAAAAAGGTCCACTTTTAAGCTAGCTCCAACTAAACTTTAAAAATTACTGTGATTCAAGAGATAATTTTTAATAGAAAGTTCAAGTTCAAAGTATTTGAATTACATAAAGAAGACGCAAAGAGATCTAACAATGAATCCTAAGTGTTTTTGGAATTTTATTAATTGCAAAATCATGTTCTTATCCGTCCGTACTCAATGACACTATAAGTCATGACCCACGGGTTATAAATAACGCAACTTATTTCTGATTTCCTTCAAAGTGCTTTCAACTGTGATATTTTAAACTGTGATACTTTAAACTGTAATAAATCTGACGAAATGGCTTAAAATTTTGACAAACTGAAATCGTTTACTCACTTTACTGATATGAGCTTTAACATTAACATTGAAATTAAAGCTCCATATCTATCCTTGACTGTAGTTGTTGGCCATCTGCAAATTCATTGTAAACAGCAACTTTTCTTCGTTTATCATCCCTCTCAATCTAACTTCATCTTCTTTTTCTCAGCGCTGTTATGATCCCGATGTCGAGGGGATCATAACACCTTTTGTGTGCAACCAAAAAATTTGAAAGCATTTCGGAGAAATTCAAGGACGTATGGGAAGGAGGGGTAAAGCCACGGTAAAAGCGGGTACAACTTATTAACATTTTATCAAGATATAATGTACTTTTTTAAGTGTGATCATTATGGTTAGTTATATAATACTTAATATTAGAAAAAATGGGTTTCTTACACCTTTTGTGTGAAAACAAGAAATTAAAGGACGTCTGGTAGGGATATAGAACGGCTAAGTAGATATGCCCTTATTCATGTTAATGATAATCTTGGAGGCTTCATTTCTTCACTTCACGGAGTAAAATATCATATGCATTTCATTAGAAGATTTTGAAAAGACTTAAATATTTCTATGCCAAATATAAAATTATTCTAAATTTTGTAAGCGAATTTAAAAATGTTTATCACTGCAACACTTACGGCCATGTTCCTGATCGTCGCCTCCTTGAACCCGAGCTGAAATAATTTGAATTATTTCCGTCATCAGCTGATTGAATTTCATTATTTTGTTTATCTTTACAAACTTGTTGATTTGCTAAATTTATTGTATTTAACTTATCACATAGTATGGCATCACTATTGTAGTTGGAATTTTTATCAGTGTACTTATCACTTGTACACTTTTTAACATTTTTACGTAGACACTCTCTAGTGATATCACTAAATCCATAATGAAAACTCTCACTACGATTTGAACTCCACGCTAGTTTATAGTTAAGCCGCTCTTCAAGGCGACTTCTGTGTAACGTAGCCAAATCAATGTCAGATAAACATGCCATTATGTAAATTTACCTCAAACTTTGCAAGCTAAAATATTGATGCAATCACACAATACTAAACAAAAATAAAATATAAATATTTTTCAAAACATTCGATGAAAAGTTAAACCTGTGAATGACTACTCCTCACACAGATGTTGTCTAACTAGTTAGCTAGACCTAAAGCAATTATCGAGGGAGGTAATCGTTGCTGCTGCTTCGTCGTCGCCACCCTTGACACACTCCACATATTTCTATCATCAAGAGTAATATAAGTATGAGTTCGGTATGGAGAGTATACAATTTTATATATGCATGTATATATGTAGATCAACACTTAAAAATCAAAAGAGACACATTTTGCATTTACGACTAGCATAGGTTGTAGCTGGAGTACACTACCTTTTATTATCTCTAATAAAGTAATAAATGTTTGATCACGTTATTGAATTCTTTGATTAGGTACACGGAAGTATTTTTTATTATTCTCGTTTTTATTTTATTATTTTTTCTTTAAGGAATGAAATCGGCTAATCTATTTTAAGACAGAAAAAAAATCCTTATATCTATACACCTATGGCTACAATAAAAGGAACATTCCTTATTTCCAACACTGTTGGAAAAAACATCTTAAAATCAACAAAAACCACGTTGATTCAATTTTTTTTCGAAATGATTTTGCTTTGTAGACGATAATTTTAAAATCAAAGTAGAACATTGTTAGTTTACAGTAGTTTGCCGTTGTAAAACATGCTTAAATCAAACATTGAAAAAAAGCATCAAATTAAATAAAAAAAGAAAAATTTTGGCAGCCACTGGGGATCGGACCTACAACTCTTGGGTCACTAGGCGAATGCCTTACCAACGTGCTATCTCACTGTTGAAAATAGGGTGATAAAATGCAATAAAAGCTGAAGTCCGACAAAAATGAAAAAAAAATTCTTCGGTTGCGTTGTTTCAATTTTAATTTAAAGATGTTTCATGTTAGTTTTTACGTTTCGGTTTTTCGAAAATATTAAAAAATAGGTACCTATATTTTATATTTCCTTTGTAAACATCAATCCTGATCAAATTCTTAATTTCCTCTTATGATTTAGGTTAGGTCGTTAAGAACTGGATTACATTGATTCTGTTTCAAGCGCTTTTTTTTACATTTTTCCTTGAATTGAGGTTGTTGTTCTGGAGGAATCTCCATTTAAAGAGCTTAATTTTATTGTTCAATGACAGCATAATATTCTGCATTACATTCAAATAATACTCTTTTATCATTACAGTAAATGTAACTTAGTATAACAACCTCAGAATTTTACTGACACAATCATTTTTGATTCTATGAAGTTGTGACTGGGATTGTTGTTCTTTCGGTCGAAAGAACCAACCTCCGATGCTTTTTGGCCTAAAGGAAACTTTTTTTTGTAGTGATAAAAAAAAGAAATCGGTTTCTTGATAAGGACCTACTTCTTTTTTGTTAACTTCTGCTGATATTGTCGCTGCAGGTCGTATTAGGAACTAAGGCATTACTATATTTTTTTGTTCATTTATTTTTAACGAATATATAGTACATATTTCAAGAATACTTTGTCAAATTTAAGATGATTGCAGTGAAATTGACGAGATATTATACACTGCGCGTCACTTGAATAGAAACACCAATTTTTCTTTAGAAAATAGCCCTTGGCGCTTTGGTGAGGTAACTTAGTAGATTTTTGGTTTTGCATTTTCAAAGAGGAACTTTTAACAAACAAGGTTGTAAAAACGAAAAACCCAAAATAGAAACCGTATGGCTATTAGTTGCGTTTTTTCGATTACTTCACAAAAAACAGTGTTTTTTTACGTCACTTGAATAGAAACAAACTCTTAAATGAGATAAAAATGATGAAAAATCATGAACAACATTAATTTTAGTAAAGCAATATCAAACTTTGACATTATTTGCACAATATAACCAATTTTGGTCTATGAGCTACCAATAGGCACCACAGAAAATGCATAAATAGAAGCTAACATTGAAAATGCACTTGCACTGTACACAATCGTGGACCTAATTGGAGAAAGTGATCACGACAAAAACATTACCGTTAAAAAAAGAACCAAGTTCACCTACATATGTTGAAATTATGCTGGCACAAAAAGTATTGAGATGTAAAAGTGTACCAAGTTCTAAAGTTTGGGTTCAAATTCGTATCAATAAAATTTTGATTGTTCTCTTGACAATTTTTCTTTTAATTAGCGATTTTTTAAGTCATTTCAAAAATTAAAGTCATTTCAAAATTTTATTGATACGAATTTGAACCCAAACTTTAGAACTTGGTACACTTTTACATCTCAATACTTTTTGTGCCAGCATAATTTCAACATATGTATAGGTGAACTTGGCTCTTTTTTTAACAGTAATGTTTTTGTCGTGATTTCACTTCTTTTTGCAAGGTATGGCTGTAGAATTGAAAATCTCTATATTTGATGAAAATTCAGTGAAAATGGGCGGTTGCCACGCCCCCTGGCTGAAATTCTCAAACTTTAAATTTTTTCCTTTGTATAAACTACCAGCTCTTCCATTCTACCAAATTTCAGGATTCTACAATAATCAGAAAGGCACTATAATATTTTATGAAAATTCAGCGGAAATGGGCGGTTGCCACGCCCCCTGGCTGTAATTCTCTTACTTTAAATTATTTCCTTTGTATTTACTACCAGCTCTACCATTCTATTAAATTTCAAGATTCTACGATAATCAGAAGAGCTGTATAATATTTTATGAAAATTCAGCGAAAATGGGTGGTTGCCACGCCCCCCTGGCTAAAATTCTCAAATTTCAAATTTTTTTCTTTGTATAAACTACCAACTCTACCATTCTACCAAATTTCAGGATTCTACGATAATCAGAAGTGCTCTATAATATTTGATGAAAATTCAGCGGAAACGGGCGGATGCCACGCCCCCTGAATTGAAAATCTCAAATTTTCGATTTTTCCCAGTGAGTGAGTGAGTGAGTGAGTGAGTGAGTGAGTGCGTGAGTGAGTGAGTGAGTGAGTGAGTGAGTGAGTGAGTGAGTGAGTGAGTGAGTGAGTGAGTGAGTGAGTGAGTGAGTGAGTGAGTGAGTGAGTGAGTGAGTGAGTGAGTGAGTGAGTGAGTGAGTGAGTGAGTGAGTGAGTGAGTGAGTGAGTGAGTGAGTGAGTGAGTGAGTGAGTGAGTGAGTGAGTGAGTGAGTGAGTGAGTGAGTGAGTGAGTGAGTGAGTGAGTGAGTGAGTGAGTGAGTGAGTGAGTGAGTGAGTGAGTGAGTGAGTGAGTGAGTGAGTGAGTGAGTGAGTGAGTGAGTGAGTGAGTGAGTGAGTGAGTGAGTGAGTGAGTGAGTGAGTGAGTGAGTGAGTGAGTGAGTGAGTGAGTGAGTGAGTGAGTGAGTGAGTGAGTGAGTGAGTGAGTGAGTGAGTGAGTGAGTGAGTGAGTGAGTGAGTGAGTGAGTGAGTGAGTGAGTGAGTGAGTGAGTGAGTGAGTGAGTGAGTGAGTGAGTGAGTGAGTGAGTGAGTGAGTGAGTGAGTGAGTGAGTGAGTGAGTGAGTGAGTGAGTGAGTGAGTGAGTGAGTGAGTGAGTGAGTGAGTGAGTGAGTGAGTGAGTGAGTGAGTGAGTGAGTGAGTGAGTGAGTGAGTGAGTGAGTGAGTGAGTGAGTGAGTGAGTCAGTCAGTCAGTCAGTCAGTCAGTCAGTTACGGTTTTTGCGATTTTTGAAACCCTATATCTCAGAAACTACTCATCGAAAGAGGAGTTTGGTTTTCTGGAACTATCCTTGCGCAATCTCTATGACGGTTGTTCTTCCACGTTCCTAAACTTGCCAAGAGCTTCTACCATTATTTCTTTGTAAAAGTTGGCATATTTTTTCGAATCGTGAACTTTCAATTTTGCTATTGCACATCATAAAATCAAAGCGTATTACTATAACACATTTTTGTGACCTTTGGTGGCGATGCAATAAAAGTTATTCTTTCTTAAACCAATGATATAGGACTAATATTAATATGGTCCATCTGAGTTGGTATTGGTTTTTTCAGTTCGAATGCAACTATAAAATATTTAACTTTTTTGTTATCTTAAAGGAACTTAAAATGCTGTTATTTTGCATTTTGAGGCTTTTTAAATGATGCGCACATTTTATAACTTCCGTGATGAAACAAACCAACACATTACCATCGCACTAAAACCACGGTTTTGACCGATTTTAGCGGAAAAGTGAAGGAATTCGCAGCTAGTTGTTAAATTATTTTTTTCTCTGCTCTTGATTTGGGTCTCACCTGTCTTATTTTTTTATTTAATCACTAGTTTACGATATTTTAAAAATATTCTCGTCCAAATTTGGCAAATTTTTCAATATCTTTCGCGATTTTGCATAGTGCAAGTGCATTTCCAATGTTAGCTTCTATTTATGTATTTTCTGTGGTGCCTATTGGTAGCTCATAGACCAAAATTGGTTATATTGGGCAAATAATGTCAAAGTTTGATATTGCTTTATTGAAATTAATGTTGTTCATGATTTTTCATCATTTTTATCTCATTTAAGAGTTTGTTTCTATTCAAGTGACGCAAAAAAAAAAACACTGTTTTTTGTGAAGTAATGCGAAAAAACGCAACTAATAGCCATACGGTTTCTGTTTTGGGTTTTTCGTTTTTACAACATTGTTCGTAAAAGTTCCTCTTTGAAAATGAATAACCAAAAATCTACTTTGTTACCTCACTAAAGCGCCAATCGCTATTTTCTAAAGAAAAATTGTTCTTTCTATTCAAATGACGCGCAGTGTATGAGTATTTTTGTATTTTGTATGAGTTAACCTTAACCGCCCCTTATAGTTAAAGCGGCGACCGTATAGTTACTTGGTTCATTGGTTCATTCTCGAACAATCTTCTTATTGTTAAATCTTTCTAATCACTTTCCACCTTTCGTATATACAACGAATTGTTGATATGCCTAAGAGTATGGGGAAAAACATGAAAGAGCCGAATAACAATAATTATACTTGAAGGAGCTGGTAAAAATGCTAAGTCTATTCATTTAAAGCGATGAACTGATAAAACTACAATTAGGTGAAGCTAAATCATGTGGTGAGGTGGCGAAGTGCGTAGTGTACTGGCCTCTGAACTCACTTGGTCTAGGTTCAATACTCGAGTGTGACTGAAATTACTAGACTAAGCACCACACACAAATAGAATAAAGAAGTCTGATGATCGGATTGGCATCCGTGAAACAGTACTGGAACTCTAGCCATGAACACTTGGTGGTAGCACCTTCAAGAAGTTGTTTTTGCTCAAAGATTATAGTCCTCTTATTCCCTTAATAAAGATTTTTAATAAATTCTCTATTCTCATCGGTTTTTCTACTAATGATAAATCTTAAATTTGAAATGCTAAATTTATTCGCACTCCATTAAACTTAAATAGTGGAGTAACTAAAGCTCAAAAATTGGCAATGTTAGGGAACCCGGCCGAACAGCTTAGATTTTGATGATCTTTTTTTTCAAACGTGGGTAATTAAAAATACTTTAAAGTCTATAGATTAAAAATTGCGGGTGTTGCCGTTTTGATTTTTTAAATTTAATTGAAGATTTTTGTGAACAAAAAATTTTTTTTTCAAAAATTTTTCTAAAATTTCATAAATTAATTGATGCCAAAAGGTTGTCTATGAAATTCAAGAAAAAAAAATATATAGGAGTGAGGGACAGTCTTCCATCGTTCAAGCGATAGATGCAATTTTCTTAATAATTGACTTCAAACACAAAAAAAAATATTTAAATACAACAGCAACACCTACAATATTTAAATATACGTTTTTAAAAAGCTACAAGCCTAGTATATATTTGTAAAATTAAAATTAAGTTAATTGAATAAAGGGCTTTTGAAAGAATGGTAACTGAACTCAAATTTTTGAAAAAAAAAAAATTATTGAAAAAATTTTAAAATGTCGTTTTTTTAAACTTTTTCGTAATATAAAATGCATTTATATTCAAATTTTCGAAGAAATTTTTTTAATAAAAGTTTTGAAAAAATATTTAACTTTTTTTTTTAAGTTCAACATCTAAACATAAAATTATTTTTTATTCATTTAATAACCCTTACTATTGAAAATTAAATAGTAAAAATTAAAAGTTCTTATTTACCAAAGTCTTTGAGAAAATTAATTATTTCAATGCAAAAATTCAGTTTTTATCAAAAAACCCATTGAAATTGAAGTAATTTTTATTTTTTTTTTCAAAAGTGTGATATATATTACCTTTTCTGCTTCGGAATTTAACTGATAATATTTATGGTCAAAAATTTTTTTTAAATAAATTCATGTTTTATTAGAAAAAAGTTTGGAAAAAAGTAATTTTAAATTTTTTTAATAACATTTTTTTAAATTTAAGAGATAAGAATGAGCATCTGGCTTTTTAAAAATGTATTTTAAAATATTGTAGGTGTTGCTGTTGTTTTCAAAATATTTTTTTTTGTGTTTGAGGTCAGAATGTTAGAAAATTGCATTTATCGTTCTTATATTATATTTTTTTTTCCTTAAATTACCTAGAGAATCTTTTGCTATCATTTGTTTTATGAAATTTATGCAAAAAAAAGATTTTGTTCAAAAAAAATTTAATTTTAATTTAAAAAAACAATACGGCAACATCGTCAATTTTTAATCTATAGACTTTAAAGTATTTTTATTTTACGTTTGAAAAAAAAATCGGAGCTGTTCGGTCGGGTTCCCTAATAACTTGCTTTAGTTACTCTACTAAGGGTCACAATTTAAAAACGAAATTTTATAATTTGTGTGTACATATTTGACAGATTTCTATTTTTTTGGAGAGTGAATAGATTGGGACTAATTGAAATTTTTTTTTTCTGTGAGTAGCTGAAATTTTGTTTTAATTAAATTTAGATTTAAGTAGCTATTTGTAATTTTAACTCTAGTATTTAACGTTTTGAATAAACAATATTATTAATGACTCTTTTTTCCATTTCATTGTTCCATGAAGTTAAATGTATACAAAAAATAATATGTATTGGAGTGGGGATGGGCTTTGTTCAAACTTTATAAAAGTACGTGCTTTAAAAATGCTCTCTACGCTTTTTGATCTAACCATTTCCAACAAGTCAATTAAATTATTTTATAGTTTTTAGTGCGTGATAAAAGCGTATTTTTAGTTTTATAAACTATATATTTTATTTTTTACTTTATATTCTTATCATGATTGAAAGTAGGGGTGTTTCGACCTGCAATGCCCTTCACCAGGGTCCAGAATCCAGATCACTTAAATATTGAATAGCCATGTGAGCTACATATACATATGTACCAAGTTTCATTTCGGTAAGGTATTTGGAAGTAGGCTAAAATTGATTTGGGGTGTTTCGATCCCTCAATGCCCCTCCCCAGAGTCCGCATCACTAAAATATTGAATAGTCATGTGAGCTACATATATGTACCAAGTTTTATTTCGATACGATATGGAAGAAGGCTTTAATTGATTTGGGGGTGTTTCGATCCCTCAATGCCTCTCCCCAGGGTTCAGACCACCAAAATATTGTGTTGTCATCCGAACTACATATGTACCAAGTTTCAGTTCGGTACGATAATTGCAAGTGGGTCAAAATTAAGTTCCAAGGTTTTATTACATTATTTTTAGTTAGTTACAGTGAAACTTATAAAAGCGTATTAAAAAAGACGGATTTTTTTTCGAAAACAAAAAGTACGCAATTTTATGAGCTTTGATTCATTTTAGGGATTCACCTGTTAAATAAAGAATGCATTATAGCTACACAATGCTTTGTTTTCATCGACATCGACCTAAATACAACTAAAACCTGGAAAGCAAATTAATATGTAGAATTCTTGTGTGACTGGAATAATAAAAATTAATACGGGTACAACGTGATGTTTTTAGGACCATTCTGAAGTCATGGACAGACAAATAAAGTTTAAAATATGAGTTTAGAACAAGTTTCATTTTATTTATAAATTTTAAACAAAAATACGTATTACTATTTTGAAAGTCAATGCAATAACTGCTTTGCGGACTGGAGTAAACAGCGCACAAAAGTAATTTTTTGAAAGTTGTCACCCGAGTACAGTCTTATAATTTGCATTCAGCTTAATTAGTTTAAAATAATATCAACAGTCAACAATAGAAAATACTAACACGAAAACCAATGTTGCAAACAAAAAGAAAAAGTTGCACTAGTATAGTTGTTGAAGACAACATGTAAAGCATGAATGAATAACGAGCGTAAGCAACATATTTTTTATTTTTCAATTTTTCATTTAAAGAAAAAAAAATATACCAAATGACTCATACACAACACGGTAAGTTAAGCAATCAGGAGAACAACAAAACACATTCAATAACTTGCATTGCAATCATTTCAACTATTACAGTCCACTAGTTCACATAAAGTGAAAGTTCTTGGCATATTAAAAGCATGTCATCATATCGATTAATTCCCTTTTACTAGCCATTGCCACATAAACATAATATTATATAATTTGGCTACCATAGCACTTCACTGAAACCACAACTTGGTCGATACGATGTTGGCCACGGAGAGTCGCACTGGCCCAAATGAGTACAAATAGACGCGTTGAATCGTCCGTCATCGGCAAAGATTCAAAGTGCTTTTTTATCACAGAAACACGTTCGGCGGCGGTTAATGGTGATTTCAAACTAATTCGTGCTGCGACTGTTTGGGCTGACTGAACATGTTCGACTTCTTAAGCTAGGGGCAGTTCTGCAGAGTATCTCGGAAGTACACTCTGTTTCAGTCAATGAGTACGATGTTGCCGTAGGTAAATCGGAAATCAGCTAAAAACAAATTATTTATTTCTTCATTCGACTTCAACTTACCGTAATTAAAATATTGTTTTTATTGAATTTTTGAAAATTTTTTTTCTTATTAACAGTTTTGCTCATGTTGTAGATGATTTTTGGTTCGCTTGTTAAACTAAAGATTTGTTCTGATAATACTTTGTTTATCTTACTTTATTGCAAATATTTTTTTAAACAGATCTATAACTTGTTTTTTTTTTTTTTTTTTTGTTTGAGAAAGTTTTGAAGCTATGTTTTTATAAATTAATATTTTCAAAACTTATAATTTTCATTCTGTTACAAAATTTTTTTTAAACAGCTGTATTTATTCAAATTAATTAACTGGACTTCCAATAAAACATTATGCATAGATACATAATTAGTGCAGGAACATAGTAGATAATAAGTGGTACTATGTGTAGAGAAACTAAGGATTCGTAAAGAAATCGATAACTATAAGACAAAAGATTAAGATTCCCCCCGTTAAATGGGGAGGGGCAATTTTCTAAAAAAATACCCAAAAAAAAGAAAAACATATTTAAGAACAACGGCAACACTTACAGTCATGAATGATACATTTTTAAAAAGCCAACATTTTATTAAGTAAAATAAATTTTACTATTTCGTGGGCTATAGGTCTTTTTGCCTTTTCTAATGATTCGTATCAGTCGATGTTTCGGGTATGGATATACCCTTCTTCTTCTCTATAGATAAAATTTCTTTTAAATAACAACCAAATACTAAATATCTATACTTACAATACTTAAAAAACTTTACAACCTCTTAAGGTTTCTCAACAATCGTTATATTTAACTGCTTGTCTCTTTTTATATGGTATATTATTTTAAAATTCAATAACAGAAGTCTTGAAAGAGACGTTTCGTATCATTGAAATTTCAAAATAATAAAATTTAATTTTTCTGTTTGATAAGAAATTTAAAAATTTATTTGAATTACACAAACAAATCCTATCAAAAATTCAAGTTAAAAAAGAGACAAAACTGAATCTAACATATTTCTTTGGACAAACTGACTATAAATACTGCTGAGTCCGTCACAATCTGACTTTTAAAATAATATACCATATAAAAAGAGACAAGCAGTTAAATATAACGATTGTTGAGAAATCTTAAAGTTTTTTAAATATTGTAAGTATAGATATTTAGTATTTGGTTGTTATTTAAAAGAAATTTTATCTATAGAGTCCTGAAGAAGGGTATATCCATACCCGAAACGTCGACTGATACGAAGCATTAGAAAAGACAAAAAGAGCTATACTGCCGTGCTAAGCAAATCAAAAAATGAGTTAGTGGCATATTTGAAAACGTTAAGCAGCACTTTATTTTTGGGTGAGATAAAAAAATCGTATTTCCAACTTGAAATAGCCCAAAACCGCAAATGAAAAAGTGCACATATCCATTTTCTATCATGATACTAAGCAAAAAGGGCGTATGAACCATTTACTTAGCAAAAAAGGCACAAAAGCCATAATTCTTTGCGTATGTGTCCTTTTTTACTTAGTATCTCACAACTTTGTTGGTTCATACGCCTTTTTACTTAAAATCAGTAACTTTGATTTAAAAATTAAGAAAAATTTTCAAAAATATTAATTTCAGATTTTTTTTTTTTTTTAATTTAATTTTTTTTTTTTTGGAAAATCAAATTTTTCAAAAGGGGTCAAATATTGTTTAAATATGTCGATTTATTCGTTATTGAAATTTTTTTGAAAATTTCTACTCACAAAATATTATCAAAAAAACGGCTTCAACAATCTTCAAAAAAAGGATATAAAAACCATTTAAAAAGTAGTATCCGTTATTTCAAAAGTAACTTTGAATACTTTTTTTGGATTTTATATATGTAAAATAAACGATAAAATATAATAATATTTATATCGGTCGAATCTTTTTACAATCAGGTACCTATTTCATAGACACAGGGGACAATTTTGTAAATAAACACTTGACAATTGTGTAATTTCTGAGTTTCCGCCAAGTATTAATAGTGATAGTGAAGTGACAAGTTCCTTAAACCATTTAAAATTACATATTTACTTCTCGAATGAAAGTGATAAATATTCTGAAATGCAATTGAGTAAAATACGCTTTCCTTGGCTTAAAAAATTTAACAGATTAATGACAAATTTGGCGACTGTAACAGTAAAGCAGAAAAAATCGGTCAAAATTGGAAGCATCCCATAAAAATATGCCCTTGGTGCTTAAACCCAAGTATTATGTGCGTAATACCGAATTAATTTTTCTGAAAGCAAATGTCATACAAAATGGGATCAAAATGTCTGTCGCGAAACAAATCACCCGAGGTATCTCGTTAACCAGAAAACAAAATCTTATTCAAAAAAATAAGCCAGATTTTACCAGAAAACTTAATATCTGGAAAACACTTTCCGTTTTGTTTGGAAAATGACTGAGATACATTAGCGAAAAAAATTAAACTATTTAGTAAAATGCTAAACCATTTTTTAGTAAATTACTAAGTATATTTCATGTTGAATTATTATTTTTGATGTTTTTTTGTTTTTTTTTTTTTTTTTAAGTTATTTTATTATTTTAATTATGAATTAATGTCTATTTTTGCTTATGAAATGTTATGAAAAATCTTTTATTTTATTGGTTTAAGTTAATTACAAGATTATGGCAATTTTTCCGAATCTTTTCATTTAGCCAAAAGAGCACATTTGCACTCTTCATGTGTTTTACTTATTAAAATAGGGCGTAGGTTTTTCCATATTCTTTTAAGAATTGTACAAAACAAAAATCAATTATGAGCGGAGGAAGCAAAATACTGTTACAAAGTCGGGATTTTTCGAAATTTCACAAAAACTGCATCAAATCGAAAATCGTAAGGATTTGGGATGAACAAGCTACCAAATTCTGAGAGCCCTTAAGTTGGCCTATCAGCATATTTCGTTTGATCCATTACTTTTGGGACATCCTGTATATTATATTTTTTGTTAAAGGTTTTAATGCGTTTAGAACAATCTCTCATTTTTTAATTTGTTAATCGCGCGATTTTTTAAAATAAAACAACTAGTTTTGCTTGCAAGATCGGGATAATAAAAAACGGGATTATAAAAATCGGGATTTTAAAAAGCGGGATTATAAAAAGCGGGATAGTGAAAAACGGGATTTTAAAAGCGGGATTTAAAAAAAAAAAACGGGAATATAAAAAACGGGATATCGAACCCAACCCATCTCAAAACTACAAAAATGGATATGCGCCCTTTTTGCTTAGCACGGCAGTATAGCCCACGAAATAGTAAAATTTATTTTACTTTCTCAAAAAGGTCACGAAAGAAGGAATAGTCAACATTTTATTCTTATTTCTTATTTTTAAATCAAGTTATTGTAGAAAATAGCTTTTGAAATAATCGATTTCAAAGTCAAATTTTGGAGAAAAAACAAACACATAGAATACTATTTTTTTTAAGACTGTGGATGTCAATACAAAATTGATAAATCAAACTGCCTAAATTGATTCTTAATCAAACACTAAAAACCATATGTTTCTAGTTTTTGATAAAATTGAAAGATAAGAAAACTACTTTTTTATCAGATTTTTATTTGATTAATTGGGAGCTTTGTGTTTCTGAAAAACAAAATTAGACGCCCTTGTACGCATTAAGTTAGCACTGGTGGTGCAGGGAATTTAATTTTAAATTAATTTTGTGTTAAAAGTTTTTTCAGATTAAAAATAAATTTTTTCGGACATTGAAAATGATGGAACTGATGCGTTTTGAGTGTTTTCAAGAAAGCCAAAAAATATTTTGTGTCCCTAAAAACGTGTCGTGAACCTCTTTTTTTTTTGTTATAAAAGTATTAAAAAAAAGAATCGCATAATATTTTCTCATTTGTTAATAATGTATGTACATAATGTATGTATGTGTTTCGATGAAAGATTTAAAATTGATAAAAAATAATGCGTGGGACAAAAATTGATGTTTTTTTTCTTGTTGAGTTTTCACTTCCCGAAAAAAAATTTGGTTTATTGTATCTTCTTATGCTCTTGAAAAATCTTCTTTCTTCGGAAACTTATTTTAGAGCCCTAAAATATGTTTCCGCGGTTTGAAAAAAAAAATATTGGGTACATACAAAGCCATTTAAAATATACGGAAAGAAAAAGCCATTCATGTATTCCAAATAAAATTTAAACTTCAATTGGAATGACATAGTATTCAAAATACAATTGAAATTGGCAGTTTTTTTTTTATTAATTGTCGCAAATATCCTAGGGATATTTTTAAAACGAAAAGTTTGCCAACTTTTGGTTTGAAACTGGGAAGTTGAGAAAAAATTATTGAATAAAACAAACATTCAACTTATGATTCAAATCTCGAGTTGGATTTAACTCTCAAGCTTGCGAAATTCAGAGTTTTTCCAAAGTTAAGTTATAGTGAATAAAATCGCCCTTAAGCTATTTTGTGGAAAACGTTATAGTCTTTGATATGAATTAAAAATATAATTGAAAAAAACTCATATTTTAGAAGCTAGGTACAAAAATTCGCAATTTTTGAATTTTGACAAAATCAAAAAAAAAAATGTTTTAACAAAAAAAAAAACAAAAAATTTAGTTATATAGAAGAACACATTATCTACCAGTTTTTCAAAGACAACTTTTCGATAGGACCCATCGTTTAAGATTTTTTCGACATTTGACACATTTTAAAATCACGATATCTTCTAAACGATATCTCGTAGAATAAAAAGTGTCATAATATTTTTTTAGTGAATTACAAAACCTACAAGTCATTCATATACTTTTTTTTGATAGCTTCTCCCGTTTCAAAGATATACTTATATGAAAAACCTACATTTTCGACATTAAAACTTGAATAACTTTTTATGCACACATGGGACTTTTGGGGACTTGTGACATTTTACTTTATAATGCTCTGTACCTATTTTCAGCTATATGCCAATTATTTCTGGGTTTGCTCTTTTTTATGTCTATTTTGTCTGGACTTAAAAGTCAAAGACGCTTCAAATTAACATTACAGTAATTATAATTTTGTATGAAATGAGATTTTACCAGACAATTACATAATTATTTGTGGTATTATTTTCTTATACATTTTTTTAAAAAGAAAGTTGACAAAAAATAATGTTCAAATCAAAATTTTGAAAGATTTCTTAAGAAGCTAAAGCCATTTAGTCTGTTAAAGTAGACTGATTTTTAATTTAGTAAATTACTAGTATTTTGATAATTTTGAAAATACTTTGTAAACAAAAAAAAAACTAAAAACAAATGGCTTAAAAAACTTGTATTCCAGGAAGGTGCTTTGTTTGGCCTTTGATTTGATATTAACAAAATTCCTCAACTCGTCGACCAGCACACCAAAAAGCAGGACTTTAGTAAAAAAAAAAAAAACTCATGTTCAGCGCTTCTATTTATAAAACGGGCTGCAGGCTTTAGCCTAGAAGACCTATGAATTTTGATAGCTCACAATATTACCTTTAATTTGACACCAATATCTATGAGATGCACAATGCAATTTACCACGCCAATCGTGCCAGGATGCGCACGGGAAGATCTGCGGTTTTTTTTATGTACTTTAAGCCCGCTTTAACCTCCAATTTGAATTTTTTTAAACCTATGCTAGAACGTAGTCTGCCAACTATTTCTTTTAAGACTGAGTGGACCACGTAAAAATCGGGTTATCGTTTACAAATCGGTGAATAACTTTTACATTTTTAAAGATAATTGAATGAAATAAATTTTAATTTTTAGATAATAAACAAGGCTAAATAGCTTCATCCCCTCAATTTCCAAATTTGTGCACTTGTAATTAAGAGAGAACAAAACATGATAAAATTTTCGTTCTTTTAGAACGACCTGAAAGACATTGGTTTGTTTCTTAGTTAGACTAAAATTTTTATTTTTTTTATTTCTATTTTGGATTGAGGTTGAATCAAACTACGGAGTAAAACTATTTTGAAAAACTAAAAATGTATTTTTCATAGAAAAAAATTAATCGAAACTGAAGCTATTTTTCCTTATGTTACAATGTTTGAACATGTATAACTTCTGCAATTATTGATAAAATTCATCGAAATAAAAAGAAATAAGCACCTCAACTCAAATACTAACACATTGATTAGTTTAAGAAATTTATATTAAGTTTTAAGGTCTTAAACAACAAAAAAATACTAAAAAGTCATTTTTTCTTAACTTTTAAAAAAAAAAAGTGGTTTAATTTCTTTGTTTTTCAAAGTATGATTTTGATTTTTATTTTATTTAAAAGCTTAGTTTATGGACTATGGAGTAAAACTATATTTTGTTGGAAAATATTATTTTGTAACCCTCCAATCGCTTTTTAAGTAGTCCCAAAAACAATAAACTGTACTATGAAACCAGAATTTTTAGATTTTTTGTTATATTTTTTTTATTTTTTTTCATTATGTTTTCTATCAATATCAAGTTAGAAAATAAGAATTGCTATAATAGTTTTCTTACAATTAATTTTTGAAAAAGAGTCTACTTTCCATTTTTTTCCTCAGAAATTCATGGAATGCGTATATATTGGAACTTGTAGTTCAAACAAATTCCGCTGGCGCTAGTTGTATCTCTCTCTTTATTATCTTCTATTTTGTTTCTACATGATCTCTCGCACTCGCACTGTCGAGTGGTTGTTTGGTGGTATAAAGAATAAGATGAACTTAGGTATCTGCATTCTACATATTGTTTGTACATAGGTTTTTCCATAAAAAAGGATTGGCGCCAGGCTAAGTGCATGCAAAGTGTTGTTGTATTTTTTTCGCGAAAATGAGATGATACAGGAAATGGATCTCTCGCACGTTTGCAATGTATGGTATCAGGTGTTGTGTGGTAGGTAGGATAAACGAGTTTTTTTTTGTATTCTTGTTTTTTTTTTTTTTAAACTGGTTTATTTATCTCTTTCATAAATTTATGATGTTGCATGTTAGGTATTCTTCTGAGCAACTGTATGGATATATTTTTAAATTTGGAAAGACAGGCAGTCTGTAATGTTATTCGCATTATAATACAAAAATCTAAATTTTCGAATTTGACTTTATAGATGAAATTGTCTTTTTCTCTGTGAGTAAGAAATTGAGTTTTTATAAAACATGGAACTGTTACATAATTTGCAGCAAAATGGCGTATGAAATAAAAAATATTTTGATTAAATAATTATTTCTTATTATTAGGCAATGTTTTAGTGAAAGAATTGTAAAAAACAAAAATCAATTATGACCGGAGGAAGCAAAACACTGTTGCAAAGTCGAGATTTTTCGATAATTCACAAAAACTGCATTAAATTGAAAACCGTAAGGATTTGGGATGAACAAGTTGCCAAATTCTGAGAGCCCTAAAGTTGGCCTATCTGCATATTTCGTTTGATCCATTACTTTTGGGACACCCTGTTTATGAATAACAATAATATCAATTAATAATATAATATATAAATCTATGTACAAATTCGAAAGAAAAAGTTAAAAACATTCAAATAAATAAACAAATATGTACCTAATAGTTTTAAAAAATAAACGTTTTATTTGCCAAAAAAAAATGTTGAAAAAATTTGTTTTTAAACTACTAAAATAAATATCATCACTGAATACTATGTATAACAAAGAAAAAAAAAAAGTCGATCAGATTCCTGCGCCTACGAATACTTGCAAAAGTTATATAGAATATCAAGTGATGTAGGTACATAGATGCGCAGAAAGATAGAAAAATTCAACACTGAATATCATACAATTTTTTTCTTCATAAATATACCTACCATGACTCTTGCACATAGAGTAAAACCAACAAAACGAAAACACAAGTGAATTCGGTTGCGCAAAGCAAAACCGCAATATACACTTGCAAGGCTTGCAACCCTTTTTTTTTGCTATTTCCTTGATGCTGATTTGTTTTTTCTACCTAAATAGACTTTAATTTTATGACTTTGGTTCTCTAGAAAGGGAAAGAGAATGCAAATAAAGATACCGAGAGAGAACTGAGTTGAGATGACGTTGAACGTGAGAGATGTATGGCGAAGAAAGGTCACTAATACACACAAACTCATTTACATGAAGTCTGAGTTCGTCATTCGGGGACACCCACTCTTAAGAGTAATAATTTAACTAAACTTCCTTTGTATTTTAAAAATTCAGCACTTTTATAAAATACAAATTCAGTTCTGAAAGGGTACACAAATTAAATAATATGGAAAAATTACCTGATTTGTTTGGAGACGATTGAGCGGTGTTCCTCATTAATTTTCGAAAAAAAAAACAAATACGGACCTGCCTCTCCTAATGCTCATACGTACAGATCTTTAATGTGAAAAGAGTTAGGTTTTTTTGAGTTGGGGTTTTCAATTTTGATAAATAAAATAATATAGAGTTTGAAGCAAATTACTAAATTGTTATTAGGTCTGTTTAATGCTCAGAAAAGATCCGAAAAGTACAGGTTTGTGTGTTCCATGAAAAAAAACTTTGCCCTATACTGTTCTACAAACTGTCATTTTGTGTTTCATGAAGTTGACCAGCACAGATTAGTTCAAGTTTTCCTGCTCCTACTTTTGAGCTAGAGCAAATGAGTGAAAAGTGTCAAACAGCAGCTGATTTCTTTTATTCTGACAAAAATATAATAAAATTAATTCAAAATAATGGAAATTTCTTAAGAATCTTCTTAATATGAAGAAAAATTAAAAATGAGAACAAGTATTCTCATTAATTATAATTTATTTGCATGAAAAGTCATAACAAATGAATTAATTTTTTTTTAGTTTCAAAACTGTCAACCCTTTAAAAACGGATGTTGTACTTTTCTGATCTTTTTTGTTCTGACATTTTTCATGAATTTGTGCTGTTCTAATCTTTTCTGTTCTAGTTTTTCTTCATTAAACAGACCTATTAATTACTCAATACAAAAAGTCATTGTTATGAAGTGTTTAAATGAAATTTTTTAAACCATTACCTACCAATTTCTTCTCTTTATTTATTAAATACATACATACATACACTGCCGGTCACTTGAATACGTCCACATTTTAGTTCATCTTATTTTTAGCCTGGCTTGGTATTTATTGCAATGGTACATCTTTTTTACATACGTAACGAGAGAACATCCTTATGCGCTTAGCTTAGGAGAAAAATATTGTCTTGGGACCTACCGTTCTTCTCACACGGTAGCTAGACAAAATCTATTCATAAAAACAAGTATATTTTTTAACTCATCTGAATAGACTCGAAAGCAAAAATGTTAATAAATGATGAGTTGCATGGGTCAGTTGGACTCAAAATTGTGTCTGTCAATAAATCTGATTGTCTATAACCTATAAGGACGAAAACGGCTCGAAAAAAATCATTAGGCGCGGGAAAAATGGCGAAAATAAAAGAAGTCTTTGAATTAGGCCGAAATCAACGATGCATTGGGACAAAAATTAACACAAGTTAAAATTTAGTATGCAGTTATTCGCGCAATATCCAAGGGTATAGAAACAACATTTACAATCGAAGTTGCTTAGCCACAACATTGGCCGATAGATGTGCAGTGATCTGAACAGCATGACTTCGCGCTAAAAATTAAGCTGAAAACCGGTATGAAATGCAGTTTAACGACGGCAAAATGGGTTGTCAGAACATTTGAGAAGAACAAATCTTCGCAAAAACTACCACTTTACAAACCACGAAAAGAAACTCGCCTCCAATAGTAAAAAAAAAACATGTCGTGAAAGTCGAATTTCCAACCGGTGATTTTACAAAGGAAAAAAAATGAATTAAGTTAACCCTGAGGTCTAAATTCCTATTTGTATGACCTTCGTAATGAGAAGGATTATTTTAAGTTGTCTGCATAACTGTGAAGGGAGTGCCATTAAGTGCAAGCTATTTTTTTCTACAAAACTTTCGATCTGCAATTTCTAACACAGTTTTTTTACTATTGGAGGCGAGTTTCTTTTCGTGGTTTGTAAAGTGGTAGTTTTTGCGAAGATTTGTTCTTCTCAAATGTTTACCACTTCTGACAACCCATTTTGCCGTCGTTAAACTGCATTTCATACCGGTTTTCAGCTTAATTTTTAGCGCGAAGTCATGCTGTTCAGATCATTGCACATCTATCGGCCAATGTTGTGGCTAAGCAACTTCGATTGTAAATGTTGTTTCTATACCCTTGGATATTGCGCGAATAACTGCATACTAAATTTTAACTTGTGTTAATTTTTGTCCCAATGCATCGTTGATTTCGGCCTAATTCAAAGACTTCTTTTATTTTCGCCATTTTTCCCGCGCCTAATGATTTTTTTCGAGCCGTTTTCGTCCTTATAGGTTATAGACAATCAGATTTATTGACAGACAGAATTTTGAGTCCAACTGGCCCATGCAACTCATCATTTATTAACATTTTTGCTTTCGAGTCTATTCAGATGAGTTAAAAAATATACTTGTTTTTATGAATAGATTTTGTCTAGCTACCGTGTGAGAAGAACGGTAGGTCCCAAGACAATTTTTTTCTCCTAAGCTAAGCGCATAAGGATGTTCTCTCGTTACGTATGTAAAAAAGATGTACCATTGCAATAAATACCAAGCCAGGCTAAAAATAAAATGAACCAAAATGTGGACGTATTCAGATGACCGGCAGTGTAGTTGTTTACTGATAAGATAAAATAAACATTTGAAGGGTCCATAGGAAAAATGGTACATGTCCACTTTTTGTCAAAAATAAACCAATGATGAGGTCTTGTAGTATTGACTGAGGACTATCTGATGGCATCCTTATAGCCTGTTTTCACTGAGGCCCAAATGACATAATTTGGCAAATTAGTTCAGTTCAAATTACAAATTTAATTTTTTTTCTATAAATTTTCTCATTTGGGGACCAGTGAAAACCAAATTTAAGCCTTGCTTAAAAAAAAAATAAGTGACGTACCTTTGGTACTAAGTTGTATGAAGAACAAAATTTAAAAATGCGTTTTTCTTGGAATGAGTTGAAATGGACCTGAGTTCCTCTGGACCCTTCATTTGAAAAACCATGAATGATTTTTTTTACCACCGAACGAGCTGCTTGCTTGCTGGCGGTGGGCGCGAACTCAACGACTTTTCGACCGGCTGGAGGTCGTATTTTTTGTCAACCAAACGAAATTTTAGGTCCATCTTAATAATTTTTGCGATATCATCGCCTATTCAAAGAACAAATCGTCGCGTGACGATTGTCCTACAGACCATTTTTGCCGAAAATGAGTTCTAGATGCCATCTTATATTTTCGACCACGCTCTTTCGATTGCTGCAATGAGAATCGTCCTATCTCTTTTAGTTTTCGAGATGAAAAAAATGATTTTGTCCTATAACCCAAGTTTTTTCGATGAATTTTATGCTTATTTGTCCTATATACGTTTTTGTATGCAGTAGGACAAATACTGGCTTTATAATTATGCAAAATTTGTGCTTAAATGTCCTGTATTCAATGAAGCTATATTTTTCACACAAAATGACTAACGTCCACATAATAGCTCCTCTTAGGAAGAGACGAAATACTCAAATTTTGAAGTTATTGCATTGCCAAAAGTATCGTTGCTTAATGCTTAGGTAACCATCTCTAATGAAAAAAAGAAGGATATCATTCATATCGTCCCACACACAGCAAATTTTGTTCAGTTCTTAAAAGAAATATACATTTTTCTTGAAATTAAAAATATAAATTGAAAAAAAGGAAATCAAGTTATGTTTAAGAAATATAAATTTAGTTGTCTCTAAACTAAAACCCTTGTATAATATTTTCGTTTATTTTTTTAAACTCAAATAAAGAATGTATTGAGTTTCGATTTCAATACAAAATTTTGGTTTCTTATTTTTTCTGTTTGTGTGTCCTATATCCAATACAAATTCCAATCGAGAATACATTTTTAGCTTTTGTTTTTCATGTGTGTGTAACTGTATGAACATGTGTCCTGTGTCCATTTTACTACTTTTTTTAAAAACTCAATTAAATCAATATTGAAAAACAATAAAATGCACGACTGGGGTCGCACGTACTTGCTCTTGCAGTACTTTTATGTTAGTCTACTTGTAGATTTTAAAAGCTGACTCTAAATTAAAAAACAATTGATATTGAGGAAGAGCCGACATTTAGGGCAAAATTTTTTAAATGAAAAAATTTTTTTTTGTTATTTGACTTTTTTGAGAATGCAGTTTTATTGCCACTGCTTTAAGTATTACGCATACAAAGTTTAATCAAAATCGTTAGAACCGTTTTTGAGAAATTCGCAATATCGTATTTTTTTGTATAGGAGGTATACGTTCTAAACGAGATATAAAAAAAAACAAAAAAAAAAAACTTTGAGAATTCCATAAAAATCATCTGTACCAAATTTGAAGAAAATCCGTTAACCCGTTTAGGCTGTAAAAATGTGTACAGATGGACGCACAGACGGACGGACGGAATTGCGAGACCCACTTTTTCGGAATCCTCCATCATCGTAATGTTGGTTTTGATTAAAACCTCAATTTTTTTTCGACACGAAACCTACTTGCCCTATAGAGCAAGTAAAAAATTGCAGATTGCTTTATGTATGGTTGGGGAAATATCTAATCCTTCAAAAAACATACACACGGTGGTCTTGAAAACGCGGCAGGTTTTATAAAAATGGATCCCAAAAGTAATGATGCAGATTTGTTCGAAATGATCTCAGGATTCCAAATTTGTAAGTTTCAAAATCGTACCTGATCCCTTTTTTGAGTTACAGGCATTATACATATATATACATTTGACTTGCAATGGAAAAAAAAAATTAAACAAAAAAAAAAAGCACATTATAATGTCCTATACCTTTTTGGAAAGCTAAAATATACTCCTTGAATTTGATGTTTATTTGAAGTTGATTGAGTAAATAGTTTTTGAGAAATTTAATTTTAAAGTTATTATTTTAGAAAAAAATAATTTTTTTTTCTTTTAGTTTGTTTTACTCTATTGTTTTTAATAAAGGGTAAAATTTTTTTACACAAATCAATGCTCTCATTGATTTTAAGTCAAAAACAAAAAACCGCAATTTAAAAGTATCTTAGGTTTTGAGATTTAAGAAAAATGTATCTTTTCTCCAATTTTTTTTAGCTTTTTTTAATTTTTTTTTTTTTCAAATAAAAAAAAAATTAGCCTCAAATTAAATGTAAAAAAGGTCACAGTAACACGCTGCTGATCAGGACGTCTTCTTTTTTTTTAAATTAACGCGAAAAGTCAACGGGGATTCATGAAAAATGGCTCTCACGATGAAAATCGAGAAGAGGTTTTGTGGTCAATGAGGACCTTAGCTGTCCTGAAATCTATGTAATATGGGATATTTTTCTGTTATACGTAACATTATAACTCTTACATTTCAAAAATAGTCCTGAAATATTCAGAACGTAATAAAAATAACTTTAAAACATAAACAAATTAAAAAAAAAATACAAAACTCTGAAAATGGCAAAAAAAAACATTTAAAAAAACACCAAAAATTAACAAAAAATCTCAAAAAAAAACTGCCAAAATACCACTTCGTTCTTGGGGTTGATTCTGAGTCACACTTAGTGTGGTTAGAACTTACAAATCTGTTGATTAAATAACCATTATATACATTTTTCCTTAGGAACAAATGAACCAATAATAAAAGTGCCAATCTTTTCTTTCCATTTTTGAAAAACTAGAATAGTTTTTTGCATCTATTTTTAAGGATTTGACTAAGAACTAAATAGAACATTCAATTTTGAAAAAAACTTGTACCTTGTAATTCAAAGGTAAAAAAAATTAACATAAATACAAAAATTATTATTTTTTTTTTTAATTTTGACTTTGAAATTAAATTTCTCAAAAACTATTTACTCAATCAACTTCAAATAAACATCAAATTCAAGGAGTATATTTTAGCTTTCCAAAAAGGTATAGGACATTATAATGTGCTTTTGTTTTTTGTTTAATTTTTTTTTTTTCCATTGCAAGTCAAATGTATATATATGTATAATGCCTGTAACTCAAAAAAGGGATCAGGTACGATTTTGAAACTTACAAATTTGGAATCCTGAGATCATTTCGAACAAATCTGCATCATTACTTTTGGGATCCATTTTTATAAAACCTGCCGCGTTTTTAAGACCACCGTGTACAAATCACTGTGATTAGAGTCAAAAAAATAAGTAAAACACCACTTTGAAGTTTAAAAACGCTCTCCTGAAAAGTTAAGTTTTTGGTTTATAGGACAAATAAGAACTCACGTGACGAAATGTCATGTGCATGTCCTAATATCTCGATAACGATGCATGATACGCAAAAAATGTCTATGCATGAATTGTAGAAAATGCCAAAAGCATTATATTAAATTGTTTGCGTCTCTTCTGATAGCCGAGTTTTTGCCAAAAAATATCTTTATCCTTTTTTCAAAATGGCGGAAAACGCTCATAAAAGTTAAGTTTTTATAAGCACCCCCTACAACATATCAAAAATTTAGGTTTCTCGGTTCTTATGCATTTCCAAATGTAGATACATTATGACTGATGTATTTGGAAAATTCCTCGCTTTTTTTGTTTTGAAATCTATTTTTTTGTTCCATAAATCATGCTCGGCTCTCGGCACATTTTTTACAACGCGTACCTAAATCGCATAAAAATCGATTTTAATTCGACTTTTTTCGTTGAAAGGAATTCGACATTAGCTTGTATTTCAACTAAATTTCTTGCTACAGCCACGGCATAGCTACGTACTATCGTAATCATTTCATAACTTTTAACTTTGATAGCGCTACAAACGACATCAGTCGTTTCTTTGTAATCAAATTGTTTTTTTTTTTTTTTTTTTTTTTGGAAAGTACCTACTTGGGCAATCGATTTAACTTTATTTCATTACATATTGCTTTTTTTAAGATCCAATTTTTCACTAGCCCGATAAACCTATATTTTTTTTGTGATAACATTTATTCTTATGATAGTCTAACTGACGATTAGTTAAATAATCGCGCGAAAAGTAATCAAAATAAACGAAAGTTATAGTCTTATCAGCTGTTCAATCGGATACCGTAGGTATACCAAAAATACTCAGATACCTTTGGATGACTCTTGATAGCAAATACATACATAGTTCAATAGTTTACAACAACAGAAAGTTACCCGATCTTCAATTTGTTCGAGAAAACAATTTTTCCCCATTATTTTACAAATTAATCTAAAGCAAATGGTTTTTTATTTTTTCTTTCATTATAGAATGAACAATGAAGAACTCACCACCATTCTCTCATCGCTTCCACATCAGCCGAATCAGCACTCTTTGCCACATTTACTGTCGACGGCACTGCAATTCCATTTAATGTTAAATTTTGTTGTGACATTTTTTTATTTTGGCGTTGACAGTGAATTTTATGTTTTAAGGCAATATTCAAACGTTTATTAAAACACTTAACACTTCAACAGCACTGACAATAGTTTTTAAGCATTCATATCAAGTAAAGAAATAAAATTAAAGCCAGACGAACCTGCAAGAATGTACGAGGAGTGAAATAAACAAGGAATGAACAATATGTTGAACTTTCTATTTTCTTTGTAGAGACAAAACATTTATTCAAAAACTAGAACAGTAGTTTTTTATTGTGTAGTCATTTATCAACAATCACTAAAAAATTTTTCCACCGCTTTCTTGCGATTTCAATCTTCAACATGACAATTCGATTCGATAGAAACTAGTTTAGAAAAAGAAATTAGAAATTTGTCATAATCTACGCAGTCAATCATTAAAGGTGTTTTTTAAATTTTCAACTGTGTCTACGATGTAGTAACTTTATTTTAATTTGATGGTGGACAATGTTTTTAATTTGCAAATACAAATGAAAAACAACAAATTTTTGCCGAAAACTTCACTAAAACAAAAATTAAAAAAAAAACTTACGCTAGCAGGCAGGTTTCCTGTCACTTTCTCTTTACTCGTTACATATGATGACATTTCGTACAGCTGATGGCGATGTCGGTAAGGTAATTTTTTAAAAACAGCTAGGAGTTTGACCTTGTAGATGGCGCTATTTGATGTTAAAAATATTACTACAGTAAAAGGCGATACAAATAAAAACTGACTTTTTTTTTTCTTCTTTCAAATTAAATTGAATTTTTTTTTATTTGATCCTGAGTTTTATTTATTTTGTCTTCACTTTCCAAGTATTTTATTAGAAGTCCCCCAGACCCCCTTAATTCAGTTTTTTTCAATTTTAGGTGTGTTTTTTATTACCACCGGTCTTAACTGGACAAAAAAAACGCCTCGGGGCTTAACCTGAAATCTTGGCAGCACTGTATATTGAATGTTCCGAAAACAGCAGACACAACAAAAATTTAGAGTTGTCATATTTTTCGCTTTCGTCATTTTCTTGTATTTTCATGTATGTTTTACAAAGAGATACAAAAATGTAGGCTAGCAAAACTATTTTAATACATTTTGTCCTTCCAAACATGAGTTTTCACGTTTTTAAACAAATTCTAAACAATTTATGAAAAAATTAGTTTGGTAGCACAGATTTAAAACTCTTCAAAAAGTTAAGCCCAGAGAAATCTCCGGGCTAAACAACTAAGCCCAAGGGGCTAAGGTGTTGTTGTATTTAACATGTAAATTGCTTAGCCCAGACTGCGTTTTTTTTGTCTAGTTAAGCCCGGTGGTAATAAAAAACACACCTTTTGTTTTATTTTTTTTTTCTTGTCACAATTAGGGCCAGTTGTACAAATATTTAATCCGTGGTTCAGCAACTTTTATCTTCTGAAATCGGTCGTAAGGTTCCGGTTTAGCACTGGTGCAAGGTGCACATATCGTCGCCCTAGTATTGGAGTGCCGTATAAGCCAAATTGCATTTTTTGAACTAGGTATGCAGTCGTATGTTTTCGAAGTTGCTCTTTTCAAATCTGCTATCCGTTTTTTTCTATCTTTTTTCGTTGCCGAGATATTCACTATTGTTTTGACAAAAACAAGAAATTTTGGCATTTACGTCAAATTTTTCATGCAATGCAAGAAACTTTTGAGAATTGTTTTGACGTAAGTTATGTTTTTTTTTGACGTACGTGTATATGAATAAAAGAAACTTCTGATTTTCATGGCGTATACGGCAAACTCATTTTGGACAAAAATTTAAATATTTTGACAACTAGACGAATTGCAGATTTCCAATAACATGTATATAAAAGACACATTTTAATTATATATCATACTAAAATATCAAAAAATACCAGCGGTTAGTTATTTCGCAATCATCTTCCGAACATTTAAATGCGATTTCCCAAAAATGTAAAAATGGCGTATACGGCACTTCAATACTAGAGCGACGATATGTAAAAAAAAAGCCACATACATGCTTTAACCGAAGTTGACCCGCAGCTAATCCGGCGAAATCGGTGGGTTGAATTCCTGATCGGAGGCTGAATCACGTTTGTACATCTGGCCCTTAGGTATTTTGCCAGCAGAATAATGCTTCGAACATTATTTAAGTGGAGACTTTTCCTTAACAGCGGCTCTAAATATTTAAATTTTGTTTGGAAAAATATTCAAGACAAAATTTGTCCCGAGAAAAAATTTGTATGAGAAATAAAATTTTTCCTGATCTGCATACTAGGTTATTGGAGCCGCTGTAAAGAAAAAGTCTCCACTTAATTTTGCGCGAACAAATAATGTTCGAAGCATTATTCTGCCGGCAAAAATTGTGACAAGGAACAAAAATAAAACAAAATTGAAAAAAAAATCAAACAAAATTAAGGTGGACTCTTTAATAAAATAATTGGAAAGTGAAGACGAAGCAAACACAACTCAGAATCAAATCAAAAACAAAAAAAATGAATTTAATTTGAAAGAAGAAAAAAACTTAGGGTAAACTGCCCTACTGTTGCCACTCCCCATGTGATTGGCACCTTGACTTTAAAAACCATTTACAGCTACTATTTTTATTTTTTGTTTAAAAATTCACTCTTCCCGCCTTTTTGGCATATTCTTAGCAAACGAGATATTGATAATTACAAAAAAAAGTATTAATAATAGTTTTATACTATACGGAAAAAACTGCGAACTAAAGTTGTGCCAATGATTGGGCAGTTTACCCTAGGTAATTTCTCCAACATCAAAATTTTGCGCAGGATTAAAAAATGTTTTGTAGAGATAAAATTGTAGAGATAAAATTTGTTTTTTCCCGATCTGCGTCCTAGGCTTATGATATAATAAAACTGAAATCAACTGAAAAAAAAGATTTTCCAAAAGCTTTAACATATTTATTAAATGCTCACAAAATCTTTTTCGTTCCTCTTCTTTCCTGTGAAAGAAAACGTCTTGTTCTTTCCTATGAAAGAAAAGACAGAGAAAGAACTAAAATTATTTTCTTTTTCTCTCACAAATCAAAATACACACACTCACACAATAGCGGCGTTCCTTTGGAAATATTTATCTACTGCTTTAGTACCTAAAGTTGGGGTCGAACTACACGGAGAAAAATGAATCTAGTATTTTATACTCCACATGACTAGTAAGGTAATTATAGTAAAAAGCCCTAGATTTAAAGTAAAATTTACCATACGTATTGAACATTTCTTGGCGTAAATTTATTTTAACAAGAAAATTATGGTGAAAAAAATAAAGTAGTATATACCTTAGTCAGCTATTACACGAAGCCTCAAGAGGCTCTTTTTTCGAATTTTCTTTTGATAATCATTCTGTGAGGCACGTACTATTACAAGATGCCTCTTGAGTCAAAGCAGAAACACAATCACGCTTTGCAGTCGATTTTGACAACTGCCAAAAGTTCAACCATACGAAATCTGTGTAACCTCCCACAATGACGCTTTTCTTACGTACGTTTTTTTTGACAAACGTAAGGAAACGTAAGAAAGCGAGCAAAAGTTCAACCAGACTGAACTTTTGCTCGCTTTCTGACATTTATCAGACATAGTTACAGTCACCCACATAATTATTGCACCAAATGTGGATAAAAAAAATAAATTATTGCGAAACTAGGTGTGTTTTTTAATTTCTCTTTATAGATATTGCACATAAAAACTACATCGAGATATTTTAAATCAAAACAATTTACTTATTAAAAACAAAAATAAGTTCGTGTTACGCAGTTAAGTTTTTCAATAATTACAAAAATACCTTTTTTTTAATTTTCGTAAAATAAATGGATACAATTTTATTCAGTAAAAAATGTCATAAATAAAATCCAATCTGTAACTAAACCTTCCATAGAGAAGTTCAATTTACTTTAAAAGTCAGTATTTTCAGCCTTATAGTAAGGTAAAATATGTACATAACTTCTAGTAATTTCTATAAGAAATTCATACAAAAAAGGCTTTACTGTAAAGTTAATCAGAAGCTATAAATTTACTAGAAAATTAAGGTAAATTCCATCTTTTTGGGGAGTCATCCCTATTTTAACTTTATATTAAAGTTAAAAATACCAGAAATAAGATGGTTCATACCTTATTTTTTCTCCATACGTACGTTAACGTCTTGACGCTTTTTGTCTCTATCATTTTCTTCTGATTAAATAGAGAGAGCAATAGTCAAAACGTTAACGAACGTATGCCGTAGTTCGACCCCTGCTTTGAACTACTTTTTCTATATAGCAAAAGTAGTTCAAAGTAGTTTTAAGTACTAAGTCTGCTTCTACACGAAGACGCAAAAGTTTAAGATGCACATAAGAGCAAAGGAAAAATCGATCTTTGTTTCTCCCTTGCTCTTATGTGCATCTTGAAATTTGCGTCTTCGTGTAGAAGACGACTAAGCAGTAGATAAAAATGTTCACAAAGGAACGCAGCTAATATACACATGATCATTCTTCACAAATCGTCCCGTTTCTGCCTGAACCACGTATCTACGCAGAAAATGTTGTTCAGTTTTTAAAAGAAATAACGTATGCATTTTTCTAAAAATAAAAATATGAATTAAACGAAAGGAAATAAAGTTATGTTTAACGGCCATATTATTCACCAGTTTAAAAAATACATCTGGATGTAAGATTGTCAAATGTCAAAAATAAATCCAAATCCAAAATAGTTATCCCGATTTTAACTATGAAAATAGTTGAAAAATAGTTAAAAATGACGATTTTTTTCTCTGTGTGATTGTGATATCATAGATTTGGATTTATTTTTGACTTTTCAATTTCTTTGCATCCAGGTGTATTTTTTAAACTAGTGAATAATATGGCCGTAAGACTATTGATTGAATTTTTTTTAAACTAAAACCTTTGTATCTATTACACTGGTTAACAAAATTAAACTTTTTTTTGTTGCCGAACAAAAAATGTACTTTTCTGAAGGTTTTCGGTGTGCTGAACTGGAATCCGAAGTCAACAAAAATTAATCAGCTCCCGTTTTTGAAATATTACCGTTAGAAAATGCAGTACTTCGGACCTTATTCTTTTATATAAGGAAAATTGTTTGATCATTATTTAGTAACGGTTTTTATAAGAACTATTTTCCACCTTTTTAAATCTGTTTAAATCTTTCCGATATCTTTTTTACTAACCGAGATATCCTCAGTTGTTTGGTTTTTTTTATAAATTGTATAACGTCATTACCTTTTTTATGATATATGAAGCCAAACCCACTGACTTCAGTTTAAGATATCTCGGGCAATACAAAAGATATTGAAAAGATTTAAACAGGTATTGAAAGATGGAAAACAGTTCTTATAGAAACCGTTACTATATGCTCAAACAATTTTCCTTATACAAAAGAATAATATCCGAAGAACTCAATATCTCCAAAACGGGAGCTGATTAGTTGTTTCTGACTTCGGATTCGAGTTCAGCACACCGAAAACCCTCAGAAAAGTATATTTTTGTTTCGGCAACAAAACCCTTGTAAACCAGTGTTATTATTCAGACAAGAAAAAATTGTATAACTAACACTGCCAGATCCATTTCGGCGGCCATTTTTTTTGCCAGACACCTTAATTTTTATTATGATAACGGCCCAGCCCAATCCGTTGCGTCCGTTGCGTGGAAGTTTTCAACTGACAGCTCGATAAAAGACACACGTTCTTATGGGATGGGAAGCGACCCATAAGCGATTGATCGGACGGACGCCAACCATTGAATAAGAAGTACAAAAAGGGGTGTTTATCCAAATAAGTGAAGCCGCTTTTTATTAGTGTGAGCTGTACAGATGCACATGCATTGGTAAAGGGTCGTAGTGCAGATATATTGTTCACTCAAGGGCGCCAACAGAAATGTAACTGGTCTCGTGAGAGACTTCCGTATAAGTGCTATTTTTCATCATAATTATATAAGAATTTTAAGCTGTTTTTTTCTTCAACTAAAAACATACTGAAAATTGTTTTAAAATCATCAAGATATGCTGAAACATTGGCAATCAATGATTGCACCGCCTTGTCATACCCAAAAATAGTGAGTTCGCCCCTGGAAAACCAGCTCGAAATTTGACAGATTATATAAAATTTTTAACAGATTATATAAATATAAACTCTATAGGTGTGATATACACCCCTTCCTGTACTTCTCATTCAATGAGGCCGACGGATTCGACGGAAGAAGTAGCCCAACTTTCTACTTTTTCATCCGTCGTATTCTTTGACTTTGGTTGTCAATAGAGTTGGGCACTTTAGTTCATTTGAGTGATCGATCACTTTAGTTCAAATCACACTAGTTCATTTTAGTTCAATTTATTTTAATCACTCCGGTTTTGTTAGAATTAAAAACAAAACTGGTTTGTACAAACTGTATCCAAATTTATGTAAAATTGACGCATTCTACATAATAAAACAAATACAACCTAAAAATAACAGATATGTAGGTACATATTTTATTTTCTATAAAAATTCTTAATTTCGTTCATATACCTGTCGAGCTTTCTGGTTCCTGACAAAAGTCTAGAAGAAGTACGTTTTGCTTTCATTAAATGGAAATCATAGTAATGCAAGGACCAAAATGCTACTTGTTTTTTGTTCTTGCTTCGAAATAAGAGTAAGGGGTGCTTGAAGAAGAAACTGGCGCAAGCGACCTTTTGTTTTACATCTAAATCTTGAGGTAGAGCAGAAGAACTGATTTCGCTTAACAAAGAATTGGATGCAATTTCATATGCACTTTGGTTTCTGCACCCCTTCTTTAAACGTCTTTTGGGTTAAAATGGGCGCTGTCGTCGTATAAGACAAGGAGACAAGGACCAAATTTGAAAATTCCCTATTCAGATGGGACTTCCTTTCACCCAAAAAATATATTTAAAAAATGATAATGTAAGGTGAGCGCAAGCTGTTTCGTAATGTCATATTACGACTGCTTTAGGTTGCTGTTTAGTTTGTTGAAACAAATCTTTTTTGCTATTCGCGAACTAAATTGAACTAGGTAAGTGAACTAAGTTCTGTAGTTCTCCAAGATGAACTAGTTCATTGAACGATACCGAAAAATCGGTATCGGCAATACGTTTTGAATGGAACAATTTCATAGGAAAAAATTCCCACACAAAAATACCTATCGGGAATGAAGTTTTTCCCCCAAAGTATTTCTATCAGATTTTTTATAGGGAACAGATTTTTTGAACCCAAAATGTACGTGTTTTTCTTTCAAAATATTCTGTACAAAATATTAAATTATGTGCTTCCTTAAGGCAACAAAAAGCAAATGATATTGCAACTGGAAAACGCAAAAAGAGTATATATAAAAAAATAAAACATAAGAAAACCTTAAAAAGCATGAAACTGGAGGGCACCATTCCGAGAGCATTAGTTTGCTGCTTTGGACGACGAAATGATCAAGTTATGTGGAATGCCTCAATTTATTTTAGTTATTTGTTTATTATGTCAAAAAAAAAAAAAAAACAAAGCTTAAGAAACCACAGATGAAGAGTTGTGATTCTTTAAAAACACAAAACTAATTACATGTCCCTCTAAAGAAAGAAACAAAGTAATAAGTTGGGCAATAAATAAAAAAACTTTTGAATAAAAAGCAAAAAATGAACACAAAAGAAAAAAAATAAATAAATACTGACTATTAAACATTTTAATTTTTAATTCTTTTACTATTTGTACCAAATACAATCAAATTAGAGTTGTCAAAACTTTCGAAGAAATGTGTTCGAAAGGTTTTTTTTTGTTAATTTGGTTGTATTTCTTTCCCGATAAGGAGAAAAATTTCCGGGAGAGAAAACCTACTCCCAGGGAAATTTCTCACGTGAGATTGCCGATAGGGTTGAATAAAAGTAACATTTAATGATATTATCTAAAGCCTAGTACGCTGCTGATGCGAAAAGAAATTTTCTATACAAAATTTCGTTAACGAAGAAATTAAATTTGTTTTGTTTTTGCTTTAAAACTTATTTTCGGATGTTTTCTCTTGAATTTTTTGATTTATATTTCTATTATTTTTACTTTGCTATAATACCTGATGGTATTTTTTCGTTAGCATGTCCGCGTTGACTTTGGAGACTTCAAATTTTTTCGTTTCGCTTCAGCAGCGTACTAGGCTATAATCGAAAAAAAAGTTATTTAACATTATATTGTAGTAAATTAAATTATATTCAAGTTTGCAAGACATTTTTTCTGTAGATTCAAAAATACGTGAGTTAGGTATGAGAAATATGAGAAATTTGAATATATGGAGCAGATCCAGAGATACTTCCTCAAAAAGGCTTTGCGACTTCCATCAACCTCACCAAACTACACGCTATACGTTGAAACTGGATTAACAGAACTATTCACAAAAACATTAAAATTGCATTTTTGCTAAGTATATTGTTAAGGTAATGGCACTCCCTTCCAATCGACTTCCGAAGCGCACTGCTACGTATGCCCTTCAGAAAAAATCACTCTGGTTCAAATAATGGAAGTCTCTGGCGAATTACTGCGGTATAAAATTGGACCTAAGGATCGAAAGCGTTGAGACATGGAAAAAGCAGTTATACAACCTTGTGTCATGTCTTGATGAAAAATGGTTAAAATTGCCAGCTAAAAGATAAATCATCAGGTCATCGATCAATTTGTGCGGTATTGAACCATAACCTTTTGGAAAAAAATTACTTTCGCCATGACTTAAGTTCTATTCAAATATCTACCATATTCAAAATAAATATGTAGATGAGTATCTTAACTTTCAACCCCGCCGAGAGGACGTCTTCCATTTTTTAGGAATATGTCCAATAGAGTGGAGCGTTTTTGGACTTTTCTTTCAGATCACTGCGTGCAACTCATGTTTTATGCCTTGTGCTCTTCTGAACATATTCTGATACTTTTTTTTTTATTCGACAATGGAAAAATAAAAATCGGGAAGCCTCTGAAGATTGCTCGTATTTCACGAAAATCGATATTTTATGAGGCGTTAGAACCCATCTGAATTGACTTAATCTTTTTCATTTCACTACCAACTGCTCATAACTTATGCTGAGTGATCTCTAGTACCAGATCTGAACCCCTATTTTGAGTCGTTAATGGAAAAAACGAAATCGGGAAGGCTCCGAAAAATGCACATTTTCGCAAAAATTCAGATTTTTTAAATTGTATAAAATCCCACCCAGAACAAATTTCTTTTACAACTTGTTTGTATTTGCTATATTTGTGAGAACCTCATTGAACCTTATAAGCTATGGAGCAATCAAACTGAGAAATTTTCTGTAATATTGACGTCGTTTATGGGGGATTTAAGAAAATGCTACTTTGACGTCCCCTGACCCATTTCAATAGAATTTTAAACTCTAATACTACACTTAAAAACTTCGTTAATAAATTTAATTTTTATATATAACACTAACCTTTGTAACTGCGTTTAATTTATGTCGATATCTTAGTTCAATCCTTAGATATTTGACATTTAGGTGTTTCCATAATTCTTGCCCATGCTTAATTTTTTTTTAACTTTACCTGCAGACGGTTTTCTTAAATACCATACAATCTTTTGTTTTACACAAACTTTTGTTTTTAATATTGTTAAATTCATAAAAATAAATCGTTAAACGGTATAATTATTACGCCATTTTGACTTCGAAATAAAAATTTAGCATGGGCAAGAAAATAGTATAGGCAAGAATTATGGAAACACCTAAATGTCAAATATCTAAGGATTGAAGTAAGATATCGACATAAATTAAACGCAGTTACAAAGGTTAGTGTTATATATAAAAATTAAATTTATTAACGAAGTTTTTAAGTGTAGTATTAGAGTTTAAAATTCTATTGAAATGGGTCAGGGGACGTCAAAGTAGCATTTTCTTAAATCCCCCATAAACGACGTCAATATTACAGAAAATTTCTCAGTTTGATTGCTCCATAGCTTATAAGGTTCAATGAGGTTCTCACAAATATAGCAAATACAAACAAGTTGTAAAAGAAATTTGTTCTGGGTGGGATTTTATACAATTTAAAAAATCTGAATTTTTGCGAAAATGTGCATTTTTCGGAGCCTTCCCGATTTCGTTTTTTCCATTAACGACTCAAAATAGGGGTTCAGATCTGGTACTAGAGATCACTCAGCATAAGTTATGAGCAGTTGGTAGTGAAATGAAAAAGATTAAGTCAATTCAGATGGGTTCTAACTAGGGTTGCCAACCGTACTCTAAAAAAGAGTATTGTACTCTATTTCACGTATGTGTACTCTTTAATCTATAACTCTGATAGAGTACTCCAAAATACTTTTTTTTTACTTAAGGCTAAGTGTACCGCCACATAAACATCTTAACATTTACAAATTGGTGGATAACTTTCATATCTCTAAAGATAACACGGTGTTACAAAAATGAGGTTTTAAAATATACGCGGGCGGAGACCTATCAGGTTTTGTAGAGCTAGTCGCACTGAATACGAAACGGTATTTGAAAATCCCCTAACACCCCCAAAATCTGGAGTTACGGGCAAAAAAACGGTTTTTTGGACCTTCACCCATTGAAAAAATTCTAGCTTCGACAATTTTTTACCCATTTTCGATTTTTTTACAGTTTCTGATAGAAGATAAATATACCTTTTTAACAATGTATAAAACATGTAACTCGGTTAAATCACTTAGAATTTATAAGATGTCAAAGTTCAAAAATTCAATTTTTTTTTGTCATTTGCCCAACTTCGGCATCAGTTTAAAGTATATGTTTTCAAAACAACATGCTATTTAAAAAATATATTCTAAAACTATATCTATTTCCCAATTGATCGAGGTATTTTTTATGAAAATCACTTCAAAATTGGCTTAGAAAAAAAAAAATTTTTCGATTTCAACCCAGATACAGAAATTGGAACTTTTAGGTATAGAACAAAAATGTTGTTTCGGCACGTAGTAGGATAAGTTGGGCGCCAGGATTTGATGAAGGGTTTTTGTAGAGGAGCTCAAAACAAACATTTTTTTCTTTAGAAGGGGGGTCTATCTCCCCCCGTTTAGGTGGGAGTTAAGCTACTTAATTCTTTTTATTTCGATGAATCATATTGTTAACTGCAAAAACTGTGAGCTATATATATTATCTGTTCTTGCAACTTCAGCATTCACTGAGAGAGTATTTTGGGTCATGAATATGAAGTGGTGAGATAAGAGGAATGGGGCTTCATTGAAATTGATCAAAAATGAGCTCTTTTTTTATATGAATTTTGAATTTGAACGTTTAGAGTTATTACACCACATATTTAAAAAATAACAAAAATATTGTTATATACTGCAAGAAGCAACAAAAAATACATTTTCAAGACTTGAAATAAATGGTACTCTTCTTTTTTCAAATGTGCTCTTTTTTTTATCTCGGAAATCAAATATACTCTATTCCTTCTTAAAAAAGTTGGCAACCCTAGTTCTAACGCCTCATAAAATATCGATTTTCGTGAAATACGAGCAATCTTCAGAGGCTTCCCGATTTTTATTTTTCCATTGTCGAATAAAAAAAAAGTATCAGAATATGTTCAGAAGAGCACAAGGCATAAACCATGAGTTGCACGCAGTGATCTGAAAGAAAAGTCCAAAAACGCTCCACTCTAATGTCCAATCTTGAAAGAAATACGGCAAATACACTTTAACAAAAATTTACTGGATGAAAATGAAATGTTCGAGATTCTGAATGGAAAAAACTGTCAAGTTTTCTGCAAATATGTAGACAAAGCATAAAAATACAGGCTTAAAATAATTAAAGAAGAATTTTGAAATTAATTGGGCACATATTTACAATTTTATTTATTACTTTTACAATGAATTATTATTATCTGGCAGACGGCTATTATCTACTCCATGCTTTATTGATTAAGTTAATACCGATTGAAGAAAAAAGAAAATTGTTAATGGAAAATAAATCAATCTATCTAGTATATTAATTTGTTTCATTAAGTTGAATCTATTATTTTGCAAACGTTGCCAGTAGCAAGTAGGAAGGTAATGGCATTGAATAATTACAATTACGTAATTATTCAATGGCAATAGTTAACAATATAAAAAATTAATGCAGTCCAATAAAATTGTCTACAATTGAAAAAATAGTTATCTACGACCAACGAGAGCCGAGCAATAATTTCTTGCGCCGTTTGCAAAATAATAGGGCAAGAGTTTAGGTATGTTAGGTACAGAACAAAAAAAAAGTTTCAATTTATTGCTATTAATTATTTATTTTTTTAAACAAAAAGAATGTTCACCAGATCGATAAGAAATTATATAACAAATAATAGATTTCTTAATTGTTTACATCACAAATTGGGTTTACATCACATTTTGGTGTCATCGCACCTATTTCACCTGTGTTGTGTTTATTTATCAATTGCCCAGCCATCTTTGTAGGTAGAGAGTTGAATTTTTTTTACAAAATGCAAAAAATTAATATTAGCACTTTTTGAAATAATAACGAAAAAGTTTTTTAAGAACTTGTAACAACACATTATTGTTGTTAGCATGCAGTACCGCCTTTGCCTATTATTTTTATATTTTATTTTATATAAGTTTGAAATCAATGTCGCCTTTGACTATATTATTATTATTTATATTTTTTCTAAATTTCAAAGCCTCCTATTTTTTAAATAATTTATCAATGTTTTCTTGCTATAAAAGGAGAGCCAAAATTAGAATTAAATCACTTTCGATTTGACCAGTAAAGTGTCAAGATACTACAGATGTAACACTTACCGCTTCTTATCCTTGGCTTCTTTTCTGAAAAGCATTATTACAGTGTTTCCTTACGCGTTCTGTTATAACTGCGGAACACCAACCGCATAATAGCAAAGGGTAGGAACACCATAATAATACTCTTTCAATAGAAGTAGAGCCAGAACTATAATTGGCGGATGGAGTCGGATGCTAATGTCAATTGTTGTTGTATTTCCATAAGTTTCCATCCGACGAGTGCGGTTGCGAGCGCACTCGTCGGATGGAAACTTATGGAAATACAACAACAATTGACATTAGCATCCGACTCCATCCGCCAATTATAGTTCTGGCTTAGGTAGTACCAAACTTTGTACCTAATTTATTTTAATCTTCGTTTACTCAATAAAATAAATTTTCTTATAAAAATATCCTTTTGTGTCAGAGTTTTGCTTGGAAGATACCACAACACGACAGCCGACTGAACAAACTGTTACAAACTAAAGCTTGATTTTAACTGACTGCCACTTTTTTACTCACTGAAATACAATAACGCAAAATTTTAAACGATTAGGTATGTAAATTGCTTAAGCCATTTTAGTAAGTTACTAAGCCAAAAGCGGACTGATTTTTAAATTAGTAACTTACTAAATGGCCTCAGCAATTAACTAAATCGTTTAAAATTTTGCGCTGATGAATTTAGGTACACTAAAACGATAGAAAATATTATAAGGAGTAACTTACATTGCATTTTTAATTTTTAATCTACAACATTGGCTTGGAAGCAAAATATCCCAAAAAGTGCATTACACTGCATAAATACGCTAAAAAGAATGGTCATGTGAGAAATTGAATTTAAGCCTTTCAAAAATGCCTATATCGATCCATTAAGTAAAAACTAACAGTGCCTCTCCGCGCAAGGCCAAATTACGCTTTGACTGGAGTACAAGATCTATCTAACTTCCCATATGAAAAATATCAGAGTGGCTGGTATATCTAGAAGATTTTGATGGCAATTCCTAGACTTAATTTTTGTGAGTTGCTAACCACCCCTAACAATTACATCGTGTGGTACTAGTGCAGGAAAGATAGACTTTTTCGTGGAATGAAATATAAGAAAGCAAATTTTTTCAAATCTAAAAGAAGGGTATTAGAAAAGATTAATTTCTGGTTTTCGGAACACCATACCCCTGTTGAAATCCGCTATTTTCAAAAACGAGAATTGGTCCATATCTCTCAAACTACTGGCTTGAACGAATACGTTATTTAATCCAAATTGTAGGTAATATTAATATCTTTTCTAGTGTATAAAATGTTTTTCTGTACTACCTTTTAGAGATGCCGCGAACATTGATTTGGCCGAATACCGAATATTCGGGCACGCTCCTCGGCCGAATACCGAATATTCGGCCGCCGAATATTCGGCCAACGACAAATTTTGGTAGTTTCAAAAATTTTATACTTTGACCCAAGAATAGAAGTGGGTTAAAAATTTCCAACATCATATAATACAACGGCAAACGCTTATTTTGTGATACAAAATACACGGCTCACAAAAACCGAAGGGGCAAAAATTATACACAAAACGATAGGAAATTTGATATAGATTTTTAATGTGTATACTTTATCTAATTTTTTTTTATCGAAATAGATAAAAACAATAAATTAAAATTTGAAATCCGAGTAAAAAAAAAACAAAACAAAAACAAGTGTGCTGAACCACGCCTTCTTCCTTTTCGAAACGGAAGCGAAAGCAAAGACGAGAACCTTCAAAGACATTTTCGAATATCGAACTTCAAAATTGCAAACAACAATGCGAACAACAATGTTTTTTTTCAATGAGTGGATGTGTATCTGTTTCTGTATTTTTGTATCTTAAAAGCCTATTACGTGACTTTTGACATGTTATGAGTTTAAAGCGAAAGATTATTTTCCGAAGCAGGAATAGTCTACGTAGATAAACCTAACCGTTGGCTACCAACAAATACCTAACAAATAGATTTCATTCACTACAACTTGCCTTTAGTGGATTTAAGAACCTTCAAAGACATTTTCGAATAGGTATCGAACTTCAAAATTGCAAACAACAATGCGAACAACAATGTTTTTTTCAATGAGTGGATGTGTATCTGTTTCTGCATTTTTGTATCTTAAAAGCCTATTACGTGACTTTTGACATGTTATGAGTTTAAAGCGAAAGACTATTTTCCGAAGCAGGAATAGTCTACGTAGATAAACGTAACCGTTGGCTACCAACAAATGCCGAACAAATAGATTTCATTCACAACAACTTGCCTTTAGTTGATTTTAAGTACTAAGATTACAGATTTTTAATAAAACACACATTTTGGTGTAGCAATTAATGTCTTTTTTCTTCTCCATTTGATATTCGGTATTCGGCCGAATACTTAAACTACTCGGCCGAATACCGAATACCGAAAAAATAGGCCGAACAGGCCGAATACCGAATAGTGGCCGAATATTCGCGGCATCTCTACTACCTATACTCCATTTTACGCAGTTTTACAGGAGAATTTAATCACGAATAATTTTTTATATAAATAATTCTTGGTTTGAGGAGTTCACTTAAATCTAACAAATTGCATCAAAATTTTATTTCGAAAAAATTGGAGTTACCACACTTTGCTCGCGTCACCGACGCCGACGATATGTAATAAAATAAAATGCACGACTGGGCCGCACCCACTTACTTTTATTTTGAAACTTGCTTGGAATATTAGAACTTTTTGAAAATTCATAAAAGATTTTTTTAAAGAAATAAAAATAAAATTAAATAATACAAAAGGTTCAAAGTTACCAAAACATCGCCTTGCTTTGATGGTTTTGACCTCAAAACGAAGTATGCCATTAACCCTTTCGAACCCAAGCTATGAAAATCAATATTAAAAAATGTTTTTTCTGTATTATCGGGTCAAAAACATCACAACTAAGAGATATGAATAGCAAAAAGTTATTTTCCAAAATAATAAATAGCAAAACTATTGTGTTACTCTCATGTTACATGTAAGTAACATGCACTTCCTATGACCACCAAAAAACGTCGGAGAACTGAGAAAATAACTTTTTATGAATCTATAATGTATGCAACTTCTTATTAGCAAAAAAGTAAAACACTTTCTGCATTAACATTTTTTATATCTTTTTTTCAAAATTATGACCATATATAAAAAAAATTTTTTTTGCAAAAAAAAAAAAATGTGAATTTCAGTCCCTTTCTCAATAAAAGAAAATTAAAAGTATGATATTTGACTAACTTTTTGTAATAATCCAGTAACTAGGCATTATTATCTTTCAATTAAGCCATCGTAACCTAAAAAATTGCTTAATTTAATATTTTTTACGAATTTTTAAAAAAATGTTACATGAGAGTAACGCTGGGTCCGAAAGGGTTAAATTAACAAAGAATTTTTAGAATTTATTTTTTTGAAAATCGTTTAAACATATAAATTTTCAAAAACTTTGGTATGGTATTAAATGCCATTAAAAATCGTCCATTTCTAAAATATTGATTTTTTCAAAAAAAAAAAATGGAAACCTTTTTAATTAGAAATTCATACATATTTTTCGTTGAAATCGGTTAAGTCATTAAGAAAAAAGCAGAAATCAAGTAAACGGTACTATGACAAGGCAGTTTTAAAACTACGATTTACCTGTCGTATAACATGTATTTTTAGTTAAACTCGTAAGAGCCGTTTTTTAGAAGTTATGTTATGTTTTTTTATAAAGTTTGTTGTTTCCTTTTGAAGAAACCATACAAACCCAAAATTGGACATAGAACAAATCCTATACAAGTACGCACTTTCATTAAATAAAAACTGGACTTAGGACAAAATATGATGGGAACTAGAACAATCAAGAATACTCGGGTCTGAACAATAGAACAAAAAACTTACCTTTGTTTATTGTTCTATGTCCCATTAAATTATATTAGGTATAATGTCAGGATATTTATCCAAACAATTATTTTATCATGTTGATTTTATTAAACACAACAATATTGTTTGAAATTCTATATCAGAATAAATATATTTTTTAATATTTTATAAACATTATTTTCAAAAACTATTTCTATTTAAGTTTGATAAAGTATATTCTAAATATATAATACAGTAAATAACTAATCAAATATATATATAATGGCTATGGCTATTACAGTTCGGCCATCCTGATTTTACAATCGACCTCGATTGTACTTAAATAAAAAATAAAATAATATAATAACAAAAAAAAAATACGATAATTAAAGAACCAAACCATTTTTTCAACTTCTTCGAGTTCTTTAACTAATTTTTTTTTTTTCGATTTTATAGATTTCTTCGACTTATTCAGCTTCTTTGACTTCTTTGATTTCTTCGAATTCTCCGAATTCTTCGACTTCTTCGATTTATCCGAATTCTTCGACTTATTCAGCTTCTCTGAGTTCTTCTACTTCTCTGATTTCTTCGACTTCTTCGACTTCTTTGACTTCTTTGACTTCTTTGACTTCTTTGACTTCTTTGACTTCTTTGACTTCTTTGACTTCTTTGACTTCTTTGACTTCTTTAACTTCGTTGACTTCGTTGACTTCTTTGACTTCGTTGACTTCTTTGAATATAGGGCATTGTTTTTGTCTTTTAAATTCGTATCCCACTTCTGAGATTATAATGTCAGGATATTTATCCAAACAATTATTTTATCATGTTGATTTTATTAAACACAACAATATTGTTTGAAATTCTATATCAGAATAAATATATTTTTTAATATTTTATAAACATTATTTTCAAAAACTATTTCTATTTAAGTTTGATAAAGTATATTCTAAATATATAATACAGTAAATAACTAATCAAATATATATATAATGGCTATGGCTATTACATAGGTGTGTTTTTTATTACAACCGGTCTTAACTAGACAAAAAAAAACGCAGTCTGGGCTAAGCAATTTACATGTTAAATACAACAACACCTTAGCCCCCTGGGCTTAGTTGTTTAGCCCGGAGATTTCTCTGGGCTTAACTTTTTGAAGAGTTTTAAATCTGTGCTACCAAACTAATTTTTTCATAAATTGTTTAGAATTTGTTTAAAAATGAAAACTCACGTTTGGAAGGACAAAATGTATTAAAATAGTTTTGCTAGCATACATTTTTGTATCTCTTTGTAAAACATACATGAAAAATACAAGAAAATGACGAAAGCGAAAAATATGACAATTCTAAATTTTTGTTGTGTCTGCTGTTTTCGGAACATTCAATATACAGTGCTGCCAAGATTTCAGGTTAAGCCCCGAGGCGTTTTTTTTGTCCAGTTAAGACCGGTGGTAATAAAAAACACACCTATTATCTGCTGAAAAGAAATTTTTAAGACAAAAAACTTTTCAAATTCGGAAAGAGCAACCTCAAATTAGTAAAACTGCATCATTATCCCATTTTCGGTAAAACAATTTTGCTTTCCACCGACGCACATAGGAGTATTCTGGTCGAAAAGCTGGACAAAAGTCGATTTTCTAAAAATCAAAATTTTGAATTAAAGTTTTTACAAAGCGGATGCTAAATATACATGGGATCATATGATGCACTTCTTTTTTTTGTGGTAAAGTGTTTGGTGTGTCAAAACAAGTTCAAAGTCAGCTGTTTATTTTCTGGAATTTTTTTGTAATTTTTGCTGATTTGGAAGTTATAGTTAGAGATTGATTGTGAGCAAGTGTGCTTTTAAACATTAAATTTTCATATGAAAAATGCAATTGCAGGTATTGAATAATAATTAAAGAGTAGTTATGGAAATATTAATTTTTTTTTGTTTGAGTAAATGACAGTGGGAAAAGAGTCTGCCACATATAGATATTTTTATTGCTTTTTTTTAAAGTCTAAGTGTTTTGTTATAGTATTCCCTCCTATTCTGCTTCGATACATAGATTTATGATAACTTTGACTATTCTTTAAATTTAATATCAAAAAATTGGGTGCGATTTTTTGCGATTAACAAAATAATTTGCGAGTGAAATTTTTACTTTTAGTAAAATCACTCATACGCCCTACGTTTAATTTTAACTGGTTGTTAACATTTTCCAGAAATTTTTTTTACTGATATTAATGCATTTGGATTCACTTAGCCTAAAAATCACAATGGTTCCATTCTAGAAGGTCTAATATTTTAAATATTTAATTTTTTCACATTTTGGGTGTATTAAATTTCATACTATTTTTTTTAGTTTTTCTTATCACAAGCGTTTTTAAATTTTTGCTGAAAAAAATTATTTCCTTGCATAAATAATAATTTTTAGCAAAAATAATTACTTTTACTTCAAAAAATAATTTTGTCCAGGTTTTTGATCGAAATACTCCTATGTGCGACGATAGGTATATTTACGCACCTGGTTTGGTTCTTCTAAAACGACTTTCGTTGCAACCTAATGTTATTATAGGTGTCAAGAATATTTTCATACTTATACATATACTCGTATGTAGGTAAGTATTAAAAGTGATATTAAAAGTGATATGATTAACCAAAAAAAAAAAACAAAAAGATTACCTTGAACTGGAATAGCAACAACGTGCATTTTGTTAATATCTATTTATTTTGGTTGTAGGCATAGTCCGTAGGCTAAACTCATGTCAAATAGACATAATTTTCAGTTTAACCAATAAATTTTGTATTCATAAAACTGGTGGTGAAGGCTGAACTTCTCAGAAAATTCAATTTTAATTGAGTTCTTTATTGAGGCGTTTTGAAACACATTTATTCTTAAACAACGTTTGTTAATATACAAATTAGATATGAAGCCGATTTGTACCTACATGCTACATTATAGGTATGGTCAAACATTTGAAGGAAAATTGCATTATTTATTGACTTAGGTACATGTTAGATAATTATTTGATTTTGTATATGCTTGTTTACTTTTATGCTTGCTCTCGACATACTTTTTTTTGTTTTGTTTAAAGGTACTATAGTTTACACGCGATACCCTCAAAAAGAAAGGCTTATTGTAGTCCAGCCATTATACCTACATTTGGAAATGCAAAATAACCGAGAAAGCTAAGTTTTGGATATGTTGTAGGGCAGGGATGGCGAACCTTTTTAGAGCCTCGTGCCATTTAAAAAAAATATTTATTTGATTTGCCTTCGGCGTGCCATACAGTTTTGATCTAGTTTTCTTTTGTGACCACTAGAAGCAAAAATAATTAATTGTAAACACACCTATTAATTTATATTTGAAAATAACAGATTATTATTGTAGCTCGTATAAGAAAAAATAATAAAAGTAATGAAAAACAATCCAAGCCAAATAATATTCTTTTTTTTTATATCAAATAATTAAGACAAATTAAAAGAATGTCATTTACGTCAGTAATAATTTTGGTGATCCTACACTGGCAACGACCTGAAATGAAATAAATACAACAAGTGAACAGCTTTCCAAATAGGATTTACCTAATCCTATCAACTCTAAATTATTCTGTTTAAAAATAAAACCTTACTCCAAACGGTAGTCAACAACGGACTTACACCACGAGTCAATCTTGGCCAGGCCACACGCACAATTGAGATTCCTTCTCAAAAGGGAACCAGTGGATATTTTACCAATGCCATTTTCACCAGGAGACCATTACACGCAACCTTGTACCTCGAGCACCTTGGTAAGATAATGGATGTTACCTACACCAATGTCAACTAAAAAGAAAGCCAGGAGACCACCACACGCACCATTGAGCATAAAGCTCGCAGGGGAACCTGTTGGATGTTACACCAACGCTAAAAACTTGAACCAGTAGACCACCACACGCACCATTGAGCATAAAGCTCGCAGGGGAACCTGTTGGATGTTACACCAACGCTAAAAACTTGAACCAGTAGACCACCACACGCACCATTGAGCATATAGCTCGCAGGGGAACCTGATGGATGTTACACCAATGCCCTTAACTTGAACCAGGAGACCACCACACGCACCATTGAGCACAAAGCTCGCAGGGGAACCTGATGGATGTTACACCAATGTTCTTAACTTGAGCCAGGAGACCACCACACGCACCATTGAGCATATAGCTCACAGGAGAACCTGATGGATGTTACACCAATGCCCTTAACTTGAACCAGGAGACCACCACACGCACCATTGAGCACAGGACTCGCCGGGGAACCTGATGGATGTTACACCAATGTTCGAATAAATCATATGAATCAAACACTAAAACTATTCTAAAATAATCCTTATAAAAAGAAAACTATTCAGCGAGATAAACTCACCCCTTTTGTATTCAATTTCCTTTGTTTTATTTCCTTTCTTAAATTTCTTTTGATTTCTTGAATTTATTTTATTCTATTTCAACCGAATTCAAACTGTCGCACAACAAACTCAATGAAACTATGAATAAATTGCACGACTGGGGTCGCACGTACTTGCTCTTATGCTTAAAGTAACTATAATGTTTAAGCTTTTTATTCAAGAAATTTAAAATTTGATATTTTGAAGAAATTTCATAAGTTAAAAAAATTAAATCTGTTTTTATAATTAATTAAACTCCGTTTTAAATTATCTTAAAAAAAAAACAAATATGCCATTTTATTTCTTGTACAAAAAAGTATTTTTAGAAAAAAATTTTCGAAAATTGTAGGAGCCGTTTTTTAAAAAAATAATTTTTTATATATAACAATTTTTTAACATTTTTCAAAAAAAAGTTGATATGCCAATTTGAAGAAATAATTAATTTACACATAAAAACTAAATTTCAAAATTTTTCATTGATCCGTTTTCAAAAAATTGATTTTTCAAAAAAAAATTTTGAAATATTTTTTAAAAAACCAAAAATGCGTTTTTTGAAAATTTTCTAAAATTTTAAAATTATCTTTACTTACACACTTTTGTATAAAAATTTTCATTTAAATCGGGTTAATTTTGTACGAGATATTCAGAAACGAAAAAAACTGTTCTATGACAGGTACCGTTAATAACGGTACAAAAAATATTTTTTTTATTTAAAAAGTTGGCTCTTATGTGTAGTACTACACACAAAAATTTTAATCAAAATCGTTAGAGCCGTTTTTGAAAAAAATTAACTTTTCTATTTCCGTTATATGGCAGGTACCGTTAGTTTTGGTCATAACAAAAAAATTTCAATTTCTCCTCTAGGGAATCACAAAAAACTGCTAACTACCAAGAAAATCACTTCTACTACAAAGAAAATCACTTCACTCGTTTAGGCTGCAGCTTTGTATATCAATGATATTGCAATCCTTTACTTCTTTAAAAATTTAAGAAGATCAAAAAAAGTTTCAAAACAGAAAAATCAAAACAACCTGCATCAAGATCATTGTGTATGAATTCATATACAATACATACAAATAAAAACGAAAAGAAAACACATGAATACATTTTTTGCTCTCTATTTAATATTTTTACAGTTTTCTCATTCCCAAGAAGCAAGAAAATGTATGAAAAAAAAATACCCCTCTACAAAAGAATGGGAACAAAACAAAAGAGAATAAAATACAGATTTTTTTTTGCTCCTCCCTTATTCTGCACACAGCATTTGACAAAAAACTGCAAGAAGAAATACAGCGCGACTAGAGCGCTCCCGGTGGTTCAGACAAGGAACACAAAATCTTGAGTGGTAATAGTACTATGGAATTGATATACAAAGTAACTTCGCAGTTAACTCGGCTCTCCGCCGTTCTTCCCTATGACACGATAATTACTTTCCTCAAGCCTCAATGTTGGTGGCCAGAGCGAGTCGTTTTTGTGTCGTTTTAGTACAAACGACTTACATAATAGGGGTGCATAACTTGGCTATCCGACGAGATACGAAAATTTTACAAAACGCTTTTTTGTAGATTTTACCATATTCTACAATTCATGCGCATACATTTTTTGCGTATCATAATTTGTTTTCGAGATATCGATCAAAAAAAGTCAAAAATTAAGCAAGTGGACGTTAGGGACTAAATATTTAGGTAATTTCTCGGCCGCTGATTGGTCAACTGTAAAGAAAAATCCTTCCAATTTAGGTAATTTTATTGGAAAGCTGGCTAGAAAGTTAGGCAAGAAAATTTTCCCTAAATATAAAGGAAAGTTTATTTTGTCAACATTATTATTAATTAAACCTATTTGAGTGAAAAACGAGTAAAAAGTGCATTATCGGTTGTAATTAATAATATTTATTTATTAAAGTAAAGTGAAATTTAGTTTCTGCCCCACGGGATCTGTAAAATTCTCACGATAAATTTTGAAATTTGACAATAATAGCGTATCCAAACTAATTTAGTCAATTCACTCAAATTTTCGTTCAGAAAATGGCGTTGCCTAAATTTCTAGTCCCTAATATTTCCTGAACGTGCCCATTATCTATTGTTTGGTGATGAATATCGCAAATTTTTCGTTTTATATTATTTCGGGATTTCGATTTCGAAACTGTATGTATAATTCCGTTAATCTCTTTGAACATGAATCCGAGTTCTTATTGTGATTTCAGCATTGTTGTGTTGTGATTGAGTTAGGTGGGAAAAAGTCGTTGAACTAAAATCAATACAATTGTGAGTTTTAATATTTGTGTACGTAATAATAATTGTACGTTTAAATCGTTATTTAATTTGTTGTTTGTTTTATGTTTCAATTAAAGTTCCAGTGAACACACAATTTTGAAGAGTTTTTTAATTTTGCTGTTTTATTTTCGGGATTTTAGCGTTTCTAAATTTTGGGTTTTGAAATTTTGTTTTTTTGGGATTCTGGGTTTTCGGAATTTTGGGTTTTTGGAATTCTGGGTTTTCGGGATTCTGGGTTTTTGGGATTCTGGGTTCTCTGCGTTTTCTGGATTCAAAATTTCGGGGTTGTGTCCGTCTCCCCTTGGGATTAATGGCAATGACTGGATCATTGCCATTAATCCAGTAAAATAAGGGTTTAACCTCTGAATGAATGCTAAAAGAAATTTTTTTCCTCAATATCTTCGTTCTGCCATTCTATAACATACCATGTCCACAAGTCGCGATTTTCAAGGTCAAATCGCGGTCAAAGGTTACTGAACAAAATATTAACTTTGAACATTAACATTAAAAAATCCGGTTAGTGAATGAGGTGCATTACTTTTGCAGAGACGGTCAGATTGTCTTGTTTGTGGGTTTTGTTTGAATAAGTGTTAAAAAATATGTAGGTACCTTTAAATCATGAGGCTTATGTTGGTATACATTTAAAAATTTAAAATTTTCTTATTAAATCTGCCATATGGAAAATTAACTCAACCAAATTTTTGTTAGAAAATTTAATTCAAACAGTAAAACGTTGATAATCCAAAAAATTTAATGTTTGGATACAATAAGCAGCTGGATCATTTTATACTGTTAAGTACCACAAACTGTTTTATTTGATATTAGTAATTGTTTGTTGTTGAAGGTTAAATTAAATATAAACTTTGGTTTTTACTAAAATTTAAATAACTTAAGTACACAGTTATGTGCTAATAAACATGGCTAATGTTAAAGAAAAAAATATTTTGGGTTATAATTATTATTAAAATAATATTAACTCTTGTTCTTGGGGTTCTTTTTAAATTTATAAAATGAAGACTTTTTTAGTTTCTAAACTTATTATTTTGTTTTTTTATTACATGACAACTTGTTTGTTTTTGCTGTGTAAAAACATATTAATACGGTTGAGCGACTTTTTTTCAAACTTTCTAACGAAATGGATGAGGTTTACTTATTTTTTTTGCAGCTCTTATGTGCAATCAGTTCAAATAAAATATCGCATAGTGTACATTGTCTCCATATTATTTAAGTGTTGTACCCTTCCAGAACCTATCACAATACATAAACTTAAATAATATGGAAAAATTACCTGATAAAAAAGTCGGATTTCTTAAGAAAATAAATTTTATCTCGGTTATTTATGGAATATTCTCAACAATGTTATACCATTTTGAAAAGAGAATTGAACACACCAACTTTTAAGGTAAGTTGCCGAAACATCGTAGTGCATTTTTTTTACACTACGGTTCATTCAATTAGAGTCATGTAAAAATTTTTAATACTTAGTTGGGCAAAAAATTAATATTTGCTTTAAAACTGATGCAGCTGAGTTAAAATTTTTGAATTGAATGCATTTGGTAGCAGGTTTATTCAAGGTTCCATAACAAAAGAAAAAAATGAGAAAAATTAAGATTTGTAGTCACGGCACATGAAAAACCGTCACAGGGTGACCATTTTTTCGACTTTTATTCAAATGCCCATAACTCAAAAAATATATGGCTGCGATTTTTTTTTATTATTTTTCTGATAACAGTCACCACCTACCCTACATTTTTGCTTAGGTGTGCGTAAAAACACCGTGGCTACACTATGTGTGTTTTTCACATTTATTTACGAATACAAAAGAGATTACAACAACACGAAATAAACAAATGGGTTTCGGGGGGTAAAACGTATGAAAGTTTCTCATTTCCTTTGGTATCTCTGGCTTATTCTTTTCGCAAATCAACCAACGCCTTTGTCATTATGTAAAAGGAAATAGGGGAGGAAATAGGGCTTGAAACCTGTCTAAAATTATTTTTTGTTTTTAATTCACTCGTCATTTGTTGGTCCTGCTCATTTGAAAAGTGCTACAATTTTGTAAAAAAGTTATTAAAAATCAACGGTTACACCTACACTAACGTGCTATACTTTTTTTTGTACTAATTTAGTTTTCAAAAATTCTATGCTCTTATTTTTTTTTAACAAAAACAGAAAATCGTAAACAAAAATGTCTTGCCGTTTTCGATAAATTTATTAAAAAAAAAAACTACTTTTTTCTTAGAAACCTCTCATTTTTTTTGTTTTTGCACTTGTTTGTAAGCCAATTTATGAAACAGTAACCTTTCGTCGATTATTTTTTAAGCCTCCATACTTGAATGATGAATAATGAAACAATTAAGTAACACAGTATTGGATAAAAATTAATCAATTTTTTGAATTGATAACACCTGAAAACTGTTCTATGAATTTTTTTTAATATATGTCATGGGCCCCCGCCGCTGTACGGAGCCTAAGGCAATAAAATTGCAATGTCATTAGTATTTTTATTTTAGCTGTAAAGACCTTATGCCAATAAAATTGCAATGTAATTAGCGTTTCTCTTTTTAAGCCTAATTATGAAACGAAGCTAAATTTTAGCGAATTATTTTTGATAGAGCGTTCATGGATCAGGATACTTTGCTCTGCGATGTGAAGGTCACGGCATTACGAATGCAGCTGCTTTTTTGAAGCGAATAACTCACTTAATATTAAATTTTGTTTTTGTTCAAAATTTGTATTATGGTATTATGTATATCATTATAGCACTGATATATAATTATGATAAAACAAATTTCTTGACTCAACTCAACTTAAGCCTGGTACCTGGTACGCTGTTCGCGCTAAATTTTAGCCGGGATAAAATTCCCATACAAGTTATCGATAATTTGTATGGGATCCATTTTAGCTGAGATAAAGTTTTTCGATAATTTGTATGGGAGCTAAAATTTATCTTGATCAGCGTACCAGGCTTTAACTTTAAAATTTAACCGAGCGTTAGCCTTTAAACTGACTATAAAATTGGTTGAAAAATGGTGAAATATGTAGAGCTGAGTTAAATTTTAAAGTGAACTATAAATTTTATTATTAATAGGGCCCATAGTCCAAAGCTCGCTTCTGTACTTTTTTGCCTTATACATTTCTGGGGGATCATGATAACTAAAACTTTTTCTGCAAAATTAAGGTAAAATATGTCTTAAAATGATTTATAAGTTTGGTTAAGATAGCTTGGAAAACTTCTAAAATATACCAACTTAAAAAAAAAAGTGTCTCACTGTTCGCACCTTTTCCTTAATATTGTAATCATAAAATACATTTTGTTTTAATTTGAAATGTTCACATATCTATTCAAATATTTCAATTTACAAGGTGTTTCTTTTTTCTAAAATCAATAGGTACCTATTCAAAAACTGAAAAAAAAAATTAATGAGTATTTATATATATGTTTATTTATGTTTAACATACCCATCATATCCAATAACCTACGCCATGATTTGCGCTTGTATATACGAAGGTAATACGTCAATAATTGTACTCACCGAAATTGTTTGCTCTTATCGATCAACTCTGTCACTCTTGTTCTCCTTAAAGGTGCTGGAGATGCTCCAGGAGAAGACTCTTTGGATTCGGCAACCATAGCACGAGCCAGCACCAAATCTTCTTCCTTCATTGTTTTGTTCTAATGCACACACTATCACTTACAGAATTCTCATAAAATTTTAATTTAATGGGTCTAAATATAGGTTTTCAATTTTATTTTCAAGTAAAAAATTTCACTATTCTTCTGCACTTGAAATATGCCCCACGATCCAAAGTGTGTCAATATGCATGTATTATTTAAGAATCTTAGGGATGCGAATTAATTTTCGCTGATGTGATTGACTCAATCAATGCAATTTTAAGTTCATAAATGTTATTGGTTTAGTAAAAGTGAGGATATAGAGATCTCGACTGCGCTTAAACCTTACACGTTCGGCGATCAGTATGAACTGAATATAGTACTCCAGCAATCTTAGTACTTAGGAAAATCTTCCAAACTTGAAACCAAAAGCGAGGCGGCCGCTCCGAAAGTAATTTTGACTAACATTGTGTGGCACATAAAGCGATAGTTTCGCGATGTTTCTTATTTTGTTGTTATTGTAGTCAGCACTTAACAAAAACAAAATACGACGCATATTGTGATATTCGAATTCATACGATATAAGGTGTGCTGCTTCATACCAGCTGATGTTCTATTAAGTATTTTACTGGACCGCCCGCTAAACACCTTTCTAGGCATCACTATCTCATGATAAAAAGCGTGCAGCAGCGACCGATGGTACTGTCGATCTGGTTTTACCTTATACAGAAAATATGCCATTATAGTTGTGGCAAGGAATTCTCAATGTTAGTGTGAAATTTACATAACACCCGAACTTCCTGAAAAAAAAACAGATGTTTTTTCTATAAAATTATTCTCCAAAATGGAATTGATTATCATTTAATGATGCTTTTTTTATTTATATCTGGCTCGTTCCTATATGAGGAATTATAAAATATACAATTGGGTAATCTTTATAAAATATGTTTAGTTTTTTTTTACTGTACCAATTCAAGAACATAGTCTTATTTTATAATAAAAAAAGATATAGGTACCTACATATAATATTTTCCAAAAACCTCATTACGCAGAATTCAAACTAGGGTTTAATTTAAGGGATCCGATCAATTTGTTTTCGATAACACTTATCCACATATTACGAACTACCTTTATTTTGAATTATTAGGTGTGTTTTTTATTACCACCGGTCTTAACTGGACAAAAAAAACGCAGTCGGGGCTAAGCAATTTACATGTTAAATGCAACAACACTTTAGCCCCTTGGGCTTAGTTGTTTAGCCCGGAGAATTCTCTGGGCTTAACTTTTTCAACAGATTTAAATCTGTGCTACCAAATTGGGCAGGTTCAGAAACGTTAGGCACTAAATATTTAGGTAATTTCTCGGTCTCTGATTGGTCAGCTGTCAAAAAAAATCTTTCCAATTTAGGTAATTTTATTGGAAAGCTAACTGGAAAGTTAGGTAAGAAAATTTTCCCTAAAAATTTAAGAAAGTTTTTCTTGTCAACATGACAGCAAATTGTTTTTAATTAAAGAATTAATTTAGCAAAATTGAATTTATTTGTGTGAAAAACGAGTAAAAAGTGCATTATCGGTTATAATTAATATTATTTATTCATTAAAGTTAAGATAAATCTGCTGTCTTCCCCATGCGATCGGTAAAATACTTAAGTAAATTTCGAAATTTGACAATGGCATCATATCCAAACTAATTTAGGCAATTTACTCAAATTTCCGTTCAAAAAATGACGTTGCTTAAATATCTAGCCCCTAATATTTCCTGAACGTGCCAATTAACTTGTTCGTAAATTGTTTAGAATTTATTTAAAAACATAAAAAATGATGTTTGGAATGACAATTATTATTTTAAATATTTATTTAATAATTAGTTAAACTTTTTTTTTTCAAAAACACACAAGAAACCCCAAAAGCGAAAAGTATGACAAATTTATATTTTTTTGTGTCAGCTGATTTCGGAACATTTAGTATGAAGTGCTGCCAATTTTTCTCGCTAAGCCCCGAGGCGTTTTTTTAACCAGTTAAGACCGGTGGTAATAAAAAACACACCTATTATGGTGCAAAATGTGGTTTTCAACTCGTGTCTTGATACTCTTTTGAGTCCTGTGCCCATGTTCTGTAACTTTTATCACTGCCGATAAAATATTTTAATGACCTTAAAATCCATTAAACCTCATCAAAATAAAAGAAATTTTGTTCCAGATCATAATTTCTTAATTCATAAATTCTGAATTTGAAATAAATTTTGCTTTATTTATGGAAGAAAGTGGATTTTAGAGACGTTGAAAAACGTTTATCGCCAGTGATAAAGTTACAGAACAGGGGCCTAGAAGTCAAAATACATTTTGGAATTTTTTGCCAGCTTAAGTCAAACTTTCCCGTTCCTACTATCTGGGTAAAAAAAATCGAGGTGAATTTTGATTTTGGTATTTGATAGAGCATCAGTACACGAGATGAAAACACATTTTGTACAACTCCACTTAGTGTCATATTTATGTAGATCACCAAATATCGAAATCTCAAAATCTAATATCCCATTGTCTATAACTCCTTTGTTAATATTTGAAAATGTTTTGAGGAAAAAATGTATGTAATTAAAATCTCTACTTCTTGATCAGAAATTTTTCTATTTAAGAGGCAGAAAAAAAGTAATAAACAAATGAAATGATCAATGGAATACAATTAATCCATACTTTTTTTTAAGAAAATCCACTTTAACTTTAAACTTAGCTATTAGCGTAGAAAATTATTTTCTCTACCTACATATTTTGTAGAATATTTTATTTGCTACACTCAGAAAAAAAAACAGTCATTTATGTACCTGTAACTATTTTTTAACTATTTTCATAGTTAAAATCGGGATAACTGTTTTAATTAGCTAAAAATAGTTATTTGTGCACAAAAAAAAAAACAATATCAATTTAACATTTTTTAAATATCATATTAACATTTTTAAAATATCAGCAAAATATGCTCTATAAAATGTGTTTTATGATAATTAATATATCAAAACAATATTTTATTATCAGGGTGATTTTTAAATATCCCATTTAAATAATTTTTTTTTTTTATATTTTTCATATCAATTTCTCATTCCAAATTATTGAAAAATATTCAATAAAAAACTCTTAATTCTTACTAATTTAAAGGCGCTTTGTGTTTTTTCGAAGTAAAATGTATGATTTTCTGAGAAAATTTGATCGGCAATAAGATTTTACTTCACATTCTTGTAAAATCTCAAAAAAATACCAGTTTTGACTCATTTTTCACTTAAAAATTTGTTAGTAAATTATCATAAATTAGGAACCATTAATTAATCAAAATATTTTTTATTTTCTTTTCCATTTTGCTACAAATAAGTTAACAATAATTAGAAGTTTTAATAAAATTCAATTTCTTACTTTTATTTGGAACAAGACTCTGAAGAAAAATTCTGTGGTCTGACACTCGAAAATACACTCACAGAAAAAAATTGTAATTTTTAACTAGTTTTTTAAGTATTTTCATAGTTAAAATCGGGATAGCTGTTTTAAATTATTAAAAATAGTTAATTACTACGGAATAGTTAATTTTAACTATATTAAAAGTTATTTTAAACTATTTTGTATTGGCATATGACTATTATAAAAGTCATTTTCAAATATTGTGTAAATATATCTGTGGGAGAGGGAAGAAATTAAAACGTTTCTAGTCTTTTATTTTGTAAAGTTTATAATTAAATTTTATTGAAATTAAATTTAAATTCAAAATAGTAGTTCAAAATAGTAGTTCAAATAATATTTAATTTAATATTAAATTAATCATAAAAATAACATAAAGGTTAATACAAAAAAAATTAACTTGGCGGGAAATTTAAACTTTTCTCTTTTACTTTTCTTAGCTTGACTGATTAACTTTTCTCTATTAATGCTTAACCACGAATGCCATAAATCAATATCATTAATCTTAAAAGAAGTTATATAAACCAAAAATGGGAATGGAACATTCTTAGGGGAAATTAGTTATGTTTGGTATTTTATAATATTGTTTAAAAATGATATAGTTTCATAAAAGTAGTAATGATAGCGAATGATGTAATCCTACACTCGGCCATCCTTCTTTTCGGCTGTCTCAGACGACCAGTTTGTTAACATTTCAATCTAGGTAACCATCAATCTCGGCATCATCGCTTTCATCTTCATCAAATTCACTTTCAGAATAATTTTCGTCTCGCCAACGTTTCATAAAATCTGCTGACGTTGAAGTTGAGTTTGGACCTTCGTGTGCTCCGACTTTTTTCACATCGTAGCGATCGTTTCTTTTAACTTTGACTACTTCATATGGTCCTAAGTACGACGGAAACACTTTTGTACCTGGAGCAAATTGAGTCTTTTTTATTGCTACCAGATCACGAAGATTATATTTTGGAGCTGGCTTTCTCTTTCGGTTAAACGTTTTTCTATTCTCTTCTTGGACCTTCTCTCTCTGTTCCTTCGCTTGACTTCGCATATCTTTTCGTTCTTCTTCAAACTCATCGATTAGCAGATCGGCCATGATGTTATTTATATCCGTAGCTTTGACACTTTTCATAGGAACCCCAAACATGAGCTCAAAAGGAGTTCTATTAGTACTTCTATTAATAGTTGAGTTGATGATTCTTTGTAGATTTGGAACATGCTTAAACCATTTATCTGGAGCCTCAACCGACAACTTGGACAAAATTTCAACGATGGATCTGTTTATCCTTTCAACTTGGCCGTTGCCTCGGGGAACGCCTGTAGTGACCAACGAATGCTTTATGTTTCTCTCTTCGCAGTACTCTTTGAAAGCATTAGATGTAAACGCTGACCCTTTGTCTGTTACTATTCGTTCAGGATCACCAAACGTGTCACTCTGCAACATCAGCTTCTTTATCACCTCATCAGATCCAGTTGACTTAACTGGAAAAATCCAGGTAAACTTAGAAAATCCGTCCACAATCACGAACAAGTGCTTATAGCTCTTTGCAGTTGATTGAAGCGGCCCAAGATGATCTAAATGGTACGTATTCAATGGTACATCAAACTTCTCAATCGGGCTAAGTAGGCACTCTTGTTTTCCACTTTTTCTCGATGCGAGGATGCAAGGAATACAATTGGAGATAACCTGCTTGATCTTTACTGACATCCTTGGAATATAGAATTCTTTCTTAGCTAAAACTTTCATTCTCATGGATACTTCTTAGCACTTCTTTCTGCAGAGTCTTTGGTACAACTAAAGCGTAGTCTCCCTCAATGAAATTGTATAAAACGCCGCTTCTTAAGACAAAGTTTTCATATTCTTCCTTCTCTAAGATTTTGCACACAAGTTCACAAAACTCATCAGTTTGTTGGGTTTTTCTAATGCGATGCAAAACTCCATCCTCTATTCGCATAACAACTGGATAGCGACTTAATGCATCAACGTGTCTCATGGATGTCCCTGCTCTGTGCAGAACTACACATTGAAAATCCTGTAAGAATATTGCCCACCTGGCCACACGCGTACACAGATCCTTTTTAGTCATTGTCGCTGTAAAAGCTTTGCAGTCTGTATATAATTTGAACTTCAACCCCATTAGATACACCCTTAACTTTTTTAAACATTTAATGATGGCTAGCACTTCCAGCTCGTAGCTTGTGTAATTGGATTCGGTTTCCGTTGCTTTGTAGCTTATGTAAAAAACTGGATGAAACAAACTATCATCATGTCGCTGCAGTAAAACACCTCCGAACCCAACTTTACTTGCATCTGTATGCAGTTCTGTCTCTAATTGTGGATTGAAAAGTTTTAAGACGGGATCTTTGCAAAGCGCTTCCTTTAGGCTCTCAAAGGCAGAAATTTGATCTGGACCAAAACAAAATTTTACGTCTTTCCGAAGTAAATCTGACAGCGGCTTAGCAATAAGGGCATAACCCTCTATAAAACGTCTAAAAAATCCTCTGAGACCAAGAAACGATTGTAACTTTTTGATAGAATTTGGTGTAGGGAAATTTTGCACAGCATGCAACTTTTCTTTTGAGGGTCTCATAAATCCATTTTCAATAATATGGCCAAGAAATTCAATTTTTTGAGTTAAGAACTTGCACTTTTTCCAATTGATAATGAGTCCATTCTTCGCAGCAACTTCAAGAACTAAATTTAGCCTTTCCAAACATTCTGACTCATTCTTAGCTTTGATAACGATGTCGTCTAAATAAATGTGCAACCATCCTAGCCTTACAAGCTTCTCAAACACCGAGTTCACAAACCTCTGAAATACTGATGGAGAGTTACATAACCCAAAAGGAGCTCTTAAAAACTCGTATTGCCCATCGGGTGTAACAAAGGCAGTATATTTTTGACTATCTTCATCGATTTCAACATGAAAAAAACCATTTTTAAAATCCAGAATTGTAAAGCAAAAACCCTCAGCTAATTCTTCCAGTATTTCTTCAATTAGAGGCAAAGGATGTCTATCTTTAATAACCTTAGCATTTAACAAACGATAATCAATGCAAATTCTATTTGTACCATCCTTTTTCTTTACAAGGACTATAGGGCTAGCATAATCAGATCTACTGGTACGAATTATACCATCTTGCATCCATTCGTCTATTTGTTTCTTTACATCCTCCCTTTCATTTATAGGTAGTCTTCTGGGCTTTTGATAAACCGGTAAATCATCAGATAAAACTATTCGCATCTTAACTTGGGACCCACCGTTTGGCTTCTTGGGAGTGTAATTTTGTACAATATCTACTAATTCGTTTCGTATTATTGGGTCTAAAATGTGGTCAACATGATCTTTTACATCAAAAAGATGATTATTCTTATCATTTTCTTCCACAATATTTATTCTTGTTATATCGTTTTCTTTTAAATCGACGGCGACAGGTTTTGTGCTTACATAAATCTTTCCATTTTCTATAACGACTTTTGCATTTTTCAAAAAGTTTTGCCCTAATATGATCTGATCTGTCATCCAATCATCTGGAATAATATGAAATCGAACTCTTTGCATAACTTGCTCAATCAAAACGTCCATTGCACATGACCCATAGGTTTGCTTTGCTTCCCCTTCACCAAAACCGTATAAACATTCGCCTACACTGTCCATCTCCACTGCACCACATTGTTTCCAAACACTCTCCTTCATCAACGAAACATCAGCTCCAGTGTCCACCAACGCATCATACGACTCCCCAGACATAGCTACTTTGACACAATAGTCAAACTTATTTATTCTCTTAACCATACCTTCGCCTTTTCCTGATGCATTCTTACTATCTTTCTTGGGACAATTTGGTGCAATGTGCCCAAACTCATTACAAGAGAAACACCTTGCACCCTTATTTTTATTTGGACATGCTTGTTGTTGGTGAGAAAAGGAACCACAATTTGTACACCGTCTTTGATTTGAAAAATTTTTAGAACTACTTGATGTTGAGGGCGTTATAGATTGAAAATTATTTTGCCCTTGATTTCTATAACTTGAGCTTTGCGATTTTATAGTTTCATACACTAAGAATTTTTTCTTAAGTTCATCTAATGTTGTTGCTTCATATAACACGGTTTTATTAGATGGACTGTCCATAATTCCCTGAATGATAAACGCGATCAACGAAACATCATCGAAATTTCCTTGCATTGAAATTTGTTTCATTGAGTACATATACTCCAAGAAAGATTCATTGGGCTTTTTTCTTCGAGATTGTAAAGCTTTGTGTATGCTTATACTGGATTGGCGATCTTCAAACTCAGAACTCAAAAATTCCTTAAGTTTATCCCAACTACAAATTCCTGTTTTGTACTCGACTGCCAGTTTTGCAGCACCTTTCAATAAACGTCTACCATAGAGATACTTCTGAATATCATTCCATTTACAGACTGTAGCGATATCTTCAAAATCCTTCAACCAAATTTTAATACTTTTCCCTGACTCGCCCGTAAATTGGTCTAGAGAATCTTCTATGTCCTTAAAAACGAAATTATTTGTTTCAGCCATCTCTTCTTCACGTTCCTCCCTAACAACAACAACAACAACAACTTCTTCGGGAACTGGTTTCTTATCTTCAGCACTATCGTCAACTTCACCTATTCCAGCTTCACCTCCTACAACTTCACCTTTTTCGTTATTTTTATCTTTAATAATTTCTCCTACACTTCCCTCTCCTTGTATCTTTTCTCTTATCTTTGATCTTTCATCAACAATAGCCTGATATAACCTTTCTACTAATTCCTTTTTTAAGTTATATCGATACGATAATTTTTTTGCTTTTAAGAGTGTTTGCAATTCTTTTGTACTTAATTTATTTAATTCTTCCATTCAAATTAAATGTGCTTTTCTCATATAAAAAATCGATCATGCAAAATAATATAAATTAGTGCATGCAAAATTAAAGTAAAAAAAATCAGTAGAGCTTTTTGAGAATAAATCGATCTTTACAAATCATGCATTAATTTCACTCAAATGAAACTTTTACTCAATTGTCTGTGTGTGATTTTTGTGTTTAAGTATTCATGACATGCAATACAAAAAAAAATGATACGATCTCACCGCTTTCTGGAATATCCCGTACTTTTACTGTAAAGAGAACTTTTTTTTTAACAGTATGGAGCATGGATTTTTTTTTATAAGTATGGAGCATGAATTTTTAACTATTTTTTCTGAGATTTTTCACTTTTAGACTTTTTTTGCTCATTTATTTTTTAAACACTTCTTTTTTTCTCTTAAATATTTTAGCTCTCTTTTCACATATTTTTTATTTCTTTATAGCACATGGACGATTATGTTTTAGGGATTTCACATTTGCACTCTTATAGATTTTTAATTAATCAATTTTTTAATTATCAAATTACAAGTCTCTAGGTTTCGTCTTAATCGTTTATTTTACTATTACTTTATTATTTTTTTTATTTTATTGTCAAACACACGGCACTGTAGTTCATTAAATCACTTCTGACACCAATTGTGGGAGAGGGAAGAAATTAAAACGTTTCTAGTCTTTTATTTTGTAAAGTTTATAATTAAATTTTATTGAAATTAAATTTAAATTCAAAATAGTAGTTCAAAATAGTAGTTCAAATAATATTTAATTTAATATTAAATTAATCATAAAAATAACATAAAGGTTAATACAAAAAAAATTAACTTGGCGGGAAATTTAAACTTTTCTCTTTTACTTTTCTTAGCTTGACTGATTAACTTTTCTCTATTAATGCTTAACCACGAATACCATAAATCAATATCATTAATCTTAAAAGAAGTTATATAAACCAAAAATGGGAATGGAACATTCTTAGGGGAAATTAGTTATGTTTGGTATTTTATAATATTGTTTAAAAATGATATAGTTTCATAAAAGTAGTAATGATAGCGAATGATGTAATCCTACATATCTGTTATTTGCTGTGGCTTGTGACTATTATAATAGTTATTGCTAACTATAAGCACAATACTTAAAAATGATTGTTTTAATAGTTACGTAATTACTACGACATAGTCAATTTTTACTATTTTAAAAATTATTTTCAACTTTTTTTTTGGCAAATTTTATTGAATTCTTCGAAGCAAATAGATACAAAATAACTATTTTTTTCTCTGAGTGTAAAAATTGGTGTTGTGGACGCCTACGGTGCCAACTGAGCAAGAATAAATTAATAAAACATTTTCAGAGATATTTATTAGTTTTTTTGTTAACTTAAACATTATCCTTTTCCCACTTTTTTAAATTGTGGGAAATATGCTTTATTTAATAACAATAAATGTCACACTAATAAAAGTTAAGACAATCTATACTTTATACTTAGATAAAAGTTTGACAGCTGTTGCCAATGCACCTCTTCGCTTAACATCAGCGACAGCAGCGGAAGTGTGATCCGCCATTTTATTACATCCTAAATGTCAAATTATGACAGATAAAAGCTTTCTTTTTGATTGAAACTCGCCACCACACGGATCTGGGTAACATTTAATACATAAATAAAAAGGGAAAAAAACTAATTTTGTAACCCTATACTTAACAAAATAAAAAATTGAATTATATTGGATTAAATAAATTAATTAATCTCTTTCATTTAACTCTCTGTTGGTTCACAAAATTTCACTCCAACAACAGCTATAAGACAACTACAAACATGGTTTTTGATCCAAATTTAAGGCCCAACTATAATAGTCGGAAGAGTCCGTATGATGACGTACGAAAATTCTCAAATACATGCAAATCCGATGTCACAGCCATAATAGCGGATTGCTCGGTTTCGTTCAGTTCTGTTTTCGGACGTAAAATCACTTTCCTTTCTCAAATTTGCGTCTGAAAATTTGACATTTCTTAAAAAAGAAAAAACTTTTAATGAAAGTTAAATGAATTCTTTTTTGTGTTTCACAAAACATTTATTAGTTTTGTTATTTTGCCAAATAAATTTATTTAAAATATTAAAAAAAAAGATTCAGTGTTATAAATTTCTGCCAAACACCGCCAAGAATGTGAAATGGCTGGAAACGAAGCCTCAAAATAGAATTACGATTTTGTTTATCATTGCTCAATTCTCTGGTACACCAAAATAAATTATTATACAAAATAAATAATCTTAATCAATTTAAAATGTGTTTTTTCTATTTATGAAACATAAATTCTCGAAACCAAAAACAACTTGACATAGTAATGCTTCCGCTCTGTTAAAACAATTATGGGTAAACGGATGTATTTAACAATCGGAAAGAAACGGTTCGTTCGGTTTAGATATTAGCTTCCGTCCCCGTCCGCATGGGAGTAGCTAGAGTAGCTAGGTCGGATGATATCGTCCACCTGAAGCCATAACCGCATTAATGCGCAATTTTTTTTACTTTATTTCTTCATTGGCAAATAATTCGCCAATCTCTGTTTTTTTTTTAATAACTTGAAATTTGCCAAAACTTTATTTATAATAAAAGCCCTGTTCCATTCGAGGTGCTAGTTTACTCGTGAAGCCTGGTACGCTGTTCGCGCTAAATTTAAGCCGAGATAAAATTCCCATACAAGTTATCGATAATTTGTATGGGATCCATTTTAGCTGAGATAAAATTTTTCGATAATTTGTATGGGAGCTAAAATTTAGCGCGAGCTGCGTACCAGGCTTGAGTAGAAATCTAGTACAACAACTACACTTTCATATGTCCTCGAGTAGAAGATCATGTGTTAATTGTAGTACTAGATCTACTCATGAGTAAACTACCACCTCCAATGGAACGGGGCTAATAAATTCGATCGATAAATGTGTTGTTCAAAATAATAGAATGATTCAATCTCAATCCAAAATAGAATTTAAAAAAATAAAATGTTTAGTCTGAGTAAGAAACAAACACAAAATAAATAGGTCGTATTAAAACAACGACTAAAATTATGGCTTTTAATGCTCTCTAAATTACAATTTCTCAAATTGAGATATAAGGTCGAATATTTTAACTAAATTCAAATAACAAAATGCATTTCATTCCATTATCTTTATAAATGTGAAAGCATTCCACCATGTGACGGTACACTCCCCCTTAAGGTGCTCTTGAAACTTAAGCCGCATATGTACGTCCAAACTAATGTCATTTTCTATTTAATTGACGAGATTCAGAATCAGATTTGTGAATCTGACAGCTGAAAGAGGGTGTGGAGAGGGGAAAAGTGGGAATCTCAGATTTCATGATCTATTTGCGACTTGAGATTGAGACTCAAAAAAATTAATCCGAGATTCAAAAATCTGAATCTCGATTTTTATCAAGATTCACACATTTGTCTGAACATTTCTTGTTGTTTTATTTAAAAATGTTTTTTTTTTATATAAATAGATGTCGTGCACAATTACAAAACTAGATTTCATATTCTATTTGCGTGAAAAAATCTCAGATTTTTACACAAAAATCTCAAAAGGAAATAGAAAACGACATAAAATATAAAATTTTCAAAAAAAATTGTTATTCGCGGGTAATTATGTGACTTTAAGGCCGTGTGTGCATTGGGTTAAATTATTTAGCCAAAAATAAATTTTAGACATTTGAATGTCTGGTGAATAAAAAAATTATCTTTGGCTTAATTCAGCTGAGTGAATTTCGATAAATTATTAACGTAGATAAATATTTTTTTCTGCAAATCAAAAGAATTAATGATGTTAAAAAAATTTATAAATATTAACAATTAACAAACTTCCAACACGCGTTGTCCTGTGAGTTTTATTTTTGTGTTGCCACTAACAATTTTTTTCATCATCAATAAAATCAATTATGTAATGTAGGTAAATTGAAAAATATAAATGTTCCCTAATAGACACTCATAATGTTGTACTGCTTTCTCAATTTTCTTTCTTTTTTTTTCGGTTCTTGATTAGTTATTGAAAAAAATACAAAAAAAAAATCTGCAAAAAATGTACGTCGGAAGATAAAAATTTAACCGGTTCCCAGAATAAATTTTTGACAATTGAAATTATCTTTTCACCTCAAATGTTTCAAAAATGTATTATCGGCTAAAAATTTAACCCGACTTGTACGAAAACTTTAAATTAAATAAGCTGAATCCGACCTTTAAGTCTGCTCATATAAACGGAGTATTTACAAATTGCTGGCTGAGACCAATATACATAAACATATGTACATACATAGGTACAACCCTATAATTCTCAGCAAGCGATATTATAAAAAAAAATGTCAGTGGGAGCTAATATCAGACTAAAAGTTCCGTAGTACTGTTGATTTCTCTAGGGTGGGCCATGGATTTTCTAGGGTGAGCCTGGCCCACCCGGGACCCCCCTTCCTACGCGCATGCCCGTCCGTCTATTATAACTAGTTGGGCCTTTAAGGAGTTGTTTATGGGGTTTTTAATTGGCAATCTGGAAGCAAAAAAAGCAATCTGAATGCGTTCAATTGGGCAAAACTGACAGTTCTGATTCTGAAAAAAACAAAATTTCTCTTCTGGTTTTAAAAACAGAATAAGAAGCAGAATCACTCACACATTCATAGATTTAAATGTCAGCAGTACAAAATGTTTGCAGCACAAAAACAAATGAAGTTTGGCGCGAATACACATATATATAGCACATGTTAAACTCAACCAATACATTCACACCAAACTTCAGGATTCTTCGGAGAAAAAAAATGTTCAATTGAGATTTCGAATCGAAGAACAATCCCGGATTGCCAATTAAAAACACCATTAAATTTAAACAACGTTTACCTATAAATAATTGGGCCTATTCGGCGAGATCTTTTATTCTGCTATTCTGTTATGAATTTCCATACAAAAATCTAATCTGTCAAAAAATCTTTTATGATTTTCATATTTGGTATTCGGCATAACCAATCTGCTTTGAAATCTTTTATAAAATTTTCAATACAAACCTAAAAATAAATTATTTAAGATACAAAAATCTTCTATAGCTTGTTTGAAAGATAATAACCTAAAGTTAAGGTAAATAGGGGTACAAAAAAAAATTGCAAAAAAGTGGCTATTTTCTAAACGCGACGTTGTAAAAACTTGATTTTTTTATAAATCGATAGATAAATTTATTGTAAGACTAACAATGGTATTGAAAAGTTATTAATGGTTTTTTAAAACTTAAACCTCTGTAGGCACACTTTGTGTTTTTATATTGTGAGATAAGGAAGGGGTTGTTTTTTTTCTGTTTAGGTATATCAACATCAAGTCGAAGTGAAACATACAAGAAAAATTCTTGTTTCTTCTGCAGCTGCAACCGACCGGCTGCCGGGTGTGTGTGAAAGGATAATCATTTTTTGACAAAACCGTGTATCCGGGCCGGATAGACGGTTCTCGGCGATGTGTGAAATGGGCCTTACGGCTCGCGTACACCAAATCCGTCATCGGCCGAATTATGCTCGGGCGTTGTCGGCCGAACTCGGCCGATAGAACCAAGCACATAGAAAAAAAAGAGAGTGCGTACACCACTGAAAGTGACATCGTCCGTTGACGTACGTTGACGCCCGATAATAACCGATCAACCGGCATAATCCGAACTTGTTTGGATTTTTCGTCCGTTGTCGGGTTGATTTATACATAGATATTGCTAAAAGCCTTTTCTTTGCAAAAATTGGCAACATGAACTTTCAAAAATATAAATTTCTTCAAAATATTCCATTGAAAACAATTATTATATGCACTTCAAGTTTCACAAAGTCAGACTACAGACCGGCAGCGACGTCCTAGATCGGAAGCAGTGTATGCAGACGAACGTCCGAGAAAGTCGTCCGAGTAGTTCCGACCCGATGTCGGCCGATAATTCGGTTTTAGTGTACGCGAACGGTTACAGTGGTTATTTTTAGCACGCTAAGTAAAAAAATCTTGGTCTGGCAGGCCACAGCCACAGGGGTGCACATCATATATATATATGACCTTGAAAGTGTAAAAAAAAATTTAAAAAAAGCTGCTCTTGTAAGGCTGAAATTCTTATAGAATTTAGTTTACCTATCGAGAAGATCAAAAAAAAAAAAATTGCCAGACTTTTTTGAGGTGCACAAGTGCCTGCCAGACTAATAGCGTTTTCGTTTGGGAATTCTTAGAACTGTCCGGGACTGTCCGATCCGGAATGCCAAACGATCAGAGTTGTATACTTTTTTTTGATTCTGAAGTTTGGGTTTCTTTGTATTTGTGAAACATCAAATGCGAACGTCTGATGAAAGTTTTGTTTTTTTTATTATTTTTATTATTATTAAGTTATTTATTCTTTTTTTTGTTTTCTTCATTTTATTTTAATATAGTTTAAAGTTTGTGCATAGTTAAAAATCTAAAAATTGAGAAATGAACAACAAAGAATGACATTTTATTACTTTGACGTCTTAAGTGTGAACATGTGTGCGTGGTTCTGGTTTTGATTCTGCCTCAAAATTCAGAATCGATTTTCTCTTCTTTTCAGAATTAGAACTGTCATTGAGTGCCAAACGAACAGTTTCAGAATCCTTCGGAAGAATTCCGGACGACCAAACGAAAACGCTATAACTTAAAGGTGTGCAGTTTATATGCATTAAACGAAACTTTATTCTGTAAAGTCGAAATTTATATATGTGTTTGTCTAAGCTATTTTAAGAGGAACTGTGCAATTGTAGCCGGTTCTGACAAGTATAAGTCCTTGTTAGGTGAGTGGAAAGATGCAACTTTCTAAAAAATGACTTAAAATCCAAAAAAAAATATTTAAAAACAACGACAACACTTACAGTTATAAGCAATACTTTTTATAAAAGCTTAAATTGTACACTTAATTCTAAATTTTAAATCAAAATATTTTAATCAATATTTTTTGAAATAACCGATTTTAAAGCTAAAATTAGGGAAAAAAAAAACTTAAAAAAAAACACATTGAATAATATTATTGTCAAGACTTTGAATTTAAACGCTAAATTGAGTGATAAAGAAAATTGCTCAAATCGATTTCCAATCAAACACTGAAAACCATATGTTTCTATGCTTTCTAGTTTTTGAGAAATTTAAAAAATAAGAAAACCATTTTTGTATCTGATTTTTATTTTTTGGCCAAATTAAACTTTATTTTGTAAAGTCGAAATTTATATATGTGTGCAATTTTAAGAAGAATTGTGGAGTTATAAACGGTTAATATGGGAATGCAAGAAACACGACAGGACACGAAAAAAGCAAAAATTTCTGATTTTAGTCGCTCCGATGTGCAGGTGTGCACTCAACTTTGTGTCTAGGAGTCGCTTATAGGCACAACGTTAGCATAGGGGTGAGATTGAACCAGTTTATTTAACGGTAAAATAGGACGATTATCTGCCTGCTTCTGTACGAATATTTTAGTTTCGTCAGTTGTTACAAAGATTTATTTACGTGAAGAAGTATTTGATAATCTTGTAAATAATTTCGCTTTTTATCATAGTGATATATTGTTAAGTATATTTATTTTAATCGTGTTGTTACTCTTGTGCATTGTTTGTAAGTTTTGACAACGATTTATCCACGCAAATAATTATTTTAAAGGTTGATATAATAACTTTTCATTCATAGTGATTGTGAAGTTACTCTTGTGCATTGACATTTTATACCTCCTTTTCGTATTTAAGTAAAAAGCTTGTAAGATGGAATCAGAAAACGTTGTTGTGTGTGTGATTTGCAACGAAAATGTTAATGAAAAAACTATAAGATTTACAACAAGTGCTTTGGATAAATGCAAATCAATATTAAAAATTAGAAAAGAACATAATTTAAAATTTAACGACACTTTATTGCCGGAGGAAGTTAATGAAAACACAGGTTATCATTTGAAGTGTTACAAGAATTTTGTTGCAGTAATGAAAAAATATCGCCAGAGCAAACCATCAACCTCATCCAATTTACCAGCATCATCAGCAGGTATTTTTATATGAATTTATATGTTATTTACTGATTACATCTAATGAGTAGAATTTTCTGGTTCTAAACGGAAACATGTTTACTAGAAAATATATGTTAAATAACATTCTGTAATTTAAATTTATATGGCAGTAAACGTGCCATTTCGAGTCACATTTCATTCAGCATTATAAAATACTTTAATATAATATGTCATATCGAGCCGTTCCCGTCAAATTATCGTAAGCGCCAAATTAAATTATGAATTATGAGCAACATTTTTGTATTTAAATCGCTTAAGTAATTTGCTTAAAAAGATGATATCAGATTTCAAGAACCGCGAAGCTAAAAATTACCTTGAAAATTTGACGGCAGGTAAAGAATCTAACTACTCTCTATGGAAAGCTATAAAAGCCACGAAAAAACCTAAGCTTCCAGCACCTCCGATTATGAAAAACCAAAATGAATGGGCAAGAAGCGACAAAGAAAAAGCAAACGTTTTCGCTGATTACCTGGAGGACACATTCAAACCATTCAATGGGCAAGCATTGAATGATAGTATTAATATGAATTTAACGTCAAGTGAAAGCTTTATCACAAGAAATGTTACACTCGCCGAATTAAAAAAAGAAATTAAGAAGCTAAAGTCAAAAAAAGCCCCAGGGTACGACTTAATTACAGCGGAAATTCTTAAAATGCTCCCACGGAAAGGTTTAATAAACCTCCTCTATATAATGAATGCCACTTTAAGGTTAGAATACATTCCAAATCAATGGAAAGTCGCAGAAGTAATAATGGTCTTGAAACCTGGCAAACCATCACACGAAAAGAAATCATACAGACCCATTTCACTGCTTCCTGTAGTATCGAAGGTTTTTGAGAGAATATTTTTGCAGCGACTTCAGCCAATAATAGAAGAAAAAGGTCTTATACCTGAACACCAGTTCGGTTTTAGAAACAAGCACTCGACGATTGATCAAGTGCATAGAATCAGCGATGTCATTGAGAGAGCTCTCGAAGAAAAGAAAATTTGTTCAGCGGTCTTTTTAGATGTGTCTCAAGCTTTTGACAAAGTATGGCACGAGGGCCTCAAATTCAAGTTAAGACAAGTCCTACCTGAAGGACTCTTTACCATTCTTAGAGAATATCTAGAGAACAGAATTTTCCGCGTTAGGCACGGAAATGATTACTCAGACTTTAGGGAAATAGTGGCTGGGGTACCACAAGGTAGTGTTTTAGGTCCCATTCTCTACCTTCTATTCACACGCGATATACCTCAAACAGAAAACACAATTGTAGCTACTTTTGCTGATGATACCGCAATACTTGCAGTAGGCAAAACAATTAACGAATCGACAAGTAAATTGCAAAATGCTCTTAACAATGTCAATGAATGGACACAAACATGGCGAATAGCGCTTAATGAATTTAAGTCAGTTCACGTGGACTTTACATATAAGAAAACAAATAGACTACCTGTTTTTATTAATACTACTCAAGTCCCATTTGCAAATGAGGCAAAATATCTCGGGATGACTCTCGACGCGAAATTGAAATGGAAACCGCATGTTAAAAATAAATGTGATCAATTAAATATGAAATTGAGAGAAATGTACTGGTTGCTAGGACAACATTCTAGACTAAGTATCGAAAACAAATTATTAGTTTACAAGCAGGTACTTAAGCCTGTCTGGACATACGGTATTCAACTCTGGGGTTGTACCCGCGATACAAATTTAAATAGATTTCAAACTTTTGAAAATAAATTATTAAGATCATTTGTAAATGCGCCGTGGTATATAAGAAACGAAGATCTTCACAGGGATCTTGGAATCCCCACGGTTCGCGAAGAAATAAAAACGTTTGCCCAAAAACATCGAAAACGGTTAGTCGAACATACTAATAGAACAATACTAGAAATTCTCGACGAGACAAACTTAGTACGACGTTTGCGAAGGACTAAACCTTCCGATTTGGTACAGTGAAATTTTTCAATTTAATTCCTTTATTACGAAATATCGGCATTGATTAATATTAATTTAAATGTTTTAGAGATTTTATTTGTTTAACTTCCTTTAAAATATTTTCCCAAAAACAAAATTTAAACCATTTCTCAAATGATTTAATTTAAAACAAATGTTATTTATTTATTTTTAAATATCATCAGTAGGAACTTTCATCGGAAAGTTACCTACAACACGTAAATTAACTTCGAGAAAGATAAATTGCTAGATAAGTTCCATCTGAACTTAGTTGCAATCGGGAGGAGGAGGTGGTTTTAGTGGTTAAGAGTCCCACATATCTATGAGCACGCGTTTTCCGGTCCTCATAGAATCTTTTGAAGATTTCAACACCTACCCACGGATAAAAAAAAAAAAAAAAATTTTATTTCTCGTATAAAAAGGTATTTTTAGAAAAAAAATTTTGAAAATTGTAGGAGCCGTTTTTTAAAAAAATAATTTTTTATATATAAAATTTTTTTAACATTTTTCAAAAAAAAAATGGTATGCCATTTTGAAGAAATAATTAATTTACACATAAAAACTAAATTTCAAAATTTTTCATTGATCCGTTTTCAAAAAATTGATTTTTCAAAAAAAAAAATTTGAAATATTTTTTAAAAAACCAAAAATGCGTTTTTTGAAAATTTTCTAAATTTTTAATATTATCTTTACTTACACACTTTTGTATAAAAATTTTCATTTAAATCGGGTTAATTTTGTACGAGATATTCAGAAACGAAAAAAACCGTTCTATGATAGGTACCGTTAATAACGGTACAAAAAATATTTTTTTTATTTAAAAAGTTGGCCCTTATGTGTAGTATTACACACAAAAATTTTAATCAAAATCGTTAGAGCCGTTTTTGAAAAAAATTAACTTTTCTATTTCCGTTATATGGCAGGTACCGTTAGTTTTGGTCATAAAAAAAAAAATTTCAATTTCCCCTCCAGGGAATCACCAAAAACTGCTAACTACCAAGTTTGAAGAAAATCACTTCACTCGTTTAGGCTGCAGCTCCAGATAGAGACAGACGGACAGACAGACAGACAGACAGACAGAATTGCCGGACCCACTTTTTTGGCATTCTCCATCATCGTAATGTCATGTAAAATTGTTATCTCGAGTTCGATTTTTTTTACGAATCCTAAACTTGCCCTATAGTACCTATATCGCAAGTAAAAAAGATATTGGTGACTTTTTTATGTTAATCTAATCAAAAATTGCTTAAGAAAACATTCACATCAAAACTGTATCCAATAAGTTTAAAAACAAAAGATAATAAAAAAATAATAAAGAGAATAAAAATCAGATACAAAAATGGTTTTCTTATTTTTCAAATTTCTCAAAAACTAGAAAGCATAGAAACATATGGTTTTCAGTTACAGTACACACAATAAGGTAATATATTCCGAACGTTGTCAAAATTTGTTTGTCAAAAATGGGCACCAATCTGTCAGGTCGGCCTTTAATTTTTATATTTCAATCGCAGTAAACAGGAAATTTGTTTTTGTTTTAATTTATAAAAATGTCATTTAAAAATATTATAAATTGAAAAATAACAAATTTTCTTCGTGTTTCATCGCGGAAAATGGTAAATAATTGTTTAAAAATTAGCTAGTGGTGTGCGTGGTTTATCGGTTTTTGTGCGTTTTTCGTCGGTATTTTAAACAATTAAGAATTCGGTAGCTGACATTGGTCGCTAAAGTGTCATGTTTTGACAATAATCTGGCGACCAATGTCAGTTCGGAATATATTACCTTTTTACACAGTACACATAAAAAGGTAATATATTCCGAACTGACATTGGTCGCCAGATTGTCAAAACATAACACTTTGGCGACCAATGTCAGCTACCGAATTCTTAGAGCCGTTTTCTTCACTAAAAGTTGAAGTCAACTTGAGGATTTTTATTCTCAACTTGAGATTTTGTTTTTCTTCACTCAAAGTTGACAGTTCCAACTTTCAATTCTCAACTTTAGAGTTTATCAACTTGAGATTTTCTCAACTCTCGGAAAAATGAAAGTTGGGCTAGCAAACTTGAGATTTTGTAGGAAAACATCATATTATATTTTTTTTCTTTTAAATTGTATGATAATGTGATGATTCATCTTTTTTAAAATGGAAAATTAAACTAATAGATATCTAGTAAAAAAATGGCTCTAAATTTTTTTATTTTTTTATTTTTTTTAAAGAAAAATATTAAATTGTATTCGCTTTTTCATTCAATGCAGCGATTGTTGCACTTTATAGTTAATTTATGAACATATGTACATTATAACATATTTTCGAATCACTGACAGTTGTAAATTATGAATATATTGATCATTTCACATCCCGTACATTTTTTTTTATATCGCTTCAAAATTATTGCTATCAAATAGAATCTTTTGAAAAAAAAAATCAACACCAAATAAAAAAACAAATTTATCCATCGATTTTTAATTTGTTTTAAAACAAATTCGATATTTTTAACACAGAAATTAGACAATTAAACCAAACAAATGACATTTAAAATTTTATTTTAAATTTATTTGAATAAAATGTTACAAATATCCCAGGGATATTTTGTTTAACTGAAAGTTGGCCAACTTTTGTTTTTCAAACTAGAGAGTTGAGAACAAAATAGTGAAGAAAACAAATGTTCAACTTTTGCTTCTACTCTCGAGTTGAAGTCAACTCTCAAGTTCGCCAACTTTGGAGTTTGCTTCAAGTTGAGCAATAGTGAAGAAAATGGGCCTTAATTGTTTAAAATACCGACGAAAAACGCACAAAAACCGATAAACCACGCACACCACAAATTTTTAAACAATTATTTACCATTTTCCGCGATGAAACACGAAGAAAATTTGTTATTTTTCAATTTTTAATATTTTTAAATGACATATTATAAATTAAAACAAAAACAAATTTCCTGTTTACTGCGATTGAAATATAAAAATTAAAGGCACAACTGAAAGATTGGTGCCCTTTTTTGACAAAAAAATTTTGACAACGTTCGGAATATATTACCTTATTATGTGTACTGTGACCTTATTATGTGTACTGTGGTTTTCAGTGTTTGATTGGAAATCGATTTGAGCAATTTTCTTTATCACTCAATTTCGGGTTTAAATTCACAGTCTTGACAATAATATTATTCAATGTGTTTTTTAAAAGTTTTTTTTTTTTTCCTAATTTTAACTTTAAAATCGGTTATTTCAAAAACCATTGATTAAAATATTTTATTTTAAAATTTAAAATTAAGTATACAATTTGAGCTTTTGAAAAAGCTATCACTCATAACTGTAAGTGTTGCCGTTGTTTTTAAATATTTTTTTTTATTTTAAGTCATTTTTTAGAAAGTTGCATCTTTCCACTCACCTAACAAGGACTTATACTTGTCATAACCGGCTATAATTGCACAGTTCCTCTTAAAATAGCTTAGACAAACCCATATATAAATTTCGACTTTACGGATTAAAGTTTAATTTAATGCAAGTAAACTGCACACCTTTAAGTTGGTCTGGCAAGCACTTTTGTGCACCTCAAAAAAGTCTGGCAATTTTTTTTTTTTTTTATCTTCTCGATGGGTAAACTAAATTCTATAAAAATTTCAGCCTTACAAGAGCAACTTTTTTTTAATTTTTTTTTACACTTTCAAGGTCATATATATATATGATGTGCACCGCTGTGGCCTGCCAGACCAAGATTTTTTTACTTAGCGTGCTAAAAATAACCACTGTAAGAATTTTTAGCCTTACAAGAGCTACCTTAGTCAAATGTGCCACTGGCTCTTGGACTAAAAAAACAGTCTAAATCCGAGATTTAGCTAAGTAGATTTAGCATAAATCTCGAGCTTTATTCTAAATCTCGGATTAAAAGTAGGTGAAAATCTTAGATTAAGGGTAGCTGAACCCAAATCTGAGGTTAAGCGAAGTGGATTTAAAATAAATCTCGAGACTTATTCTAAATCTACTTAGCTAAATCTCGGATTTAGCTTAGGTAGGAAACATAGCACAAGCCAGAAAAAAAATATTTTCACTTTAGTACTTTTCCAAAAAGTGGTGTATGTAGTTAAGCCTTAAGAATTGTGTATGTTCGACAACTCACTCATGCCATTTTGACATAAGCCCATGCGCGCATATGAATATTATAGTTTGGCCTTAATAAAAGAAGGTAATAACCCTTCAAGCAAGAAAACGGAGTTCAGAAAAGACACTCCGACCTCCGACCGCGAAAGACGGGGTTGCACTCACACACTTGCAACTTTTTGTATATGAACACAAAGTCGAAGGAGAAATCGTGGTGAAAAAATCAATACATATAAAATCGGCTCCGCGGTGATTCTAATTTCCATACTAATTTGAGCCGCCTTCGGACCAGTTTCTGCCTCGAAGTCGGACTCAGCTCCGCCTGAGGCGGAGCGGATTCGGACCGAGGTCGGACCTGTTTGCTTGAAGAAGTCTGTTCACTGACGCTGTGCTGGACTGTTCTAGGCAAAAAAGTACAGCTTTTTACTGTTCATTGACTTTTTTTCTGTGCTGAACTGTTCTTGTTTGCTGTTCATTGACAAATCTAGAACAGTTTAGAACAGGATTTTCTGTTCTTACTTTTGAGTCAGATCAGGTAAGAACAGATTCGTGAGAAGTGTTTTTGTTTTGATTTAATTGTGCGAATATTTCTCGGGTGCTCGTGGTTTTTTATAACTAAAAAACAATTTTTAATTATATTTTTCGCAGTAAAATTACAAAAAAAAAGAAAAAATAAATGAGAAACGATAAACGAAAAATTCATATAATTTACATTTTGTTTTTTTTTTTATTTTGACAACTGACGATTAAATGACTGTTCAAACTTGTTCTGACGTTTCTCACGAAACTGTGCTGCCCTGTCCTGTTCTGATCTAGAAAAATCCTCGTTGAACATACTTAGGGCCAGTTGTACAAATATTTAATCCATGGTTCAGCAACTTTTATCTTCTGAATTCGCTGGTAGTTTTTTATTTTAGCACAGGTTCTAGGTCAATATAGGTTGAAATAGCTAAATCCATCCTTGAACCAAAGTTGATCCACTGCTAATCCGCCGAAATCGGCGAGTTAAATTCCTGATCCGAGGCTGAACCACGTTGGTACAACTGGTCCTTAATATATCATTAGAGTCGCCATTTTACAAAATGGAGTCATAAGGTTTTGACGTTTAATTTTTCAAAGTCAAAAGCTACAACAATTTCCAAGACAAATTTTTGTTAACAACAATTTCAATAGCTCAGAGCTGTCAAAAACTTATGGCCAGTTGTACAAATGTTTAACCCGTGGTTAGGCAACGGCTAACCCGCCGAAATGGGTGAGTTAAATTCCTGATCCGAGGCTGAACCGCGTTTGTACAACTGGCGCTTAGGAAGCCATATTTTTTTCTTTCATCTGACAGTTCTCGATTCAGACTTTCTTCGCGTGATACTCATGCCTATTACAGAAGACGCAGTGACTCAGTCCCCGGGAATCTACTCGATCCGCAACCGAATCAAATTTCAATCTGTGAACTCCCCGGGATGAACTGTATTATCGATCCACGAAAACACACTAAACTGCTTACCGACATATGTCATTGGTGACACTTACATAGCCAAATGTCATTCTATCACTTCCGCACCGGCGGCTTCAGTAATGAGAAATCTTGTGAAAGTGACTCTCACTCCCGCCGCAGTGCATCTGCGTCTTCGGTAATAGGCATGACTACCTTCTCTTCATATACCATGGATGGCTGTAAAATATCTATCGAGCTTACCTTGTTTTCTGTTTAAGCCTGGTACGCTGCTCGCGCTAAATTTTAGCTCCCATACAAATTATCGAAAATTTTTAGCTAAGATAAAATGGATCCCATACAAGTTATCGATAACTTGTATGGGAATTTTATCTCAGCTAAAATTTAGCGCGAGCAGCGTACCAGGCTTTATCATGAGGTTTGACTAGCTTTGTAGTGCTATGTCACATTCCAAAAGCTAGTTGAAATTTCGACTACGTAGTCACTAGATTATAATCTAGTGACTACGTAGTCGTCACTATAGTGAATGTACGTGTCCACTGTCAAACATTGGCGAAAGGTTACGTCAAAATAAAAAAAATAAATAATAATAAATTCTGTAATAATTTCTCAATTGGGTACAAGTTTAATAAAATAGTGTTATTGTTGAAAAACACGATTTTTAATTTTGCAAACTACCCGGCGTTAAATACTCCTCTTTAAATATTTGAAAAACTCTTTAGCGAAAATTCAAAACGGCTGTGCTGCCTTATATTGTGGTTCCACCTCAACAGTTTAGTTCATACGTAAAACGTGTGGTGCTTAAATCGCTTAGAAGATTATGTTACACTCGTGTTTTTTACTTCCAAATTCCAATGTCAAAAATACACTTCCAATTGATTACCCAAATCAAGGCCGTAGAAAATTAAAATTATATCAACCCGGCTGATTTTCGTACAATTCAATTTAAATTAATACCCAAATTTACATTAATACCGGCTAGAATAAAAATGACAGCAAAAACAATAACTTTATTATGGCCATCAAATCGCAGTATTTCCTATATAGGAACACAAAATATGCGGTAAGTACAGAGGGACTTTGCTAACTTTTTATAATGTGACGTAATGTTTTAGTCATTTACGTTTCATTTAAATACTACAAAAATTGATTTTAAATACTGAATATAGTCAATTAAGATGTTGTCCTTTTAATAATATTCAAAGAACTTTGTTATGGGCTTCCACAAATCGAGTAACTATGCGTCAATACGGAAGCGAAAAAGCTGAACCTTCCTCAAGCACAGCTGAACCTAGTGAGAACGAAAAAAAGTTGATTGCCGATGTCGAGAGTTTGACAAAAGAAGTCGAAGCTTTGAAGGAGAAGAACAATGAACTAACCGACAAGTATAAGAGGTCACTGGCTGATGGTGAAAATTTACGTACACGTCTTACTAAACAGATAAGCGATGCCAAACTTTTTGGCATTCAAGGTTTCTGTAAAGACTTGCTTGAGGTAGCTGACACTCTTGGCCATGCTACTGAAGCTGTTCCCAAAGAAGAGGTAAGAATTATTTTGTAGTTTGATTTAGTTTGGACTTCACTGTTCAAAGAATCATATTTGATTCATGAAATCTATTTTGTGCCGCTACGTGCATGAATCGCATATGATTCAAAATAATTACAAATCGAAAATTATTCTACGTCCCTATACTAATTTGTAGAAAATTCTCTCTACGTTCAAATAATTTTATAAGAAAAGATCAATATCACGTCATATGAATCACATTTGAACACATTTTTTGTAGGTACTGCGTCCATAAATCATACATGATTCTATTTATTTTTATTTATTTATTTGGCTAGTGGCCATTAAGGTCTAAAAGAAATTTACAATTTTTTAAGGTTGCATTCAAATTTTTATCAGTAATTTAAGTAAAACAAAAAGCAATTAACATTAAATATTTAAATATTTGATTTTGCATAAATGATTAATTGATTTTTAAATTGATGTAAATTGTTTATACTTCTTATATTCAGTGGAAGATTATTATAAGATTATTATTACTGGATTGTGCTCTAGTCGGTCTCGTTCGAATGATGTTGAATTCTTCAATGTTTCGCAAACTAGGTATATTGTATATTTCTATTTGTAGGTATTATTGATTTAGAGCCGTTTTCTTCACCAAAAGTTGAAGTCAACTTGAGGATTTTTATTCTCAACTTGTGATTTTGTTTTTCTTCACTCAAAGTTGACAGTTTCAACTTTTGATTCTCAACTCTCCAGTTGGTCAACTTCTGGTTTGCTCAACTTCCGAAAATAGTAGAAGTTGAGGGAGCAAACTTGAGAGTTTTCTGTGAATGTCATATTTTTTTCTTTTTTTATGCTAAATCTTGGCAAAAACTCTTTTATTTCTGTTTTCGTGGAAAAATTGAGAATTAAATTTATGGAAAAATATTTCCCAGTCGCAGAATATTATTATTCATTAAAAAATTGTCTCGATTGCTTTTTAAATTTGAAACTGACAGTATTAGTATAAACTGTCACAAATATCCCAGGGATTTTTTCAAACTGGAAGTTGGTCAACTTCTGTATTTTAAAAGTGAAGAAAACCAAATGTTCAACTTTTGTTCCAACCTTCGAGTTGAAGTCAACTCTCAAGTTCGCCAACTCTCGAGTTTGATTCAAGTTGAGCAATAGTGAAGAAAATCCCCCTTAACCCTCTACTGCATGAATTATGAACGAAATGAAATAAGAAAATTTTTAACAATTTTTTAGCTTTATTAGGGGTTGAAAAAAGGTATTACATAGAAATTTTTAATTTTTTACATATATGTATATACATTTTTAGAAACATAAACCATACATACATTGGTTAGCATGCAGCAAGTCGATTTCCAGCAAAAAATTAACTACCCATATATGGTTTAGTATGCATTCAAGGTATATTTTTAAAGTATGTTTTTATTACATTGGACTTTCCTAACTCATGGAATTTATTCAAACACTTTCTTTTATCATTGTTGCAGAAGAACACCTTCCATTTTCTACACATTATGTACGTCTTCATTCAGAGATATGGTCGATGTTTTCAGTTCGAACTGAATTCAACGGCTTTTGCCCTTGGGTGTTGTGAGTGAATTGGATTTTCGGGATTAGATGGGGCTGGACTTCCGTGACTTGTATATAACTCCCCCAGCTTTGTTTTGTTCCATTTCTGCATTTATCACTTGCCAAAGTTGAAGGGCATCCTTTTTTTCGTGACAATGTAGGTTTTACAGATTTGCATAAGTGCTCGGAGATGGCTTGTTTAATGTTAATCTAATTTTGATTTTGGTGGGGACAGCACCCCCATTTATTCGGCTTAATTCAAGCTACAAAAACTTAGTCTAACTTAAAAACTCACTTATAGCTAACTTAGAGGGTGATCGGGACAGTTAAGAAGGCGGTGTTTAAGAAGAGACGTGCTGATGTTGAAATCAAAATAGTCAAGGTTCGTGTTTATACTCCGCAACATTCGAGTGAGGGGTTCGTTGGATCCATAGGATGTACGGTGGGAGGACAAATAAAAAAGGCGAAGCTAGATCGTCATCACTTCGAAAGCCATCACCAGTTTTAGCATTTACACACTTATTTTTCCATAGAAAGTCTTTGAATTCATTTTACAAAAAAATAAAAATTCCACAAAAATCAGTAATGTAAGTCGCCAACGCATGATAACACATAAATGGTGTTTTGGAAAAAACGCCAAAAAAAGACAAAAAAAATTATAAAAACAAAAAAACAAGCTTCTTAAACATATAAAAGTATAATAAATACATACGAAACTTATTTTTAATTGGATGCAACTTACTTGTTTATTATAAAAAAAAAACACTTGAAAAGTACACACTTTTATTCACTGATTTGCACTTTACACATGCTCTTAAAACAATGAGTTTATTTCAGAATCACGACTCTCTTACTGATAATAAAAACCGATTAATTATTAAACTTACAGTCACATTAATCATGTTCTAAAAAATATGTAAATTATACGCAAAAATAGACATAATTTTAATAAAAATAAGTCATAATAGAACTGCAGTAAAACAAATGTAAAAACGCAAAGAAAACTTATTATGAAAAATTCCCCAAGTTTCATTCTCTTTTAACTAGAAAGCAAAAAGAAAATACAAATTTTCTGCATTTTTGCGATTCAGAGCCCTTTTTCCGAAATCCTTTTTCCCTGGAATTTTTGTTTAGAATAGAAGTCTAGAAAAATCTATTTTCCGAAAGTCGCGTACATCCGGAATGTGTAAAATATTTTGCCATGTCTCAAAACGAATATCTATCGAATATCTTTTTTTAGTAGTATTATAATCTATAACAGTATTTGTTTTAACACAATTCCATAGGTTTCTTGCTGACAATATGCAATTTACTTGTCATGGATATTAGGGTGGTCGTTATTTTCCAAAAATTGGAATTTCTATGCTCCCAAGGGCTTATATGGTTGGAAATAAATAAAAAAAAATATTCCCCAAGTTTCAAGTCTCTAAATTAATTTTAACCCGTGCCGAAAAGCGGTTGAAGTTTCTTATGGGAATAACATGGGGTTTTTGATCTTGTCCCATCAAATTTAAATTCCAGCCAAACTATTCGTTCTAAAAATCTGAAACTTGGCAGACTTATACCTTATAGTTGTAGCAATCATGTGGATTTTTTTCAGATTTTTAACTATTATAGTTTCGGATATTCAGCTCGGTAAAGAAAACCATTTTTTTCAGACTTTTTTAATTTTTTTTTTCAAAAAAAAAAAAAAAAATTATAGTAATAATAAATTCCTTATTCGTTTATGAGTAATTCCATGTGAAAAGAATATAGGAAAAATACTTATGTCATAAAATCTTGTTGTGTCAATTTTTAACGGTTCCTTAGCTCAAATATGAACTTCTGTATATAAATAATCCCCCCAAAAAATTAGCAAGTGAGTAGAATGAATTAATTCCCTAAGTCACTCAATTTTTGAGAGTAAAAAAAATATGATCTTTAATTACTTTTTTGCATATTTCTTGCGACTTTATACATAATTCAATTAAGGTTTTTTTTGCATTTGTAGGGTGATATTTAGACCTTTCAAAAACCGTTATTAAAAATGAAATTATAATTCATTTTAAGCTGATCTATTACAAAAAAGGTGAAAAACACATTTTATTTTTTTTTTCTAAAAAACCCATTTTTTAATTTTTTTTTTTTAAGTAAAAAATTATGATCTTTTCAATAAAAATAGTTTCGTAATGATTTTTTCACTTTTAAGCTGTTTTTTCCCAAATTTGTACATAAAACCATAATGAGACTCGGCACGAGTAAGATAACTTAGGCGACAAGAATTGATAACGGTATTTTGTAGAGGAGTTCAATACAATAATTTTTTACTATGGGAGAGGGGTTCTATCTCCCCTCGTTTAGGCGGGAGGGGCATTTTTCTAAAATATGACGTAAAATACTTAAAAACTTATTAAAAATCAACGGTAACACTTACAGTTATAATTGATATCTTTCTGAAAAGCCGGAATTGTATTATTAATTCATTCTACTCACTTGCTAATTTTTTTGGGGGATTATTTTATTATATTTTTTCTATATTCTTTTCACATGGAATTACTCATAAACGAATAAGGAATTTATTATTATTACTATTTTTTTTTTTTTTTGAAAAAAAATGAAAAAAGTCTGAAAAAAATGGTTTTCTTTACCGAGCTGAATATCCGAAACTATAATAGTTAAAAATCTGAAAAAAATCCACATGATTGCTACAACTATAAGGTATAAGTCTGCCAAGTTTCAGATTTTTAGAACGAATAGTTTGGCTGGAATTTAAATTTGATGGGACAAGGTCAAAAACCCCATGTTATTCCCATAAGAAACTTCAACCGCTTTTCGGCACGGGTTAAAATTAATTTAGAGACTTGGAACTTGGGGAATATTTTTTTTAATTTATTTCCAACCATATAAGCCCTTGGGAGCATAGAAATTCCAATTTTTGGAAAATAACGACCACCCTAATGGATATGACAAGTAGAAGGCATAACAACATCTCTGTTATTAAGTCATTTTACCAGCATGGTCGGATAAGATGACATACCTGCATTTTCTCACTAAATAAAGTTACTTATATATTTCATCAGTATAGGTACACAACTTTTCAAATGTTAATTAATGGTTTGTCCCCAATAGTGGTACGTGACCTTAAAAGGTTTTATTGTTTTTTGATAGTTTAAGACGTTAGGAAAAGCAACGACTAAAATTATTTCCAAATGGACCATTGTTTTCTTCTAAACTATTTTTTGAGGAAAAATTAATTTATTTTTTCTTCATCAGAATAATTATACCCTTGTTATCTTTAATTTTAATGTGTATTTCGGTAAAATTTACCATTAAAACAAATAAGTGGAGTTTTCTAAGTTTAATTTAATAATCATACTACCATATTGAAAAATATGGGAAAGCACCTTAATAAATAAAACAAAGAATGGCGTGGTTTAAAAAATTACGAATTGTGAATATGCTCTATCCAGACATCAGATACAAACATTCTGGGGGTAAAAAACCATTAATGGTAATAAAAAAATGCATAAAAACACTCTTAGACGAGTAAATTTATACATGTGCTACCAGTTTTGGTGGATTTACGACAAGAATAAAAGTGAAAAACAGGTATTATTTGTAATTTTATGACAATAAATAGAATGGTCATTAGTCCAAATCTCTTCTAAAATGGCTGAATTTTGAAAAGACACCATCACTAAACCAAGAACAGAATTGTATGCGTTTAAGGTTTTTGAAATCCTTTACCAGAAGAAAAGTTGAGTGATGGTATTTCTTGTTATTTTTGAATCAATGAACGTGTAATTTTGGAAAGTTAAACTATCAGTTTTGCATTCTGCGAAAGGAGAAACCATTTTGAGACCAACTTCATAGTTAAAAAAGAAGTATTAAGGCATGGATGAAAGTAATCTACTATGATAATACTGATAATGAATTTCAAACGTGAAGAATGGTCACAATTTTTTGTAAATGAATATTCAAGAAACCTTTCCTTGATTATATTGTATTTGTGAACCAGTATAGGATTTTTCAACAGGGCCACGTCTCCTCCCTGTAAAATATTGGGAGGAAGTGCAAAATCACGAAGTACTTCAGTATCTGCCATAGAAAACAGACCTGAACCTTGTTTAAAATGTTTGGAAATGGCTAGCCCGTACCGATAAAATTTGTGATCGTCGATTTTAAGACAAAAATATTGCCTTACAATTTAGGGAAGAGATTTAGATTGCATAAAAAAATTTAACATTCCAATTCCTGGACAGTTTTTTTATTTTTTATGAATAAAATGGCCACCATAAAAATAATAAAATAATTAAAATACATTTTTAAGAAGAATTTGATTTAAATTCATTTAATGAACCACTTTTACATCATTCTTTATGAAACAAAAAATAAACTCAGTTTTTTGATATAAAATGGTCTGCCACAGAAACAAGAAAAAGAACCACACGTTTTGAATTATTATTTTTTTTTTTTTTTGTTCATTCTGCTAACATCTTAAACAATGACTTGGCATCAAAAAATTATTATTTTTCCTACACTGAAAGGAAAATACGAATAATAACAAAACAAGTAAAAGAACCACACGTTTTGAATTATTTTTTTTTTGTTCATTCTGCTTACATCTTAAACAATGAATTGGCATCAAAAAATACTGAACATTTGAAAAGTTGTGTACCTATTCTGATGAAAAGGAGTGTGTATTAGGGTGATCTTCAGGAAAAAAAATTGGGGACGCCCTCTAGAAAACGGTTTCAAATCAGGAAAAAAAAATGCCCTATTTTTTTCAAATTCTTATTCCTAACCTAACATTAAGAAGTTTTTGTTTTTTTTTTTTCAATTTTTCGATATAACATCATTTGCACGACTGGGTCGCACGTACTTGCTCTTTTAGTTCAAAGTATCTTTATCTTAAATATCAATTGGAAATTTAAGATTTTGTTTAGTGTCGAGAAAAAAATTTAAAAAAAAATTGAAAGTTAAAAAATTTTTTTTTTTCAAAAACTTTTTAGAAATTTTTTTTTTTCAAAAACTTTTTTAATTTTCTTTTTTACATTTGACACTTCAAAATGATTTCTGTAAATTTTGAATAAAATTGACTTATGCTTTGATGAAATATATGAACTTAAAAAATATGTCAATTTTTGAAAAACGGCAACACCATATTTCCGTTCTCCGAATTTTTTAAGAAAAACTAAAAACGCAGTTTTGTTAGAATCAATAAGAGTATTATGTACACCAAATTTAATCGAAATCGTTAGAGCCTTTTTCGAGAAAGTTGCAAAACCTCGAAAACGTTATATGGGAGATATGCGTTAAAAAAGAGATATTAAAAAAATAAAAAAAAAACGGGTCTAGGGATTTACGTAAAAATCATCTGTACCAAGTTTCAAGCAAATCCATCCATCCGTTTAGGCCCTAGCTCGATGTACAGATGGACGCACAGACGCACAGTGGTTCCCTTATATGGAGTAAGTGGAAAAAAACCTATAAAAACCGAACGGGTGGACTGATTTGATTGAAATTTGGTATATAAATTAAATGAAACGAGTTCTCATCGTGGTTAACTGTGTGTCGTGCTTTAAAATTACTCATTTTTTTTATAGTCTAAGAGCCCAGAGCAGATTTTGGGAGTTTTTGGATAACCAAAAATGGGTCATATGTATGTATGTGTAGGTAATAGCGTCCTGATGAAGAATTCGAAAGTCTGGCAGGTTTATTTCACGGCATTCTATGGTTTATGGGGAGTTGAAAAATGCATTTTTTCCGATTTTTGTGTCGCGTATATAACCACTTAAATTCATATAGAGCCGATAAAGGGCGATACCTTGATTGCAAAAAGTTCGGTCCCAGACGTTTTATTCGCGGCATTACCCTTGCCTAATCCCGGAAGATTCGCGAAATAGCGACTTTCATACAAAAGTCAGAATATTATTTTTTGCAAGATATATAACCGTCTGGTGGTAACTCTTAAAAAATCACCATTACCTCCAGATACAAAATAAATTAGTGCCAGACGTTTCAACCACGGCATTACCCCCGCCAGACGTCCTTGAAGATTCGCGAAATAGCGATTTTCATACAAAAGTCAGAATATTATTTTTTGCAAGATGTATAACGGTCTGGTGGTAACTCTTAAAAAATCACCATTACCTCCAGATACAAAATAAATTAGTGCCAGACGTTTCAACCACGGTATTACCCCCACCAGACGTCCTTGAAGAGTCCTGAAACAGCGATTTTCATACAAAAGTCAGAATATTATTTTTTGCAAGATATATAACCGTCTGGTGGTAACTCTTAAAAAATCACCATTACCTCCAGATACAAAATAAATTAGTGCCAGACGTTTCAACCATGGCATTACCCCCGCCAGACGTCCTTGAATAGTTCCGAACGACTTCAACTGCAGTGATGACTACACTGATCTCTTATAATTTAAACAACTTTATTTTACGAAAAAAGCCGTTAAATTAGAAACGGTAATACCAGAAGCCAATTTCAAGTGCTGTTTGAGTGAAACGCATTGCTACACTCAAGAAGCTCTTACAGAAGAATGGGTCAACATGGGTCATTTGTTTAAACACCATAAATAGTATATTATATTATAAGCTTTAAATTAATACTAAAACGAAACGAAATTTCGAAAATTTTAAAGAATCTAGTTTGAGCTTAGTATACTCGGGACCCAGGCTATGCTGTATGCAAATTGATTGCATTCTGTGTTTAAATATACCTATTTTTAATCAAAAAACCAAATCAAAAAAATTGAAAAAATTGTTTCACTTTTTTGGGTTTTTTTCCATCTGGGTACCACTGTGCGACGGACGGCATGACGAAAACTACTTTTTTATCTTCTCCATCCTCGTAATGTTGGTTTTGATTATAAACTCGAATTTTTTTTTCTACACGAAACCAATACTTGCCCTATAGAGCAAGTAAAACAATGAGAGATTATAGCCTCTTCACAAAAACAGGGCGCCCTCTTTACTTTCATACGGTATCATACGTATAATACTGTGTATGTATGTATGTATGTATGATCAAACATCCGCACATCAAACACTGGACACAGAATATCGCCCATGCTCTAGTAACAACCAGTACAAACTTCTTATCAAAATTGGGCCAGGAAGGGTTAGAGATAAAAATATCAAAAAAATAGGGTATTTTTTAATCATTTTTCGGACTTGATTTAAGAGGCGTCCGTAAATGTGCAGTATAACGGCTATATTATTCACTAGTTTAAAAAATACATATGGATGTAAAGAAATTGAAATATGAAAAACAAATCCATAATATTCACTATCACACAGAGAAAAAAATGTCATTTGTAACAATTTTTTAACTATTTTCATAGTTAAAATCGGGATAACTATTTTGGATTTGGATTTATTTTTGACATTTGACAATTTTACATCAAGATGTATTTTTTAAACTAGTGAATAAAATGGTCGTAAGATTATTAACATAACAAGTATTTTAGTTAAAATATTTTAAACTGACATCTCTTTCCCATTCCAGATCGCGGAATTGGTGCTGTTATACAGATTTTAAACCATTGCAAAGCACCATTCCCATGCTATAACCTCGGTTTATCAACGCATTTCTATCCAAATTGTCACTTGAAGTCAACAAACAATGTATACACAATTGTGTCCCTTTGTTCAAAAATGATTCTGCAATATTTTTTAGTACAAGAATGTGATCATTATGTGGAGTTACCTGGTCTGAATCCAGCTTGACACACATTATTGACAATTTTCAAAGACTGTTGTAAAAAGTTTATACGTAGATTTCAAGAAAGATACGCCCTATAATTTGCCAGATCTGCGGTACTTCCTTTTTTTTAGTTAAGAAATGTCAGGGATTCTGTGCATTTGGCAAATTAATTATAATAGATTTGAACTCACATAAGTTTTTTTTTAAATTTTAAGGTAGAAAAAACGGATTTGAGCTTCTCTAAAATATTTTTTGCGAAGGTCCCTTTTGCCGTTGATTTTGTTCAAAGTCTTGAGCTTTTTTGTCCAGGTTGCTTTCTTCCCTCTCCTGTGACACCTTTGGTTTCCACGTTCTTTGTTTCTTCGAATATCCATTCGCTTGGAGAACATTGTCAACCAAATTCAGCTCAGCCGTCAGATGTTCTTCGTCACAAATTCTATGAGCGCGCTGAACTAGTATCGAAACCACAGACCTTAAATTCGCTGGGTGGTGGTGCGATGTAGCATGTAGGTATCTGTTAGTGTGCGTTTCTTTCCTATATACTGTGTGCCCTAATGTACCATTTATTTTCCTAATGACTTTCACATCCAAAAATGCAATGGAATTGTCTTTTTCTTTCTCCATGGTGAAACTAATTTTTGGATGTTGAGAGTTCAGATGTTCGAAAAAACTCACAATATTGGACTTTTTGAGGATGCAGAACGTGTCATCGACATACCTCAACCATATTTTGGGTTTCTGTGGAAAATCATTTAGGGCTTTTTTTTCAAAATACTCCATCCACAAATCTGCGACAAGGGGTGCTAAAGGTAAACCCATGGCAACCCCGTCAACTTGTAAATAGAACTTTTTATTGAAACAAAAATAGCCCGAGGATAGACAGTACTCCAGGAGCGGCATGTAGTTGTCGTTGATGCTGGTAGATGGTAAACGTTCCCTGATAACAGTCAGCACCTCCTGCACAGGTACATTTGTAAAAAGTGATGTGACGTCAAAGCTCACCATTACTTCATCCTCTTCGAGTCTTAAGTTACTGAGAATCGACACAAAGTGTGAAGAGTCCTTTACGTGGTGTTCTGTCGACCCAATTAGTGGTTTGAAAACTTCAACTAAATGCTTTGCTAAATTATAACACGGAGCATTTATTTGGCTCACTATCGGTCGCATAGGATACCCTTCCTTATGAATTTTCGGCAGTCCGTACAATTTTGGTGCCTGAGTACATGAGGGAATTAAGCGTTTATTTGGCAAGATCGCTTTATTTTCATTAATGAGCTTTGTCACTTTTCTTAAAACCCGGGCTGTAGGATCATAATCAACCGGCGAATAAGTGTTTGTGTCTTGCACTAGAACACTCATCTTATCATAATAATCACTTTTATTTACAACAACAGTAGCATTACCTTTGTCTGCAGGGAGAATGAAAATGCTTTCTTCCCTACGCAACTCATTCAATGCAACCCATTCGTCTCTGCTTACATTGCTTGTTGTTGTTGATGATGTTGTTGTTCTTCTAACCAGCACCGCTACGTCTTGTCGAATTGTCTCGGCATCAATGCTGTTGAGTTTGTTGCGCGAGATGCATTCTTCTACACTGCCTATCACAGTCTCGATTGGCACACGACGTGGAGTGGGTGCAAAGTTTAAACATTTGCTTAGAATGCTTGTGGCTGCTGGACTCAAGTCTACATTTGATACGTTGACAACGGCTTTTTTAAGTTCGATTGAATTTTGCTCTCGTTGTTTAGTTTGCGCGTTGATTAGTTTCACAAATTATTGTTGTGTTTTTTGAGTACAATGTTGTTGAATATTGTTCGCTTGCACACAAGTTATTCTGTCACACACACTTAAATCTTCTTCACTAAGAACTAATAATAAATAATAGCTTCACAGAAATTGAATTTAATTCACTACAATGAGAGCTAATTAATTTTGTTAATAACATTTTACTCGCCGTAGCAAGAACTTTCTTAGAACCATATATGTGTCGCATAGGTTTTAGTTTAACACAGGTAGGTATTACGTCACAATCTCGGCATCTTTTTAGGAAAGCTAAAGCACTGAGAAGGGCGCGCGCGTTTTACCCGAAAGCTCCCGAATTGGCGAAGGCATTTATGAATAGCCTCTCCGTAAAGGCTTACAATATAACTTTTAAGGCTTTCACGGTTCCTTACAGACATAATTTTTAAAATTCTCGGATTAGCCGCGTTTTTTAAACAAAGAAAATACTTTTGTACTCACCCCGAACGTTTCGCATCAAATTTCATTGAGCGTGGTCACCAAGAAACTGCCATAAAATGTTAAAGTTGGTTAGATCGGCTCCGCAAGTTGTATTTGTGCGTAGGCCGTTCTAACTCTGGTTGTTGTTGGGGTTCTTCTTGAGTTTGAATTTGTTGGGAGCAAACAATGCTTACTACATCACAGGGTGTTATCACTTCAACTTGGGATGACCGTGAGGTGTTGATGACGGTATCCCATGAACGCGAAAGTTTAAAACTATCGTCACGATTGAAGTTTTTGTGGCGTTTTATTTCAATCGCCTCGCGTACCAGCCGTGGAATGTAGTGCGACTCTTGAGCTAACACCTTCGCTTGGTCGAAGTGTATCCAGTGGTGTTCGTCTGGATTGTCCAATAAGTGCTCGCAAATTGCCGATTTTTCCCGTTGGCTTTTGCTAACCGCACTTATGTGCTCTTTTAAGCGAGTGGCAATGCTTCTTTGTGTTTGTCCAACGTTTCCCGGTGACCACGCTCAATGAAATTTGATGCGAAACGTTCGGGGTGAGTACAAAAGTACTTTCTTTGTTTAAAAAACGCGGCTAATCCGAGAATTTTAAAAATTATGTCTGTAAGAAACCGTGAAAGCCTTAAAAGTTATACGTTGAAAAACGTTTATCGCCAGTGATAAAATTACAGAACAGGGACCCTGATACTCTCCGGTTGCCTGCCGCGTGCAATATAACATAGAAAGAAGGCAAATAGATGGCAATGGATACATAGAACAAGTAGCATAGATCTATTCACTCGAATCTTTTTTGTTGGGATAATTATGCAGCTCTAATTTGAGTTTTTGACGTGAAAAAACCCCACCCACAAAAATTGTATTTCAGTTCAGGCGTAACATTTTTCACTTTCGGAAAACTCCCCATATTTTGAACTTTTTTCCAGGTAACATGCGAGGTAATCAAATTCTCTTTTTTCACTTAAATTTTGTTTTGACATAAAAGCTATATAATAAAAGGCAAGAAAAAAGGCAATAACGGAAGAATATGCGAAAAAAAGGCAAAATAAAATACTATGTATATTTGGAATCAGCGGAACGTCAAACGTCTTTGTTTTTAGTCCATGTCGTAAGATTGTGCAAAATTGACAAAAAAGACAATTTACCAAATCCTATTCTTATTTATATGTTTCTGAGTTCCATTTTTGTAAAAATCAGCAGGAATACCACCCGGTTCTGCTGCTTTCTTATCTTTTGACCTTCTTGAGCTTCATTGATCAGATCATATGTTTAAATGTCATCAAGGACTTGATTATGAATGTATAGTGCAGCTCCCGATGTTCTCAATCGCTGTACCACCAGGTTACTCTTTTGATAAAGATATTTGCTATTGTGCTATAATAAACTTGATTTCAGTCGAAAACAAAATTGTAAAGGAAAAATTTTTATTTCGGAAATGAAATTTATGTAGTTTCGCTGATTCGGATCTGTTGTGTGAATGCCTTGTGCTACTTTTATGACAAAAAAAAATAAAACAAATTGAATTATATTTTCATTTTGAATATAAAATATGATGCTCTATCATTTTCCCTGAGCCTGAAGACAATGGGCACGTTCAGGAAATATTAGGGACTAGATATTTAGGCAACGTCATTTTCTGAACGGAAATTTGAGTAAATTGACTAAATTAGTTTTGATGTGATGCTATTGTCAAATTTCAAAATTTATTTAAGAATTTTGGCGGTCACATGGGTAAGACACCAAATTTCACTAAACTTTAATGAATAAATAAAATTTATTATAACCGATAATGCACTTTTTAGTTGTTTTTCACACAAATAAATTTAATTTTGCTAAATTAATTCTTTAATTAAAAACAATCTGCTGTCATGTTGACAAAAAAAACTTTCTTAAATTTTTAGGGAAAATTTTCTTGCCTAACTTTCCAGTCAGCTTTCCAATAAAATTACCTAGATTGGAAGGATTTTTTTTGACAGCTGACCAATCAGAGACCGAGAAATTACCTAAATATTTAGTCCCTAACGTTTCTGAACCTGCCCAATATCGACTATTTTTTTTTTTGAGAGTTTTCAAATGATTCAAACACACAAGAGATTGAACTTCTTGTTCAATCTCTTGTGTGTTTGAATCATTTGAAAACTCACAAAAAAGACTCCAAATTGTTTTTTTTTTTTTAACGTCAAATTTGCGTTTCTATTGGTTCGATATTCAAGATTCGGGTCTTCAGGTTCAAAGAAAATAACACAGCATCAACATTTTGCACTTAAAATGCACTTCTAAGTTATAGTATTGAGAAAATCTACAAAAATTGTTAAATGCCAAAATGCATTTTATCTATTTGTTAGATACATCATAGGGAAAAAACTATTGGACAATACATTTTGACTTGAATATATCAATAAATGATGAAATCATTCTTGCCCATTGCTCATTTCCTTTGAGAATTTTTTTCCAGGGGGGGATATCTGATATCTGAACTATTATCAAATGATATAGAGTACTTTTGGTTAAAGTAGAACCTTGAAATCTGGTAAAATGGTAGTACTTGCAGCTTATACAAGAGAACAATTTTAAAACTTGAGATTTTCTATTCAGGGGTCGTGGTATCCTCCCTTCAATATGTTTGTTACACTTTCTAATACAATCACACTACTTTAAAAGCATAGGAAATATTTAAAACTTGAAGTTTTCTAAAATAAAGCATGGAATAAGTAAATAAAATTCTACAAAAATAAAAAAAATATTTTCTACAAGTAAACAAAAAATTGTATCTACTGGCAGAATATTGAAATACACAATGGAAAAAAGCTGAGTTTTGAAGAACACAAATTTAGCTTATAAAAAAAAAAAGAATTTTGACCCGATCACTCAAATTTATATTTTTGTTAAGTTGGGTATGAAATTCATTGAAGAAGTTTCTTTTTCGTTAGAAGAAAGAATTCAACTAGACACCTACATTTTATGTATTTTTAAATTTTTGTTTCAAATGTTTTAATAGTTTGATGAATATAAAGTCTATGTAAGTTTAAGCGACCCAGTTATACATTTTCTTTCTTAATACCATTATCAAGCTGGATAATTAATTTCCAAGAACATTTTTTATTTTTAGATAAATGAAAGCAATAAGCACTTAAAGAGTCTGTACGAGGGTCTTACAATGACTAAAGCTTCACTGAAACAAGTGTTCAAGCGTCACGGGCTAGAACCAATCAATCCACTGAACGAAAAGTTTGACCCAAATGTTCATGAAGCTCTATTTCAAAAGGTTAATTATTTTTTTTTTTTTTACAAATTTTTAAAAATTGTATTGAAACAATAAATGTTTTCTCTTTTAGGAGGACGATAATGTTGAGCCGAACACAGTTGTAGTTGTTAGCAAAGTTGGATATAAATTGCACGAACGATGCATACGACCCGCTTTGGTCGGAGTATCGAAGTCTTCGTCATGAGCATATAAAATCTTTATATAATACATAATTATACTCTTTCCGAGTTTCTTTAAAATGAGTTTTTATTTCATCAGAACCGGGTTTCGATGAAAATTGGGCGAATGAATCATTATTTTATATTTTATGAATGTTTAAATATAGAAATGTGAATTGAATTAATCTATAAAATTTTAATTTTTCTTAACTTTAATAGACATCAGCAAACTTTAACTAAAGTGTTTATAAAAACGTTGAAAATCTTTATTACAAGGGTTGTTCAAAAAGTTCGTCAAATGAAGGAGTTGAAGAAGCCATGGAGGAAATTTTCTTACCCCATATTGTTTGGACATTCGTTAGAGAAAACTAAACCAAATTTGCTTAAAAAGAGTCATTAGCTATTGAGCTTTCGTTTAGTTAGCGAGTGAAAAAAATTAAATTATGGATACAATTTATTTTCTAGCTGTGATTGAGGTGTTGACTAGAAAAGTACAAACCCTCTTTAATTGTTTCTAAGTGAAAAACAATGGATTATAATTGAAACAGTTGTAAGAACGGAATAAGTCCATTTTGCAAAATTGTTGGGAAAACAGAAAAAACTGAATGCTTTCTGTATTTTACTGTTTTCAGATGTTTGACCTTCAGATAAAATAAAAATTATGTAGATTTGAGTAGAATGAGACAAACATTTTATTTCTACCGGTTTCTGGTAGACAGGTATAACGGTTTAAAAACATTGGACTTATTCCGTTCTTACAACTTACGGTTTGAAATTTCAGCCAAAAGCCAAATTTTGAATGAAATAAACATATAATTTATTTAAAACAAAAGTTTTGAGCAATCGATTAACTATTGAAATAGTTTGAGTAATCAAAACAAAAAAGTGTTATACGTAGTAACACAAAAATTTTTGTTGTGGTCTATTTTTTACTTGAGTAAAACAAAAAATGGGAAAGTAAAAATAGGTTCGAATGGTCATTCTTTGGTTAATTTTCAATGAAAAAAACTTTTTTTTTAATAGCAATGCATATGACTTTCTCAGCCCGAAAAAAATACCGTTAAAAAAGCAAAAAAAAAAAATACTCAAAAAATCGCTTTTCTTGACTTTTTTCATGTATTTTTGGACTGTTTTGGTATGGATTTTTTTTTATTTTGATTTGATTCTCTACAACAAGTTTTAAAATCAATTTATCAAAATTATGCTTTGTTTACGAGATATATTGACAAAAACCAAAAAGGGGGCTTTTGCACCCCTATCTTCAATTTCCACCCAACTAAGTACTAACAAATTTTACATGGCTCTAATCCAATGAACCGTAGTGTAAAAAAAATGCACTACGATATTTCGGCAAGTTACCTTAAAAGTTGGTGTGTTCAATTCTCTTTTCAAAATGGTATGACATTGTTGAGAATATTCCATAAATAACCGAGATACATTTTTTTTTTATTAAGAAATCCGACTTTTTTATTAGGTAATTTTTCCATATTATTTAAGTTTTGTACCCTTTCAGAACCTTTCCGAATACAAAAACTTAAATAATATGGAAAAATTACCTAATAAAAAAGTCGGATTTCTAATTAAAAATAAAAATAACAAAGAAAAACCTGTTAAAATAAGGCCACCGCCACCGATTAATGTTGTCGGGGTTGCGGAGTTCAATAAATTACAAACTATTTTAAAGGCGTTACCGCCGACGAATTTTAAAGTTATCCCGCTTAATAACAACAAGTGAAAAGTTTGTGTAAAAGACTTCGATAACTATCGTCTCCTTTCGCGAAGACTAAACAAAGAAAAAGTAGAGTGGTACACATACGAAAACAAATCGGAAAGACCTCTACGCGTCGCACGGTTGTCCAAAATGACTTATCTCGTTGCAAAAATCATAACTTTTGAACGGATTGAGTTAGCGGTACAATTTTTTTTATTTGAAGGAAATTTCTAGGGCTGTTATACCAATGAATTTCAATAAAATTATTTCACAGGGTGTTTCGGAATCATCGGCCAAAAACAGATTTTCTTAAAAAACGGAATTTACAGTAAAAACAATTGAAGATAAACTTTAAAAATTGTCTTTAGTTTTGGAAATTTTGGTAAAAACAAAATGATGACCCCCTAAGTGTTTATAGGGTGTTCTAAAATAAAATTCATCACAACAGTGGATGCTAAAATTTGGCAAAGAAACTTTTTTTTTTTGCTTTAAGCGGTCAATAATAATGGTTTATACATTTTTAGGTGACATATTTTATGTGAAACAGTAAAGGGAAAAAATAAACGGACCAAAAAGTTAAAAAAAAAATCAAGTATAATTGAAAACATATGTATAGGTATAAATGTATAAAATAAAAATATATATATAAAATATCTTAAACAATAATTATAAATTTTCAGTAAAAAGTTCACTGCCATCATCATCACTTTTAATATTTAATAGACTAATCAGCTCTAGACAGTAGCTTTTTTTAAGCTCTTTGTGGGATCTGACGTGTCTTAAAGATGAAACAAGTGGATCTGATGATATGGATAGCATATTAAATAAATCTTCATTTTGTCGTTTCCTTGAAACTTTGCAAGTATTAGAGTATCGATATCGCTTGTAATCTTTATTCCTTGCTTCCTGTGCTTCCTCTGAAAGTTCCCCTATTGGTAGAACTTGATGGCTAATTAGTTCTCCACCGTGGTCCAGAATCTTGTGAAGTGTTGGGGTCAAGAGTTTGTGACTATATTTGGATTTTAAAAGATCCGAAGTGCTTTTTGTATACTCGTTAAATTTATCTATATTTATAGATTCCATAGATGATAGTGCATTCAAAATCACTTGCAGTTTCTTCAAAAGTTCTTCGTCTACACGGGTTATAGCTGATGTAACTCCTGGATTTTCGAAAAATCTTCTTGAAGTGTTTCCATCATTTGTATTACCGAATCCTTGTTTTGGGGTATCAATAATTGAATCATTTATTTGCAAAACATGATAAGTCCATGATTTTAAAATTTTCAGGAGAAGAAAAAACGTTCTATTTTCTTTTGACATGCGTAGAAAAATTTATAAAAAATATATTCTGTAGAACTCTTGCCTAGCTAAAAAATACCGTTTCGTTTTTAATTTTTGGAGCGATAGCTCAAAAGATAAAAAATAAAAACTCTTTTGGACTTATCATACTTTGAAAATAAACGGATGTGAAATTAGTTTTTAAATGGATATGCAATTTTGTTTTTAGCCCCAGTCTATCAAACAATTGTATTTGAGAATAAAATTCAATGTCCGGACTGGTTATTTAACTTTAAAGTAGCTTTAAACTTAAGATTTTCAGCCATTAATCTAATATACCATTTACACAAAAAGAAGCTGTTGTTTATTTTCAAAAGATGATAAGTCCGGGACTTATTCAGTTTTTGATTCTAAAAAAATATTTCGCGTAGCTGTAAAATCGGATATAGATGGAGTAGATACTTCATATTTTAAAGACAGACGTGGTTATCCCTGGAGTACAAATTTAGTCAAAAAAACGAATTTTGAAAAAAAGTGGACTTATCATGTTTTGCAAATAAATGATTCAATTAACCCAAGCTGCTCCCTAAATTCCTTTTGTATCTCCAGTTTTCTTCTTTTTCCGGCTTCCTTCTTGTCGGTGGCCTCGTTTTCTTGGTTAAGTCCATATGCTAGTTTAAGTACAAAGTCCATGCATCTTATTCTAGCGTGTAAAGGCGAAATTCCAAACTCGTAGTTTCTTTCATCTGCTAATATTTCTTCTAAAAATTAAAACCTTAAAATCGTTGCTGGCATTACTATTAACAGAGAACTAAGCGTTTACGTGGGTCAAGGTATGCCAAAGTAAGCGTTTTTTCAAGCCTTTTTTTTCATAGTACAAAATCTCGGCAGTGCGCAAGCATGCGCAGCTAAATATTTTTATTTTGGATCAACAATTGGTTGGTACACATACCCTATTCGGCTTAATGCATGGAACCGAACGGATTTTTAACGGTACCTGCCATAAAACCGTTTTTTTTTTTTTTTATCCGATATTCTCCGAAACGGCTTATTCGATTTCAACGAAACTTTTTGTGAAGAAGCACTTATATAACTCAAATATACATAAGCCAAAAATAAAATTTAAAAAATAAATAAATTTTGGATTTAAAAAAATTTTGAATTTTTTTTTGAGAAATAAAATTTTCGAAAACGGGACATTGTATTTTTTTGAAATTTTGTTTTTAAATGTGGATTAGTGATTTCTACAAAATGGCATACCAGTTTTAATTTAAACTTTTTTTTTAAAGAAAATGTGTTTTTGGCCGATGATTCCGAAACACCCTGTAAAATAAATTTAATGAAATTCATTGGTATAACAGCCCTAGAAATTTCCTTCAAATAAAAAAAAAATTGTACCGCTAACTCAATCCGTTCAAAAGTTATGATTTTTGCAACGAGATAAGTCATTTTGGACAACCGTGCGTCGTGGCGAGGGGCTTACACTCCTCATGCCAAAAAAATGATGTCATCAGTGATCGTAAAGAACAAAATTACAAGATTTTAAATGCTGAAAACATCGTCAAGAAGGAAAAACAACAAAAAGATAAAGAAACGGTCGTGGTACAACGTGGCCTCCTACTATTCATACTTACGTTTGATAAAACAGAAAAACTAGAGGAAATCTACAAAATTAAAACAATACTTAACCTCGTTGTTTAGATCGAACCTCTAAGAAACCGTACAAAGCAAGTACCTCAGTGTAAACGCTGTCAAGGTTTCAACCACACGCAAACCTATTGCAAAAAAGAACCTAGGTGTGTGAAATGCGCGGGAAAACATTTAATTGCAGACTGTACGGAAATAGCAAAAGTCCAGCGAAGTGCATTAAGGGGTAATAACACCTTGTAAACCATGAAATCGAGCGTCATATTCATCAGCGTATAAAACAAAGAAGAAATATTATTTTCTTTTGGTGTTTGTTTAGATTAATTAATTATATTAATAGGTAACAGAATAGGCTTATGTTAAATTTTTTAATGATGTGAATTTTTTTAAATGGCGGTGTAGTTCAGGATGGTAGTAAAATCCTGTGCTCCCATCGGGCGACCAACTAACTCCTACAGTTTTTAACCGATTGGGCTGAAATTTTGTGCGGAGCTTAAAAATACTATTCTCTAGTGAAGAACGTAGGATTTTTTTGAAATATTAAAATTTAAGGATTTTATGGTCTTTTTTTCAACGAATTTTGTTTTTGGAATGAAATAATTTTTTCAAACTAATGCCATTTCTTTAAAAATTAATATTTCAAAAAAATCCTACGTAGGGTAGAAGGGGGAGGATTTGCCAGGATTTAGGAAAATTGACTTAACGCAAAGTTTTTACGTTTGTTTTAATTTTTTTTATATCTGATATTATTATTGACTTTATTATCTTCACTTAAATATTTTTTTCATCTTGATATATTAATTATTTCTATTTTTAATAATTTTTTCAAAAAAACGAAAAGTGATGTGGCAAAGCCTTCCCAGGTGGGGGGCTTTGCCACGGGGGTGGGGAGGGATTGCCAGTTACCTAAATATCAAAGTTAATACAAATAAAACCAATAATCATAAACAAAACTCCTTTTTAGCTGAAAATACGAAGAAGGGATTGATTTTTTAGGATTCTGTCATCCTCTTTTGAGGAAGCTCGCTTCTGGCAAGTGTACCCCATGGGGTGCATTTGCCAGAGCAAAACCTACCCAAAAACAGATGGCAAATGTACCCCACAAGCTAATCTTTCGAAAATTTACTTATAACTTTTTTATAAGTTAAACAGTAATAAAATCACTTCTACACAGCATAGCAAACATAATTTTCAAAAGATATTTCTATGAAAAAGTAATTTAAAAAGACAAATACTAAAAATTTGCGACGGTTATGTACCTTCATATTTTGGTTCTCAACATTAAAAAACTAACACAAGCGTCTAATTTACTTCGTGTCCAGCCAAAAGCTGTCAAACTTTTTGGGAAGTTTTCTATCATAAATGTGCAACTGAAAATTATTTTTCGGTATTTAATATTCTGTTGGTTTGAAAAAAAACCTGGACTGGCAAAGGTACCCCATTGGCAAATGCTCCCCCTTCTACCCTACTTCACTAGAGAATAGTATTTTTAAGCTCCGCACAAAATTTCAGCCCAATCGGTTAAAAACTGTAGGAGTTAGTTGGTCGCCCGATGGGAGCACAGGATTTTACTATCATCCTTATCTACAACACCATTTAAAAAATTTCACATCATTAAAAAATTTAACATTAGCCTATTCTGTTACCTATTAATATACTTAATTAAACTAAACAAACACCAAAAGAAAATAATATTTCTTCTTTGTTTTATACGCTCATAAATATGACGCTCGATTTCATGGTTTACAAGGTGTTATTACCCCTTAATTGCAATGGAAGTCACCCGGCAAGCTATAGAGGCTGAGATAGCTTTTCGCTAAGGGGGGGGATAAATCTACATAGTTCGCACATTTTTTTTAAGTTTTATTGCTTCTTTGTATTGTTTTTTATTTTTAAACTGGAGAAAGTTCTTTCGGTAGTTGAGGTTAAAGCCAGCAGTGTAGCTAATATCTTTAACAAAATATATTTGTATGTATATTGAGAAAGCTTTCTTTGGGGCAGCTATCGAGCGCTTCCAATGAGTTCTTAGAGGAAGTATTTTATTCCTTCTGATCAAATATCTTTTCCGAGTTTTTAACACAGATAATAATATGACCACCTAAAAACTAACATATTTTCTTATTGAATTGTTTTATGAAGAAATCTTGTTAAAATCAAGAATTTTTAAGGTTTTTCCATAGAGATTTTTTATTATTTTCATGGAGAAATAATCTCTTAAAAATTTTAGAAAAATTTCACATTTTTATCAAGTTGGCACTAGAACAAAAATTGTTACCAATTTTTCTATAGTGAGGTGGCAGATATGTGCGACAAGAGATAGAGAGTACAAGTCTTCAGTTCGATCGCGAACATGATTGTATTTTTTTTCTTGGCAAAACCCGACAAGTGCATATTTAAAAACAATTAGGAAAACCCGATTGTTTAAATAATATTTTCTTCTTGGATGAAAACTATAAAGAAATCTTATTGTTTTTGTTCTACTTTATGTGGTCTAGTTTTCTCTGTGCAAGAATAGAAGATATGATCCTGCAGCCAAATGTTTGGTAAATCCAACAGTTTCATTAAATTTTTTAGCTGCTTTGTCTATTTGTTGACGAAGAATTTTTGGAAAGAACCGAAAACCCTTCTAGTATATATGTATGTTTTCTTGGTTTGTACATTTTTCTCCAAGGCCCATTACATAGGAATCGAGAAAGGGATTGAAAACAGTTTAACGAAAATATTCTTATCTGTACTTTGAACCAAAAGGTTCGAACGATTCTTTTGTCGCTAAACTATTCTCTTATGTTTATCGCCAATGTAGAGCTAGCTGGCGAAGCTTGTTGGTTGAGGCCCAAATCCACAGCGGATTGTAGCCGCCTTAAGTCGCTGGTCACCCTAAGGAAGTAAGTAAGTTATCGCCAATGTCAACGACTTCAGCTATTTTTTCGCATCTTCAAACACTTTCGAAAGTGAGTCGTCTTCTGCCCGTTGGGTTTTAAATGATCGCTTAAATCTTTGGTGATATCCATAGCTTGAACCAAGTCTAAATTCACTCTTTAAAACTCACGACTTAATCGCAACGAGAGTTGGTAAACCATTTGAAGCTCGCACTGTGTTTAACATATTAAGGGTATTTAACTCCCTTTAGTGCGCGTTAATTATAAAAAAAAAATACTTGAAACCTTTAAGCTAGTCAAGAACTCGTAATCCATAGCGTTTTTTAACTAGACTTAATTCAAGTAGGAACTTAGAAACTAAATTTCGCAGTGCGTTTCTTTAACTTATTAGTTCATATGATTATGTTAAACAATTATCGATCCCAATGGGGGGGATATATCCCCCTGACCCCCCCCCCCCCCTATCTACGCCACTGATGTGAACGACACATCAGAAATTGTTTTAACTCTCTGGATATGATACCATCGATAATTTGGGTTTTTATTTCTGTGAAACTCAGTTTCAAAGAAATAATCGATGATATCTTCACCCTTTCGCTGCTTTCGCTCGAGTAGCAACTTCCATCTGTCTGCTGTATCCAAAGGACTTGTGAATGTACTCTCGACCTCAGATTTAAATTTAGCCCAAGTGGATATTGTTAAGGAATTGTACCAGCTCTTTGCAGCTCCAACTAAATGAAATCTGACGCACTCCAGACGAAATGCATCCGACCACCTATTGAGATCAGCCACTGCATCTACAGAAAGCAACCAATCACGCGCCTCACAATCATTTTCTTTTTCATTAAAGTTTTGAATGGATTTGTTGAAATCAGGCATGATTTGGTAGTTGACATCGTTGATCTGATCTGCACCCTGTTGGATATTCTCTTTCAGCGCCTGCACCAGCAGTTTTACTAATTCCTCTGCACTCATTTTTGCTCTGGATGATCGCTGAAATTCAAAAATTCAGTTTCGAGACTGTCTCGATTGTATGACGCAATCGCACAATCGTTTTTTTTTTTTTAGTCTATCGGATGACGCAATCGCAATTTTCTAAGGCAATATCCCTCTTCTGAATGTAATCTTCTTCAAATTTTATGAAAAAGAAACGCACTTTTTAAACAATGAATGTTTTTTAATTTAAAGTTTTATTATTTGTAAGTATAAAATGAATTGAGAAGAAACAAAATAATATAAAATTTACAAAAGATTAAAAGGACTCGCTTCGCTACACTCTCGCTGTATAGATAAATTCGCTGTATATGTATCTTCTTTTTCTCAATCTCCTTATTGCAGTTCGTATATTTGTCGTCTCATGTTGTTGTCTCTCTTTATTTATTATTGCAGCTTATTAACAGTGGGGTAGTTAACAAACGTTTTTAATTTATTATTTTATTCGTTGAACATGGACCCCACTGGAGTTGATTTTTTTTGTATATTTTGGTGTTTTTTTTTGGGAATTAAAATACATAGTCCGCTTCTACACAAAGACGTAGACTCACAAGATGCACATAAGAGCAAAGGAGAAATCGATATTTCTCCCTCCCTTGTTCTTATGTGCATCTTGTGCGTCTACGTCTTCCTGTAGAAGTCGTCATACGTAAACAAGAACAAAATAAAACCAAAGAAAATAGCTGTCAAATTTGCGTCTTCAAAAAATACTACGTGTATACGCACGACGCGCGACGCACCGAAACGAAAATCAAAAGGAAATTCGAACATAATTTCTGCGCCTTGCGTCTTCGTGTAGAAGCAGACTTATTAACCAACGCCCCCCAGGTTTTCACCTTGTCGTGGTGGGGGGGCTTACGTTTGGCACTCCAGCAACCCAGCTGTAGGACCAAACAAACTAAGAAAACCAAAAACAGAGATGTTATCTAATTTAATGAACAATTATGGATAAAGTTGAAGAAGTAGATAAAAATCGAGTGGGGATATTCACTCAAGTGTCGGCAGATGTCACGGCTGCCGGCGAGGGCTTGGTTTTGAATAAAACTAAGTCGCCAGTGACAAACAAAAACTTAAAACAATCAGGAACTATTGGCGCTCCATCCTGTAGCAGGCCTACTGCCGGTGGGGTTGATGAGATATTCTCTGCGTATCTCATGAACCTCACCAACACTGAGGACGAAACTGTGGGAACTGGGGAGAGAGAGATGACGTCGGATGAAGAGAATCGTATTCTCAATGACGACGACTTTCAATCCCTACCCAGTTCAGACAGCTCGGACGCAGATGTCACAGTGGCAGAAAACCCTGCGATGGGCATGGACATTGACAACCCACTAGACAAAACTTTGGCCAAAACCCTGTCCTTGACAGGAGCCAAAGTTACGTCGACTCCGGACAAAAGGAATAGTGAACCTACCAAAGTCTGTAAGGATGGCTCAGACCCCACAAAGGTGCTGAGAAACACCGGACCCGAACAGCGATGCCCAAAAGGGCCTATATCGACTCATAAAGGAAAGGTGCATCCAAACAAGCAGAATAAGGTAGGGGAGCCAACTCCAGATCTCAAAAAGATCGATAATGCGAGGAGAGCCGTACGAAGATATGGCAGTGGTGACCAGAAGAAATTGTGTCTGCGAGACTGGAAAAGATTGAGTTGGGCCCGCAAACTTCTTGCGAAGTTCGACGCTAAAAACGAAGCCCCAAGCGACACAAAAGAAAAGAAAAATGACCAACATCGCGCCTCCACCTCAAAAGCAGCTGCAGCAAGCAACCCAAGGGTGATACCGGAAAACGGTCCCAAACACTCTAGGGTCCAAGATGCTGGTGAAAGCAATCGCCAAAAGAGAGGTAGGCAAAACGACACGTCGTCCCCGAAAGAAACTGACCCCAAGAAATATAAGTCGGCAAACAGTGTTCAAACACCCATAAATATTCAGGCGGCAGTTATCAATGCAGGGAGCCCAGAAGGGAAACTAACCAACGAACAGTGGTCACAAGTGGAGGTTAAGCTTCTTGAATTCGTCAACGAAGAGATACTTGCCTCCACAGGTTTCGTTCCAACCTTCGGGCCACTATCGACAGTAAAAGGCTTCAAGGTTCTTGCTTGTTGCGGTGAACCTACTCTGAACTGGCTCAGAGATAAAGTGGGCTGCATGAAGGGGTTATTGGACGGAGTTACGCTTAGCGTTGCTCTTAAAGATGACCTCCCCACCAGACCCAAAGTCCGTATTAACGTACCGGGCCCCAATATCGACGAGACCACCCTTGAAAGGTACCTAAGAGCACAAAACCCAAGCCTCCCCAGTGCAGACTGGAAAGTCATGCAAATGGAGGCACCTACAAAATCAGGTCGGGAAGCAATCATCATGCTCAACCATGAAACCATGGCTATGTTACCATCTTTAGACTTCCTTTTGAGATTTGGCATAAATGCGGTAAAGGTGAGACCGGTAACGGCAGCCAACTTGCAAAACAACAATAACAATAACTAAAAACAAAAATATGAAAGTGTTGCAACTAAATCTGCAACACAGCAAGTTGGCATCTGCCACCCTAACCTCATTTATGTCAAAAAATAATATAGACATCGCCCTTGTGCAAGAGCCGTGGATCAACAGCGGTAACATCTGCGGACTTAAATCCAAAGATTTCATTATTTATTGCAAAAAAGGGCCTACTGAAGGTAACTATCGTACATGTATAGTAGCGAAAAAAATTTTAAATCTTTTTCTTCTATCCCCCCATTGTAGCGCTGATATGACGACGGTCAAATGTGAAAGAGACGGGGCCCAGCCCCTGATCATAACATCCGTCTACATGCCAGGTGATTCACCGGGGCCTCCACCATCAGCAGCGTTCACCGAGTTGGTAGCAGAAGTTGGTAAGAAAGGTTGGGATCTTCTGGCAGGCTGTGATGCAAATGCCCACCATCTGCAATGGGGCAGTACAGATACAAACACAAGAGGTGAGTCACTTTTTGAATTTATTATTAAAAACAATATGGTGATACATAACAGAGGTAATGAACCCACCTTCATTACAAAAATCAGAAAAGAAGTATTAGACGTGACACTTTCCACGAACTCTAACTCTATTGAGATAAGTAACTGGAATGTGTCAAGTAATGTTACATTCTCAGACCATAGAATGTTAACATTCCAAATAATGCACGATGCTGTAAGCCCCAAACCCCTTAGAAATCCTAGGAAAACTAACTGGGAAGCCTATAATAGTAAAATTAAGGCCTCATCGTTGGGCCAATATGTTAGTCAACCTCTATTAGACAGCTCAGCTATAGAAAAACTTGTAATTGAATTTACATCAGATATAATTAAAGCGTACGAAAGCTCTTGCCCCTTGCCCAAAGCTAAAAGAAAGCTCAACCCCGTATGGTGGTCAAACGAGCTTTCCATTTTGAGGCTACATTCTAGGAGGCTTTACAACAGAGCTAAATACAGTAACAATCCAGCTGATTGGGATCTCTTCAAAATCAGCAAAAACGCATATAAAAACCGAACTACCTATGCCAAAAGAGCAGCCTGGCGGCAATTCTGCACCGACATAGAGTCCACAAACGATGCAGCTAGGCTCAGAAAAGTTATGTCAAAGGTCTATTCCCCTCCGGGCTTCCTAAAATGCCCAGATGATACCTGGACAGAATCTAGCTCTGAAACTATCGAATTACTTATGCGCACTCATTTCCCAGGCTGTGACAAGGTCACAACTCTTGATGAAAATGGTCCCAATATAATAAACAACAATATAGGTACCCAAATAGTAGACAATAGAAAAGTGGCATGGGCCATTGATTCTTTCTCAGCTTTCAAGTCTCCAGGGCCTGATGGAATAATTCCAATCATGTTACAAAGCTCTAAAGACTTGTTAGTCCCAATCCTTACGGACATTTTTAGAGGTTGTTTAAACACAACTTATGTTCCCTCTAGTTGGAGAGAAGTTAAAGTAATCTTCATTCCCAAAGCTGGTAAGCCTTCCCACACGGAACCTAAAGACTTCAGGCCGATTAGCCTATCTTCCTTTCTTTTAAAGACCTTAGAAAGACTAATTGAAACGCACATTCGGTTCAAAATCGACGACAATGTTCTCTCACAGGCCCAACATGCATATATGAAGGGCAAATCTGTTGAGACGGCATTACATGAAGTTGTGGGTACCATTGAACATTCAATCCACCACAAAGAATTCACTCTGGGAGCATTCCTAGACATTGAAGGGGCCTTCAACAATGTTGAAAATGCAGCCATACGGCAAGCCCTAGACACCAGCGGTGTCGATTCAAATCTGTCAAACTGGATTGATTCGATGCTTCAAACTAGACTTGTAAATGCAGAAATGGGTAGCAGCAAGCTGAAGGTAAGAACTTGTAGGGGAACTCCACAAGGAGGAGTCCTATCACCCCTACTCTGGCTCTTAGTTGTTAACCAGATCTTAACCAAGCTTAGCCAAAACGGTGTTAAAGTTGTGGCTTATGCCGACGACATTATCATCATGGCCTCGGGCAAATTTGTTCCGACCCTGCGTGATCTTCTTCAAACAGCCCTTAACAAGCTCAACAACTGGGCCTCAGGCTGCGGTCTCAATGTAAACCCACTTAAAACAGAACTAGTATTATTTACTAGGAAAAGAAATATCCCAAATATTAACCCTCCCACAATAAATGGGACTCCTCTTACCATCACTGGTAAAGCCAAATATCTTGGGTTGATAATTGATAGAAAACTTAATTGGAAAGAAAATATAAAGGAACGTGAAAAGAAAGCTTCTATTGCCTTTTACACCTGTAGTAGAATTTTTGGTAAAAAATGGGGGCCCAATCCCAAAACGATTCATTGGATGTATACAGCCATTATAAGGCCTATTCTGACGTATGCATGCCTGGTCTGGTGGCCAGCCCTAGATAAAACAGTCAACCTTAAAATTATGACAAAAATTCAAAGACTCGCGTGTATAGGTACCACTAGTGCCATGAGAACCACACCCACATCAGCCCTAGAAACATTCCTTTCACTTGCCCCGATCGACCTTTTTACAAAAGAATCGGCGGCCATAAGTGCCCTTCGTTTGAAGGAGGGCAAGAACTGGAAAAGGGGCCTCTTGGGTCATAAAACAATATTGAACTATGTTGCAAGTAACATTCAAACTGACTATAATCTTCCATTCAATGATTTCAACCCAGTAGCGCTTACAGACTTCCCTACAAGGGAACTCTGGGAGTCAAACAGGGTCATTATTACAGATCATGTCTCGGTTTTCACTGACGGGTCTAAATCAGACCTAGGCGTAGGGTCAGGCATCTTTTCAGATAACCCTCCCATAAACAAATCACTGAAACTCCCTGACTTCTGTAGTGTTTTTCAAGCGGAAGTTTTTGCAGTTTGCGAAGCAGCGAACATACTCTCCGCGCTCAATTTAATGAACAAAAATATTGATATCTTTATAGACAGCCAGGCAGCAATTAAAGCCATTTCCTCTATTGTCACGAAGTCCAAACTAGTTGACCAGTGTCGTAAGGCACTAAGGTCCCTAAACATAACGAACATAGTTACCCTTCGTTGGGTCCCAGGACATCGTGATATACAGGGGAATGAAAGGGCAGATGAATTGGCCAAAACAGGATCATCTCTTGATCCGTGCCAAACAGCTTCATGGGTGCTTATGCCAATGGAACACGAAAAAAGCAGAATAAAGCAAAGCTTCTTGAACTCTGCAAACGATAGATGGTCAGCTCTTGAAACCTGTCGTGTTTCAAGAAATCTGTGGCCGACCATTTCTAAGAACAAAACTGAAACCATACTTAAGCTAAGCAGGCCTCAGTTGTCCCTATTGATTGGTATCCTTACGGGTCACAACTCAATGGGAACCCACATGAGTAGGATGGGTATTGTCTCATCAGACTTATGTAGAGGGTGTCAAGACGAAGAGGCGGAGGAGGGCTCATACCACTTCCTTTGTGAATGCCCCAGCTTAGCAAAAAGTAGGAAAACAACTCTCGGAGATTACTTCTTCGATGAGTTAGATGACGTCTCGTCCTTGCCACTGAAAAACATATTGAAATTTATCCAAATTTCAGGATGGTTCAGGGAGGCCCACAACACTAACTCCAACCCGTAATTCCCTAAACCCTTCCCTTACCCATCCTCACTCCTGCCCACCCTAACCCTGGGGATCACAATGGATCCATCGAGATCCGAGTGGGATAACTCGACTTGTCGGATTATCACCCCGTTCAACCTAACCTAACCTAACCTAACCAACGCTTATTATGCTTCATATGTTATTAATACACTTCGCGTCACTTGAATAGAAACAAAAATTTTTCTTTAGAAAATACCGATTGGCGCTTCGGTGAGGTAACTTAGTAGACTTTTGGTTTTGCATATTCAAAGAGGAACTTTTAACAAACAATGTTGTAAAAACAAAAAACCCAAAACAGAAACCGTATGGCTACTAGTTGCGTTTTTTCGCATTACTTCACAAAAAAACAGTGTTGTTTTTGCGTCACTTGAATAGAAACAAGCTCTTGAATTAGATAAAAATGATGACAAATCATGGAAAACACTAATTTTAGTAAAACAATATTAAACTTTGACATTATTTGCACATTATAACCAATTATGGGCTACGAGCTAGGTACCATTAAGCATCACAGAAAATGCATAAATAGCAGCTAACATTGGAAATGCACTTGCACTATGCAAAATCGCGAAAGATATTGGAAAATTTGCCAAATTTGTATGAGAATATTTTTGAAATATCGTAAACTAGTAATTGAATAAAAAAATAAGACAGGTGAGACCCAAATCAAGAGCAGAGAAAAAAATAATTTGCAGCTAAAATCGGTCAAAAACGTGGTGTTAGTGCGATGGTAATGTGTTGGTTTGTTCCATCATGGAAGTTATAAAAGGTGCACAACATTTAAAAAGCCTCAAAATGCAAAATAACAACATTTTAAGTTCTACTAAGATTACAAAAAAGTTAACTATTTTATAGTTGCATTCGAACTGAAAAGAAGTGAGGTAAAGAGTGGTTTTTTAAAGGAAAACATACCAACTCAGATGGACCACATTAATATTAGTCCTATTTCATTGGTTTATGAAAGAATAACTTTTATCGCATCGCCACCAAAGGGCACTAAAATGTGTTATAGTAATACGCTTTGTTTTTATGATGTGCAATAGCGAAATTGAAGCTTCACGCTTCGAAAAAAGATGCGAACTTTTACAAAGAAATAATGGAAGAAGCTCTTGGGAAGTTTAGGAACGTGGAAAAACAACCCTCTTAGAGATTGCACAAGGATAGTTCCAGAAAAAAACAACGCAATAGAAACAAAACAGATGCATTCCGGATGAAAACGAAAGTTTATTTCACTTATTCAAACCTTAAATTGTAGAAAATGTCATTTTCTTAATTTCTAAGAAGTTACCAAACACTATAGTCACTTTCTCCAATTAAGTCCACGATTGTGTACAGTACAAATGCATTTTCAATGTTTAATTCTATTTATGCATTTTCTGTGATGCCTAATGGTAGCTCGTAGCCCATAATTGGTTATAATGTGTAAATAATGTCAAAGTTTAAGACTGCTTTGCAAAAATTAGTGCTGTCCATGATTTTTCATCATTTTTATCTAATTTAAGAGCTTGTTTCTATTCAAGTGACGCAAAAAAAACACTGTTTTTTGTGAAGTAATGCGAAAAAACGCAACTAGTAGCCATACGGTTTCTGTTTTGGGTTTTTTGTTTTTACAACATTGTTTGTTAAAAATTCCTCTTTGAAAATGCAAAACCAAAAATCTACTAAGTTACCTCACCGAAGCGCCAATCGTTTTCAATTTCATTTTGGAAAAAGTGAAGAATAAACGCAAAAATGGAAGAAATATCTGGCGGAATATAATACAGTAGAAAATATATTCATAATGGTTGTTTTCTGTTAATAACAAAAGAGTTTGAAAGAAAAACTTTTCGCATTTTTCAATTTTCAAACAAAATTTTAAAATGTCAAACTTCAAATTCATAAGTGTGTGTGCAAGTGCTTGTGCAAATCGGTGTAAATCTGATTAAAAATGTGGAGTAAATCCGGGGTAGGTACTCTGTAGTACTAAAATTACTCCGGAGTAATTTTTTTTTTTACACTTTTGTGGCGTCAAAGAACACAAAACCTTCAAAAGTGCAAAAATAAGTACTAAAAGGGTACTCTCATTGGAGTGAAAGAAAACGACATTAGAATATAATGTAGTTCGCCGTTGAAGATTTCAATGACACCTAAATAGCTGTCACCTACAAACCATAACAAAAAGTTGATCGTCACTTTGATAATCACCTTATTTTGACACGAAATTTCACAAGTGAAAAAACTCCCTAGTGACAAAAAATATCCCAAGTCACAATAATTGTGTTTTAATGAACGAAGTATCGAAATAATCTATTAGGGGACTTCGTACGACTACTAATGAACTTCTCACAAATACGTATTTCTTTTGTCAACCAGTTTTTCTGCAGCATTTACTGTAAAAGAAAAATATAATATTAAAAGAAAACTAATTATTTAATGTGCATATCATAATCTATAAATCTACATATACATTTATTTTAATTTGTTATATTTCGTGCACGATATAATTTATTTATCATATCAATATTGTGATAATTTTTTTTACTTAGAAACTTAAACATAATACATACATTATACATATTCTTACGTCTATAGTTTTTATTTGAGACAATTTACAGTTTATTTTTTTTCTTCGACCATTCGGAATGTACAAAAAATATATTTTTTAACATTTAAATTGCAATAAAAAAGTGTTTTTCACTGTTGTTTTTTCCATCAGTCTTTGGGAGTATAAAATATTACACAATTTTACAACGGAGTCGTTTTAATACGTGTTTTTTTTATGTATTTACAAAATTTTAGGAGTACTAATTGCAAACGCACTAAATGTTACAATCATTGATTGTATCATAAGTGCGTTGCATTTACTAAAAACCTTCAAGTTGAAAGCTTTTATACAGGCGAATTCTCAAATCTCAGAGTCATAACTGAGGGTATTGACTTATATGTGACCTGTCAAAATATGTTGGTGTATCACTCTTGAGTTGAGGCAACACAGGTGAAGATTGTGATGGGTTGAGTATTGGATTATCTTCTTTTGGTGATCCAATCGTAAGTCGAACGTGCAATCCAGATTCTTTAATGAGATTAACAACATCACCGTGGCTCATACCAGCTATATCGATGCGATTGACAGCTACAATTCGATCACCAACTTTTAGATCTCCACAACGGTCAGCAGGACTACCTGGTATTAATTTTCCTGTAAGAAAATTATTGTACGGAAAATATTTACAATTAGGAATTATGTACTTATATATAATAATATTTATTGCCTACCAATTGCTGATCCGTAATATTGATTTGAAGATGATATTATTACAAATCCAAAGCCTTCGCTTTCGTGCCGACTAACAATTACATCGTATGGATATCGAATTGGACGCACCGGAACCGGAGCTGATGCATTTCTCACTCGACGTCGTAATATCATTGTCACTTGTCCCCGGAGAGCGGCTTCACCCATTAAAGAAACAACTTTGTGATGAGATGACTTTACCTAAAAAATACCATAATAAGTATAAATGAATATCTTGCTTGGATACTACTCCGGGCAAAAGAGTCCGCCCAAACCGCCAGAGCGTGCAAAAGAAGACTCAGAATATTGAAACTCTATCAAGAGTTGAAAGAAGAAATCGATCTTTTACGAAATGAAAATTAGGCCTTGAAGAGAGCACAGAAAGAAATTGATCTTCTTCACAAAGAAAATGAAGTGTTGAAAAAAACTCAAACACATAAAGAAACTAAAACAACTCCATGCAAATATGAAAGCACCCATTATAATATAATTTAATAAAGGAATTTCACCAGTAATGTAAAAATGGTCACCCTGTGACGGTCTTTCATGTACCGTGACTACAAATTTTAAGTTTTCTCAATTTTTTCTTTTGATACGGAACCTTGAATAACCCTGCTAACAAATTATTTGCTTTTTTTTAATACTTTATACACTTTTATATTTTTTGCTCCAAATATTAAGTTGGAAATAAATACTAGAAAAGACAAAAACGAAGTCCGCCGGGTCAGCTAGTGCAATATAAAATACATATATGTTAAATAAAAAAATGTATCTAATTTTTTTCTGGTGGTCCAACTTTAAATATTTTTCCTTTTGTCTTCATTTCGATTACTTTTAATTAAAAACCAAGAGAGGGGGGACTAATTTTAATTCAGAATTGGTCTAAATTTTAAAGAGCTAATCCAAAGTGAACTTATAATTATGTAGATATGTAGATTTATCGAATTAAATTTTATTTTTGTAATCAGTGGATTCAAGTGATGATATTAAGAGTTGAATTAATGATAATTTGAACAATTATTTGAACTGATAATGTTTATGTTTCGTCGTAATTTCTCGACGTCATCAGGGGAATTTTATTAAATCTGTTAAAACTTGATATAAAATTTACACTATTACAAGAATTTTTTTTAAACTTCCATGAAAATATTTTTTTGTTTCATTTAATAATTATAATTACTGATAAATGATTTTGAAATTTGTAATTTTCTAAAATAAAAAAAATCTTTAAATTAAATAAATGAAAATTAAATAAAAACAAACATCACAACACTTTAGAAAAACTTGATAGTGTAAATTTTAATATCAAGTTTTAACAGATTTAATAAAATTCCCCTGATGAAGTCGAGAAATTACGACGTAACGTAGGGAAAAAGTATGAAATAAAAAAATTTTATTTGCATATAGAAAGAAGTGACATAAACAATATTAAGAGTTATGACATTCTTTTTTAAGCTTACCACATTCACTCCATCAATACTCAGAATCTCATCGCCAGTTGCCATTCCCGGATCTCCATCTGCTGCACCCCCGGGTACTACATGTCCAACAGTTACTTGAGAACCTTCTTCCGTTCCACCAACTATACGGAAACCAAAACCTTGAGCTCTTCGCTCTAGAGTCACTTCAGATAATTCACATTCATCCTTAAACAAGAAAAACAAACACATCATACCTATTTTCAATGAATCAACTTAAAAATACATACATCATCTATATTTCTTGATGATGTAGTATTCCCAGGAACCATATAATTCCATATTTGTGGATGCAATTGCAAAAAGTTTTGTTGTTGTTGTTGGTGTTGATGTTGTTCCGTCATCAAAGGGCGATGACTCTCTAGTGGGCTAAAGCCCGTTTTTCGTCTATTGTTCATTAACTCATTAACTCTTTTTTGAATCCTACCGTTTTGAGAATTCTGATGTTGATGGTAGAATCCTTGGTTTGCCGATGTTTGATTATGTTGATGAAACTTATAACGTTGATAATCTTGACATTCATAGCAATAACATGTCTCCTGGTGATAAGTCGGTACTGGAGCCATTATTGCCATAGGAGGTGAATACAAACCACCTCCTACGTCACCATTTTGTTGTACAGATGCGCTGCCATCGTAAGACTCTCTTTGAATAGGAACACCATCGTACATAGAGTTATATCCATAGTCTGGTGAAGTGAGCGTATTTTCATAACCATCCATTTTCGGCAGCATTGTGTTAGGATCCATGTGAAATATATTGTTATGATTTTCGCTTACCAACGATGCTTCAGCCAATCTTTCACTTAAGCTCGTAACCAACTTTGGATACGGATCCATAAATGGAATGTCGTTATTAATGCAATCAATTTCTTGAAGACTATTGGTCGATTTAGCGTCTGCACTAATAGACTTATTGTCTTCGATATGTTTTTCCAGGCCATTTGTAACTGCTTCGATTTCGTCATTTAGCTCATGGGAAGGAGTCTTTACACGGGCTCGTCTTGTATCAACCAATGGTGTTTTTGGTCTTATCGGAAGAATTTCCTTCGGCTGAGTGCTATAAAGATCCGCAGTAGGTGTTTTGCTCCGAAACATTCCAACTTCCGAAATGGACTTGCCAACTCCGTCAACTTTTCTAAACTTTCCACTATTTACAGACGTTCGGCCGCTCACATTCGAACTATTTAAAGTGTTACCTCGTTGAATCTTAACCGTTGTCGACTCAGTCTTTGGACAATCTTTTAAGACACGAACGACTTCACAATGAGTCATATGATTAACTGGTGAGTTATTTATCTCAAGCAGAATATCTCCTTCATGAAGATTCTTACAACAATTTCTATCCAGAATTTTTTTCACTTTTTGACCATGGGCACTATCAGCGATGGTAAAACCAAAACCCATTCCTCCTTTCGAAATTGCCAAAGTTAGAATCTCTGGTTTTTTCATTAAAATAAAATCGTCGCCTACGTAGTTTTCATTCGATCCACTCGACAATTCAGAACGTAATTTTTCTATCGAGTTATTACCGCCGGATGCCCCTGTGCAGTCAGATATATCTAAAAAGTTATAGTTGCCGTCCATATTTAAGTTCATTAACATTCGATTCTTTTCTGCATTTGAGCTTATTCCGTCGACAGCAATAGTTGTCACAACTTCAGTGTTGGGATCGTTTGGATCGAACGGAAGTGGATATCCTCTGCACACTTCTAGTGTAACAGTCTCACCTGGCAATATGCTTTGAAATACGTTGACCATTTCATGATGAGTGAACCCCAGAACACAAGTATCGTTAACATAAACGAGAATGTCACCAGTTTGTAATTGTCCATCTAACCATGCCGGGCCATTGGGAACAATCGATTTGATTTGCAAAAATTCATCCACATTATCATCACCTCCAACAATTGTGATGCCAAGACCTCGGGAGGATTTCAGGAGAGTAGTTGTTATCCTTTCTCCTTGCATTTCTTGAGGGTTCTTTGTAAACTTGTATGGCAAAACAGAATTGATTTCGTTTCGTTGTACCGAACCACCAGCATTGAGTAGTTGATGTTGTTGGTTTGTCTGCTCAGCAGCTCTTCTTTTAGCTTCAAGAACAGGATTTTCATATTGCGTACGACGATTGACGTGGTCAATATAGTATGTACCGTAAAGGGCATCGTCAATTTTTTCCCAACCATAGGGCAATTCATTATCCCCGCAATCTTCCAGAGATTTTTTTTGAAATTTTGAAAGCCTTGGATCAAGCCAGTGGGATGTGCCTGTATTATGGCTGTAAAATAAAAAAGAAGATACAAAAACCATTTTTGTTAAGCGTTTCATCATGAATAAATAAAAAGTAGACAGTAAAAAATTATTTTTACTGTTCCCAACTTCAAAATTGTGCATACAAAATTCCCCACCCTAAATATTTAAAACTCACTCAATAAAATAAAGTTCACCGCGTTCCGTGTATGCAGTTTCCCATTTTGGTGGCAATGGGCCCAGTCCATCATTTCCATTCTCGCCTGTGTCGCGAGATGTTCCATTACAATAATTGTGAATTGTATTTTCTGCAATAAAAAATATATAAAAAGGTAAGACTTGTAAAAGGAATCTTCACGTTATTAGATTGAAAACTAGTAGTTATTTTGTTTAACTTTAACGGATAGATACAGTATGCTGCCCCACGATTGACCAATGGAAATTTTCACTAATTTGTCCTTAACCCTTTCGAACCCAAGCTATGAAAATCAATATTAAAAAATGTTTTTTTCAGTATTATCGTATCAAAAACATCACAATTAAGAAATATGAATAGCAAAAAGTTATTTTCCAAAATAATAAATAGCAAAACTAATGTGTTACTCTCATGTTGCATGTAAGTAACATGCACTGCCTATGGCCACCAAAAAAAGTCGGACAACTGAGAAAATATTTTTTTATTGAACAATAATATATGCTACTTCTTCTAAGCCAAAAAGCAAAACACTTTCTGGATTTACTTTTTTTATATCTTTTTTTTCAAAATTATGGCCATATATAAAAAAATTTTTTTTTTTGCAAAAAAAAGAAAAAATGTGAAATTCAGTTCCTTTTTCGATAAAAAATAAATTAAAGGTATGATATTCGACTAAATTTTTTAATAATCCAGTAACTAGGAATCATTATCTTTCAATTGAGCCATCGAAACCTAAAAAAATATTTAATGTAATATTTTTTACGAATTTTTAAAAATATGTTACATGAGAGTAACGCTGGGTCCGAAAGGGTTAATTGCTTATCTTATGTAGTTTACCTTCACCCCAATGAGATTACCCTTTTAGTACTTATTATTGCACTTTTGAAGGTATGGTGTTCCTTGACGCCACAAAAGTGTAAAAAAAATTACTCCGGAGTAATTTAAGTACTACGGAGTACTCCGGATTTACTCCACATTTTTAGTCAGATTTATGTCGTTTTCTTTCACTCTATTAAGGAGTACTCTAAATTTGTACTCCTTTTTCTGGAGTGAAAGAACATAATGAGAGTAATTTTTTTTTTATGTAATTGTGTGTGTGACAAGGCAAAAATGGATAATTTCCTTGAAGAAAATAGTAATAACAGGCCTAGGGAAAACATTTTATGAATTGAAAAGAAAAATTAATATTAATAACATATGAAACATAATACACGAAGACGGAAGGCGCAGAAATCATCTTCCAATTTCCTTTTGATTTTCGTTTCGGTGGTTCACGCGCTTCTACACGTATTATTTTTTTTTGAAGACGCAAATTTGACAGTTATTTTCTTTGGTTTTATTTTGTTCTTGTTTTCGTATGACGACTTCTACAGGAAGACGTAGACGCACGAGATGCACATAAGAACAAGAGAGAGAGAAAAATCGATTTCTCCTTTGCTCTTATGTGCATCTTGTGCGTCTACGTCTTCGTGTAGAAACAGACTATGTATTTTAATTACAAAAAAAAAACACCAAAATATACAAAAAAAACAACTATGTATTTTAATTACAAAAAAAAAAACACCAAAATATACAAAAAAAACAACTCGCAAATAATACACAACCAACGAAGCAGATTCCGCAACCGACGAAATAAAGCAGAACAGCAAAAAAAAAAGAACAAGATCAAAGAGAAACGTCAAAAAGAGTCACAAATTTTTTTACCGGAGACTCACGGTAGAAAATCTTCCTTCCCTTTTTTTCGAACTTTATTTCCTTTGCTCTTATGTGCGTCTCGCGCTTTGCGTCTTCGTGTAGAAGCGGACTTAGTTTTACTTTTGGTATATTTTTCATTATGCTTCTGATCGTTTTTTTTCAGCCTAATTGACACACACCCTTAGTTTGATTTTATAATTGTAAAATAAAAATATCCCATCAACGCAGAAAAAAATGGGATTTTTCGGTTATATGGCACAGGATTTTTTTTTATTGATGGCGGAAATTTTTTTTTATTCGGTTTTCAATTTCATTTTGGAAAAAGTGAAGAATTAACGCAAAAATGGAAGAAATATATCTGGCGGAATATAATACAGTAGAAAATATATTCATAATGGTTGTTTTTTGTTAATAACAAAAGAGTTTGAAAGAAAAACTTTTTGCATTTTCAATTTTCAAACAAAATTTTAAAATGTCAAACTTCAAATTCATAAGTGTGTGTGCAAGTGCGTGTGCAAATCGGTGTAAATCTGACTAAAAATGTGGAGTAAATCCGGGGTACTCCGTAGTACTAAAATTACTACGGAGTAATTTTTTTTTTACACTTTTGTGGCGTCAAAGAACACAAAACCTTCAAAAGTGCAAAAATAAGTACTAAAAGGGTACTCTCATTGGAGTGAAAGAAAACGACATTAGTCAGATGTACACGGACTTCCACACACACTTATGCATTTGAAGTTTCACATTTTAAAGTTTTGTTTAAAAGTGAAAAATGAGTAGTCTTTCTTTAAAATGCTTTTGTAAATAACAAAAACAACCGTTATGAATATATTTTCTATTATGTATATTATTCTTCACTTTTTGAAACTTTTTCCAAAATCAAATTGAAAACCGAATAAAGGAATTTTCCAGTGAGAGGTGTCAAAAAGAGAATTTTTTGTGAAAGCATACTCCACGTAAATTTAAATTAAGTTACCTTTTGCTGGGCCCCTCGCAAGTTACCATAAATCTTTACTCCGACCCCAGCAAACATTTTGGTGAAATTTCAGATTTCCTTTAGTAAATCTGAAGAACATTTATTCGAAAAACCCTTATATAACTAAATCAAATCTTTATCAAATCTGAATGATGTACAAAAAACCTACAACACTCGATTTTAATTCATGTATGTGAGTTAAATATGAATGTGCACATGCACAGGCAAATATTGGTAGATCTTTCATATAGGGGAAGTTGGGGAAAACCGTCTTTTTTTATGATAGAAAGTGAACATTCAAAAGTATTTTCAGCGAAAGAAGAAGTCATAAAGAAAAATAAAATAAATAAAATAAAAATAGAAATTGGAAGCTCTGGTATCTTAGGGGGGAAATCACTCTGAAATCTCTTATTTTTGCATTATTTTTTTTTTTTTTTTTTGATAATAAATTTATTTATCAACCGAAGAAACTATTTTCAGTGGTCTTAGGCTTAAATGAAGCGTCATAAGTTCCTAAATAGTCCCGAAATCCATGCGCTCCGAGCCTACCATAGTACGAAAACGAAAACTTTAAACGCATTTTTTTCCAAACGCGTTTTTTTCCGCGCCGTGCAACATAACTCAAAAACCAATGAAGCTTTCGACTTGAAATAAAGTGCAAATTACTCGTTCACTAACTGGCCATTGCATGAACCTAAAGTTCAACAAAATTTTTACAATAAATATTTTTTTTAACAATTTGTTTATAAAGAAACATTGTGTTTTTTCGTTTTTTTGGTCTCTAATTTTTATTTTACACTTGTTTTTAGTAAATTTAGATTCATGCAATGCGTATAAATATATTTAATTGGAAAAAAACTACTTTTTTGATTATAAATAATTTTCTGGACCAGGGAATTGCACGGCACAAACTCGAGGCGTCAACTTTAACGAGCTGAAAAGCCGCCATTTTGTTTCTTTTATACTTAAAAAAAAATTGTATCAATACTTAATAATGTCAATAATATCATACACTTTTCCAAATTTCAATAAATTCTTTCGGTTTTCCAAACAAAATTATTGAAAAAGCTGTTGTCCAGAGGGATTTCCCCCCTTAAAAAAAGTGAAAAAAGAAGTTTACCGTGAAATCTTCCAAAAAGCTAAGTCGCTTAATAATTCTGTAAGTGATGATTCTGAGGAAAAGGACTTTGCAGACTGTAAAAAGGTCCTGCTCGAAAAGCCACTTTGCTCAAGCAATTGCTTTTCACAAAAATGCGAGATGGTGAGAGCATGATGGACCATTTAAACAATTTTTTCGGCACTATAGACAAGCTAGCAGAAATGGACATTGGTATAGCTGAAGATTTGCTGAAAATTTTATTGCTTTATAGCATACTAGAGACTTACGAAAACTTCAGATGTGCAACAGAGGCAAAGGATGATTTGCCAACACCTGAAGCATTGAAAATTAAACTGCTAGAAGAATTGAATGCACGAAAAGAAAAAAATACCCAAGCGAGACAGCAACAGCAAGAAGCAGATGCTTTTTATGCGAAGTCTGGAAATCAAAATAAATTTTTCCAGCGTAAAAACGAACAACAAACAAATGAGAAGTTGTATAAATGCAATTTTTGCAAAGGGCTTGCAGCAGATTGTTGGAGTAAGAATGGGGGCAAAAACAAAAAACGCTGAAGATGCATTTGCAGCTGTTGCCTACAGAAATAGTTTTCCAGATTCAGATACTTGTGGCATCGCTCTTCAGGCTGGTCTCAATTCTATCGTTGACTGGTGTATAGATAGTGGGGCGACATCCCACATGTGCAATAACAAAACAAAATTCATAAATCTAACTTAAGTTGAAAATCAAAGTGTTAGACTTGCTGTTGACAAGACTACTGATGTTCTTGGAAAGGGCGAAGATCTTTTAGACGTCAATATAGGAAAGAACATAAAAACCATACGGTTGAATAACGTCTTATACGTTCCAGAACTAAAGACAAATCTTTTGTCTATTTCTAAAGCAGTCTCGAATGGATACAAGATCCAATTTAATGAAAACAATTTGATTTTCAAAAGTAATAAGAACGAGCTGAGTTTAATCGCATCCTGGAAAGGAGATCTTTACTTTCTCGAAGCCTGTACAGAATCAACATCAGCTATAAGCGACAAACCAAATCAACTGCAAGAATGGCATCAACCACTTCCCAAAGAGTCGTTGACAAAAACAACAAATTTACTAGAGTAGTCCATTTCGACGTGTGTGGGCCAATGAGATCGAAAACAATTGGCGGTGCTTCTTTCTTAGCAACATTTATTGATGACAAATCCAGATAATGTAGATGTATATTTTCTGAAAGCAAAAGGCGATGTTAAAGACTCTTTTATAAATTACAAAAATTTAATCGAAAACCAAAGCGACTTTAAAATAAAAACATTACGAACTGACAACGGCCTGGAGTATTGTGGACAAGATTTCACCAAGTTAATTGTGCAAGCAGGTATCAGAAGAGAGCATACAGTAGCGTATGCACCTCAGCAAAACGGCTGCGCCGAGAGGATGAATAGAACGCTGGTGGAAATTGCCAGATGTATGATGCTTCAATCGAACGTTCCTCCTAGCTTCTGGGGCGAAGCCACTGCAACTGTGCGTACATAAGAAAAAGATGTCCCACAAAGTCACTTAACAACATGACGCCGTTTGAAGTCAGGTATGGTCATAAGCCAGACATTTCGCATTTTAAGACATTTGGCTGTAAGGCATTTGCACTGAACAAGAAACCAGGTAAAGGCACATTTGAACCCAAGTCAACTGAATGCATGTTCGTCGGTTATTCAACATCAAAGGCTTACCGTCTTTGGGATCTAGCTTCAAGAAAAATAATTGTGAGCAGAGACGTCAAATTCATCGAACAGTCGAAGTATATTAAAACCGTGAAGCCTCAACAACAGAGATACCCAAAGGAGATGGGAAACTTTCGTACGTTTTATCCCCCAAAACCCATTTGTTTATTTCGTGTTGTTGTAATTTCTTTTGTATTTGTGAATAAATGTGAAAAACACACACAGAATAATCACAGTGTTTTTACGCATACTTAGGCAAAAATATCCGATTTTTCACGCATACTTAGCCAAAAATATCCGATTTTTCACGCACACTTAGCCAAAAATATCCGACGGAGCTTGTAGGCAAACGCGTATGACGTCAGAAGTTTTCCATCTCCTTTGGGTATCTCTGCTCAACAAGAATTTTTTGATTTTGAAATAACAACAAATCCGGCAGATACTAAAGACAAAAATTTCAAAAAACAAACTGACGAAATCGAGATTGACAGCAAAGTCGATGAACAAATTATTGTTGAATCCAAAAATCAACACAAAGAAGAAGCTGAGTGTGAAAATTTAAGTAATGATAAAGGCACTCCTCTTAAGAGGGGGCCTGGAAGACCAACAATTAAAAGAACTGGCAGGAGAGGCAGACCGCGAAAGTTATTCAGCATGCTGCAAAGAAAACTTAAAAATGGAGCTGAAGTCGCAGAAGAAGAAAATATAGTTAACATCCAGATCAACCCAACAGTAAAAGAATTCATGTATAGTTCAAACGCCATCGAATGGAGAGCTGCAATGGAGTTAGAGTTCAATGCCCTTCGAGACATTGGGGCTTGGAAACTCGTTGAACGTCCGAAGAACAAAAAGGTCATTGGCTGCAGGTGGGTGTTGAGAACTAAATTTAATTCTGATGGTAGTGTTGAGAGAGACAAAGCGCGATTAGTTGCTTAA